>NW_023416323.1:18899331-19621831 GCF_014108235.1 Myotis myotis | reverse complement strand
ATCCCAATATGATGATATTTGAAGGTGGGGCCTTTGGGAAGTTATTAGGTTTAGATGAGATTATGAGGGTGGAAACCCCCAATGGTAGGAGTAGTGTCTTTATTAGAAGAAAAAGAGACTAGAACTTGGTTCGTTCTCTCTCTCTCTCTCTCTCTCTCTCTCTCTCTCTCTCTCTCTCTCTCTTCTTACATGTGCCAATGAAAGCCATGTGAGGACATAATCAGGAAAAGGACCCTTACTAAGAACCAAACTATGCTGGCACCCAGATCTTAGATTTCCAGCCTCCAGAACTGTGAAAAATAATTGTGCGTGTGTGTTTTTAAGCTACCTGGTCTATGGCATTTTTATTATAGCAGCCCTAACTGACTAACACTCCATTTTCCCTCATCCAGCCCTCATTTTCATTGCACGGAATCCATTAATTTACTTTCTGACTCTATGGATTTGCCTATTTTGGATATTTCATATAAATGGAATAATACTATATGTGGACTTTGTGGCTGTCTTCTTTCACTTAGCATGGCATTTTCAGATATCATTCATGTTGTAGTGTGTATCAATACTTTTACCAAGCTGCTTTCCATAGCAACTGCACCATTTTATGCATTTATCAGTATTCCATTTGTTAATCCTTCACCTAGAATTATGGTGTATTCCCCTTTAATGGTGTGAAATGAAAAAATAAGAAAAACCTTTTAAATGCCATAGTTGGCCACCATTTCATTCAATAAAGGTGAGCCCACAGGCAATAGATGTGCTCAAGCCTGAAACAGTGAATGCAAGCTTGAAACCCATGGAAATTATATATGAATAATTTTAAGGGCTTGTCACCCTTTGACAAAGAAGGGAGATGCTTGATTCAGGTGGCCAGGTAGGTGGATGGTGATGGTTTTGTCGACAAAGATGTGAAGGAATTAATTAAGGGCCAAGAGAAGCTTTGAGCAAGGGGCGTGAGAGGAACTGAGAGGTTTGCTTTAGAAGACATTTGTGGGTGATTTCAGGATTTTAAAGAGCAAGTTTGACTCTTTATCATTTTGTCTTTACCCTGCTGATAGCCTTGTGACCCTTCAAGAAAATGCTAGAATCTGGTAGAAGTTCACAGAAGATAAAAGCCTTACCTTCCAGGGGCCTAGTGTGGAAGGCAACAAAGTCACATAGCAATTGCAAAACCACATGAAAAGGGAAAGGTAGGAAAGAGCACCTGAAAGGGAGGTCAGGTTTCCTAGGGATGCCATAACCAATTATACAAACTGAGGGGCCTAAAACAACAGAAATATATTGTCTCATAGTTATTGAGGCCAGAAGTCTGAAATCAAGGTGTTAACAGGGTCACATTCTCTCTGAAAGCTCTAGGGGAGAATTCATCCTTGCCTCTTTCAGCTGCTTTTGGTTCTAGGTATTCCTTGGCTTGCAGCTGCATTACTCCAGTCACTACCACTCTTCATGTGGACCCTCCCTTCCTCCTCTCTGCGTATCTCCTCTGTGCTTCTCTTATAAGGGCAGTTATCATTGCTTTTAAGGTCCACCCAGCTAATTCAGGATGATGTTATTTGGATATTTTTAACATAATTACATCTGCAAGACCTGTTTCCCAACGTCACAGTCACACATTCTGGGGGTGAATATGTGGACATATCTTTTGCGTGGGGGTGGGTGGTGGGGGTGGAGGGGGCACCATTCAACCTTCTATCGGATATAGTAAAACACTTGAGCTGAATCTCAAAAGAATTAGGTAGGTGAAAGGGCAGAGAAAGTGTTCCAGAAATGGGAAGAGAGGCCTACATGTGCAGCAGGGTCCTGTTGCAAGAGACTCTGCAGTCATTCATGGGTACTGTGATACTCCTGAGTATAGTTTGTGTGTATGTGTGATGAAATAAGGAGAAAGGAGCAGTTTTGGGCTAGAGACGTAGGCAAGGTCCAGATCTCAGAGGGTCTGGGATGATAGGATAAGCAGAGACTGGAGAGACAACTAAAGAATTTTCAACAGGAAGGTGATGAGAGCTGATTGGCATTTTAGAAAGACCACTCTGGGTACTATGTGGAGGGTAGGATACAGCAAGGCTGGTGTTAGAGAAACTGGTTAGCAAAACTTTTGCTCAGTAAATGTGCATTGATGTGAGACTGCCCTCTCCTTACTTTTATTTCTCTACATTAGCTTGTGATTTTTGCTGGGCTATTGGATGCAATTTAACACGCTAAGCCAATCTGTTTACTTGTAATGCTCATCACTAATAGGAAACAAGATGCTGGTTTCATAGGGAAGCTGGCCCTGCTCAGTTGACAAAGTTCCTTGCACTGATGATGAAAGATTGTAAATGGATTGAGCAGGTTGCTGGTGTCAGTTTCAATTTGTTGAGCCACCGAATCATGTTGTCAACAATTAGCATCTATAAAATATGAACACACATATATCACCCTTTCAGTAAAAGACTAAGGAACCATGGCAGTTGCTCTGAATTTGAACAAACTTCTCCCTTACCACTGCTTTGTAGTTTCTGCTGAAATTAAAGTTTGAATGATTTAAAAATATTTATTGAGTCCCTTCCAGATGCCCAGTATTTATCATGGAAGTAAATAAATAGTCAGTGCATTCAGAGAGCTCACAGTCTAGAGAGGAGCAGACAAGCAGACAGTAATAAGTCAGTGGATGTGTGTGTGAGTGTGAGTGTGTAGTAAATTCTATGCTGGGGAAAGTGAGGGTGTTATATATGACCTAAATGTCCCACAACAGGGACACAAAAGGGGAAGGGCCCTCTCTGTTTCAGCTCCATGCTACAGTGCCTGACTGACTTGAAGTTGTCTTGTTCAGTGGTGGAAATGCACCAGCTTTTAGTGACAGCCCTGCATACACAGCTTCCTTTTTTTTTTCTTTCTTTTGTTATTCCTCACCCAAGGATACTTTTTCTATTGATTTTTTAGAGAGAGTGGAAGGGAGAGAGAGAGACAGAGAGAAACATCGATGTGAGAGAGACATATTGATTGGTGGCTTCCTGCACGCACCCCAACCAGGGCCGGGGGACCTGCAACCAAGGTATGTGCCCTTGACTGAAATCGAACTCAGGACCCTTCAGTCCATGGGACAATGCTCTATCCACTGAGACAAATGGGCTAGGGCCACAGCTTCCTTTTGAGTGATTCTATGGGTACCTGTGTTATATTCCACCTCATTCTCCCCTTACTGTCCACTCCCTCCAATGAGATTAGCCCCCTCCCCCAACCCAAGGGGTCCATACAGAGTAGAAGTATATTTCTCAAGGTCTATTCATTTGTTCATTCAGTAAATGCATGCTGGCTGCTGGCTGTTTGCACCGTTCTGTATCAGCTAGTGGGATTAGTACAGGTACAAATTAGGTGAGTCCTGCTTTTGAGATGCTTACATTCATGTCAGCCACTCAATGCAAGAGCAGCCTATGGAGGGGTAGTAAAGCAGGGTGACATTTCACTGGCAAGAGGCATTGCTGTCACTTGAAGGGGCTGGAGTAGGTGTGGCAGAATTGGGAAAAGCAGAACAGGAAGAGAAAACATTGAATCTGAGCTTTGAAGGGTTTATCTAGATGGGGATGGGTGGTGCTCACTCTGACCTAATTCCTGGTCTGGAATCAGAATGTTGGGGTTCAGCCTTAGCTGGTTTGGCTCAGTGGCTAGAGCGGACCGAAGGGTCCCCAGTTCGATTCTGGTCAAGGGCACATGCCCAGTTTGCAGGCTTGGTCCCTGGTAGGGGGCGTGCAGGAGGCAGCCGATCAATGATTCTCTCTCATCATTGATGTTTCTCTCTCTCTGTCCCTCTCTTCTTAAAATCAATAAAAATATATTTAAAAAGAATGTTAGGGTTCAGGCTCCAGCCTCCACCCATTTTAGCATGAGACCTTTGAGTCTGTAGGCTGACGCTCTATCCACTGAGCCAAACCGGTCAGGGCTAGCATGAGACCTTGATCAACTGCCCTCCCTCACCTGGTTATGCCCCTGTATCCTTATCTATGAGATGGGCTGTGAATACTTTTGTCTGCCTGGTGATGCTGTGGAGATTCAACCATCTGCATGTAATGCTCTGGGCATAGTGCCCAGCACAGAGTAAGTACTCAATCAATACCAGATGCTATTGCCATTAGCCATTCCTTGTGAGTTAAGGGCCTTTCCTGATACCGTTTGCTTTGAAAAGGCACCTAGGATCATGTATTAAAGAGGCTGAAATGGAGGGCGTGGTTGACCATTTCCCTAAGATGTAAACTTGCCTGGTAGCAAGAAGTGGGGAAAGGTAAGTCAGTCCCACATCCAAAGCCCTGTTAGAGGTTCTTTATTCTTTCCTGGCTCTGGGGCTGGGTTTTCTTACTGTTATTACAAAAACATGGCCTGGAATATCTCTAGTTGAGGGGAACTGTCAAAACTGGGATTGTAACATAAATATAAAATGACAGACAGCTTTATGCACTATTAAACTTCACAGCTAGAATTTTTAAAGCAAATTATCATGTAAAATATTCTTGTTATGTTAAACTGGAAATGAAAATGACTTCTATTTATTTGCTTAGATTGACTCATTGGAAGCAAAGTTAGGCTGTATTTTTTCTCTGCCAATTGCTTTGATGCATTCCTTTAACCAAATGGTTTAAATCTGAATATTAGTTAAAAATGCATCAACCACAGTGGGGTTGTCAGCCTTGTAAGGATTGTCTCCTTTCAAATGGGTCAATGGACAGAGATTTAAAATAGGAAAAAAAAAAAAAGGAGCCAGAGGCTTTGATGTTTTTGGCCATAAACCAAGAAAATAATTTGCTCACAGTATAGGAAACATATAGGTGACTGAGAAATGGGCTTACTTATGGGAACTTAGGCACCCCCTTTATGTGCCATAATCTTCATTGTGGATGTTATCAGGGCTGGAGACTCGCCCTGACGGCCACCAGATGTCACTGTTGAGTCGCAGAAGCACAACCCCAGGGGCTAAGAATCCTTCCAGGGCAGGACTTTCCAGAAAACTTTACCTGACCAAACAGCTCATTCTTTATTTTAAATATCCGCCAAGCTCAAGAGCCTAGGGCAAGCTTAACTGAAGTCAGGAGAGTCATTTAGAGTACGGAAGAAAACTAGGGCAGTGGGGGAAAATGCAGTATTTGCTTTTTCTGTATTCTGGAGACTCTCCTTGTCATTCAGTCACTTCTGCACACCTGTTCTTCCCCCATTCACAAACCAGAACTAGGCAGTAAATGCATTGAACTGGTTAGACCTGCAAAGTTGCAGAATGCCAGAGAAAGAAGGGCTCGTAGGGGTCATCTTGCACAGTGTCCCAACAAAGTGCAGGGGCACCAAGAGGGGAATAAATGGGCCAAGGTCGCAGTTAACTCTAGGCAGAGAATCTCTCATAAGGCTGTTAAATGAAGGTATAGGACAGTGGTTCTTAAGGTGTGGTCCCTGGACCAACAGCATTACCATCACCTGGGAGCTTGTCAGAAAAGCAAACTCTTGGTTTCCACCCAGACCTATTGAATAAGAAAGGCTGGGTTGGCACTCAGCAGTGTGGTTTTCTAAACAAGTTCCCCCCAAAATCCTGATTTGACCAAAGCGTAAGATCTATTGTTAATGGGAGTAGGAGGGTTTTGAACTAAACTACTTCCTTGTGCTATAAGCATCTCTCCAGGCTCTGTCTGGGCTCTAATGAGTACAACCAATTCTCAGCTTCTCATTGGCATCTACACATTCCCTGGGAAGCGTGTCTCCCATGTAGATACTCTTGAGTAGAAAGACATTTGTCCTCTATGGTTCCCATTTTTCTGGATCCAACTTCCAGCTATTGGGTGAGTTCACTTAGGGTGCTTCTGAATGGTTCCATTTTAGCCAGGGACAGCTAGAGCCTCAGTTTCCCCTTTCTCCTTCTCTACTCCCTTATCTTTATTAAATTTATTTCCCTTAGTCTCTCATTTTTCTTCCTCCATTATAAGAGAGAATTCAGTATTACTGAGCTTCTCCTATATGCCAGGTGCTTCTACATATTCTTGGAGTTCTCAAGACAAACCCTGCAGAATAGAGTTTGACCATCACCACATTTTTATAGGTGAGAAATGCTCCAGGTCACACTAGTGAAGAAATGAGTATGCAGGGAAGATTTCAATGGCTCTGCTTCAAGTTAATGGGGTTTTGTTTTCCTCCCAACCTCTCTTTGCATTTTAAATGTACCTTCAAACCCAAACAGGGAGCCAGGTAAGAATTCCAGATTCCCCTGTCTGGAATTCGAGGGGGTAGGAGACATAAAAGAAGGGACTCCTTATGATTTCCTACAAGATGTCCTCCCCAAAGACAACCTATCTTCTATGCTTAGAAAATGGTAGATCCTGGTTGGGTATTCCACTGAAAGAAATATCCTTTCTTCATAGAGTCATTTTCCAGATGTGTTCAGGACTGCTTCATCTTCTTTCCCATGTGTTCTCCCTAAGTTTTAACCTCAAGTTAGATTAATTTCCAAAGATTTCCTCTGCCAGATGATGTTAGACTGTCTTCTTTGCAATTTCTGGTGTTCTCCTATTCACCTTTGTGTTTTTGTTGTGTGTGCTTTTTATTTTTTTTTAAAATATATTTTATTGATTTTTTACAGAGAGGAAGGGAGAGGGATAAAGAGTTAGAAACATCGATGAGAGAGAAGCATCGATCAGCTGCCTCCTGCATACCCCCTAAGGGGATGTGCCTACAACCAAGGTACATGCCCTTGACCGGAATCGAACCCAGGACTCTTCAGTCACCAGGCCGATGCTCTATCCAGTGAGCCAAACCGGCGAGGGCTGTTGTGTGTGCTTTTTTAAAAAAATATGTTCTTACTGATTTCACAGAGGAAGGGAGAGGGAGAGAGAGAGAAACATCAATGATGAGAGAGAATAATTGATTGGCTGCCTCCTGCATGCCTCCTACTGGGGATTGAGCTGCAACCCACGCATGTGCCCCTGATGGGAATCAAATGCAGGACTCCTCAGTCTACAGGCCAATGCTCTATCCACTGAACCAAACTAGCTAGGGCAGCGGTTCTCAACCTGTGGGTTGCAACCCCTTTGGGGGTTGAACGGCCCTTTCACAGGGGTCGCCTAAGACCATCGGAAAGCACATATATAATTACATATTGTTTTGTGATTAATCACTATGCTTTAATTATGTTCAATTTGTAACAATGAAATTGGGGGTCACCACAAGATGAGGAACTGTATTAAAGGGTTGCGGCATTAGGAAGGTTGAGAACCACTGAGCTAACGCTATTCACCTTTGTTTTTATACAGAGAAAAATGCCACTTATATCATTTTGCTACTGTAGTTAAAAGCCTGACCCAAGCAATGATTTAGTGTGTACTGGAAAAATACAACTTAACCCTTTTCTTGCTTTTGCAAGGTCACCTTTTTGTTTTCTTATAGCAAGTGATACAGAGGGATCACAATGAAGTCACAAAGGTAAACGTAAGCACACACTAATGACTTCCTATAGCTTCTGTCATTAGTTTTTCCTCCCTAGCAGACACATCTTTAGAGTTCTAGAACCTTTCTGTTGTTTTAAATTTCATCTCACTTTATGCTTTCCTCCCTCTTTTCGGGCTATTTCTTTGTGATATAAGATTTAATTCTGCTTTTTCATATATGAGCAAGAATTTCATTTCCCTTTATGTTTAGGCACCCACTCAGCCTAACTTATCAGTGTGCTTATTCCTCCTGGGAGAACTGAGTGTTTATAAGTACACTGTGCTCTTCCCTTTTTCTACTTAGTTATTTTTCAGTAAGCTTTGGAGTCAGGCATGCTTGGGTTAAAATCTCCGCTTTGTCTCTTATTGAATTGTATGCACTTGCGTGAATAACTTTACCTCTCTGAGTCTTGGGAATTAAGTCAGGCTCGGGAACACAGATTCAGCGTGCTGGGCCATTAGGATCTGGTGATGCCTCTCTCATACAAAGAGGGTGGGCTTGGATCTTCCCCAGGAAACTGGCATCTGAGGGGCAGTTTGGGGTGGTAGTGCATTGGAAGTAATTGTACCTGAGTACAGGGATGTTGCTTCTCTCTGGGTGAGACTTCCTGGGCATAGCCTTTTCTTTCCTCTTTAGTTCTGCATGGATCTCCTTAAGTCTCCATCTCCCTTCCCTACCTCTTTCCATCCATCTCTCTCCCCAACTATTGTTTGGACCAGGACCTAATGGGCAGGGAATGCAACTGGTTAGATTTGAGACCCCTTGCATTTTGCATTGTGCTAAGTAAAATGCTTGCTTTTTTTTTTTTCTTTTGTCTTTAAGTGGAGTAGTAAAAAAACAACAACAAACAAATCTTCAAACCTATACAGAATATCCATTTATTCCAAGATTTTTTCAGTTGGAAAGTACTGTCTGCTAAAAATGCACTATATTGGGTCTTGCTGTTTTTCTCACTAGCTTGTGAATTTGAATGGAGATAGGCAACTTAGTGTATTTGTCTCACTATTTCCTGTTCTGAGCATAGCGGTAAGAGCTTAATAAATATTGATCGATGGCTGATGAATGAATGGATTTTGGGGTTGGCTTATGTGATCTTGGGCAAGTCACTAAATACTCTAAGTCCATTTGTAGACAGTTGATAGTTATCTCTGATTTTTCGATCAGACTCTCTAGGAGTAGCTCCTGACTTGTGGATTCAGGTTCCTTATTAAGGGGTGCTCCCTCCTGGGAGGGAGGGGGGCAGTATGGAAAGGGAGGGGAAGCAGATCAAGGGAGTGATCACAGGCAAAGCCTTGCAGAGGGATGCTCCAGCCTGATCCTGCAGGGGAACTCCAGAGTGTGGATTAAACCTCCTAGTGGTTCCTATCTGAGGCAATAAGGCTGGGCCTTTTGTACTCCTGTACCCCAGTCACTAGCTTAGGACTGGGGTAGGAATGGTGAATGTAAATTCCCAGACACTTCCAGTTCTCCACCCATTTGGACAAAGTGGTCTTCAGTGGCCTGAGTGAAGTGCTCCAAAAACACAGCTGCAAAGTCTGTGTATAAGAAGAGTAGAAAGGAGGGGCACTGATATTACAGCTAACTTCTACCTCATCTACATTTCTGATGTATTGGTATTAGATGAGAAAATATGCGGAAATACTTGAAAACTGTAATGGTCCATTCCAAAATAAATGGTGGTTTTTATATTCAATAAATTGTTAAAGAAAAGAAAAGTCTCATGCATCTAGAAAGACCCAGAAAAATAATGTTCACATTAATCTCATATTCTGGTTCATAAAGAGTCGCTTTTAGATAAAATTTCATGTCTTTTGAGAACTGGTAATCCAATACCAATTTTCAAAGAATTGTAATTTAAATTAATGCTACCACTACAGGCGAGACAATTTAATCTCTGTTTGATGCTTCACAAGGCATTTCCCAATCTTGTAAGGCCTCAGGGTCGTGATTATCATTGCTCAGTAGACAAGCATAACTGGATTTAATAGACTGGTTAGGAGAGTGGGGAAAATGGCATTTCCTCTTTGCTTTGTTATAGGAGAGGTGCTGGCTATTGTTGTATTTACAAATGGCAAAACATTGGAGCTCTGTCCGTTTCGAGGACCCAAAGTTTTGATTTTCCTTTAATTATTTGGCTGAGACAGGCCAAGATGGGGACTCTTATATGACTTAGATAATTTCAGCTATAAAGACATAAACTCTGTGGCATGGATAAGTAGAATCTTGCTTAGCAGTTTCTCACTGTATCCCAAACAAAAGTCTGGGGGTAGCTGTGCCACGACACACACATTGTCTCCTGTATGACACAATGATTATGTTTGAATTGTTATTCTAGTTGTTATTGCACATCGTGTAGGGAACAATGCATTTCCCACGGACTAGGGTGGCCAACGTGGGGTTTATCTTAACAAATTCTTCTATAAACTTATCCATTGCTAACTTTGTTCAAAGTACCATTCCCTATCCACTATCATTCCTTTTGAAATCACATTATTGATATATTTTTGAGATCCTGCCACATCTCCTATATTGTAGTAGATATATTGAGATGCAAGAAAACTATAAGACCCCAAAAGCTGGGGAAAATCTGAAGAGGAAAAAAGAAGAAACATTTAGGAATGTGAGTCAGAGAAGGGACTAGAATAGGAAAGACCCAACCTTGGGCTCATTTACATTTCATGACGACCAGAGACATTCCTGCAGAATATTCTAAGATTTCTTAACCTTTTGTTATTGCATGTTTGTTGTTTTAATTTCCTCTCCTTTCCTAGTCATGAGTGGTTGGCCATAAAACCAATACATTCATTGAATTCTTCCTGAATCATTTGTCATATATTCTCTGTAGGCCTGGCATTATACTGAGGCTGTGATGATAACTCAGACTAGGCCCTGTCTTTAAGGCCCTAAAGGAGTCCGAGTTTAGCTGGGACTAGATATATCAATAATAAAGTTGCCCAATCAGAGAGAAAAGCCAAGGGCCATGAGAGAGGAGGGGCGCAAAAGGGAAGAGAGTGAGAGATTACTCTTATTTAGCAATCCTAGTGAGTGCAGACCCCACCCTGGGTAAGCAGGGAGTAACAGAGGAGAAGAGCAGAGCCAGCTGACCCCTAAAGGCAACAGACAGAAACAGGTCTGGCTGTTGCCTTGGAGAGAACCAATACACTTCCTTGTTGAAAGCCTCCGTGGGATCATGTGATTAAGGAGGCAGTGCCATTTGAGTAAGAGATTGAGTATACTAATGGACAGACCATATATAAAAAGAGAACTCTACCTATAACCTCTGCAGCAATTGGCTGCAAACAGCCAGGGCTTGATTAATGACTGCCAGTTTCCCTAATTTTGACCTTGTTTCCAACCTAGGACCAAACAGAGAAAGTCAAATCTGCTCCCCTACCCAATTGTATAGGACACCTTGCTTCCGAGTCCAGCAGCCTTCAATCAAGCATACATGATGTCTTCCCATTTTTAACTATAAAGCTTTCCCACTCTTCTGCCTTCCTTTGAGTCTCTGGCAAATGCAAGTGATGGTGGTAATAGCAAGCCCTGTTTGTTTCTTCATTTATTTCCACAATTATTGATAAAGGGTATATTGAAGTATGAACACAAGTGCTGATACCCACTAACCACTCAATAAATGTTCTTTCTGGTGGAAAACACCCTACCTTCCCAGCAACTTGCTTGGAGTGTGGCCTTCTTTCTTCCAAGTTGCTAAACACTCTGGTTGAAGGCAGAATGGACCTTCATAAAATCTGTTACATTCATTCTAGGGAAGGACATGTGCAGCCTTGAGGGGCCCTGAGAGTTTGATGGGATAGCAGGTGAGCTACAATGGCAGGGACAGGACTATACTTCAGTCCAGCTCAATGACACTTTCAAAAGCTTTGCAGAGAATAGGCCAAGGAGGGGGAAAAGATGGCTTTCAAAGGCAGAAATCTGGTTCCAAGTCAACAGTGTTTTCACCCCCTCCAAGTGAGCTTTGTGTTAACAAAGTTCCTGATAAGCTGTGTACAAATCACACTTCTGTAAATTGAGTTCTACTTCCTCCATGATTTACACTTTCATTTAAACGCTGATTTATCATCATTTCTCCCCCTGGCAACCATCCTTACAACTTGCCTCATAGTTCTAGCCTCCTTGGCAGATAATTAATGAGCTCTTAATACAGCTTATGGGCACTGGAGGGAATGCACTATTTAAATGCCTTTCAGAGGATTTTTTTTTTGTGTGTGTGGTAAAGTGAAGAATCCCTTTGTTAAGCAATAAATAAATAAAATTTAAAAATCACATGCATTTGGCAAATATGGCCCTTTTGAACCTGTGGACTGACTGTTCAAAGGCAGATCAAGAAATTTGCTTGAATCAGGACACAATAGTTTACAGCAGCGGTGGCCAACCGCTCGGGCCTCACGGACCACCAGTGGTCCGCAGAACACCAGTTGGCAACCGCTGGTCTAGAGGTTTAGCTACCCAGCAGTTTTTGAAAATATTCAGGGTGGGAGAGAGGGTCTTACTAAACCTTTTAATTAATTAATTGACATTCTTTCATTTGTTTATTTGCTCAACAAGTACTTATTGAACACTTGTTATATGCTAGGCTCTGGGGATATAATGGTGAGCACACACACATGGCCATTGTGCTTGTGGCACTGCTCACAGCTTGTTGGGGGAGACAGATAATGAGCACATAATTATGCAGATAATTAGTTCACTATGTTTTTGATAAATGCTGCCAAGGGAACAAGGAGGGAGGCTAATGAGGCCTGAACTAGTTTTGGGGAGGGAGAATGGCCAGGGAATTGACAGTTAAGCTGAGCTCTGAGGATGAGTTAGAATTAACCAGAAAAAGGGCACTCTAGTCCATAACTGAATGTGCAAAGGCCCTGATGAGAGAAATAGTTCAGCCCTTTCGAGGGCCTGGGAGAAAGACTCTGGGAGGAATTGAGTGATGAAGGCAGAGAATGGAAAAAAGATAAGCCCATGAGATAAATGTGGGCATAGTGGTGTCAGTTCTTATGGAGTTAAGGGTTTTGAATTGTATCCTTAGAGCAACGAATAAATTAGTGACAGTTCCAGGCAGGAAAGTGACATACTCCGATGTCACTTTTAGAGAGATGTACCTTGTCTCTGCTGTGGGAAATGGATTGGAGGAGGTAAGAAAGGGATCAGGAGGACCCGTTAGGAGCCCATAGCCTTTGTTTAGGATAAAAGAAGTGGTGTTCACTGGTGGTTTTTATCAAGCACAGCTTGCAGGAGAACTGGGTACTGAGTGTTAGGATCCAACTCAGTCCATTTCACAGAAAAGAGAGATCCAGTAATCCAAGAACAATTGGAGGACTGGCTCCTCCCAGGAACAGGAGCCCATTCCTGAGTGCAGCATCTTCATTCCAGCCCTGGGCTCTATGCCAGGGCAGTCCTGGCTTCTTCAAGGGGCACAGATGCCAGCACCACCTGACAGCCTGCATTGAAGTTTTCTAGCAGGCTTTGGAGAGAAGGCTTTTCTTAAGAATTCTGACTTGGAATTGGGATCACAAATAGTGGTCTCTGTAAGTTTGATAAGGAGAATCTTCCAGATGCAATCTCCAGTCTTCAAGCGAATGTCTCAGGGTCTAGGGCCCCCAAAGCTGGTCTTCATATCCTCGCTATCAGACACCAGCCAAAAGTTCTCAACAGTCAGTGGGCAATAGAGTTCTTAGGGGAGAAGTGCCGGGAGCCGGTCCATGCTTGCTGTTTCAAGGGACCTGGCATATATGGCATACTGTTCTTAATATGTTTGCTCACCTTCTTGGCACTATGTGTTTTAACCAAGGTCTCTGAGAAAGGTTGTTTCCCCAGGTAGGGATTTTCCCCTGAAGTTAGGGAGGGAATAAAACCTCTTAACTAGTGCCAGGTGGGTAATTAATCACTTTAACTACGAACAATCATGCTTAAGCTACATAATCTTTACTCCCTGGAATGGAGATAAGAAACGCCCTAACCTTTGTAATAGAGATTGATAGGTTTGAATCAACTGGTATAAATACAGATGTAATAAGACAGCAAGACACAGAACTTAGAATACGGAACCAAGAGAGACAGAACCTAGGCACAGAACCTACACAGAACGTTCTCTAGAGACAGAAGAACTTCGCTGGAGAGAACATGGCAAAAGATCCTGGACAGAAACTGGCCTCAGAACCTAGAGACAGAACCTAGCGAGAGAACATGGCAAAAAATCCTGGACTGAACCTGACTACAGAAATTGGCAAAAGAACCTGACAGAACCTGGTGACTGAACCTGGCTGGAGAACCTGGACAGAACCTGGCTGGAGAACCTAGCAAGGGAACATGGCTACTGAACCTGGCTGGAGAACCTAGCAAGAGAACATGGACACAGAACCTGGCTGGAGATCCTAAGCAGAACTTCGCTGGAGATCCAGACCAGAACTTGGCTGGAGATCCTGGCTAGAGATCCTGGCTAGGCTGCTGATCAACTGAACGCTGTCTCTGTGTCATTCCTTCTTCGCCGACTCCATCCACACCTTTGGGGACCCCTGGACCTGCTGGGGTTGGACCCCGGCAGAGAAGCTTCCACAAAAGACAGGTTCTTGGGCCCTGTTTCCAGGGGATTCTGTATCAGTCTACCAGGTTTTGTCCTGGAGTCTGCATTTCATAACAGGATATACATGCTTCCTCCCCCTTGTTTCTTATGAGGATAGTTTTTTAAATCACTTTAAAGTTCTAGAAACTCTTATTCTGACAATTTAGGCCTCCAGGACGCTGGGTTGCCTGAGCTCAACAAAACATGATCTCTCATTTCAGGTGGTCATTAATACTTACAAGGTTAGAGACTGGATGGGATTTTTAAATTGGGGGACGATTTGGGAGCCAAGACTGAACCTTCCTGATGCCCCAAGTTGCCTAATTTTGAGAATTGCCCAGATGCCCATTATTCCACAGAGATTCTGATTCAGTGTGGCCGTACCACCAGGGAGTTTGTGGCTTTAGCAGGTGCCTCGGGTGATCCTTTAGATCAGACTGGGTTGGGGACCTTCATTTGGGGGCTTTGTGGGCAATTCTGGCCCTCCAGGCTCTCAGAGAGCTTTCAGATGTTCTTGGGGTGGGAAGTGGGAGTCTCAGGAAACCTCAGGTGTCCTCAGCTTCTTTGGTTCTGAGAAGTCTGCTGTGTCTCCCGGCTTTGCAGCCAAGCCAAGGGAACAACCTGTGGAGCTCAGGATAGCCAGCTGAAATGCCTCACCCACTGCTGAGGGCCATCTCAACACTAGCTTCAGCGAACTCAGGAGTTTCAAAGTCTCTTTAAGTGCAGAGGGCTGTGTCCATTCAGTGTCTGGTTGAACCATTGAACTAGGGGCAGCTGTTTTGATGGGCTTCTTGGGGACAAGGGAGCAAATTCCTTCTTACATTTGAGTTCCTGGGAAGCAAAGTGAGGGATCCCTTGAATCTAATCTGCTCTAGAGATGGATCTGAATATGCTCCCAGTTTTACCTTTACTAGTCAAGGAACTGTGTAGGGAAGGCTTGGGGAACTAGGAAGTTCCTGAAATACAAATGAGTTGGAGTTTGTTCATGAAGCTTGAGTTAAGCTCTGAGGCAGTGGCTACTATTAAGAAAAAAAGTGGTTTTTTGTTTGTTTTTTAAAGCCAGGCTAATTGAGTCAGTATCTCTGTTGGGGCATGGGGCGTGGCAAGCTGACATATTTTTGAGAGCTTCCCTGGTGACTATAATGCATAGGTTATGCATTAGCACAGGCTATGAGGGTCTATGAGCTTGGAGTGACAGAGGCCATCTTGGGTATTGTAGGGCTCAAAGAAGGCAGGTGCAGTATTTGGGGGCTCATGGATGGGGATAGGGCCAGGCTGGGATCTGATAGTTTTGCAAAAGGTTAGAACTGACACTTCTTATTCAGTTCATCCACTGTGCCAAGCATACAGCTGCATAGCCATTACCGACCTGTTCCTTAGAGAAGAGAACTGTGGCTATGTCTTGGCATGGGTGCCCGGCAGGCTTCCTGTGTGGCAAGGACTTTATTTAGGAAAGGCCTCTGCCTTCTCTTCTCTCATCCACTTCCTCCAGCCTGTGATTTTGCTGCCTAGTAGGACCCACTAAGCAATCTGGGCTCAGACCCTTGGTGGGGAGTCTGAAGTCTACAGAATTCCTGGGGCTGAGAGGTTGCAGCTCCCAGTGCTGCTGGATTTCTTGGCAGCCCAAGCTGGGGAAGGCATCCTTAGCAGCCTGAGGGGCCTGTCCATAAGGCAGGTGGAGAGCTGCTGAGTGGAATAAGTGAAGTGACAGATGCTGCTGGTCTAAGATGTGTCCTCTGAGCTTAAGTGTGGATACATGTCTGGAGGTAATGTGTGGGCTAGCAGCGGCAGGGCATGGCTGGGGGTATGGAGGGCAGCAGAGGGGTGGAGGGCATGTGTGGAGAGCACCTGTGGGAGGTGAGCTCCTTTTTGCTTTTGTGATGAGTCACCTGGCCTCTCTGAGTGCTGCAGCAGTGGGAGGGATGCTGACTGATAGTTTGGGACTCTGCTTTGCTGCTGAGACCAACTGAGCTTTGGACTCGGACCTGTTATCACCTGAACAGAAGTTTGCTACTGAGTTGGAGATGGAAGAATCTCAGATCCATCCTCCTTCAGTTCTGGTGGCTTTCTTTAGCTCTGGAGTTAGATTAGTTCAACAAAATATCTTTATCAAACAAATATTTGTTGAGCACTTACTGTGTGTCCAACACTGTTCATGGTCCTGGAGATTTATCATTGAATAATAGACAAGAATCTGCTCTCATGGGAAACAGACACTAATCATAAACCAATCAAGTGTAAGTCCTGCAATGATGTAGAACAGGACAATGGGATAGAGTATGCATGGGACAGGGGCATTGGAGAACTAAGGATGAGAAGAAGATAGCCTTAGGAAGAGCTGGGCAAAATGTGATCCAGATAGAGGGAGCAGTTGTTTTGAAGGTCCTGAGGCAGGAACAGGCTTGGAGGCTTTGGGGAACAGAAAGAGTGCAGGTGGGTTGAGGTGAATGGAGCTGGGAGCAAGAATGCAGAGTACAGTAGGAAGGAAAGACCAGATTCTATAGAGCTTGATGGGCCCCATTAAGGGTTTGAATTTTACTTGCATGTAATATGATGCTGCTGAAGGGTTTTGTCAGGAAAATGACACGATCTGATTTACATGTTCAAAACATCACTCTGACTACTCTATTACTTTCTTAGGGTTTCCATAACAAAACTTTACACACTGATGGGGGTGGGGGGGAGTTTAAAACAATATAAACTTATTCTCTCAGTTACATAGGTCCAAAGTCCAAAATTAAAGTGTCATCAAGGTTGGTTCCTTCTGAAAGCTCCGAGGGAGAAACTGTTCCATGTCTCTCTAGTTTCTGGTGGTTACTTAAATCCTTGGCATTCCTTGGTTTATAGCTGCATCTCTCCAATCTCTGCCTCCATCTTCGTATGGACTTCCCTTCTGGTTATCTTCTCCTATTCTCTTCTCTTAAAAGTACTTGTCATTGAATTTAGGGCCCATCCTAATCAAGAAAGACCTCATTTTGAGGTCCTTAATTACTAGTATATCTGCAAAGACTTTTTTTTTTCCAAATAAGGTCATATTCACAGGTTCTGGGTAGACATGTCTTTTGGGAGGCCACCATTCAACCCTATAGCTACTATATAAAAATACAGGTTTAGGGTAAGACTTGGAGCAAGGATGTGGTAGCCTAATCAAGAAATTGTGGAAACTGGCACAAAGATATGGATGGAGCAGGTGTGAATACCACCTCCACCTCTCAGGACCTGGGTGAACTTAGGCTCCATAAAGGCTCTGAGTCTTAACTACTTCCTTGGAAAATAAGAATACTAGTTTCTATCATATAGGATGCTGAAAAGATTAAATGAGATAGTGCATAAAGAGTGCTTAGCATAATCCCTGGCCTGTAGTCATGGCTCAGTAAAATGTTACTGGCTTTTGACCTTGATAATAATGTTAGCAGAACAGTCAACCTGATCAGTTTACTTAGTTACTAGGGGCGTTGCTCTTGCCATGAATTGGAGGAGCAGTCAGTTCAGATTTTGGCCATTTTAGATCTGGCTCCATGGTCAGTGATGGTGGCCGGAATGCCTTGAGGAGGGGTGGATTTGCCAGGGTTCTACCAAGAGAAAAAAACAAAAAACAAAAACAGAACCATTAAGGGACAGAGAATATATATATATATGGGTACATGTCTGAAATCTGTAGGCTGTCAGACCATATTCTTGGGTAGGAGTTGATGCTACAGTTCGGGGGTGGAATTTCTTCTCCAGTTTTGCTCTTAAGGCCTTTTAACTGTTTGGATGAGGTGTACCCAGATTACCTAGCACAATCTCTTTTACTTAAAGTCAAACTGAGTGCAGAAGCTATGTACAGAATGGCTTCACAGAAACAGATAGACTTATGTTTAATTGAATAACTGGATACTATAGCCTGGCCAAGTCCACACATAGAACTAGCCATTATAAGGGATGGCAATGAGGCCCACATCCTGGGTTGAGACTGATGCTTTGGGAGAAGTTGGGCCAGACTACAAGAAAGGTAGAACATGATAGTGGACTGCCTGGGGCAGGGTCTGGGCAGCCCTGGGTGGTGCAGAAAGAAGTGGAGCTTCCTGTAAGTGGCTGGCAGCCCAGGGAATAGTTCCAAGGTGAATGGAAGGCTACTGGCTGGCAGGGGAGCAGGCAGTCATTGACAACTGTAATCTCAGGATCCTCCCTCATTATTCATAATTCCAGAGCTAGGTTAATGTTGGTGTGGTTTCCTATTGTCCAGGGATGGAAAGTCAAAATTTGATCAATATCTTGCCTTAGGGATTGGTATAGAGTGATTCTAATGAAGATTAAAAGGAAGAATGTTGACAGGTAACCTTGTATTTGTGTGTAGAGCTCTCTGAAAAGCCCAGATATTAAAAAAGCATATTAACAGCAGAAAAAGTGACAAAGGACTTAAAAAACACACCACCAAACACTTATCCCTCAACTCAAAAAAATGACCCTGAACTTAAAGAATCATGCTGGCTTCTGGGTATTGGGTACCTGCTATATACCAGGAATTCTCCTAAGCCAGCGGTTCTCGACCTGTGCGTCGCGACCCCTTTGGGGGTCGAACGACCCTTTCACAGGGGTCGCCTAAGACCATCAGAAAACACATATATAATTACATATTGTTTTTGTGATTAATCACTATGCTTTAATTATGTTCAGTTTGTAACAATGAAATTGGGGGTTACCACAACATGAGGAACTGTATTAAAGGGTCGAGGCATTAGGAAGGTTGAGAACCACTGTCCTAAGCAGTTTGCTTATATTTCCTCATTTAATATTAACAACAATTGCCTCATGTAATAAGATTAATTCTCCCATTAGAGAAAGGGAAATTGAGGTTCTGAGAGGTTAAGAAACTTCTCCAAGTTCATGTGGTTACTACACAGTAGGTCTGGGATATAAACCCATGTTTGTCTGACTCTAGAGCCAATGCTCCTAACTGTGTCACTTAATTTAAAACACACATGAGCCAAAGCTTGAGAAACATACTAAAAACAACTAAAAACAGCTTTTCACTTCCATTTGTGGGGGAAAAATGGATGACCAAGGAAAGGACTGCTTGAGAGATACTTTAACAGATGAGAGAGAAAGCAGAACTCCTCAATTGCTCTTTGAATTCCTACTTGTCTATCAGAGAGAATGGTCTTTCTCTGGGTGTTGAGGAGGTGGGTAAGGGAGTAGAATAAAGTGGAAGGAGTTAGGGCTCAATGTAGATGTGAAGGCAAGAAGCCAGCACAGTTCACAGACATGAGCTCTGTTTTCCAGGATTAGATGAAATTCATCTTGTAGGTCTGTTGGAACTTCCAAGCCTGAAATTTATGGTGCTGGTTGCTATAGGATTTAGAGATGCTACTTTTGAGCCTCCCCTTCCCTTTTGTCTGGTATCATCTCAATATTTATGACACTCATATAGGCAGAGTTTTTTCTTCTTCTCCATATCTATTTTTTGAGCGCCCTTTGGCACAAGAAGCATATGTTAAATATGGAGGCCATCTACCACATATATGGCAAATTTCTTAACAAGGTAAGTATGACAATGTCCTCCCTTCCTTTGTCCTTGTGTTTGAGCACTATCACTAAAAGAATGGTGTATAGCAAAAATAATGCTGTGTAACATATCCTATATAATAAAATGCTAATATGCACATTGTCCCCTTGGGAGTTTGACCACTTGCTATGATGTGCGCTGACCACCAGGGGGCAGTGTGGAATGAACGAAGGCCCTGGCTGGGGGAAGGAAGGCCCCAATTGTCCCTGATCGCTGACCAGGCCTAGGGACCCTACCCGTGCACGATTTTGTGCACTGGGCCTTTAGTAATGAAAAATAAGATTTTATTGCTCATGTGTTTTGAGCCCGGTGGAGCAGGCTGGGTGGCTTTGCTGATCTTGGCTAGGCTTGCTCACATATCTTTGGGTCCCCTGAGGGGGGGGACTGACTGGGTAGTTTAACTTAGGGGAAACCAAGGTAATAAAGTTTGCCATTGGTTTCTCACCTTTGCCCACTAGTCTAGGTGTATTCTCATGATGGTGGCAAAGGCACAAGATGGTGGCAGAGAGCATAGCAGAAATAACAAGACCTGAGGACCAGTACTTAGAACTAGCACACAGCACTTTAGCTTCATTCTGTTGGCCAAAGCAAGTCACAGTTTCAGCCCAGACTCAATGGGTGGCAAGATAGACTCCACCTGTGGAGCAATAGGAACTGGAAAGTCACATGGCAAAGGGGCCATGAATGCAGTTGATCTCCCACAAATACCTGCTTTGTGCCAAGCATTGCTTTGGGAGTGTCCCTGCACTTGGATAAACAGTCATGTCCCTGCACTTGGGTTTTCTAGTTTAGTGAGGCTAGTACTGTCAATACTGGGCCATTCCCTGAGCTGGAAAGTGAAGTTTTGGCTAATGCATGAACTTCTAATGTGTTCTTGATCCATGCTGGACACATCCTTTTTACTGTGTGATGCTCATTTATATCCCTATGGCTGACAGTACCAAATAGTTCTCTAAAAAGTAAAGCCAAAACCCTCTGAGACTTGTCCTAGTAAACATTTCGTCTCAGCAGTTGCTGGCCAGTCTCATTATTTTTCTTAGAACTGCCAGAGAAGGAGAAATTCCTTGGTGTGTATGAGCAGGGTGGGGGAGGTGAGGGTGAGATAAGGAGAATGCCAGGAAGACATAGCCAAAGTCAGTAACTCAGATCTCTTATTCCCTCAAAGATACTCCCAGTGAATCACACCACTGATTCTCTCATTTTATGTTTTCTTGATTGTAACACAATTGTCAGCAATCTTCATTCTAACTCCACAGGAATAGCAACCCGTCTGCTTACTTCTCGCTATATGCCAAATGCCTTGCATAGAGGCACATGGTATGCATTCTTTAAAAATTTGTTTGTTGAATAGAAGAAGGAGGGGTGACTAAAGACTGAGTGTTGACAGAGTATGAAGTTTTCGAAAGAGGAAGAAGGTTGTTTTAGATACTACCAGCCAGTGAATTTGACATTAATGATTGACACAATCCCAGACTGAATTATTAAACAGCTGGCTTGTGAGGCAGTGAAAAGGAAGCTGGGTTCACTGGGACCCAGAATGGGTTGACCAAGAACAGGTCAAGTTGAATCAACTCTACTTACTTTTATGATCAGATTATTGTACTGTTATAGCAGCCTTGAGCATGAAGTGCATGCTACCCAGCAAGGCAGTTGGAAAATATTTTATAAAACTCCCATAGTCAACAGGGTGAAACATGGGTTGGATGGGTGAACAGGTTGATTTTTAATGGATTTTTATATGTGATCTTCTACTAATGTCATTTTTTTTGAGGAGGTAAAGGAAATTTTTCCACGAGCACCTTGCAGGACTCTCTTCTCCTTATCTTGTTTGTACTTATCAATGGCTCAGATACAGTTGTAGTGGGTGAACTTGTTAAATTTCCAAATGATTCAAAGCTGGAAGGAAGGATGATGGAGCCAGGATTCCATATCATGCTTACAGACCAAGATGATGGGCTGAAACTAAAAGATTAGTTTGAATAGGAATAAATTTATAGCTTAGATGAGTTCTTGAAGAGAAATTTGCAAGGGTATGAGATAGCAGAGCCCCAGCTTAACAGTTCAGTCATTTAGAGCCAATTCTGTAACCTATGGATAAAAAGCTCTATGCCGCCGGAACCGGTTTGGCTCAGTGGATAGAGCGTCGGCCTGTGGACTGAAGGGTGCCAGGTTCAATTCCGGTCAGGGGCATGTACCTGGGTTGCGGGCACATCCCCAGTGGGAGATGTGCAGGAGGCAGCTGATCGATGTTTCTCTCTCATCAATGTTTCTAACTCTCTATCTTTCTCCCTTCCTCTCTGTAAAAAATCAATAAAATATATTAAAAAAAAAGGTAAAAAAAAAAGCTCTATGCCTATGCTGAATTAATAGAATAGGGTGTTAAGATCAAGGGAGATTATAGTCCCCATGTCTCCTGAATTTATCAGACCAACAACCATTCAATAAAAACATTTATTAAGTACTTCTCTGTATCAAAGTCTTAGCCAGGCACTTGTTAAATAAATTGGAATGAGTTATAAGGAATTCCTATCTTTAGATATATGAAAGCCCCTGGCTTAGAGGTGTACACTCAGCAGGTGCTATACAAATGCCAGGATTCACAATATGGCCCAGGTGCTTGTTTATAGCCTGTGAGGTCAATTTGCCTTTTACTCTTTCATGATTTCTAACTCCCAACCTCTTATTACAAGTAAATAGACTTAATTGTTTTGATTTTCTTTTTGCATTAAACAGCATTCCTTTAATGGCTCATTTGATAACACCAGGGCTCTGTGTCCATTCCTGTTCGTCCTTTTATCTCTTTTCTCTTTAGATGTTGGTGTTACCCTCTTCTACTTCAAAGATCTTCCATATTTTTGTGGAAAATGGTCAGAAGGAGCTCAAAATTATGTTATTCTTATGGTTCATAGTCTTAGAGCAAGAGTGAGGGGCCTTCTCTGGTGTTCATATATCAGAGGAAATGCTGCCTGGCCGATTATGTGACCACTCTTGAACTGGATACTTCTGAATAATGGGTATGATAAGGGATGTGTGTGTGTGTGTTGGGGGGGTGTCTGTGACTTTGTGACTAGCAAGCTTATTTCCATGTAAACCACGTAGAATTTCCTATGGAAAAGAGCAGGGGTTTTATACCCAGAAAAATGGGTAAGTATGCTAGGGAGATTAAAAAAAGATATATAAACCATTTTCCTGAAGAAAGGAGTAGTGTAGGGGAGAAAGAGGAAGAAGAGAAATGGCTGAGAGGGCTCCTTCATCTTTAAATGCATTAACCAGTCCTGCATTACTTGTAAAAAGGGAAGAGTGGTTGTGATTCCTTTTGATCAAGCGTTATTATGTTAAGACTAAAGCTGATGATAGCTTTGGATTCAGGCTGAGATTTGCTGCTGCCTTTTCCCAGCTTGAGTTTGGAGTTTGTATGTTTCACCTCTCTTTTTGTGTTATTTGGATGGGCAAAGGAACTTCCTGGGGAAGACTGAAGTCCTCTGGTGAAAAATCTAAAGGAAGAACACAGTAAGATGCCCTGGTAATTTTCGAGGAATGGTCCAGGGAGCAGAAGAAAAAGATACACTCATTTTCAGCTCAGTTCCATTTCTGTCTTGGCTTGCTGTGGCTGCTCATTTTGAAGACTCCCAGCCTCACTTGACCTTGGCTGATGGAGTAGCTGGAGGACCTTTTGTGTGGGTATGTACTCCTCCTGCGAATGGACAGGCAGAATGGATTGCTGGCTCTAGAGAAACTGTTGCTCAGACTAATTTGCACACCAGGATCCCCAAGGCCTTTCCAAACCTTCACGTCCTCTATAGCTTGCTTACCTGGGATGAAAAGGGAATGCTGGAATGGGCACCCAACAGTTATTAATCTTGATGTCATCTGTTTGGGCTGTGGACTTCACTTTAGTGCTTGAGAGCTATTTTGCAGAAAATATTCAATCCTAATGATGTTTACTGTGACGGATGTTAGAATGGGTGAGTTCTGTAAATGTTGTCAAGACAGCTGGTCCCTGGTTGGAAGTTATTTGGTTTCAGGAAATTGACCTTCTATGAAAAGGTCACCACAGATTATACACAAAATAAGTGAGCCATGGGAGGTTTGGAGTGATAATTTGTATTCCATCCTAGGTCCACAAATACATCTTTTTATTTATTTATTCTGCCTCCATAAAAAGCTACATCACTTGCCTTTCCATTTATCTATGAGATAGTAGGACAGTAAATCCACTGTAGTTTTCCTAGTATAAATTCTAAGAATCCAGTGTGTCTCCTTGCCCTCAACCCTGATATGCAAGTTATAGGATCAGATGTTTTCATATTTTACCTAAATATAGGCATTTTATATATTTATAAATATGTAATATTTATACAAGTGCATAAAATATATTCAATTGATATATTAATAAATCTATGCATTTAAAGTTATATTTTATATATTTTAAACATGCAGCATATAATTTTTCTCCTTGCAACCTTGTGAGATAGATCCTCATTTTTACAGATGAAGAAACAGAAGAAATTTGGTCACTTTCCCAAGATCACGGTGTCAAGCCAGAGTTCTCATTTGCAAATAATAGAAACCAATTCTGATTAATTTCAGCAGAAAATAAGTTTATCAAAATGAAATCAGGCAATTCACAGCATCCCCGCAAGGGCTAGGAATACAGGTCTAGAGACTATGCAGCCTGGAAGAACACCACCAAAGATGCCACACCTGCTGCTCCAGGTCCAAGCCCTAAGATGGGTCTTGCTCATCACAGCCTCAGGAAGACCCGCTAAGCTAAGGCTGCCCATGTTGTTAGAATGTCTGCCTCAGGCTCTGCTTCTTTGGCAGCCCTCCTTTTACTTCCAAGTTTGGGCAAGTGATTCTCATTGGAGGCTTTTGTTCTTAAACTTGGTGAAAATTCAAGGTTATAAAGTGGTAAATTGTTAAAGAGTCACTGTAGTATAAACAACAGAAAATGGGCACATAATGATGGATGAGGGGCAACTATGAGGGTTTTGGGCTTGTGGCAAAGTGGAACATCACAGGATGTCCTTGCTGAAAACGGATCTACAAAGTAACCATTTAAATGTTTTTAATTGTTTCAAACACACAGGTAATGCATGAACATTTTTAAAAAAAGATTCAACATTACAGATAAGCCTCAAGTTGCCTTGACCATCACGGACAATCCCTAGGAAATTCCTCCATATGAAAAGCCACCACTCTTAGTATAGATCTTTGTAAACCTTTTCCCATGTGTTTTTACCCATAGGTTTGTATCATAGAAAATGGGAAGTGTTGTTTAGTGTGTGTTTCCTTCAACCAGGCCTCAGAGACTTTCCTATGTTGTGACATATAGATTTACCTCACTAGTTTATGTACTGCATAGTATTTCGTTACATGACGACAGATGGTAGTTTGCTCTGATAGTCTACATCTATGGTATTTGCACTTTTTCACTATTGGAAACAATGTTTTAATTAACATCCTTGACTGTCATGGACTCTTCAGTGTTTCTCCAGGATGGTTATGAGAAGTGGAATTACTGAGTCACAGGGGATATGCCTTTAAAACTTAATAGGCACTAGCAAATAGTCTTGAATGTGCCTGCACCAAATTATGCAATTTTTAAAGTAACCATTTCCTTAAATTAATGACATTAGCAAACATTAATTTTTTCCCACATGAAGTGCTTTTTAATTTGCTTATCCCTGAACACTGGTGATGATGGATATTTGTATTTTCTCTTTTGTGCATGCCTTATTCCTGTTCTCCCAGACCCCTATGGATAGGGATAGTCTGTCTTGGCCCTTGCCCTATCGCCCATCTCGGCACAATGAGTGTCATGAGATAACTATCTAAATACTTATTAAAATGATCCAAGTCTTCATCACCTTTAATCTAAGCACCACTTTGCCCTGGTTTTCAAAGACACAGTCTGAAATCTCTTTCCCAAGAGTGAGCCTTAAAAAGTATTAGGCTTCTTATAGAAAAATCTGAACACAGTCACTTTTGCTAACACAGAGTTGTCCTAAAACATGAGATCAGAGAACTTCGGGCCCCTTAGAATTACTCAAGCTCATGTTCTAGTAACATAGGGCTAAGGTGGCTCTGCTGAGCGGTTATTCTGACCATCAGTCTTGTCTGATCAGGACCAGCCACACATTCAACAACATGTATCCCCCTACTATGTCCTCCTTTTGGAGGTAGTTAATAACATTTGAAAACAAAAATATTTTAAGTACATGTCCATATTTCTGGCTTTCCTTGAAAAAAGTTAGATGTAGTGACACTGGGCCTTTTAGAACGGGATATCCTCTCCAGTTTACCATAAACCCTGACTATGTAGCTCCTGAAGACATTTGAATTTATCCCCTTTGGTTTACAATATAGTTGGAGATGAAAGTAAACCTATTTAAAAACAGAAAACTAAAAATATAAAGCAGTACCAAGTAGGTGACTCCTTATGAACTTTAAGAAGAATTCTGGAGAAGGAAAGGAACTTGAAGACTGGGGTAGTCACAGCATATTTTGTGAATTACCTGGGCTTTGAAGGGTGGGAAGACATTGCTGGGTGAGGAGGAGGTAAAAGTGAAGGAAGGCCAGAGGTAGCAATCTAAGTGGAGGTTCAGGTAATACTGAGGAGGCTGTTATAGAGTGTGTACGTTTCCTTGACCCAGAATTCCCAAGGAGCAGGAGCATTCCTACTGCTTAGGATGCCCTTGAAACCTGCAAGTTTGAGTGGAAAATTTTGTTTACATGATTTTCCCCCTGGAGTTAGGACCTAGTGCGTCTAGCAGGTTATTCAAAGAATTCATGAGAATGGTGAGAATGGTTGTTATAGGGAGCTGTGGAGAAATATGTTAGGTGATGTGATTTGGGGTCAGACTGTAGAGGACCTTGGCTTCCCAGCAAAGAGTCTTGATCTTATATGTAATGGGAGTGCTTGGATGCAACTCAGAAGATGATTTAAGTTGTGCATAGGATGTTAGAACAGCTAACATTTATTGCATACTTTTCATGTTCCTCGCACTGTGCTGAGCTTTTTAAAAACTTGAGGTGAAATTCACATAACATAAAATCAACTATTTTAAAATTTACAATTCGGTGGCATTTAGTACATACATAGTGTTGTACAACGACCACCTCTGTCTAGTTCCAAGATGTTTTTATCTTCCAGAAAAGGCAAACACATAGCCATTCCTTCCTCACCCCAACCCACCTAGTTTGCTCTCTGTCTTTACAAATTTATCACTTGTGGATATTTTGTAAATATGAAGTCACATTAATATTTAGCCTTTTGTGCCTGGCTTTTTAAACTCAGCATATCATTTTTGAGGTTCATCCATATTGTAGCACGCATCAGTACTTTATTACTTTTTATGAGTTAGTAATAGTCCATTTCAGGCATGTTCTACATTGTGTTTATCCATCCATCTATTGCTGGTCATTTAGTTATTGTGAGTAGTGCTACTACATTCGTGTATGAGTATTTGAGTATTTGTTTTCAATTCTTTTTGTGTAAAAGTATAATGGTTGGCTTATATACCAATTTTACATTTAATTTTTCAAAGCTATGTTGAACTGTATCTACTGTCTTCTTTAATCTTGTTACCAGCTCAGTAAGGAAGGGCCATAATTACCTCTTAGAGATAAGAAATTAGAGGTAAGAAAACTGAGGCCCCGAGAAGTTAAGTGGCTTTCTGAAAGTTAGTTGCAAAGCTGTAAGTAGTAGAATTGCTATGTAAGCCCAGTATTGGCTGGCTTCTTTCAGAATCAGAGTTCTTAACCACTAGTATGCACCTTGCCTCTCCTATAGCATCTAAGGAGGATGGTACCTTTCTATGCATAAAAAAATGAGTTCGTTTCCTTGCTCAGAAAACTTTTACTTGAAAGGAAAATACATCGCTTTAGGAATGTTATTCAGTGGCAAAGCTACAAAGCCACTTATTGCCTGTTAATGAGAGTTTTAACATCAAAGGGAAGTGAAACTGTATCTGTAGGCAGTTTCCTGCTTACCTGTGCAGAAGGACATCACTGCCATCTGAAAGGAGCACACTTGCTCCCCAGTCTTTCCTCCCTTCCATGCCTCTGTTTATCCCGTCAGCCTCTAACCACCTGTAACTCCTTTGCCCTTGGAGACCGGTGATTTCCATTATAGTGAAACTCTCAAACCGCATGTTAGAGCAGGAAATTGTGCAAACATCTGAATGGTCATTTCATGCAGGATTTTCATACCACTTGTTAGGGAGAACCCAGAATAGGTGGTGTTCATTAGGATTAATACCCATTGACTGTGGAAATGTGAAATTATCACAGATAGCCCTGTTTGAAGCTAGATCCCAGAGAGACTGAGGCGTAAAGGCAGTCTGTGCTGTGTTCATCACAACTGAGACCTGGTAACTGCAGAAAAGTGAAATTGGTCCTATGAGACACATGATTGCTATAAAGTGTCAGCATCACTGTGGGGGCAGACAGGCAGCAAAATCTCTGTTGTATCTGCTATCCCAGAGAGGTACTGAAGAGCCTAGCCACTCTTCAGATGCTTCCATCATGCTTAAAAGTGGCATTTTTATGAGCCTTCTAGAGGGGGAAGGCCACTCTAGATATCGGAGTATGTTAATAGCTGGCTGCCTACCAAGGTGTGCAACTGAAGCACAAAACTGCATTTCCAAACAAGCTTTTAAATCCTATTGATATGTTGAAGTCTGTTGTCTACTTCATATAAATAAAAGCTTTTTGAATATACCTTGATTTATACTTCTCTGTGTGAGTCTTGATTTGTACTCAGCCATTGAGATGGGCATCTGCCGGTGGTCTTGGTCCAGCATCTAGAAGGGTTCAGAAATCTGGAGAAGGCACTGTGTGTAAATTAAATAAGAGTCCAGAGACAAAACGTAATTTTGAAAGGCATATTGGGGAGTCAGAGAAGACTTAGCTAAAGGAACTAAGTTCTCCTTGTCTCAGGACCCCTTACTTTTTATTAACACAAATTGTCGTAAGGCAAGGTGGAGATATACACATCAAAGGCCAGGGTTTGTATACAGAAGCATTTTCAGATTGGGGAATTGCTGCCTACGGCTGTTCAGGTGTTTGACCAGTAGGAGGCAATAACATGTAGATTAAGATTCATTCAGCTGTCTGGCCTCAAGCAGTCATTTATGCATCCTTTTCAGGTTTGGGGAAATGCCCTCAGCCATCTCCAGATGTTTCAGCCCTGCTGACATGCTGGAATTGGCTTTCAGCAGGCATCGTTCATTTGCTCCCTTGGACCCAACAGTAAGTTCTCTTGCCCTTTGGTTTCTCCTTGGGTTTGGCCAGTGGAAGGTGCTAACAGGAGATTGGAGAAAAGGGAGGATTAAATGGAGTATAGCACATTTGAACTCCTGATTCACTTCCTGATGGGACACAAGCTAATACTGGTTGTGTTTCTCTGTGGTGGGCCACGGCACCCTTCAGGAGCAATAGATCCCATTATGTTTTGATAACACTACCTTTATTTGTGCTTTCGGTCTTGGGGGTGGTATCAGTCTTTCCACTGTTGCTAGTTCTGGAGGGTTTTGCTCCTTGTGGGTTTCCCTCAGCTTACCCACACCTTTATAAAGAGTCCTAATAAACTCTCTTTTAGCCTCTTCATCATGCCACCTATTTCCTGCCATGACTCTGACCAGCCACTCAATACTTCCTGTCCCTATGCAAGGTATCTAAGCATGTAGGGGTAAGAATCCTAAGGCTGAAATATAATACAGGTTGGCTAAGCATCTAAGCATCAAACTGTGGCACCATCATCTTGTGCTGAATGGGACTGGCCCAGAGAACAGGACCATAGAAAGTGTGGTTAAGGGGAAAGAACATTAAATTTTAAACTGAAACCAGAAAAGCAGCAAAGGAAACTGGAAGAGAAGTTGCCTAGGAAGGGACACCCAGAGTAGAGAGGAGAAAAATAACGTTCCAACCAGAGTTATCCTCTAGCAACTTGAGGGGCAATTGGTGAGATGATTTGTGGTTTTCAGCTATACATACACAGCTCACTTTGATACATGCCCTTATGACTAGAGTAACTTTTCCCTTTCTCTAGAGACCTTGAGAGGGGACACCTTACATGTGTGCCTTAATAGACCCTTTTCCACCTCTTCACTCCAGGATCTGAGCTTCTTGCAGGTTCCTGTAATGACTCTAACCATCTCTTACTTCTCTCTTTCTCACCCAAATGGTCCGTTTGAAATTTTTTCACCATGATAATTCTTGTGTTATTTTAAGATTTAGTCAACTATGATAATTGTTAGCCTTTCTTTAAGATCAACTATGAGGCTCAGGAAGTCTTATCTACTCTTTGATATGATGCAGATGCCCTCCTGGGCTCCCACAGCATCATTCTAGTCTTATCATCCATGCTCCCCCTGCAGGACCACGAAATCTGTCCAATAGGATTTTAGCACCATTTATCTGTACAAGAGGTAGTTTAGAAATTGTGGTTAGGGGAAAGAACATTAAAAACTTAAACATTTTGGAGAGCTTTTGGGGCAGTGGGATAGTCTGCACCTATACTTTGAGAATGGGAAAGGATCCTCCAGAATAAGTTCTGAAAAATTCTATAAGGTGAAGACAAGTATGAAACCAAACTCCTTATACATGAAATAAGATGGAACACATTAATAATAGGTTCAAAAGGAAGTGAAATCATTTAGAACAGAAGGAAAAGGAATAACTCTTATGGTAAGAGGGCATTTTTTTCATGATGTACTAAGCTGCTTGCCCTCAGGAGGCCCAGATAAATATGTATAATATGTATGTATATCTGTCATGGTGTGCTTCAGAGGTTCTCAAGACCACTCTCAGGCTTGGTGATTTGGTAGGAGGATTCATGGACCCAGCATATAGTGGTGGTTATGATTTGTGACAGCAAAAGGATAAAGAGCAAAATCAGCATAGAGGAGAGGTGCATGGGGTGAAGACCAGAGGAAACCAGGCACAAGCTTCCAAGAGTACTCGCCCAGTGGAGTCACACGGGAATGTGTAATTCCTGCAGCAATGAGTTGTGACAACACATGAGATGTTGTCTACTAGGGAAGCTTATTAGAGACTCAGTGTCCAGGGTTTTTATTGGGGATTGTCACTTAGGAACCCTCTGCCTTGCACATGTCCAAATTTCAGACTCCCAGAAGGAAAGTAGGTGTTCACCATAAGCCATATTGTCTTCACAGTTTATGCATAGCAAGCTCTCTTCTCAATTCTAAGAATAGTGGAACCCTTCCCAAATCTAAGTTTCCAGATACCAGCCAAAGGCCAACCTTGCAAGACGCCTTTCTAAGGATAGCAGTTCTCAGTCCTGCTATGTTTGCTATTTTTCTCACATGGTGCCACATTTATTACCCTTGGGTGAAGGAGATAGCTGTGTAATTTTCCAGCAAGTAGACTTCCCCTTCCCATAGATCCCATGTATTGGGGCTTCCTGGCATGTCAGCTCAGATTTCTTTTTTTAGGTATCAATGATTTCCAAACCTCAGAGAAATGGCTAACAGTTGGCTTCAATTACATAGTTACTCACAGCCCCCTTTTCCTTTGCATCCCATCCTGGAGGGCTTAAGTCCAGATTTCCAAGAGCCATTCCTATTGCATATAAGAGTTGTTTCTCAGGGCTTTGCCTGGAGGTAAATCCTGTGTCTCAGGAGGGATCCTATTCCAATGAACTCTCTTTTATCTGAAAAGCTTTATATTCTGCCCCCATTGACCAAGCACTTTAGGGATTCATTCCCAGTCATGTAAGCCAGGGTCCTGTGACTACTATGGCATGTAACCTTCTTTTCCTATAAGGCTCAACACTGGTTCATCAGGTTAGGCTGATAGTCAACTTTTGGTATTGATCTAGTAGCCAGGAGAGAAGGTGGGGGAATTGCTTTATAAGGCACCTACTCCATTTAAGGCTTTGCTTATTCTTCAAGCAAGAAAGGGGCCTGTCTTCTAATAAGAGAGTGAACACTTCATCAGGCCCAGAGGTTTCAGGAGATCTTAGGGTTGAAGGTAATCAAGTGTATCTTTCCACATAAAATCTCAAGAGTCCCACTCCTTTCCACTAGGGCAGTGGTCGGTAAACTGCGGCCCCTTGAGTGTGGCTCTTCCACAAAATACCACGTGCGGGCGCACACATACAGTGCGATTGAAACTTCGTGGCCACACTCAAGGGGCCAAAGAGCCACATGTGGCTCGCGAGCCGCAGTTTGCCGACCACTGCACTAGGGTCCCGATTTTGTTGGAGGACATGTACGTAGCCTGAGAATACAGCCTTCTCTACAGTTTTGCCAATCTTACAGTTTAGTCCTGCTCTGTTTTCATACTTGAAGATAAGGGTTTCTTTAAATACTGCCAAGGAGGCTCTCTGACACAATTTTCTCTAAAATGTTGAGTGATTACCCTGAGGCTGTCATTTTTTTCTCTTTGATTCAGGTATTCAGCAACAGCCACCCGATTTCACAGTCCTGATAATTACTATATCTGTCATTCCTCTCCAGCACTGCAGATGTAGTACAAGCTAGTGCATCCACTTCTATCTGTACCCTGTCTAGTTATCCGCAGGTGAAAGTCTTAGCAATTGCATTGTGCCCAAACATGCCAGAGATAGATAATGCTCCATTTCCCACCAGCGATGGACTCCTCACTGCCAGGCTGCCAATCAGGGATCCACCTCCAGAATCCCTTCCTTTGAGTCTAGTTCTTAAGACCAACTCTTCATACCAACTCTCTTAGGTCAGTGGGAGGCAGAATAATGGCCCCAAAGATGTCCACATTCTTATCCCTGGCACCAGCGAGTATGTTACCTGACAAGGAGAACTTTGCAGATGTGAAGGATATTGATATGGAGGAATTAGCCTGGATAAATACAGTCGGGGCCAATGTATTTACAAGTGCCATTATGAGAGGGATGCAGGAAGGATCAGAGTCAGGAAAGGAAATGTGACAATGGAAGAAAAGGTTGCAGTGATGCGGGGCCATGAGTTAAGGAATGCAGGTGACTTCTAGATATTGGAAAATGGAAGATTGTCCCCAGAAGAAACACAACCATGCCAAAACCTTGATTTAGTCCATGGAGACCTGGGTCAGATTTCTGACTCCTAGAACTGTAAGATAATACATTTGCTTTCTTTAAGATGCCAAATTTGTGGTAATTTGTTACAGCATTGATAGATATCTAATACAACTGGGTTCCCTAGATGTGGACCCTGGGACAGGGATTTGGGTATGCATGATTTATTGAGAGAATGCTTTCAGGAGCTCTATAGGAGACCCCTGAGGGAGATTAGGAAAGACAAGATGAAAGGGAATTGCTAGGCAAGTCTGACCCTGGTTAAAAGTCTAGCCCTTGGACTGACTCATGGAGGTGGTGCTCTTGACATAAGTCACATTATAGTGTTATTTTTTCTTAAGGCAAGGAGGCTGCCCTTGATTCTGGTTTCCGGCAATCATTGGCAGTCCCCACGTTGTTGTTGGTGGTGGACCTTTGAGGCAGCGTATACCTACCTTCCTAGATGAGATTACTCCTGTCAGCAGAGCCAGTCTGTGAAAGGAGGCATCCCTGATCTATTAGCAGCCAACACTCATAGCAGCTGGTTATGGGTGCACAGTCCCAGGAAAGGGGACCCTTGTTCAGAGAAGAACTTGTGTACCCAGCGAGACCATCTGATATGCAATACCAGAGAAACTTTACAAAATGTAATCAATGGTGCTTTTCTAGCCTGATTGCTTTGGCTTCCAATGTAGATTTAAATTACTGACTTGAATAAAACAACCATGTGAATTCAGCTGCCTAGTAACCAGTTACTTGGTGGTTTTGCAGAATTCAGCTGCTTTACTGAATTTTCCAGCTTCTGTTTTAGTTCTTTGTCAAATAACCTTGGCTTGCCCTCATTGATTGGTGGTCTTGCAGTTAGCATTAGACCACAGGCACAATCACATTTGAGTGAGGAGCCCCTTGGACTCATTGACTTGCCTGGGGATATTTGGCTGGTCTAGGACCTCCAAGGGGGTAGTGCTGGTACTTGAATCTAATTGGTGGTCTGTCGCCTGATTTGATCAATGCAGGAAGTGGGACACCAGTAGACAGTCTCCAGTGGAGACAGGATTTCAGTCTTAATTATTTTACCCCTTGATGGCACACCAAACACATCCAAACTGATGGAAAATGGGATTCTTCACTGAGTCGCATGGTGCCTCAGACCCATAATTTGATACAAAAGATTCACACAAATTGAAATTAAAATGCATTTAAGATGCATCCTTTCATCAAAGCAGTTTGCACCAGCAGGCTTCTCTCTTTTACAAGTTTACTATAGAAATAGGGAAACTGGGCGGCTTTGCTGTTGGCGGCTCTGGAAGTAACACAATCTCCCTGCTTGTCAACTGCAGGCAAGAAAATGAAATAAAATGAATACCAATTGGAGGTCTAATTATCCTTTTTAAAATGACATTATCCTGTAGAGTGGCTCACTGGATGTGTAAAAGGCACCGTTCTTTTTTCCCCTTGAGTATTTGGGGCCACATTTAACAAAGGGGTCATATTGGGATTCAAGACATGGGTCACTAAATTTTGAGTCCAATTTACTTGAAGAAACAACACTTAGAGAGGATGTGGCTATGTGCCACGCATTCTTGAAGCACTCCTCAGATAGTAACACATTTATTTCTCATAATGACTCTATGAGGTAAGTACTCAAATTATTGGTATTTTAGGCATTAAGGAACAGAGAGGTAAGTGAAGTGCCCAAAGTCACTCCGTTAATAAGCAGCGCCGGCATTAGAATTCTAACCTGGGCAGACTCCAAGTTCAGGATTTTAATATACTATCTTCTTCCTTGTGATGAATCTGGGTGGTTTGGCTTTCAAAGAGAAAACAAAATAAATCTCCCATTTCCCAGACTTCAAACCTAATCCTGACAGCCTCATTGCAGAGCAGGGCTTTGGTCACAGCAGGGCCAGGAATGCAGATCCAGGTATGTTCATAGCACATCCCAAGGGTCATCCTTGAACATGAAGCTCCCCCCCACCCCCAATATTCTCATTCACAAAAGGCTGTATCATGCATACTGTTCTGCTCTAGCTTCTTTCTTTTAATATGGGACCTTGGCACACTTTCCTCCAGCCAAACAGTTACCTCATTCTTGCTTATATTTGCCTAGTGTTTACCATGTACATTATCCGTAATTTTACCACTGTGCTCCTTGTAGATATTAGGTTGTTCCTTATTTTCTGTCATTAAGAGCAATGATGTAATGAATATACTTATATAGCCAGCCATGTTTTTGTGAGTTTATTCCTAGGGCAAATATCTAGCTGTGGGATTTCTGGGTCAAAGGATATAGATAGATAGATAGATAGATAGATAGATAGATAGATAGATAGATATAGATATAGATATAGATATAGATATAGATATAGATATAGATATAGATATAGATATAGATATATTAATAAAAGGGGAATATGCTAGTTAAACCAGATAAACCAGATGTCTTCCAGACAAAGCCACAGTGGCAAGGGCCGAGGCAGAGTTGGTTAGGAGCAATCAGGCTGGCAGGGGAGCAGTTAGGGGCATCAGGCAGGCAGGTAGAGGTGGTTAGGGGTGATCAGGCAGGCAGGCTGAGGTGGTCCCGGTTTAGAGAGGGTGCAGGCTGGGCTGAGGGCCCTTCCCATGCATGAATTTCATGCACCAGGCCTCTAGTCCTATCTGATAAAGAGATAATATACAAATTGACCATCACTCCATCACAAAGATGGCGGTGCCCAGCCCCCTCAGCCCCGCAGAGTCCCACAGTCCTTTCAGCCCAGCTGGGGGGAGTTGTGGCAGGTGCATGGTGTGGCTGGACCCACCCTCAGCCCCCCAGCCACCTAGGGCTGGCCCAAGGCACAGGCAAGCCTCAGATGTCATTTGCCCAGCTGCCTAGGGTAGGCCTGAGGTGCAGGCAAGCCTCAGATGGTGGCTTCCCAACCACCCAGGGCCGCCCAAGGCTCAGGTAACCAGGGCCGGCTGAGGCTTGTGCTGCCGGCAGTGGCAGCAGCAGAGGTGTGATGGGGCGTCACCTTCCCCTGATCTCCAAGTCATCTCCTGCCCCTAAGGGCTCCCGGACTGTGAGAGGGGGCGGGGCGTGCCAGGCTAGGGAACAACCCCCCTTCAGTGTATGAATTTTCATGCACCGGGCCTCCTGTATGTATGTATGTGTATATATATATATATATATATATATATATATATATATATATATATACCTAAATGACCCTCTATTTTCCCAGTAGCTATGATGTGCAATGACCACCAGGGGGCAGATGCTCTGACCAGTAGAGGAGGGAGCCTGATTCCTCGCAGAATTGGCCATGGGTTAGGTTGCTGCTGGGCACTATTGGCCCCAAATCTGCTTCACCGGCACCCCGGACTCAGAGATCGCTTTCGGCCCAATCCCCGCAGGCCAGGCCAAGGGACCCCACCAGTGCATGAATCCATGCACCAGGCCTCAAAATTGTAATTGTGATAGTCATTCACTCATTGCTCTCTAGACAGGTTACTGTCTGGTTCACGTTGTCCCCCAAAGTGGGTGGATACTACATGTTTCTTCATGCCCTTGCCTGTACTGTGTATCAGAAGACAAAATAATTGCCTATGTGATAAGTGAAAAATGGTATCTTATTGTTTTAATTAATCATGAGGACAGTGAAGCATCTTTTCATTGCTTATTGGCTAGTTGTATTTATATTTTTGTGAACTGCCTGCTTGAATCCTTTGCCCAGTTCTCTCCCTACCACTGCCCCCCGCCAAAGAGGTTTTTTTTAAAATCTTTTCCTTACTTATTTGTGAGCAACTCTTTCATTTTTTAAAGCCTTAGAAGGCTCTATCACTTTGTTGTATAGCTGGCCTTATACTCTAGCCTGGAAAGACTTTGGTAGAACTAACTTTTCTCCTTCTTTTCCTTTGATCTTCCCCCATTTAATCTTTATTTTTGAGTACAGTGTTATGCACCCTGTGGACACAATAAACACATGCCAATTGACTATTTTATTTATCTGATTTTTATGGCTTCTTCCTCTGAAGAGCTCCACAGACTTTATAGTTATTAACTTGATAACCCTCAAAGCTCTCTAGTGCAGCAGTTGTAATTACTGTCAGGGTTTTGACATGGTGAAACAGAGGACTGGAGGTTCTTCAGAATTATTCTTTGAGGGCCTCAGAAGGAGGTCTGGGGGGAGGTCATCCCCTTCACAAGTTATGGACCTAAAGAATATTTAAAAGGTTCCTAGTAAGCCCTGGCTGATAGCTCAGTGGTTAGAGCGTTGGCCCATGCTTCAAAGGGTCTTGAGTGAGATTTCCATTCAAAGGCATGTACCTCAGTTGCAGGCTCAACCCCTGGCCCTGGTAGGAGCATGTGCAGGAGGCAACCAATCCATGTATCTCTCACATCGATGTTTCTCTATCTCTCTACCCCCACCCCCACCTGCCCCACTTCCTTTCCACTCTATCTAAAAGCCATAAAAAATATTCCTGGGTGAGGATTTTTTAAAAAAAGGTCCTAGTAAGAATGACTGCAGGTTGATGGGTGGGCGATCATTGCATTTACAAAGATTTCTTTAAGCGCGCCCCCCCCCCCTTTTTAACTGTTCTCAAAATGAAGTAAAACTGAATAACAGTTACATGCGCCTGGTTCAAATCCTATTTCTTCCTCTCACCAGTTGTGTGATGATGAGAAATAATAATAGCTGATGTCCATTGGGTTCTTACTGTATGTAAGACCAGATGTTGAAGGTTTTTCATGCACCACATCACTTGGCTGCCAGAGCTCCTGGGACATGCTGACTGATTTAATAACTGGCCTGCAATGGCATGAAAATAACTGTTGGTATTTGTAGTGGGCTGAATGGTGGCCCTGGAAAGATATGTCTATGTTCTCATCCCTGGAACCTGTGAATGTGACCTTATTTGAAAGTAGTCTTTACAGATATAATTAAGGATCTTGAGATAAAATCATTCTGGAATATCTGGTTAGACCCTAAATCCAATTACAAGTATTATTATAAGAAACACACGAAGGAAAGACAGACACAGCAGAGGAGAAAGCTATCTGAAAACAGGCAGAGATTGGAGGGATGAGGCCACAAGCCAAGGAACACAAAGAGACACCAAAAGCTGGAAGAAATAAAGAAGGATCCCTTCCTAAAGCTTTCAGAGGAAACATAGCCCCTTGATTTTGGACTCCTGGCCTCCAGAACTGTGAGAGAATAAACTTCTGTTGTTTTATGCCCACCAGTTGATGACAATTTGTTATGACAACCCCATATAACTCATAGTGTTGAGATGGGAACCAAAGTGGGCTGGACTCCAAGTCTGCACCTTCAACTGTAATGCTGTCCAGTTAGCACATGGCTAAATCTTCTTTGTGTTTGTTTGCTCACCTGCTTTAGGGGATAGTGATTCTGCCTACCCTAGAGCATTGTTGTTAGGATTAAATGAGATGATATGTATACAAATTGGAGAACAATGCTCAATAGATACTGGCTTCTGTTGCTCCTAGCATTGTTGTTTTTATTGAGTCACTGTAGGAATGGCTACTTGAGTGCAAACCTTAGTCAAGAACAGATTCAATCCCTGTGGCCCATGCTGGTCCAATAGGGTGTATATGTTTTGGAATCTTAGGCTAGATAAGTCACCATTCTGGGCTATTGGTAGTTGAATAAGTACCTTTGGGACATGTCAATCTTCTAGTATTTTCATTTTGTGGTTATCTATGAATTAGATATTTTCATTTCTTTCTGTGCATCTCTCTTTGTTCTATTTTTAATATTAATAATACTTATACTTATTGTAAACTTTGAGTAAACAGTATTTTTAAGTCCTCTGGACCACCCCCAGTTTTGGTGATTCATATTGAGGATTCACAGAACTCAGGATATAGTTGGGCTCATGGCTAATATTTATATAGTGAAAGAGTACAAATCAAAATCAACAAAAAGAAAAAGTGTCTTGGGTAAAGTCTAGAGGAAAACAGGCACAAGATTTCAGCAGTCCTCTCCCAGTGGAGTCTCACAGAATGCTCTTAACTCCCCCAGCAATGAGTTGTGACATGTATGAAGTACTGACTGCCATGGAAGATTGTTAGAGACCCAGAACTCATAAGTTTTACTGGGGGCTGGTTTTGTAGGCACCGTCTACCTAGCACTACCAAAATTCCAGAAGAAAGCAGATGTTTGGCATAAACTATATGGTTTGTACAAACAGTTTAGGTACAATTTTGGAATGATGGGCACCTATCAGTTTTGGAATGATGGGAACCCTCCTGAAATCCAAATTCCAAGATGCTAGCCAAGGGTCAACTTTGCAAGCAGACCTTTCTAAGGATAACAGTCTCAAGCTTGCTATGTTGACTATTTTCTGCACAATATGCAATAAATGTTAATCATTTTTAGACATTACTTTATTTAATTATTGCAAGAACATTACAAGCGGAATAGTATTATTATTCATAATTTAGAGATAAACTGAGATTTAGGGAGTTTAAGAACCTCATCCAGAACCATCACTGCTAGATCAGAGCAGAGACATGTTGGTCTGTAATTGCTGTGCAATAAGTCATTTCCATTGTAGGGAGGAACATGAGGAAGAGGGAAGGCATTGTTCAAAATGACTCAACAGCATGGAGGCAGAATTGTGCTGTAGCAATCCCCATATCTCAGTGACTTTTAACAACTCATTTTATTTTCTATTCAAGCTCCATGTCTATTGTAGGTCAGCTGAGGCACTGCTCTCTGTCATTCTTGCCACTTCCTCCAGTCACTGGAGCAGGAGAAAAGCACAAATGCAGATTGTGCATTGGCTCTTAAAGCTTCCACTCTGAGGTATTATGTCCATCACTTCATAGGCAATGAAAGCCACATGACCTCAGCTAGCTTCCTGGGGGTTGGCAAGTGCAACCATATTGGGAATAGTAATTGAACTGCACCAATGATTGTACTGCAGCCAGATAGCATCAGCTTCTGGTTATTGCACCTTCCCTCTAAACCCTCTTCTGAGCCCCTGTGCTCTCTACTGATGGAGGTACCACTGGGAATCTGGCCCCAGTGACCCAGGGGATGTCCCTGGAGCCTCGGGCAGTGTCATGTGTCTGCTTACTTTGCCCATAGAGTGCAGACCCCATGCTATAATTTATAATGATTAGGATCTTTGGGGCCCCACCTCTGCCTCATCTCTCTCCTCTGTCAGGAAGTCAAAGGCACGTGAAAACTGGAGCTGGAGTGAAACCTACTGGCTTGATCAAGCTTTTTGAATTTTTGGCAAATGTTGCCCAGACATCTAAAACCCTGGGATCCTTAAAAAAGAATTCCAGGGGTATATTTATTAGCAAGCATGAATTTTGACAGATTTTCATGTTCCCCTTTCTTGGCAGGGTGTACAGGGATCTCCTGCCAGTTTCTGACAGACTCATCTCTAGGTGTTAAGTGAAAAACATCATCAGCCGGATCTATTGATAGGTTCCAGTGACAGTGTATGTTGCTAATCTCAGCCAAGAATCACTTCTGACTATTTTCCTTTCCATTGCATGTTTGGCTGGGATATCCCTTCATCCCCCTTCCTCAGGAGTTTAAGATGCTGTAACCATAGTAAGCTTCATATGTCTGCATGGCTGCAAGCAGTAGATTTATAGAAGAATTAAGCAGGACATATGGCTTCTAGTGGCCGCCTGGATGGTGGCAGTGCTGCCCAGCCCTGTGTCAAGTGGAGCTATTGAAGCTGCTGTTACTGGTGCTCCCAAAAAGAGGGGTTTCAGCCAAACTTGTTGATTAGTGCTGTTGAGGTGCCAAAATGCTCTGCCTGCCCCTCTAGGACAGCCCCTCTCATACAGATTTCACAGTGCCCTCTGCACTACTCTGGGGACAGAGGTAGGAAGTCACTGCTTGTCCTCCAGTTCTCAGCCTGGATATCAAGGAGGTGCCCCATTACCCTTCCAACTGTAGTCCCTTCTGCTCCCTCCAATCTGTTCTGAGTGATTTTTTTTTTTTAGAATGAAAAGCTGACTGTGGACACACACACACACACACACACACACACACACACACACACACACCCCAACGGCTAGATTCTCATTAATGTTAAAATAAGAAAAACAAAATTCTTAGCATGGCCTGCATAGTCTGCCTGGCCCTGCCCTCCTTCTTTTGTCTCATCCACAATTGAACTCCCTCTTGCTGTCCATGCTTAAGCCATACGGGCCTTCTTTGGGCTACACCAATGGCCTTTTCTGTATCCTTCATGGGGCCTTGCACATGCCCTTTCCTTCAACCCCAGTCTCTTCCTCCTTGTTTGATGGCTCCCAATCTTGGATGCACTATAGAATCATCTGGGATGCAGGAGGAGGAATCCTAAAATCCCAATGCTTGGGTTTAACACTAATATTTAAATTCCATTGGTCTGCAGAGAGAGGCTGTAATCAGCACATTAAAGATTGCAGGTGATTCTAATATGCCTCTAGGGCTGAGAAACCCTAACCTGGTTAATTTCTGTGCAGCTTTTGGATCTCAGCTCTGTGGTCCTTTCTTTAAGGAAACCTTCTCTGATATTTCTGATTGGGTTAGAATAGTCCTATTTACATTATCAGAGAATCACTTACCCTGCTACCCTCCCTCATAGTACCTAAGAGTCTGAATCTTACACTTAATTGTGGGATAATTGGATTAATATATCTCTTCCTTGGTGGACTTTATTTGCTCACCATTGTAAGTTCAGTGCTGTTATAGAGACTAGGTCAACAAATAATGGTAAAATAAATGAATGAATTTTGAGGCCCTCCCAACTTCCTGCGGGTGGCCTAACTATTCTATTTAGATTTTAGGACTATGAAATAGGCTTTAATGTTGCTTCTGGCCAAGGGCTTCTTCTTTCTTGGTGAATCATGAGAATCCCAACAAGTCTCTTTAGTGACAAAAAGGAGTATTGGGGGTGGGGAAGATCAAGAAGTATGAAGTAGTATGGAGCAGAAATAGGTGGCTGATGTGAGTAGTGGTCAGGTCCTATAGGGCTGATGTAGAGATGAAGGAATGTTCTAGGTATAAAGACATTCCCTTTCATGAATAGCCTATGAGTTGATTGTCCAGTCAATTCAATATTCTGACCAGAATGGTATGCTTCCACTATCTCTGGAAAGGAAATGGGTATTCAAACTGGACAGATAAGAACAAATATGGTTTAGAAGGAATGAACACTTAAAGATGGGTAAGATATTTTAAGAGAATGTGGCTCGTCACTGGATTAATTCAGAGATCATAGGTTAACACTAGTTATACACCAGAGAAGGCAATTTTCAGCTAAAATTGTGAAACTGTGTAATATTTGAGACATAATGAGGGCTAGATGTCTGTAGAGGGCAAATGTTCTAATTTTCAAAAAAGGGAAAAGTGGTAGAATCTCAAAATTTCAGATAAAAACAAGAAGGTACCTGGAAAAGTTACAAAAGGATTTGTAAAGTGGTAACTGTAATCACATAGAAAAGGAAGCAAGAATCACTAGACCTAGAATCACTAGAGCCAGTCATATGGAACTAATGCTTTTTTCATTTTTAAATAAGGTTATTAGATAGAAACGTTATGTTGAAAATATACATGTAGCATTTCTTGATTTTAGCAAGATTTTAGCAAGACATTAGGTAATGTTTCCTCTGATATATTTTTTTCAGGTAAAATAGAAATGAGTTGAACTTGTAATTGACTAAACTACTATACTTGATGAGGGAGGAGTCCTAGCATTGCACTTCTAATTTTGCCTCTCTGTCTCCTCTCTTCTGCTTTCCCCGTAGATTTCCCTAGTACACTCTCTTCCTAGTACCTAGACTAGGTAACTGATTCTCCAGTCTACATTCCCTACTTTCATCTTTCTCCAAAGCTACCGAACCACCTTTACAGCTCGAAATTTTCTTCATCTCAAACTTATTAACCAATATGGAATTCATTATCTCTCTTATTCCTCACTTCAAATCTCAGTCTTTTCTTTTTTTCTCGGGGGGGGGGGGGGGCGGGGTTGAGAAATGAAGAATTTGCTCTGCAATTAGGCATCAGGATATTTCTTTTCTTGTTTGTGACTGTAGCTTCTTTTAGTCTTTGTTTGTGTTTCCAAGTAGACTTATGAGAGGTTACTCACCATCACCTTCTTACAGCAACTTCCACCATTATCATCACCACTATCACCACCATCACTAATACCATCATTCCCTCTGCCATCATCATCTCCCTCACCACCACTACCTTCAACATCACCACCAACAACATTAGGACAGTTTTTGCAGCACCCAGTGTAGGAAAACATATAGACAATTTACAGATTAAAACTCTGAGATATAACATGTTATCAAAACCCTTACAACCTAATAAGGTAGGTACTACCCTTATCACCAGTTTGCAATTAAGAAAGCCAAGGCCTATGGAAGTTAAATTCCCTGCCCAAGATTATATAATTAGCAAATGCAGAGTGAGGATTCATATCATCTGCAGACAGTTCAACTGCAGAACCTGTACTTTTTGGCCATCACTCCCAACAGAGACACCTCATAGCTGAAACTTACCCACATTCCTCAATGGATTTATGCTCTGAAATATACTGTGTCACCATTGACACTGTTTCTGTGACTAGAATTTGAGCTTTTTAAAGGCAGGAATTCTTCTCTTATTTATCTTTCTATCTCTGAGGCCTAGCACTTTGCTTAGTACAGAAGTGAATGCTAGCAAGGCGATTCCTTCATTGATAAGTGGTTGAATTTTATAGGGTTCCTCAGAGTATAATCTGTGTGCCACTTGCAACAGAATTGCCTGAGAAATCTAAAATTTACTTTAAACATGTTAACAATAAATTTATAATTTATTAGATAATTAGATTAGTTGCTGACAGTTTAGCATATTTATTTATTTATTTATTTATTTATTTTTTATGGGGGTACGGAGGCGTTATGCCTGCCTCGGGTCTTTAGTTACATTAAAAAGTTTTCTTGTTGAGGGTTTTGATTAGCCTCGCGATTAGCATATTTAAATAAACCTTTTCTGAATTGGAACCTACATCACAAGAACACTCCATTAGTTAGACGCAGGTAGTCTTCTGGTTTAGAAGTTAGAGCTGAATCTATAGTGCCCTCAGGAAAGGACCACAGCAATTTTTTGAGTTAGTTGTGTGTGTCACTTTCTCTTAAATATGAAATGTAGAAATAATGAAATCAAAACTTTAAACATGTTTGAAAGCTTCATACAGACCACCTGCATGGGATTAGCTAATCTGTATTTTAAACACATTCTCAATAGTTTTATGTTCTCTAGTTTTAAACCCACTACAGCCTCTATTCTAGGGCTGAGATTCTAAGATAATGATTTCTTATTTTGTCCACATAAGACAGTAAAGGATCCATGGGAAAAACTGGTTCTGGGAATATATTTCTAACAGCATTTGATTTCCGGGATTCTATGTTCAGCTGTATTGTTTTGGTTGTAAGTTTCCTCAAATCTGTTGTGGAAAGAGCCAAGCTATAAGTCAATATGAATTAATAAAATTAAGCTATACTGTTTCCCTAAGTCATCAGATGATAGAAGCCTCAATAGCACAGCTGCCCTCGTGGCTACTAAAACTTTGACCCAGCACGGACCAGAAGGCATTTCTAGCAGAGGCAAAATGGCACTGCAGGGCGAGGAATGTTCTTTAGGACCAGGGGGTCAAGCTGTGTAAAGCGAATTACTTCCCCATTTTGTGACCTCTTCCTGGAATGTTCTGACGTGAGCGTGGCCAGATGGGAAAAGCCCTCCCTCTGAAGTGGGCAGACCTGAGCTCATGTTCTGTCACCACTGGTCAGGCAAGTTGATTTTCTGAGCTTGTTGAAATGGCTGAAAAGGACCTCTTTGGGACTTGTAAGGACTGGGAACAATGTGTAATTGGGACTTGCATAATGGATATTGCTCTTCTCCTCCTTTTACTATTATTTCAAAATTATGATAATCATAATACTAATTATTTTTACTCCTTCCCCTACTAGGAGGAATCAAATAATTAAATATATACTAGTGATGCTTTTGTAGCCTGATAGGCAGCATGCTGACAAATTAAGGCTTGTGTCAACTCCCAGAGTTAATAGTCTATCTCCTTGCAACATACCTCAAGGAACCTCCAACAGTGTGTTGCTGTATAACATATAATCTTTAATTTTATTTATAGATTTTGAAATATGCCTATAAGGTAGACTACAAAAATGGCCATTATACACCCCTTGTGATGTGAGTTCCATCAGGAAGTGGTGTCTGATTTCCTGTGTCCGGAATTCTGGGAATCTGGCCTCCCTGTGAAGTCACACTTTGGCTTATTCAGAGTCATGGAAGGGATGGTGTGCCGGTTCTGAGCCTAGGCCTTGCACTCTTGGAAACTTGCTATGGCCATGTGGCAAGAATGATGGCCACGGTGGCCAGATCGATAAGAGGCCTGTGACCCAGTCAGTCACTCCTGAAGTCCCCTCAATGGCTAGCCAACCACCAGATATGAGTGAGGCCATCCTAAGGCCAGCTGGCCACCAGCCAGCCTGCCAGCTGCCCACAGAAACATGAGCCAACCCTGGTGAGCTCAGGCAAGCCTGGCCCAGTCATCAGAACCACAGAGCTGGCCTGCAGAATCACGAGCAATGATAAATGCTTATGAATTTAAGCCACTAAGTTTGGGAATGGTTAGTGACACAGCAATAGCTACCTGATGTTGCTTCAAATTTGGCAGCCATTCATTCAGTTATTTTTGCATCACATAGTCAACAAATATTTGTGTGCCTACCAGTACCAGACACTGGAGACGTAGTGGTGAAGATAGAAGATACCCAGCCCTCAAGGATCTTACATTTGAGAACTGGAGAACAGAAATTAATAGAAATAGATAGAAACATAAAGGGGCATAAAGGAACACGTGCATCTACTTGAGTACCACCAGGACTAGGGAACATGGTTCCAGGGCCCTCGATCATGATTTTGTGAAGTTTTACTACTGTGACATTAAACAGCACTCCCTGTAGCCCAGGAAGTATATTTAAAGGCACTTTCTTCTCTGGCAGATGACTTTCCAGAGTCCATGGTAAGCCTGGATGTCCTCCTGTACTCTTGAACTGGTATATCTCTGAAAAAATACAGGATGGGTAGACATCTTTCCCAAGCTCATTCCCCAGGCTGAGAAAGAACACAGGTCTGAACACTGGTCTGGTGAGGAGCCGTCCTCTCTTAATATGAGAAACCTGTTGGCCCTTTTTTCCTGAAAATGGTTGTATAGTAGCTGTGGTAACAGCCTCCATAGCCTATCCCATAGGGTCCTAGATTTTAAACTCAATGCCAAGTCCTCTCTAAGAATCTATGGAGGTTTCCTGAAGATGGTACTGAGTCGTAGAAGGTGGGCACTTCCCAGATGATTCTCTTTCTCCCATTGTCTCCTGAGATTGAGAGGTTTCTCCAGCTAAGTGACAGAGATCCTAAAATAACTATATGAGTTTGTCAGCAGGTGTCCAGCAGGGCTGCTCACAGTGAACCACATTCATTCACTTTTTTCAAATTTTCAGGGCACCTACCTGTGCCAGATAGATGCAGAGATGAACATCCATAGCTCTCACCCTCAGAGCTCAGAGATGGGTACATTATTTCAGCACCATGTGATAAAGTGCTACGTACATGGTGATTACATATATGGTGATTAGAGAGAGTGGGAAGGAGTCAGAACAGCCCAAATTAAGCTACACAGCAGTGTAATGTGATGGTGGAGAGCTTAGGGCCAGCCTCGGTTTAAACCCTGCTTCTGCCACTCACAAGCTGTGTGACCCTCAGCAAATTACCTTACCTTTCTGAGCCTTGATTTTTCTCATCTTGGAAGTGAGATAATGACAGTACTGATCTCATAGAGCTGTGAGAATTTAATGGGTTAATATATGTAAAATGCTTGAAACACTCCAGAACCTTCTCTGTGCCCCATGCCCATGCCATTCTCATTAGTGCAGTCTCATTCTTGGGCTTTGGCTCTTATTGTTAGTTCTCCCTGCTAGGAGGGCTCATCCCTTCTAATTGTTCTGTTTTCTCAGCTACATTTTACCTCTTCAGAAAGAAAGTACAAGGAAAGGACTAAGTTAGGGAGCTGACAGCCCTGAGAGGACTTTTTATTCAAACCAGAACTTGCTTAGAACACAGAAAGAATGCAGTGACATTCTAAGAAGCACTGATGACCTAGGAGCCCCATCATATTCTGTCTTACTTGTGTTACTTCCCTGTATGAGACAACCCTTACACTGAAAATGATGACGCAGAAGGAAAGGAAAAGATTGAACCACCTATAACTGGTTTTCCTTTGACTCCTTCCATACTCATTGGTAAGTCAGAGGTAGTGTTGGTAGAAAGCGCTCACATCAAAAAGTGAAATGAAAGCAGTTAAATTAGTTTGGTACAGTGTTTCCACTATTATGGCAAGAATGAACTTCATATGCATGTATAAGCTATGGAATATGAACTGTGTAATTTTGTGATTCCGCATATGAGTTAAATGCCTCTATATTTGCATTTCAAACTGGTATCACATGATCTAAAGATGCATAGTAAAATTTATGCTAATAATTTAAAATTTTAATTTTTCTTTACTTAGAATAATGTTAAATAGCATATAAAAAGCACCATGACAAATTGAGAGAAAGGCCATGGAAGAAAGGAAAGAGCTTTATGTTTTAATGCCATTAACAGCAGTTTTGTGTTTTTTGGACAAGGCGCCCCACATTTGATTTCATTTTGTACTGAGTCCTGCCAATTATGTGGCTGGCCCCACAAAGATGACTGGAAGAAACCTGTATGTCTCCTCCAGAGCCCTTGCTCTGCTAGGCTGTGACAGTTTCCTGTCTCCAGCTTCACTTCTGCGGCAACCAGTGTTGCTTCATGTTTTCCTTTCCACCTCAGGTCACTGTTTTGCTGACAATTTTATAGAACATTCTGCTCTTCTCCCATTTCTGTCCCCTCCTCTTCCCACACCATTTTTTTTCTAATTCTTCTGGTATTTCAGGAATACAAACAAACTCATCAAGAGACTACCAGCCTTCCCCTCTGCTCTCCCACTGTGAGAGCAGAACCACTATAGAACCGCAGACCACCAGAGTGCTGGATGAGAACCTATTCTAGTAACTGTCATTCTTAACTCGCCAGCCAGGCTCTTCTGTCTCTATCCCTTCAAATGAGGAAAGCACTAGGCAGAAATTTTAGTCTGATTGAGAAATTGTGAAGAGTAGGCTGCTCTTTTTTGACTGCAGGTGACAGGAAGGGAGCCAAGTATACAAATGTGCCTCTGTAGAGGAACTTTCTCAGACCCAGCACATTTCAGTTAGGCAGAATGAGGGGAAGTCATAGGTATACTTAACCCCCCCATCCCACCCCTTGGCCTCCACCCTGATAGAGATGCATGAAGACTCAAAACACTGCTCAGCATTTGGTGACACTGTGGCATTTTTCTGGACATTTGTTCTTGTTCCCGTTGACTGCCGGTTTGTGTCCTCACCAAATCCTGGTTGGGAACCAAGCTTTATGCTGTTGTATCAGGAAGCATGCCTTTTACTAACTAAGTAGCATGAGGAAGGAGAGTCTAATATTTGTATAATACAACTTCATCCCAACTTCAGGGCCTTTGCAGGTTCCACATGAATGACTGAACTTACTCTACTGGCCAACACTATGCCAGGATCCCAAAGTTTACTTTATCAATTCCCATCAAGCAGCCAGGCAATATGGAGATTATGACCCTGTTTAATAGTAGGAAACTGAAGCTTACCAGGAAAGGGCAATTAGTTCAAAAATCACATAATAATAGAAAGCAGTTGAAATTTCTATCCAGCTCTTTTTCCTTTTAAAGCATCATTTCTTTCTACTGTGCTACAGTATCAAAACCCAAATGACAAATCCCCCTTTTTCCTTCTTTTCTTTCCCTCCCTTCTTTCTTTCCTCCTGATTTTCTTCCTGCCCTCTTTTCTCTTCCTTTCATCCCTCCATCTGTTCAGCCACATATTTACCCTTCCTTTCTTCACCATGCACTTTGCCAAAAAAGGAGTTAAAGTAATGATTTCTCATTCCAGAATTTAGACACATTTAGAATCTAGTCCTGATAAGAATTATCTCTTGCTTCAAAATCTCTGGAATGTATCTAGGCTGATTTCCTCACTATTTCCTGAACTTAATATATACATTCCTACCCCAATTTCTTCCTTCATTATATCCCTGCTTAGTCATCAGCACACTCATTTTCTGCCATTATAGCCCACAGTGATCTATCCTTCTTAAACAAATGTAGTTAACATTTATAGAACACTTACTTTGTGGCAATTACTGTTATGAGAACATCACCCATATTTACTTAAAGTACTCTCCATCCAGTGAGGGTGTGTAGTTGCTACATGTGTGTTATTGAAGGAGAAAATGGAGGCCTAGGATGTAGGTGGTTGGTGTAGTGGGAAGTAATTTGCCAGAGGCACAGGGCAGTGATGTAGTTATATTATTTCCTATTGATCATGTCATTTGTTGCTACATTTCTTGAGATAGTGCTTTGGGATAAGTCTGCCATTTCACACAGACATGTCTTATTCTACCAAGAGGATGATCTGAGATTTGAAGATAAACATTACATCTTGTGATCTCTTTATGTGCTTTCCAGAGTTAAAAGTTTACTTGTTTACTTGCTGAACACACAGTGCCCTCTAATATAATATAAAACACCCTGAAGTTCATATGCCTTATTAAGCTACTAGAAAATGCTATTTGGATACTTAGATAACAAATGAAAATGTTTTGAATTATCAAAATGTAGAACTAGAAGAGAGATTTTGAAAAAATAAAAGTAGCCCAGGTGTATTAGTTAAAGTAAAGCTAGCTTGTATGACACACAAGTTCATGTTGTATAGTAGCAAATATGCAGCTATTTCTTGCTCTTGTCAGTGAGTCTTCCTAGCCGGGAGATGGCTCTCCTCCAAGCAGCGATTTGGGGCTCTGAGCTTTTTAATATTGTGGTTCCACTATCTTCCATATGAGGGCTTTAAGATCACAATGTTTGCATCAAACCACAGAGGGAGAAGGAGCATGGAAGCTCCCAGGGGAGGTGTGGATTGGCCAGTCCTGGGTGTGGTGCCCATCACTCCCACACACATTCTATCAGCTGGGACTCTGTCACATGGCACAGCTCCCTCACAGAAGAGTAGGAATGTAGAATGTGTGCCAGCAAAAAGGAGGGACTGGGATTGGCAATCTTCTAGCAATCATTTCCATGTCAGAGCTGGTTTAAACATTTGTTCTGCCAGCTCTAATGGGTGGGAGCAGTTGTCTGGAGTGGAGTGTGGAGAAGGATTTTGAGGTTGAGTGCATACTTAGAAGGAAAGGGTATGAGGGTTCATTTGTGAGGTAGGGTGGAGAAAGAGGGAGAGGTAATGCAACACACATGCCACTACTTGCCTACTCTGATTCTACATTGAGTTCTTCATTTTACCTTTATTAGTTTATTCATCCTATATGTGTGGGACAACTGTCAGGTGATGAAGACATAGAGATGAGTAAGTCATGGGCTTTACCTTTGTGGAGGCCAGGTGGTTCAGGAGAGAGAATTTATGATGGAGTGTGGTCTCTGTGGCAAAGAGGAGAAGGAAGATTCCTTTGGGAATGCATAGGGAGCCATAGAGGAGAAGGCAGGCCAGGGAGTCAGTGACCTGCTCAAGGGCACACTGACTATGTCGCAGATTCAGGACAGGAATGCAAGGAGTCCTTATCTATAATGAGGGGGACTTTGCCAGCTGCCTTCCAGGATTGGTGGGGGTGTTGCACACTAAGGTCACTGCAGTGTCTCTCACAGAGTCAGTGCTCAGCACACACGTGCTGCTGTGTGTGTGCTTGTTCATGAGATTCAGTTTGTCCACACCCAGAAAACATTAACTGTTCATCAGGGGTCTGTCGTCTGTTGTGAGCTCTAATCATTTATTCAACAGACTCTTATTGAACGGAGCTACTATGTGCCAGGCACTGTTCTGGGAACTGGGGGTTAAGTCAGTGAACAAAATAGACACAAATTACACCTTTGTTGAACTTATGCTGTGTAGGGAAGCAGATCATAAACAAATAAGATGTCTGTGAGTAGGCGATGAGTGCTATGAAAAATGGTGCCTGGTTAGAAGGACTGGCTATGCCTAGGATGAGGGTGGCAATTGCATAAAAAAGGGGGATGGTCAGAGAAAGTGACACTTGTAGACATGTAGACAAGACCTGTAGACATGCAAGACTTGATTTGTCCTCAGAAAGAGGACAAAGACCTGTAGACATGCAAGACTTGATTTGTCCTCAGAAACTCCCAATGTGTGGGTAGCATTATCCCAGTTTTGCAGATGAGATAGAGGGTGGTGGAGGTGAAGCAGCCTGGCCAAACTCATCTGAGGGCTGAGATTTGAACCAGGCATCTTGACCCTAAGATCTGTTTGGGTTCAGAAGGAAGCAGGTGGGAAGAGATGTGATTCAGTGCTTGGTGGCCTGGTCTCGACTGTAGGACTTGGATCAGGCAGCAGATTCCAATGGTGTCTTTCTCCTGCTCTGTCCTTAATCAAACTCTGTTCCTATGTAGTTTCTTTACTTTTGCATGCCATCTCTCTAGACATAATGAATAATATTTGGAACTGCAAACCAGGGAGCATTTAGTGGTCATGAAGGCTTGATAAAATGTGTACATGGTTTTAAATATTCTATTGTAATGCATGGTAAGACTTGGTTAAAAATGAGAGCACATAAAAGCCTGCTGGATTTGATTGATGATACGCCATCAATATTGATGGCTGTGAGCACAATGGGAAGTTGGGATGCTGTATTTCTGCTGTGTCCTGCTAGTATCTAAGTCTGTAGGGATGATATATTGTGTAAAAGCTCAGGTATCACACTGCTGTTACACTGACATTAAGTAATGATAATGGGGCTCAGCTTTAGTTTGAACTAAAATCAGTTTTGAGTGAAAGATGGGCTCACAGAGCCTGTGTTTGGAAGACTGTTCCCAGGGTCGTTTGCTTTGGGGCCACTCATGACCATGACAGTGCACTAGCTTGGAGGTAGAAAAATGGGGAATATGTGTGTTCCACCCATGAGATGTCACTTCATGAGATGATGGAGGCAGAGGTTGGAGTTAAACATCTATAAATCATGCAACACCAGGGAATGCTGACAACACCAGAAGCTGGAAGAAACAAGGAAGGCTTCTCTTTCCAGGGCCCTGAGAGAGAGCTTGGCCCTTCCCGCACCTTGATTTTGGACTTCTGGCCTCTAGAACTGTGGGAGAAAAACTTTCTGGTGTTTTAAGCCACCTGGTTTGTGGCGATTTGTTACAGTAGCTCTAGGAAACTGATAGAAACCATCTCTAGCTGTGTGAGATTGGGCAATTTATCTAATCTTTCCATGCCTGCTTCTTCATCTACAAAATGGGATGACAATAATTCTTATTTTCGGGGGCAATTGTGAAGATTAGATAAGGAAAGCCATGTAGAAAATGTAGAACCATGCATGCCACATAGTAAGTGCTCAATAAATTTTATTGTTCCTGCTATTCTCATTCCCTACTCATCCTTAATATTTAGTGGTTCCAACTCTGTGTTAGGCTTGTTACACATGGTAGTGTCTTTTATTTTTCTAAAGTGCCCTCAGAGAGCAGGGTTGTCCAGTATTTCCCCCACTCTGCAGACGCAGAATGGCTCAGAGAGGTGATATAGTTTTCCAGGGACACACAGCTCACTTGTGAGAGAGCTGGACTTAGAATTCAGAATGCTCTGGCTTCAAACTTGGACTTCCTTCTGCTAATGATTTACTACCATGTGCCAAGCACTGTGCTAAGATTTAACATGCATTCTTTCTAAACCTACAGTATAATCCTGTGAAATAGATATCATTGTTATCCTGCCGTATAGATAAAAGAACAGAGATTCAGAGGGGTTTTTAGAAAGAAGTCAAGATCACACAGCTAATAAGTGGAAGGGTCACTTGTGTTAGGCCAAATAATGGCCTCAAAGATATCTAGGTCCTAATATCTGGAACCTGGTAAACTTAATTTGCATGACAAAAGGAACTTTGCAGATGTGCTTAAGGATCTTGAGCTGGGGAGGTTATCCTGGTTATCTGGATGGGCCATTAGTACAATCACTAGGGTCTTTGTAAGAAGGAAATTTGACTACAGGAGATAAAAAAAGATGATTTGATGACAATGGAAGCAGAAGGAGACTTGAAGCTGTTATGCTACTGGCTCTGAAGATGGAGCAAGAGGCTGTGAACTGAGGAATGCAAAGAATGCAGCTCTAAAAGCTGAAAACAGGAAGGAAACAGTTTCTTCTAAGATATTCCAGAAAGACTGTAGCTGTGCCAACACCTTGGTTTTTGGATTTCTGGCCTCCAGAATTGTAAGAAAATAACTGTTCTTTAAGCCATCAAGTTTGTGGGAATTTGTTAGAGCAGCAATATGAAACTAACACATTATTTACCTTTCCGACTCTAGTTCTGTTTGTTAACTTCTATACCTTTCTTGAACATTGGTCCTTTTCTCAGTAACCTTGTGGCACTATTATATCTGCATTGGTGTCCACTCCGCATTGACAGCTGGCATGCTAATTGCACACCGGGGCCTTCCAAGGCCATTCCTTCAATGTCACCACAATCAACAGTCAGGGGGTCAGTGTATTTTGCTACTGGTGACAGAGCCCACAAAGGTCCTACACTTATCATTAATGGGAAAGATCTGGCTGCTGGTCCCAAATTCCTCTCTTTCCGAAATCTCTAGGAAGCCACAACCATCACCAGCAGCCTTAGTCCGAAGCCAGGTCAATATTGTAGTCAAACAGGGTATTAAAGAAGCTCAAGTTTATACCTTAGAACAGGGGTGGGCAAACTTTTTGACTCGAGGGCCCGTGGGCTGTAGTTTGCCCACAGCTGCCTTAGAATCAGTTGAACCTTAATGTTGATTTCTAGCTCTACCTTGTTTCTTGGAAAGGCAGTATGATACAGTAGAAGGAACTTGAACTTCAGAATCAGACTTGAAATTGAATTTCAGCCCTAATGCTGACTACCTGGTGACCTGAGGGAAGGCATTTAATCTTTCTGCCTCACCCTCCTCACTTGCAAGATAACCAATCTACCTTATAGGGTAACTAGAGGCCTGGTGCACAAAATTTGTGCAGAGGGAGGGGGGCGTCTCTCAGTCCGACCTGCACTCTCTCCAATCCGGGAGCCCTCGGGTGATGGCCAACTGCCAGGCAAACTGGCAGTTGGACATCCCTCTCGAAATCTGGGACCTCTGGCTCCTAACTTCTCACCTGCCTGCCTGCCCTAACCACTCTGCCTGCCTGCCTGATCCCCCTAACTGTCCTCCCCTGCCTGCCTGTGAAAGAATAAAAGAATATTACAGACTGCACAGGCCCAACTGCCAGGCCTAGCTGCCTGTTTTATCTCAAACTCCACAGGCTTCCCCCACTAGAGATAGGAACAGAGGGAATGACGCCCTCCCTAAGGCTGTTCCAGGAAATAGCCCCAACACAAAGAGCAGGCTGAGTAAACCAGGCTTCAATCAACCGTTGAGATAAACAGGTTGTGAAAACACCAGGCAGGAGTGAGGAGTAAATCTCACGCCCTATCAAGACACAAACCAGACCCCTTTGGAATTTCTTTGTTCCCCTCTTACCCTCCTGCATGTAACCCCTCCCTGATGTGTGATTTTTGCCTATAAATATCTGAAAGACTCTTTGCTCGGGGCCCAACTCCTCTGCTCCTGTGTGAGTTACGAGTTGAGCCCCAGCGCGCTGGAATAAAGCCTCTTGCTGTTTGCATCAAGTGACGTCTCCTGCGGTTGATTGGGGTCGCCGTCGATCTGTGGGACAGAGTGAGGGTCCCTCTTCGGGGGTCTCACACCTGATCCCCCATAACTGCCCTCCCCTGCTGGACTGGTTGCCCCTGTTAACTTTAAAAAAAATCTTATCCCCTTCACACACAATTGTATTTGACTTCTCTATTGGCTTCTCCATCTCACACAATTTTTGTCTCTCTTTTATGTAACACTTTTTCCTACTGACTCATCATTTATAAACTTTTCTCCTTATTTCCTATTTCTGTTCCATCATCCTTCTTCCCATCTTTCTCCTACCCTCCCTCTCTCCCACATTCCTTCTTTCCTGTATCTTTACCCCTGTCCTCCCTCCCCTTTTCCTTCCTTCCCACCTTAATTTTTTTCTTCACTTCCTCCCTCAGACCTGCTTTGCTCCCTCCCCCATTTCTTCCTTCTTCCCATTCTCCTTTTAAGCTCTATCAGCTCCCCTTTAAAACTTTTCTTCCCTCCCTCTTTCTCTCTCATCCTACCTTTCCCATACATTCTTCTCTACTTACTTCCACTGTTTTAATATCTATCTATCTACCTGCCTAATTATTCACTATCATTTATCTTTTTTCTTTTCTGACTCCTACTTTTAAAATCTGTCCCCAGTACACAACTATACTTGATTTTCATTGTAGCTCCTACAGTTCACTCATACATCCTCTTTCCTCCTTTAACTCTGCTCTCTACTGACTCCTTTGCAAAGTTCTTCCCTCCCTCCTTCCCTTCTTAAAGTTTCCATTTCGGGGGGGGGGGGGGCGGGCGTTAACCCCCAGCCCAGGCCTCAGCCCTGACCAGGTGTTTGCCAACCCCACTTCCCCGGCCTCCCCACTGCTCCCATTACCTGCCCGGGATGCCTGGCCCAGAGAGGGTGGCCGAGGCCCATGCAGCCTGGGTGCTGCTGCTGCCACAAAGCAGGAGCGCCTCTGCCCAGAAGGCCTCAGACCGTCCACCACTCTGTCCCGGACCCGTGGGTGCCTCCCATCAATGGCCTACATGGGGGGGCCACCGTCCTCCTCCCGTATCTGGGCGAGGCTCCTGCCCCGCCCCTCGCTGGGAGCACCTGTTCCCTCCCCACCTTGTGGTCACCACCCCCTCCCGCATGCAGCCCCGCATTTCCTTCCCTTTTCCATTCCTGCATCTTTTTCTTGTTCCCTTTCTGTATTTCTGTTTCTTCTCTTGGTCTGTCAGCATGCAGGTGTGCCTTCCTCTCCCTCTCCTTTCTTATCCCCTCCTATCAATCCTGTCCTACCCCGGGCCTTGCAGCTGCCTGAGCAGAGGGCGGGGACGTGATGCTGTAACAGATAATTTGCATATTTCTCTATTATTAGTATAGATAGGACACATTAAGTGAGAGGAGTGCTTGGCGCATGATTGATTCGGGGAGGGTGGTCCCTTTCTTTTCTGTTTACTTACTTTGTCTTTAGTTATTGAACCTGGAGACCTGCCTTTGACCTTCTGGGCAGTAGTTCTGGCTCTAGTTTCTTAAATGTTTTTTTTCTAGATAGGTATTCCACCTTGCTTGGTCTGGAACTCAAATGCAGGCCTTGCTTGCTGACATCAGCAATGTGTGGTACTGCTTTCTCCACCTTTTGTGACTGTTGGTCTCCCCTCTGACAGTTTCCTCTGCCCATCTGCCCAGAGCCTTTCTGATGTATTAGTTGAGTTTTGTTTGTTTGTTTTTTCCAGCAGTAAGAAGCAAAAGCTCTAACTTACAGAGGATTTCTTATCTCCCATAATTAGAAATCCTGAACTGGGTGAAAAACCCAAGTTTTTAAAAATAATTTTACTATGACAATCTTTGCACAATGGCTTATCTTTCAGCTTTGCTTTTCTCTTGGTAGCAAGGTAGTCTGAAACTACATCCAAATATAAATGCCCAGCAGAAACAAGTCCTGTCTTTTCCCTTCTCTTCACCTTCCTCTCCCCTTCCCTTCCCTTCCCTTCCCTTCCCTTCCCTTCCCTTCCCTTCCCTTCCCTTCCCTTCCCACGGAAAAGAAAACCTTTCCCAGGTACTCCTTCTAGCCCTCCCATCAAATCTCATCGGCCAGCATGATGTCACAGTCTAACCAATCACTGGCAGAGTAAATGAAACACTGTGATTGGCTTAGATCATACATAATTTACCTCCTGGGAGGAGAACTAGGGTCCACCTCCCTTGAGGCACATGGCTATGTAAGGAGGGAGTAGCTACCTGAGTAAAATTGGAGCTTTTTCAGGAAGGGTGAATTGATGTTGGGTAGGCAGCTAAGAGTATTTGCCTGATGCAACTCGGCATGTGCTTGGATTTCTTGCTATGCATTGGAAATGCTGCTTAATCACAAATTCAGACAGAGAGCATAGTGCTCATCATGTGTGCTAACTTGAATTGACTGGTAGTGACTTCCTGGAATAAGATGTTGAGGATTCTGGCCACATCTAGACTCAGCAGGAATAACAGCCATGATTGATTAACAATGTCTGCCAGGGATGTGTGCTTGTGTCAGGGTGGGGGCTTAGCAGGAAAATTTTCTTTAAAAAAATTTGTGTTTCTTTTTTTAACTCTAGGCTTTGTCTTCCTGGACTCTTTCACTTCCCTAGAACTGCTTGTGATTCTAGTTTTCAGAAAGCACGTTTACATAATTCACAGGCAAATGTGTTGCAGAAAGTTAATCAGCCATTCATGAATGGGCACCTTGTCTCTCTGACTCTTGTTAATCTCCCTCATAGCCCCTGAAAAAGGGCTCACTTGGTTGAGTTCAGGCAGTATTCAACAATAAGCCTAAAGTCCAGGGAAGCTGCCCTCCACCCTTATGTCATCAGTGTGAAGCTCACAGTCCAGAGGTGGAAGATTCAACTGGAATAGCTCAGAGTTTCTGTTTAGCTTCAAAAGAGGCATCTAAAGCCCATGCTTCCTGCCCAGAGACTTCTTTCCCACTGAAGGAAGGTTGACATGCATTTGTAATTCTGCAATTCTAGGTCAGACAAATGAGCAGAATTTTAATTTTAAAATCTTACCCAATCACCAAGAGGGTGGCTTTCTTCCGGGTATCATCAGCACCATCTCTGTAACAGCCTTTTCTTCCCTCCTCCCTGCTTATCTTTGGAGACTAGCTGAGCCCAGCTGCTTCAGAGATGCCATCTCCCGAGGCATACTAATAATGGGGATTTTTTTCCAGAGCAAATTTTCATTATTTGGTGTTTTTTGTCTGTTTGTGATATGTCCAACTAATTTCTCTTTGTTTTTAAAACAAAGGGTGCTTCTAGGAAAATGGAATTGCAGTGGTACATTTATATTGTTTCCGAATCCCCCCTTCCTCCTCCCTTTCTCTCCTTATAGTAAATGAAAAGTAGTTTTTTTTTTCAGGTTCTGTTTGACAAATCTCTGGATACAGTCAGATAATTTTGCATTTCTAGACTCAGTGAACCACATGACAAAAGTTAATTAAATTGGCTGGGATAGGAGTATCTGGTAGTAGATCAGGAAAACTGTCACATTACTCAGGATAATCACAACCAACTTAGACACCTCAATGCTGCTTGTTATTTAATAAATATATCATTTGGTACTTAGAGATACACACAGGCCACTGTTTTCTTAAATTGTCATTAAAGACATTAAATTATTCTATATACGCAGTAACTCATGGCTGTTTCTCTTTTCCCCCAAAATTAAGTCTGAAAATTTTCTACTGAATCCAAGTCCAGATAGCTATGGTGGGTGAGATTATCTCACTATCTAAAGAGTGTGGTTATGTCTTACTAACCACTCTGCTTTGGGATGGGTCCAAGCATTGTGGTTTTAAAGCTCTCCAGATGATTCTACTGTGCAGCCAGGTTGAGAACCCCTAATATAAGAGTCATGCTGTCAAGATGGGCTCCATTCTGCTGCAGTAACAGTTACTAAAGTCTCACAGACTTAACACAATGAAGTGTGATTTCTTGCTCTTGCTACATGTTTATAGTAGATTGGCTGGGGGCTCAGCTCTACTTTTCTGTCTCTAACGCCCATGCCGATGGGGCTCACTGTCTGGCGCCTCATCTGTGGCTCTGGCATGGAGCATCAAATAACAGACTCAAGTTTTGTGGAAGTAGCACACTTCACTTCCACCCATGTTATTAGTACAAGCTAATGTAGTGTCTGTGGTTAATAGGAATATGGAGATCCCAAGCTGAACACAGCTTGGCTCAGGCACATGTCTAAAGGTTCTCATTCTGGAAAACCAGGTCACGGCCAGATGGCAGGACATAATCAATGCTGCCCTGCAGCCTAACACATGATCTAGGGAGTTTTAGTGTTTTCTGCTGTGGCCCGAAGCTCAAGCCATGGCCTTCTAGGATAGTGCAGTTATGATGGTGACACTTCACACTTGAGCCAAGGCATCACATCAGGGAACTAGGAGCACCTGCTGAGAGCCTGGAATGGAGATGAATGATGCTTCTGTTTTTCACTGCAAAGTACATAGCAGTGGCCATGGAAAAAGCCGGAAGAAAGGATGTGCGTTGGCAAAACATTTGACTTTAGAAACCTGGAGGTGCTCTTAATACTCCTTGATTCCAGCTGAGTGGGTAAAAAATGGCCAAATTTTACATTCTGTTCTGGGCTGGCACATATGACATTCTGAATCTTACATAAGAATAAAAGATTCCTCACTCTTTCTGGACCTTGAGCCCCCCAGTGTCATGGTATCCCGTGTTTTTCAGATCACCCAGGAATCTTACTGAGTGTGCAGACTCTTGGTGTCACCTCTAAGGACCCTGATGTAGTTGGTCAAGAGTGGCCCTGAACATATCATTAGCAAGTTCCCCAGGGAATGGTGGTGCTATAGACTGCTCAGGCTGTCAAAACAAAATTCACAGACTGGGTGCCTTAAACAACAGAAATTTATTTTCTCACAGTTCTGGAGGCAGGGAGCCCAGGATCAGGGTGCCAGCATGGTTGGGTTCTCGTCAAAGCTTGCAGATGGCTGCCTTCTTGCTGTTTGCTCACATGACCTTTTTTGTGTGCATGTGCATGGGGAGAGAGCGAAAGCACTCTGGTATCCTTTTCAGAAGGGCATTAATCCTTATCAGCGCAGGGCCTTGCCCTTATATCCTAATCACCCCAAATGCCTCATCTCCAAAAACCAACACACTATAGTTGGGGCTTTAACATAAAACTTTTGGGGAGATATAAACATTTAGTCCATAATAGGTGGTTTGTGGCACCACACTTTGGAAATACTACTGGCGGACATGGAGACAGCCCGGGGAAAGGGCAGTGACTAGAGGAGTAGCCCAGTGGGAAAGCCTTTCTGCTCACTTGCTCTCATGATGGACATCTCTAGAGCCAGGAAACACTGCTCAAGCCATCAGCTGGCCCTGACAATGGCAAGATCATGGTTATTTGAGCCCTGCCTGTCAGGGATGTCACCACCCAGTGGTCATCACTTAAGCTTTGGCTAAGATGCTTTCCTTTCTCTGAAAAGTCAAATAGACCAGGAAAAAATATCAACCAATCACCTCGTCTAACACCCTGACTTTATAGAGAAAACTTAGGCCTGGAAAGAACATGGCCAAGTTGCACAGGGACTCAGTGGCAGCATTGGAGGAGGGCCTGGACAGTGCATGCCAGCGTTGTCTGCAGGAGAAAGCAGATGAAAGGGTGAAGAGGTACTTTGCTGTCTCCTTTAAGGACAGTGGCAAGGACTATTTCAAATGGTTTTGTCCTGCCTTTCCACAGACGTCTAAGAGAAAATGGGCTCAACTTCTAGCAGAAGGGATGTTGATAGACAGAACCATGTCCTGGTTCAGCATATGACTAGCAGTGTAACCCTGGGCAAGTCACTCAGCCTCTTTGTGCCTATTTGTAAAATTGGGAAAATGGTAGGATCTACTTGATTTTTGTAAAGGTTAAATGAACTAATACATGCAACATACTTAGGAAGGTGCCACATAGCTACCATTTATTAAATGCTCATTGTTATTAATACTGTTATTGTTTTCATTATAGTAATTTTTCTAGTGTTTGTATGATTTAAAAGTACAATAAGGAAATGGGGGATTTCACAATATTTGTGTGAAGACACCTTTAAGAATTAGATTAGCATTTATCTTGGTTGATTATATTATTCATCTTCCTTAGATGGAGTTTCTTGGTCTAATTGAATTTTGAAGTCCTCTTGCCCCCATCAATCAGTTAAAAAACACTAAACCCCAGGCAGCAATGAAACTGCATGATGGTTAGGAAACAATCTCAGACAAGCTTTTCTACCATCCACATCAACCCCAGGTGATTTCCCTGATGGATGTGTCAATGATAATGGAGGTAAAGTCAAATAGATTGGAGATATGAAATGGGACCCTTGAAACAAGCTCTCTGTGCATCTGCATCTTTGACAGCCCCAGAGTGGACATGTGTTCAGGTAGCAGCTGCTGCACTGTGTGTTTGTGCTCAGAGCCTGGTGCTAGATGGTGTTTGTAAACAGGCAGGGAAACACCCAGGGTCATATCATGAAGGAGCTGTGCATGGTCAGATGATTATCCTGCAGAGGTGCCATTCTTTCTCAGAGCTATTGCATTCAGCTCAGGTTGCATTTGTAACTGTGCTCTCCTGAGGGTGTGCAGCTCTGTACATGTATCCAGCACACCCCATGTGTAAAGGGTTCCTAGGATTAGCAAGGGTCTGAAACATTTGCCCGATAGTAGAGATGTGATGTATTTTGGTCCAGACGAGTATAGAAACCTCAGTACAAGAGAAACAATTATCTCATAAATAAGTAAATACATTCTAATAATTGAGCAGGACTCCAAGAGAGAATCTTCATGATCCCACTAAGGAAAACTTTTACAGAGAGCAAGTCTAAGATTGTTGATGTAGAATGCCAATTTGTAGAGATGCCCAGAGCCCAAACTAGGCCTGTCCATCACTGTTAGCTCTGATTAGGGCTGTGTTGAAAAGTGAAGTGAGCAGGTTCAGATCATGTAAAGTCCAAGGCCTGTGACTTGGGGACAATGAGCATCATAATTGCATGCAATTACCAAGCACTTGCTCTGTACCAGGCATACACTTTACATATATTAATTCATTTGATGCTCATCTTGGGTTGATACTGCTAGTGTCCTCATTTTCCAGATAAGGCAATGAGGCACAGAAAGAATGCACTCAGGAAATCTTCGCCACTAAATGGCTAAGTGATGATGTGCACAAATACAGACAGGCACAGAAATGAGTAATAAGGGGGCACACATGCAGCTGCTGTGAAGCCATGGTTATAAGGAGCAAAAACCCCAACTAAAGGAAGGAAAGGAAGGTAGATAATACAGAGAGAAGGGAATCTCTTGAAGGTCCAGGGCAGGAAGTACAGCTGACTCACAGTGCAGCTGGAATGGTCTTTATATCTTGGCCCCTCTTCGATCATAGATTGGAGGTCTTGGAGCTGATTTCTCCTTTCCTCAATGTGCCTGCTGGATTCTCTCCACAGGCCAGCTCCCTTAGCCTCTTCACGTCTGTCTGTGACTTGCAGTGGTACAGACCACAGCCCTGATTCTATAGCCCTCTTAGTCTCAGAGTCTCCCCCCACTGGCAGCTAGCTATCTCTTAAATCAAGAGAGAGAACTTGATTGGCTCAACCCAGCCAATCAATTCACTTCCTTGAGTCAGGTGACCATAATACAACCTCTGTAACCATCAAGAAGTCAGGGTGGCCAGAGGAAGGTCTGAGAACAGAGGTTTCTAAACTTTGTTGTTGTTTTTTTTTTTTATGCAGGAAACAGCTTTAGCAGTTTGGGGAAGCCTATAGATCTTTTCTTTTTCCTTTTTTAAAAAATTATTGATTTTTTACAGAGAGGAAGGGAGAGGAATAGAGAGTTAGAAACATCGATGAGAGAGAAACTTCAATCAGCTGCCTCCTGCACGCCCCCTACTGGGGATGAGCCAGCAGCCAAGGTACATGCCCTTGACCGGAATAGAACCTGGGACCTTTCAGTCCGCAGGCCGAAGCTCTATCCACTGAGCCAAACCAGTTAGGGCTCTTTTCTTATTTTTATTTTTTATTGAATCTTTTGGGGTGACATTGGTTAAAAGGTGAGATTAAGCAAAAATAAAAACAAACAAGCAAAGCCTCAGAACCTGGCCAGGTAGCTCAGTTGGTTAGAGTGCCATCCTGATATGCCAACGTGTGGGTTCAGTCCCAGTCAGGGCACACACAAGAAGCAACTAGTGAATGCATAAGTAAGTGGAAAAACAAATCTCTCTCTCTCTCAAAATCAATAAAAAAGTGGAGCAACTTTATTAAAAACAAACAAACAAAAACACAAAAAACCTCATAGACATAACTACAGCATGGTGATTTACCAGAGGGAAAGCAGGGTTGGGGAGTTAGAAAAGGGTAAATGAGGGATAATTAATGAGGGAAGGAGTCTTGACTTGGGGTGGTAAACACACAATACAATATACAGATGATATATTATAGTATTGTATACCTGAAACATATAGAGCTTTTCTCAGAATGTTTTTAAAATACATGTATGTCATCTTACAAAGGCAGCCAATTTTATTAAATTACAATTATCAGAATACTAAGTAAAACAAAATTTGTGATGTGCTTTTTAATTCACACTTTGATGAGATATAGCAGCAAGTCTCATACTACAAGTTTGAAAAACTGGTTAATGTAAAAGGAAAGATATTTTGAGATACCTACAAAACCCATTTTATATAAAAACTAGTCCCGGTGCACAGATTTGTGCACATTGAAAGGAAATTAATTAGAAGGTGGCTGGTGGGGAGGGACTGGGTGAGACAGGCCAGACACATCCTGGAGCCAACCTCCTTTGGTCGCTCCGCTGTGGCTCAAAGGTCATCTGTGGAGTGAGCGGGGTCCCTCCAGCAGGTGGGATCCCTCGGCCTGGCCTGTGGGGATCAGGCTGAAACTGGCTCTCTGACATCCTCCAAGGGGTTCCGGATTGCAAGAGGCGGTTCTCGGGTGACACACCCCAGAATTGGACTCCCTCCTCTCTGGTTCCAGGGCGCTTCACCAAAGAACCGCCTCTGCCAAGTCACTGCAGCTCGGCAACTCCTGTGTAGAGCGTCTGCCCCCTGGTGGTCAGTGTGCATCATACCTAACGGCCGGTCAGATAGTTGGGCGCTTAACCTTTTATATACTGTATATAGGTACCTGTGATTTGTACTGGTGACAAAATCACAGGCATGCTCATACAACTATGGTCTGCTATCTCTATCTGCTATTGAAGGGAACACTAAATTTAAATAGAAGATGTTGAAAACAAATATGCAAAGCTTTTTTCCCCATCCAAGTTCATAGACTCCTGAATTCTGTCCACAGACTCCCTTACATACTCTGTTGCAGTATTTTTCAAAGCATTCGGCCACCTGCATCAGAATAAATGGAGGGAGGTGACAGGTGGGGGAGGGGGGGACATCAGTAAAGGTTTCTTTTTGCAAAGGCAGATTTTTAAAATCTGAAACAACAAACTAATTTTTGTTGCTCTTCTGATGTGAATTTTACATACACTAAATTTTGAGAGCCGCTGATGTAAAGTGAATAATTAAAAACCTTTTAGCATCGCCCTAACTGGTTTGGCTCAGTGCATAGAGCGTCAGGCTGTGGACTCAAGGGTCCCAGGTTCGATTCCGGTCAAGGGCATGTACCTTGGTTGCAGGCACATCCCCAGTAGGGGTTGTGCAGGAGGCAGTTGATCGATGTTTCTCTCTCATTGATGTTTCTAACTCTCTGTCCCTCTCTCCCTTCTTCTCTGTAAAAATCAATAAAAAAACTATATATATATATTAAAAACAGACAAACAAAAACCTCTTATCATCATTCTCTTTAACCATAAAATAGGCTGGCCTAAGCTGACTCAGTCACATAAAATATATTTTAAATGCAGATCAGCTTTTAAAATATTTAGAAATAACCTAGTAATGCTGAAAGCAAACAATATCAAAATCTTTCTTCAAAGATAGTATTTGGTTCATTTAAGAGGAGAGCTTCGGAGTATCTCTGCAGTGGGTTGGGCTAATTGAATTATATCCTGTTGCAGAGAAAATGTTTTTCTGAGAATCCCAAACCCTCTGACTACTGGAGTGAGGACCTGGCTTGTTTGTATGTCTGACTGGAGGCCAAAGCAGAGGGTGATGTGTCCTAGAGGGTAAAGGGGACACAGGATGATGCAGCCCTAGCCCCAGCGCATCAGGAAAGAAGAGGCTGAATGTTACGACATACTAATCTGTGGGATGCAGTTTGTGGTTGGAGCAACCAGCCTATGGGTAGACAGAATGAGCTCAGCGCTATTGGACTGAAGATTCTAGAAGTCTGCTGAGGTGAACTAAAAGCAAGAAGAGGAGAGAGGAATGTCGACCAAGAGCAGAGGCAGCTGATGCACCCAGCACAGGGGAGAGCCCTGGGGCTTCTTGCATAAGGAAAATGATTTCCTTACCTCTGTGGCTTTGGATCTGGGAATTGTAGAATTTCCTTCTTGGGACTCAGACTGCTTCAGTGATGTCTAGGATATAGGACACAGGAGATTACACAGCTGACATGGAGGGGGCATCTAGGAGAAGTATAGGTTTAATAGGTATGCAAACAACCCTCTATCAGTTTTTCTCTCTTTCTGTTAGTAGCAGCATAGCACAGTGGGCGACCATGTGAGCTCCAGGGCCAGCAGTGGATACCAGCTTTTTCACTTATCAGTCTTGAACAATACTAATCTCTCTATGTCTTCACTTGCCCATTTGTAAAATGAAAAGAATAATATCGCCTCATGAGACTCTTTTGAAGTTTGAGCCAATTAACACATGTAAAGTGTTCAGGATTGATACCTGGTATATAGTAAGCAATGTATGCTATATACTGTATATAAAGCTCTTGTCACAAGGCCTGGCACAAAGTCAATACTCAAGTAATTGAAGTTACTATTATTGCTATGATCATCATGAGACTTGACTATCAGAAATCCTTTTTTAAAATGTGAATTGGATATCCCTTTATCATTTTACTCTTCTACTCACAGTCTTTCCATTTCTACGTTCCTCAATGATTTTCTATTCAAATAAAAATTTCCCAGATGTAAATAGTTAAAAATCACCTGGAAACTAACCCAAATTCTATATTATTCCATAGAGAACTGGTTTGTTTCAGATTTAAAGAAGGGAATTAGAATGTGGGTGTGTAGCCAAGGCTTAATTTCTTGAGAGGAATCCAGCCTCCTTTAGGTCAGCATGGAAGTTGTTGGGCCAAATGACCTTGCACGTGTTTATTTCAACTTCCCCATGAAGAACTATGTGGTCTAGGAGCACAGCCTACAAGCATGGATCTCTTGAACACTTTCTTTATGTCCTCCAGGGAATTCCGATTAATTTCTTGATCAGCCACCCATGCTATCCAAAAAATCAGGACAGGCTTAGAGGACAGATCTAAAGGAATCTTGACTAATATAGGGAGAAAGGTTTGTGAAAACAATCATCTTGGCTCTGAATGCCCAGGGGCATTTAGCCTCTTAAGCAAAGGCTCAAAAGGCAGGGGTTTAGAGGAATGGGATGGGTGGGCCCCTGTGGGTTAGGTTCATCTCCTCAACTATACTCTAAGTTAGTGGTTCTCAACCTTCCTAATGCCGCATTCCTTTAATACAGTTCCTCATGTTGTGGTGACCCCCAACCATAAAATTATTTTCATTGCTACTTCATAACTGTAATTTTGCTACTGTTATGAATCATAATGTAAATATCTGATATGCAGTATGTATTTTCATTGTTACAAATTGAACATAATTAAAGCATAGTGATTAATCACAAAAACAATATGTAATTATATATGTCTTTTCCGATGGTCTTAGGCGACCCCTGTGAAAGGGTCGTTCGACCCCCAAAGGGGTTGCGACCCACAGATTGGCGACCCACAGGTTGAGAACCGCTGCTCTAAGTCCTCCATACTCAAAATGCAGTCCATGGACCATCAGCAGCAGCATCACCTGGGAACTTGTTTAAAATTTAGTCTCAGGCTCCCTCCCCAGATCTTCCATCACATTCTGCACTTATCAAGATGGCCAGGTGATTTGTGTGCACAGTGAAATTTGAGAAGCATTGCTCCAACCTACTTGAGCAGCGATTCTGCTTCCAAAGAACTATAATACAATGTTTTTCATTTTATGTTACTTTGCAAGTTAGTGAATACAGGAAGTAGCTTTTTTCCTTCTTTGTATAGGACCTGCAGCAGTGTCAAAAATAGACTTGGCTCTCAGAAATCAGATGTGTAAAGGATGATCTCTGGACATGGCCCCAAGAGGTGCTTTGTGAGGGAAGGGATTGACAGTTGCTGTGTACCTACTCTGAGTAAGACATCTGTTAGAAAGTTATTTTAGTCCCATGTATAACTGAGATAAATCAGGTAAGAGAGGTCAATTAGCTTGCCTAAGAACTCACAAGCAACAAGCCAGGGTCCAACACAATTGATAGAATAGGGCAAAGTGGTGACTTCCAAACCCAGGTCCAGCTAACTCCAGAACTCCAGAATATATACAGGGTGGAGCAAAAGTAGGTTTACAGTTATGAATATGTGTGAACACTTTTATTATTATTTATTAACTAGAGGCCTGATGCACGAAATTCGTGCAAGAGTAGGCCTTCGCAGCCGTGCGGTGGCTGCCTGGATCCCTCCCTCACAGCCGTGGTGGTGGCTGCCTCAATCCTGTGGCTGCATCCCTGGCTTCATCTGGAAGATCGTCCGGAAGGATGTCCAGTCTAATTAGCATATCACACTTTTATTATTATAGATTATTGTATTATTTTCCATATGAAAACTATAAACGTACTTTTGCCCAACCCTGCTTACTATGCAATTTAATCCCAGGGAAGTAGGGGCTTTTATTTTAAACTAGAGGCCCAGTGCACAAAACTCATGCATGGGGTGGTGGGGGGGCACTCCCTCAGCCTGGCCTGCATCCTTTTGCAATCCAGGACCCCTTGGGGGATGTCAGACCTAAACTGGCAGTCACGCATCCCTCTTGCAATCTGGGATGCTGCATGCACCAGTGACCATACTTTTCATACAGGTGAAAGTCATCTTACTATTGTATGGGCAGCTACATTTTTCCCCCCTGATTATAAAAAGTAGTACATAACATGATCCTTCTGAAGCAGTAGTACCATTTTTCCCATCTTATGGTTGGAAAAACTGAAGCAGGGAGAAGTTAAGTAATTGGCTTTGTCACACAGTTATAAGTGTCAGAATCAGGACTGACCACAAATTGGGCAAGCCAGAGTCCATGCATGTCATTGCTGGATCATCCTGTTTTTTTCAGTGTTAGAGTAGCCTTGCCAGGTTTTAATTTTTAAATCTAAGAGACTGTTCTCAATATATAGGGTAGGGTCCCTAGGCATGGCTGACGATCAGGTCCATCTGTGGGGCCCCCACTGGCACCCAACTTGGCTGGCAGCCTGGCGCTGTCTGCTGGCCAGCCCCGCCCCCTGATCGCTGCCACCGGTCGCCTCCCTCTCAGGGGGCAGACGCTCAACGCAGGAGATGCCCTTAAGCTAACCCAGCCAGGCCTGTGTGGCTCAGAGGTTGAGCATCAAGACCATGAATCGGGAGCTCATGGTTCAATTCCCAGTCAGGGCACATGCCCTAGTGGGAGGCTGCAGGAAGTAGCAAATCAATGTTTCTATCTCTCTATCTCTCTCCCTTCCTCGCTTTAAAATCAATAAAAATATTTAAAAAAAAAAAAAAGAAGAAGAAGAAGCTATACCAGATTAAGTGGTTTGTCCCAGGTCACATAGCTGGCAAGTAGCAGAAGTGAAATTTGAACTTGAGCAGTTAGGCTTCAGAATATTTCCTTTAAACCCTATACTCCTGCCTCTTATTAGTTGAACATTCTATATCCTATTAGGAATCTCATTTATTTCCCTTTCTATCACTCCAGGGGCAGGCAACTTATATCTTTCAATGAAGTTCATTCCATTGTGAGCATAATTTCCTTTGGTAGATAATTCTTTGCTCTTAGCAATGGCTTTGCCTTAAAGAGTAAACTGAAATAACCCAATAATTCTAGGTATATACCCAAGAAAATTTAAAACTTACACTAAATACCCCCAAACTTATATGTGAATGTTTGTAGCAACATTATTCAAAATAGCCAAAAAAAGTGGAAACAACCCAATGACTGATAAATGGTCTAAAAATATGATCTATCTATACAATGAAATATTATTTAGTCATAAAAAGGAATGAAGTACTGATACATGATTCAGAATGGATGAATATTGAACACATCATGCTGAATGAAAGAAGCCAGTCACAAAAGACGACGTATTATGTGAATCCACTTATAAGAAATGCTCATAATAGGCACATCTATGGAGAAATTAGTGGTTTCCAGGGGCTGTGATGAGGAGGATGAGGAATGAGTATGGGGTTTCTTTTTGGGGTAGTTAAAATGCTCTGTAATTAGATAGTGGTGATAATTGTACAATCTTTTGAATATAATAAAAACCACTCAATTGTTACACTTTAAAATAGTGATTTTTATGGTATATGAATTATATCTTGAAAAAAATAATTTAGATAAGAAAGTTATTACTCATTTTTGATTTAAAAATAATTATTAAACCAAATGAATCTATAAATATTTGAAGGTACTGCTTTGTCTTTATTGAAGATTCCTTCTCTAAGAAAAATAGCTCTAATTCCTTTAATCATCTGTCTGGTATGGTTTTGAGTCCAGGTCTGAACTGATTTCTTCATTCCTAAGTGCCCTAGTTTGACCAGCACTATTCTTATGATATCCCTTCCCAAACAAAAACACTGCTTCAAGTGCAGACTAATTGGGTTAGAGTAGAACAAAACCTGCCTCTGCCTCCCTGAAGTGATTGTAAGTTTACCCTATACTGTTGGTTTTCCTGGATTGAACACTCTCAATTTGGTTTGACTGCAGTCCATGATTCATTAATGTTTTCTGGCAAACATTAAAAAAGTAGATTTTCTTGTTCTTTTGGGAAAGGTAATTTGAATGCTTAATTAAAAATGAAAAAAACAATTTCAAAAAGAACAAACCATTGTACTTTTTGTGTACGACAAAAATAAAAAATTTTTAAAAGCTACAATTGTCATCACCTCCATGATGTATGTCATTCCTGTGACTTTGTAGCTCCTTGTATCAAGAAAAAAGTTTATATCCCCGTCTCTTGAACCTGAGCTGGACTTGTGACTTGTTTGGCCAGTAGAATTGGAAGATGTGATAGTGTGCCAGTTTTGAGCATAGGCCTCAACAAACCTTTATGTTCTGGCTAGTTTTGCTGCCTACCTGCCATGGGAACAAACTTGAGCTTGCCTGCTGGAGGATGACGTAGTGGTGACTCTGTTGCCCACATTGTATCAGCTGATTGACAGCCAACAAGTGAATCCGCCAAGCTGACCAATAGTTGGCTACAAATGTATGAAACCCCAGCTGAGACCAGAAAAGCCATCCAGTTGAACTCAGATCAAATTGCCACCCCACAGACATGTGAGTAAACATATGATTGTTGTTTCAATCCACTAGTTTTTAGAAATGTTTATTATGTAACAAAACCTAAATGAGGTGTTACACCTCCAGCTAGTATATAGGAAGATGTAAAAGATCCTCACCCCATCAACACAACCTTAAAATCATTAGGAAAATGACGACAACAAAATCATACTTTTCTTCAAAGCCATTCAAGAGCTGTGGTCACAAAGAAATCTAAAAGGACTTAACTTCCGAGGGAGGAGCCATTTCTAGACACAGTGTTTAAACATGTAATGAAAATTTAGGGGAGAACCAAGATGGTGGCACAGGTAAATGCCAGTACTCACTGCCTTCCACAGCCACATCAAAATTACAACTAAACTACAGAACAACCATCATTCGGAACCACCTGAAAACTGGCCGAATGTAAGCCCTACAGCTAGAGAAGTAAAGAAGAAAGCACATGGAGACTGGTAGCAGCGGTGGAGGTGCGGAATGGGCTGGTCTGACACCCACATGTCCTGTTTTTTTAAGTCAGGAAAGATATTGTGGCTTTGGATCCTCCCATGAGGAGCAAGGGGTCCCAGCCCCATACCAGACTTCTTAGCACAGGGTTCCTGTGCTGGGAAGAGAAGTCCCTGTAATTTTTGGCTGTAAAAACAAGTGGGGATTGTGGCTGAGTGACATGTGGCTGCTGCATGGAGGCAATTCCTCTTAAAGGGCCAGTGCATGAACTTACAGGGTCTCACTCCCTCTAGGCTATAACCCTAGGCTGGTGGCTTAAAAGTAACCTAGGACATTTGGGGAGGAACTGGATTGTCTGGCATTGGGGTAGGAACTCAGGAGCAACTTTCTCCCAGATGGGGGTGCTTACAGGGGGTCATTGTTCCTGTGCTGGGACCTCCCCTATTTCAGAGCTGACTGGCAGCCATATCTGAGTTTCCATCAGCTTGACTCACACTGTTCACTCCATCCTGATTCCCTGAGAACCTGCTCCATCCAATTTGCAGCCTCACCCAAGCTATTTGCAGAAGCTTTTCCATATAAATTGCCTGTCCTGGTTCAGTCATCAGACTTTCCTAAAATATATTAAACAAGCAGCAACTAATATCAGCATAACCCATATCTATCAATAAGAGGCCCAAGACCTGGTGCTAGCACCAGCCTGCCTTGCTTCACTTCATGCCCAATACAAGTAGCAACCATCTGCAGATCTCTCTGTAGCTCCTTCCAGGTGGTCCCAGGCAGTGGCTGGCTTTGTAAGCCCTGGGAGGCCCCAGAGCCAGTGCACCTAGTGGACAGCCTCAGACCATACCAGATTACAACTCTACACATCCACTAGTGACACACTCAAGGGGCAGCTTCAGTGAGCACCAAAGTACCACTGTAGCAACTCCTGTGCCATGGGGGTGTCTCCTGCACAGCTGCTATTCCACTGGTCCTCACAGCTGGTCCTCACAACCAATTTGCCTGGAGGTCAATTCCTCCCAGTGAGACCAGCAGCAATCAAGGCTCAACTACAACAAGACTTTACACACAGCCCACAAAGGAGTTTACCTAGAGGTCCAAGCTTAGGTGACTGCGGAGGCTGAGCCACTGGGCCCTACAGGACATCTTCTACAAGAGGCCACTCTACCAATTCCAGAAGACACAGCAGCTCTACCTAATACATAGAAACAAACACAGGGAAGCAGCAAAATGTGGGGCAAAGAAACATTGCACAATGAAAGAAATAGAAGCAAGCAAACTACTGGATACAGAGTTCAAAAAAATGGTTATAAGATTGCTCAAGGATCTTCATGAGAGCTTCAGGGGACTTAGAATTTCAAGGATCTTAGTGAGAATTTCAAAGGTATGAGAAAGGACCAGTCAGAAATTAAGTATACACTAACTGAAATAAAGAATAATTTACAGAAATTCAATAGTAGAGTAGAGGATTCTGAGAATCAAATCAAGGATTTAGAATATGAGGAAGCAAAAAACACCCAATCAGAAGAGCAAAAAGAAAAAAAAAATCCAAAATATGAAGATAATGTAAGGCACCTCTGGAACAACTTCAAGCGTACCAACATTCACAATATGAGGGTGCCAGAAGGAGAAGACAGAGAGTAAGATACTGAAAACCTATTTGAAGAAATAATGACAGAAAAGTTCCCTTACATGGTGACAGAGATAGACTTACAAGTTCAAGAAGCACAGGGAGTCCCAAATAAGAGTAACGCAAAGAAGCCCACAACAAGACACATCATAATTAAAATGCCAAGGGTTAAATACAAAGATAGAATATTAAAAGCAGCAAGGTGATGAATAGCAAGGATCTACAACCAAGCTTATTCTACCTAGCAAAGCTATCATTTAGAATTAAAGGTCAGATAAAGAGCTTCACAGACAAGAAATAGCTAAAGGAATTCATCATCACCAAAACATTACTACATGAAATGTTGAAGGGTATTCTTTCAGAAGAGGAAGAAGAGAAAGAAGAGAAGGAAGAAAATTAAGAAAAAGGAGAGTAAGGAGGAGCAGGAAGAGGAGGAAAAGGAGGAGGAGCAGGAGGAGGAAGAGGAGGAGGAGAAGAACAACAACAATAACAACAAAAATATGAACAATTAAAATAGCAATACATATCTATCAACAATTGAAACTAAAAATAAATGAATAAGAAATCTAATGAACAAAATAAACTGATGAATAAAATAGAATCAGAGGCATGGAAACATAGAACAGACCGATGAATCTCAGAGGGAAGGGGAAAGGGGGGCTGGGAAGAGATTAACCAAAGATCTTATATGTATACTAGTGGCTGGGTGCATGAAATTTGTGCGGGGGTGGGGGGTTCCTCAGCCCGGCCTGCACCCTCTCTAATCTGGGACCCCTTGGGGGATGTCCAACTCCCAGTTTAGGCCCATCCCTGTGGATGGATCTCACAATCTGAAACCGCTGGCTCCTAACCACTCACCTGCCTGCCTGTCTGATCGCCCCTAATCACTCTGCCTGCCAGCCTGCTCTCTCCCAACTGCCCCCCTGGCGTTCTTGCCCCCAACTGGCCCCCCTTGCCAGCCTGATTGCCCTCAACTGACCCCCACTGGCCTGCTTGCCTCCAACTGCCCCACCCCCCACCAGCTTGCTCACCCCCAACTGCCCCCCTTCTGGCCTGATTTCCCCCAACCATGCCCCCCTGCTGGCCTGATTGCCCCCAACTGGCCCCCCACTGCCAGCCTGCTCATAACCAACTGTCCTCGCCTCCTGGCCTGATTTCCCCTAATTGCCTCTGCCTTAGCCCTGCCACCATGGCTTTGTCCGGAAGGATGTCCAGAAGGTCTCCTGGTCTAATTAGCATATTACACTTTTATTTGTATGGAAGATATACATTACCTATGTAACATAGACCTGGGTAAAGGCAGGAACTGGGTGGAGGGGAAAAACATGGGGGAAAGCAGTGGACATCTGTAATACTCTTAACAATAAAGATTACCTCCCCCCCAAATAAAAACTTAGAAGACTTGCAAAAAACAGGAAAATGTGAGTAAATTGCCCAGGGGCAACTCAGATACTAAAATTTTCAGGTAAGAATTTTAAAATAACCATATTGGACAAATGTTTAAAAATCTATAGGGAATTTTAGAATGGATTTTGGGACCTACAAAAAAAGAATCAGATGGAAATTCTAGAATTGAAAAAATGCAATTTGGTAGACTTCATGAGAACTGAGCAATGAAAAAATTGCCAAAAAAAAAATTTTGAACATTTAACAAGTTTAATTAAGCTGCAGTGACCTATGAGGCAGTATCAGATGGTGAAATGTACATTTAAAAAAAAGTGTTAGTCAGAAAAGAGGGACAGATAAATATGTGAAAAAATATTGGCTAAATTTTTCAAATTTGGATCAAACACAGCAACCCATTGCTACAAGAAAAGCTCAGAGAACCTCATGTAGGATAAAACAAACAAATGAACAACAACAACAAAAACCCTTCTAAGACATTACAGTAAAATTGACAAAGATGAAATTTAAAATATTAAAATCAGACAAAGGAAACATACATATACATTAGATACAAGGGAAAATATAAGAATTGAAACTGACTTATCAGAAATAGTGAGGACCAAAAGACAATGGAATGGCATCTTTAAAGGGCTGAAATAAAAAGTCTCAAATGGAATTCCATATCCCAAATAAATATACTTAAAAATAAAGGCAAAAGTGATGGAAAGCTGGACAAATTGGTTACCAGTAGGTCTACACTATGGTAAGGAAAGTTATTGAAGCTAAATATACAATGAAGCTTGAATAGACTATTGGCTTTTTAAGGCAAAAATTACAGCCATGTGTTGGGAGGTCTATAATATACTAGTAGTTGAAAGGAAAAGATATGTGAATTTAGCAGAGATGGGAAGGGGTAAATGCAATTGTGTTATTGTAGGAGTACTCCATTGTTTTTTTGGCTTAAAACAACATAAATTTATTATCTTACTAGAGGCCAGGTGCATGAAATTCATGCACTCGTATGTGTGGGGGGTGTCCCTCAGCCTGGCCTATGTTCTCTCACAGTCCAGGAGCCCTTGGGGGAAGTCTGACTATGGGCTTAGGCCAGGGGTGGGCAAACTTTTTGACTCGAGGGCCACAATGGGTTCTTAAACTGGACTGGAGGGCCGGAACAAAAGCATGGATGGAGTGTTTGTGTGAACTAATATAAATTCAAAGTAAACATCATTACATAAAAGGGTACTGTCTTTTTTTTCAATAGTTTTATTCATTTCAAACAGGCTGGATCCGGCCCGCGGGCCGGAGTTTGCCCACGGCTGGCTTAGGCCCACAGGGAGTGGGCCTAAGCCCATCAGTTGGACATCTTTAATGCTGCTGTGGAGGCAGGAGAGGCTCCTGCCACTGTCGCTGCACTCTCCAGCCTTGAGCCTGGCTTCTGGCTGAGCAGTGCTCCCACAGAGTGCACTGTGACCATCAGGGGGAAGCTCCTGCACTGAGCGTCTTCCCCCTGGTGGTCAGTGCACATCATAGCGACTGACCAGTCGTTCTGGTCAATTTACATATTAGCCTTTTATTGTATAGGATATTTCTGAGGTCAGATGTTCAAAACCAGTCTCCGTGAGCAAAAATCAAGGTGTCTGTGGGGCTGCATTGCTTCTGGAGGCTCTAGGGAAGAATCTGTATCCTTGCCTTTACCAGTTTCTGGGGCTGGCAGCATTCCTTGGATCATGACCCCTTCCTTCCCCCCTTCTTCAAAGCCAGCAGCGTAAAATCTTCAAATCTGTCTCTGACTCAAACCTCTGCTTCTAGGACTACTCCACTGTTAGTGAAGTACCATAGTATTATTTTAGGCTAGACTATGATAAGTTAAATATACATTTATAAATTCTAGAGCTACTCTTTTCAATATAGTAGCCACTGACCACATGTGGCTGCTAAGCACTTCAAATGTGGCTAGTGAAGCCAAGGAAATGAAATTGTAATTTTAGTAATTACAATTTAGTACTTGTAATTAAAATTTTAGTAATTATAATTTAGTAATTGTAATTAAAATTTAAATGTAAAATTGCAGTGGTGTGCATATTCTTCTATGAAACAGCATTTTATTGTTCTTGTAGAACTACCTTGGCTTTAACTGTTGTGACATGGTATACTGTTGGTATAAAATTCACATCAAAGACATTATGAAGTAATTTTAGGATGTAAAATATCTCATTAATGCTTTTTATAATTATTACATGTTGTAGTGATAATATTTTGGGTATGTTGGGGTAAATAAAATATATTAAACTTATTTCACCTGTTTAATTTTGTTAATGTGACAATTAAAAAATGGAGGTATTCTTTAATATAACACTATATTTCTATTTGACAGTGCTAATCTAGAGAAATTATAAAAATATAACAAAAAGTGATATAGCTCAAAAGTCAAAGGAGAAAAATTGCAATAGTAAAAAAATACTCAAATTACCCAAATTAATGTAAGGAAGAAGGAACAAAGGAACAGATGGAATAGATGGAAATAGATATTGGACTTAACCATAACTTTATCAATAATTACATTAAACACAAATGAACAAAACACTTCATTTATAAGGCAGAGTTGTCAGATTAGAAAAAAATAGTAAGACTTAACTGTGCACCATTCATGAGAGGAGCAGTGTGCAAATATAAAGACACAGATTGAAGACAAAAGGATGGAAGGAGATTTACCAGGTTAGCAGGAAGCTTAAGAAAGCAGATGTGGCTATATAAATATTAGACAAAGTAGACATCAAGACAGAGAACTATTATCAGAGATACGGATATTTCATATGAATTAAATTGTCAGTTTGTCAGGAAGAGTCAACAGACTTAAACATGTCTGCACCTATTAAAAGAGCTTCCTTATATATGAAGCAAATGATGACATAACTAAAGTGATAAATGAAAAAATCCAGAATCATACTGGGATATTTTATAATACTGTTCTCTCAGTAGTTGATAGAAAAATAGAATAAATGAACTTCCAAAATGTGGTGTGACATGTAAGGAAGAGAGATTTGTAAATTGGGATATTCTCCAAAGTCACCAGCCAAAATCCTTAAAAATTTTCAATGACCTATTTTGTTAATGTGACGTCAACATTTTTTAGTTATTGTGATAGCTACATATTGATTTTAAGCTTATATGGTCAGCCAATATTTCTCATTTCTTTTCCTATGTGTTCTTTTAAAATCACATTTGCATCAATTATATTGGGGAAAACAGCTTGGAGAGAACCAATCTTGTCATAGCATTTTGGATTATACTTAAATATAACTATCTAGAAATAATTTGTAAATATAATTCCTCAATATCCTTTATAAATTTTATGAATATATTAGAGGTCTTTTTATGTCAGTATATAAAGATGTATCTCATTCATTTAAGCTGTTCCATAGTATTTCTTGGTATGGATGTTTTCTAATCTACTTAACAATTCATCTGTTATTATACCTTTAGGTTATTTCTAGATTTTCATGGTAACAGACAATGTTGCAATGAAAATCCATTCCCTACTTCTTTTCACAGGTATGTGAGTTTTCCCCGAGGGTTGATACTCAGCAAGGTGGAAGGATATGCATTTTGAAGTTCTTAGGTACACCCAAATTTTTGCAAACTACTTTAACAATTTACTCTCCTACAAATAGAATGTAGGAGCAACATATGCATTTTCCTGATGATATAGTGAATGTGGGAATTTGTTCATGTGCTTATAAGTCATTTAAATTCCCTTTTCTGTGAATTACTTTTCATATTTTGTGTTCATTTTTCTGTTGGGTTGTCTTTTTCTTTCTAATTTGAGAGAAAATTTTAATGCATGTGTTTAAATAATATTCTTTTGTTGTATGTATGGCATATGTTTTCTTCATGCCTGTCTTTTGCCCTTAACTTGTTCATCAGAAATTTCTTGTTAGTGATACTTTATTATCCTAGCTTTCTTTTCTGATGACTGCTCACAGATGTTTTTTGAGCCCACAAGTGGGTTTCTCTAGTCTTCCTCTTGCTTTTTTGAACTGTGTGCTAAAGGCAAATGTTGGCTGAGTTGAATCAGTGTTTCTACAGTAATGTATACTAATAAAAGGGTAATATGCTAATTAGACCAGATAGACTGGACATCTTCAGGACATCCTTCCGGACAAAGCCGCAGTGGCTGCGAGGGCCGAGGGCAGGAACCCACGGTGGCCAGCAGTGGCAGCAGCAGCGGGGTGATGGGGCGGCGCCTTCCCCTGATTGGCCCGGTAGCCTCCTGCAGAGGGAGCCGGGGAGCGGGCCTAAGCCATCAGTAGGATATCCCCTGAGGGCTCCTGAACTGTGAGAGGGGGCAGGCCGGGCTGAGGGCCCCATCCGCCTCCCCCCACCAAGTGCACAAATTTTCATGTACTGGGCCTCTAGTATTTTAATAAGAGCAATTGGCCTGACTCCATCTTGCTGACATCTGCTGGCTGCTGGCTTGTTGGTAACATCTACCATTGCCTGTGATGGCTATGGATTTACTTCCCTGCTCTGGCAGGGATGAATGAGCCTGTCATCCTAAGTCCGTGTGGTCTCCTTCAATCCTAGTAGTTGGGCTCCTGACTTCCTCACTAGGTAGAGATTGGGTTTTATCAGCATGTCCTTTTAGAAGAAAGTGACTGGTAGGACTTGGAATCTTGGTGTATCATTTTTGGCTTTTGGCAGAAGACTTTGAATAATCATGCATTAAGGCTCACCTGGGGCCTACTGGGCACTGCACACCCACATAAAACCACTGTTTGTCCAAATAAAAAGCTGGAAAATGCTACAGAATCTCAAATATGCCACCATTCAATTTCTCAAGTAATTCATGAACACATTCTCATGACAAAAGCACAAACAACACAGGAATGGAGTAGAAATCTCCCTTCATGCTTGCCTTACCAACCCTACTCTTATCTTTGCAGGTAACCACAGAGAGAGTTTGGGTTGCATCTTTCAGATACAGGTGCTCTTTAAACAGTGCCCATGTTGTACCTGTAATTCTGTAGCTTCATCCCCCCTCACCGCCCTTACCCCAACACACTTTTTATTTTACACGGCCTTCCGTAAATGTCATATCTTTCCATGCATTAGATCTGCTCCCTGCCTTCACAGAGATGAGTTTAGTCAGGGAACAGACCAGTGACAGTGCCACATACTGTAGTGTGCTCAATGTGCAGGGAAGAGGGGATGGTGAGGGCATGTAACTTTGAACTGAGAAGGCTTCCTATAGCAACTGACATCCAAGGTGACTCCTAGATGTGTAGAAAATGGTTGTGGTAGGCTAATAATGAGCCCCCAGTAAGATATCCAGTTCCTAATCTCCTGGAACCTGAGGATATTACTTATATGGCAAAGGGAGTTTGCAGATGTGATTAAGCTAGGAATTTGAGAAGGGGAGATGATCCAGGTGGACCCTAAATGCAACCACCAGTGTCCTCATAGAAAGGAGGCACAGGGAGATTTGAGGTAGAAGAAGACTGCTATGTGAGCAATGAAGCAAGACTGCTATGTTGCTTTGAAGCTGGAAGAAGGGAGCAGGAGCCCAGGAAGGAAAGGAATGTAGCTCCAGAAGCTGGAAAAGGCAAGAAAACGGATTCTCCCTTAGAGCCTCTGGAGGGAGCATGGCCCTATCGACACCTTTGTTTCAGCTCAGTAAAACCAATTTGGGCTTCTGGACTCTAGTTGAATCAGTATAAGAAAATACATTTGTGTTGTCTTAAGCCACCAAGTTTATGGTAATTTTTTAGCGAGGTGAAAGGAAACTAATGTAGTAACCAAGCAGAAAAACACACTAGAAAGAGAAAGCTTGTAAGCTGTCTGGCATGAGAGAAAGATCCATTCTTTAAAACATGTTGGATACCCTCTAGGTCCATCCATGTTGTCACAAATTGCAAGATTTTATTATTTTTCATGGCTGCATAATAATATACGATTGTATGTATGTACCACATTTTCTTTATTCATTTGTCTACCAATGGACACTTAGGTGCTTCCATATCTTTGCTATTGTAAGTATTGCTGCAGTGAACCTAGGGATCACTTCATAAGTTATATAAATGTCTAATCACTATGTTGTGCACTTGAAACTTATATGATATGTCAACTATAAATGAAAAATAAAAAATTATTAAAAAAAGAAAAAGAAGAGGAAAAAAAGACTTGTTGGAGCAAAGTGAAGGGATAAAGCAGAGAATTGAGACTGGGAATGTAAGTACAGGCCAGATCATACAGAACCTGGAAGGCACACTCATGAAGGTGAAGACAATAGGAAGCCAGAGAAAGCTTTTGAGCAGAGGACAAGTGGATTTTAGTATTAAGATCATCCCTGTACTCTCTTACTTGTTCTTAATTTTCCTACCTTTTTATTCTCATCACACTAAACATTCTTTCTCTCGTCCAGAAGTTGCTATTTTAAAAAGAATTCTTCTCAGACAAAATTAGACAACCACAAGTTAAAGGCTACAGGTAGGTAATTTCTTCTTAGACTCCTGAGGTGGCTGTTCAAGTTATGCCAGGAGCTTACCTGAGCTATGCCTTGGCCAGAGTGGGCTAGAAAGAAGTGGACTTGAAAGCGCTTTATTTCATCTAATCCAGACCAATGATATCTTAGGGACAGCTGCTGATGGAGAACAAGGGGCCAGAGAGGCGAGTTTCTGTTCCCAAGGCCTGAGAGTGACAATCTATCATTGGTACACAGATTCCTTTTCAGGGCTGAGGTCATTAATAGAAAAAGCACTTCAGGTATCCCTATTCTGTAAGGATTGTAGTTTTCCCTCAGCAAATTTCTAAATGTTTATAATGATTAAAGCAGACAGTCATCAAACCACTCAATAGGGAAGAAAATAAAGATAACCTTCAGGTTAGGTAAAGGAACAAAAATACACAGCAGGAGGCCCGCCAACATGATAGGAGATTTTTCTTTTCTCCTTTAACAGTGGCTGTTGACTGGCAGAGATAGGACTGCCAGAGGTGGGAGGGTTTCTATTACTAGAGATGCTTTCTGGGTAAAAATAAGCAAGCAGGGCTGTTAATTAGGATGAAGGAGTCAATGATCTTCCCATGCCTACGAACTCCATTCCGTTTTGCCTTGAACCACCATGTTCCAGGTAAAAAATAATCAAGACTAGTGCTGATTAAACATCAACCTGCTGGGTCCATTCCAAAGAGCAATAGCCCACTAGTTATAATTGCTGTTTATTTGTATTGTAGTGGATATAGAGTGAGTTTGTCCATTCAGGATCATGTTCCCATTTCCTCTGGTAATAGCATGCTGAATTTTACTGGGGAGCCACTCCTTCACTCTCAATGCCTGTGGTCTGGGTAGTTAGTCTCACAACTTCTAGATCTCATTGTGGGCTTGACACTGAAGTCAGGCCCACTAGTATATGTTGTCACTCAGGCTTAGAGATTTGTTCAAAGATTGGCAAGTAACTTGAAGTATCCATCCTGAACTGTTGCTGAAACTATTGGGAAAGATGCTTGGTTCTGCTGCTGCAGTTACTGAAAGAATAGGATGTGAATTTGGAACAGCTTCTGGCCATGCCACCCCAATAAGGAGAAAGCCAGGCAAAGAATAAAACCAAGTTCCAAAAAGAGGAACCAAGGAGATCCAGATTCTAGACGAATTCAGCTGAGTATGTGGATCTAGCTGTGCCTAAAGCTTGAGACTCCCAATAATCCCTGTTTTATTTAAGACAGTTTCGCCCGAGTTTCTCTCTCCTGCATTTGAAAGAGTTTCATTTCACATTTATTCTCACACCATTATAATTAATGGCTTTCATTTATTGAGCAGCTACTATGTAGCAGCCTGTACTAAGCACTTTTGTTTGAAAAGAACATAAATTAGGGAATGTCATGATTTGGAAGGACCCTAGGATCTTCTAGGACCCAAGGACCACTGGATAGCTCCTGCACGTTTCAGGGACCTTTTTAGACTCTGGCTTTTATGTAAAATCTTGAGCACTGTATTATTTCTTGACAATAGAGTCTATAACTCTTACCTGATTCTCAAATGGTTTATAGCCCTCGATCTTTTTTATACCACGTAGAATCTTTCTGCCTGTGATAAGAAGATTGTATTCCAGTTCTTACTCCTCCACTGAAGAGCTTGGAGTATTGACTTGCTACTCTTTAAAAATGCAGCACAAGGACATGTGGAACTGAGTGTATGGTTCTCATGAAGATTTTATAAATGTAAATGAAGTTGTTTCAATTTCCCCATTGTAGTGGCTGCTTTGGCTTTGCCACTGTTACGGGCTCCAATTGCAACTTTTTTGAACCTTAAGTCACTCCCATAAAAAAGAAAGTTTAAAATAGCTTCCCTGTGTGTTTTACAGGTGGTCATGGGGATGAGCTGAGGGCAGGACAGTGAAAATGCTCTTGGATGTTCAGTGCACTGGTATCCTGGCCATGCCTCTACCTGCTCTCTTTCTTGCAAGGTGTTTGCCGCTTCCAGGCTGGTTCATGAGTCCGGATGTCTGCTTGCTTTCCATATTCCCAGCAGCATCATTGACATCCTGACTGGCTTATGTACACGAGAGCCTGTTCATTAAGTTGGGGAATGTAGTTCTTAACAAATAGATTAAGGGAATGTTCTGAATGTTGCTTGCAGAGCAAACGAACAAACATAGATGGGCCATCTGATACAGAGAGGGATCTCTTAGCTGATGGATTTTATTTCCCCTAACACAAGGATAATGTCTCCAGAACAAGTTTGTTAATTAATGCATTTACTCACTCACTGAGCTCAACACTGTGCAGAGAGGACAGGTGTATGAGTGACAAACAGTGCCCAATTACTTTCCAGTGATGGGGCAGAGACAACCAGACAAATAATTGTAATCCAATGATGTAGGTGATAAGACAGGTTTCAGAAAAGCATGGTGGGGAGACAAAAGGGGAGAGCGACTAAGTTCTAGGGTGACATCTGGGAAGGTTCAGAGAAGGGGGTGACATTTGATCTAGGTTTCAAAGGATGAGGAAGAGTTTGCCAAGCAGGAGAGGCAGTAACATTGGGCCCAGAAAGCAGATTTTTACATGTGGTGCAGTGAAGGAAGTGGAACTTGCTGGGCTGGGGGCCTGCAGAGCTGGGCAGTAGAAGGGGTACACAAAGTTACAGTTGGGAGATGGCTGGGCACTGGTGGCCAAGGGCAGTAATATGATTGCTCAGGAGTGGTTCCTAAATTCTGCAGGCCCATGTCAGTTCTTTTTTTCCAAGTGAGCAGTGATATGATTAAATGTTTTAAGCAAAAAGAAGGTAATACAGGATGTAGAAGTAAAAAAGAATGAAGGAAGGAATCCAACATGTCCTAAAGCAGTGAATCTCAACTGGGGCTGCATAAAAGAATCACCAGGGGACCTTTCGAAAGGTCTCATGTCTGACCTGTCTTCATGCCCAGTTTCTGGGGGTAGGGTCCAGGTATTGTTGTTTTGTTTTTTAGTTTTCTAAGTGATTCTGATGAGCAGCCCAGGGTTAAGAACCAGTGCTTTAGGGCTTCTTGGATGTACCTGAATGTGTTGAATATGTTTACAGGGTACCATGGGCCAGAGTTTCTGATTGAATAGAACTGCACTTTAAATTTTTATTTTTTATTTTTAGAACAATTTTAGATCTGAGAAAAAAGGCGAAGATGGTACAGAGAATTCCCATATACCCTGCACCCAGTTTCCCCTATTAATAATATTTTAGATTTGTCACAATTAATAAACCAATATTGATACATTCTTCTTATTACTATTTTTTAACCCTCACCTGAGGATATTTTTTCCATTGATTTCTAGAGAGAGTGGAAGGGAGGAAGGAAGGGAAGAGAGAGAAACATCACCGTGAGAGAGACACATTGATTGGTTGCCTCCTTTATGCACCCTTAATGGGGCTGGGAAACCTGCAACCGAGGTATGCCCTTGACTCAGAATCAAACCCACAACCCTTGGGTCCTAGGGCCTACACTCTAACCCCTGAGCAAAACCAGCCAGGGCGATACATTCTTATTAACGAAAGTCCATACTTAATTCAGATTACCTTGGTTTTTAGCTAATGTTCTTTTTCTGTCCCAGGATCCCACATTACATTTAGTTGTCATGTCTCCTGGGCTACTACAGTAAATCAGAGATAAAGGCTAACCCTGATGTCTGACAAAAGACACAAGAAAATGCTCAAATCCCACATCCTGTGTTGAATAAGTGATCAGTGGATTTCCTCCCTGTGAAAGGGCTGATATGGTTTTCAGACTATATCTGCTGAAACTCTGGTTTCTACAGAGACACTAGGGTGGTCTGTGGAGTTGATGGGGAGAGAAAGTGGAGAAGGTCCTGAGCCCTCTTCTTAGCATCAGCCAGTGCAATGATACACTTACTTCTTTTATGTATTAGGATTCTATGTAGGAGGTGTGTTTTCGTGTGTGTATGTGTGTGTGTGTGTGTGTATGTGTGTGTGTTTGTTTTTAAGTCTCTGCATTGGAAACTATTCAGTTTAGTGGTTTCTAGAGCCCTTTCTTTGATGTCTGGAGTGGAAATGGTATTGGAAGCCCTGCTGACATAAAGATGGAGTATGTTTCATGGGCTGACCAGAGAGCCCACTTAGGATGAAGCCTTTGCACCTGCTCTTTCCACCCTCACTGCCCTGCCCTGTCCCAAAGTCCTCCTCATCCATCATGCAGACGAGAAATGGCTGTGATGGCTTTGCTGGAGGGAAATCTGCACAGTGGCTCAGAAAACCTCTGGTTTGAACCATGCAGTCTTGTCTCCATCCTGGCCTGTGCACCACACAGGCGCAGCTCGAGAGCATGCCTGGCTCATTATCTGAAAGAAATGGCCTGAGTGGCAGCCTGCTGAGACTGAGGAGAAAAAGGAGAAATAGTAACGTTGATTTATTTGGGACAGAAGATCCACAGACTAGGGAAACAGGGAAAGAGTGATCATAAAGCTGGCTTGGTTCTACGACCTGCGGGGGGCAGAGACCATCACAGTGCATGGCAGAGCAGGCAGATGAGGTGGTGCCTCCCTCCCATCACAGAACAATAAAGCTGCAAGTCAAGGATGAAATAGGTGGACTCGGAGCCTCCTAGAGCTTGGCTAATGGCAGGCCTGGTGTCTACTTTCTGAAAGGCTGTTGCTGCCTTTGTATTGATGTGCTTGCCGCAGTGCAGTGCTCTGTAGGAGCTGTTTGATAACAAATACTTGGGTAGCGGATAGGCTTGTCCTTCCACATCAGTCTCAGCATTCAGCTATCAGCTCAGCCACTTCCAAGAGGAACAGCTCTTCCTGCTTCTTCTGTGGGCCACTGGGGCCTGAAGGGGTGGAACTCACCCGCCAGGTGACTCCTGGGTGGCATCTATCTCTGAGATCAGGGTCTTCTTAGGGTAGCCCTGGGACCCTGCAGGCACAGTCCCATATGAGAGGTCAAATGAAGGAGTCCCCTCATAACCAGGTCTACCTGGGGACTCAGGGACCCCACAGCCCTTTCTGTTGTACACCAATTCTGAAAATCACTGCAAACCAGAGTGAGGAGAGGCACTTTTATTGTTTTTCTTTAGTGGTTGGAGAGGTTTTTACTGTACATATTGAAGCATCTCCCCACCTGGTGCTTTACAAGGCTGAAGGACAAGCAGGAATTGCATGAACTTTGCTTCCTGGTAGTTCAGGGGTGTCGTAGGAATATGAGTGATAGAAAATTAGTGTCCACATGAAAGAGTCTAAAATATTTTCCTCTGAAAACCTCTGCTTGGAGATATGTGTTTGAGCCATGTTCAGTGACTGAGCCAAAGAGCTGATACCCATACCTGGGCAGCGTATTGTTCTGTGGATTGAGGTCCTGGGAACATGATTTAAAAATCTGGGTATGGGTGCATGTGGGGGTACAGGGTCACTTGGTCTCATCTTGGTTATGGATTATCATTGTGTACTAGGGCACGGTTGTTTTCTTTTCCGCAATTCTGGAACCTGGGGAGTCCTGGTCATCCTTCCCAGGTTTTTTATTTTTAAAAAATATATATTTCTATTAGTGTCAGAGAGGAAGGGGGAGAGAGAGAGAGAGAGAGAGAGAGAGAGAGAGAGAGAGAGAGAGATCAATGATGAGAGAGAATCAATGATCAGCTGCCTCCTGCACACCACCCCCCCTGGGGATCGAGCCTGCAACCTGGACATGTGCCCCGACCAGGAATTGAACCAACAACCTCTCAGTTAAAAGGTCAATGCAACCACTGAGAAACACTGGCCAGGCCATCCTTCTCAGGTTTTATTGATCATTTCTAGTGATTGGGGTTGGAAAACACTTGCAACCTATTGGTGGTGGATAAGGGCCAGCAGAACCTGTATTCCAAGTCCACCCCTGGCCTTGTAGCTGTATATCCTTGGAAATGTTCTTTAACTGTTACACATATCAGCTTCCTTATCTGTCAGGAGCAGATGATAATAGTACTACACTGGATATTTTACATTTGTCCCTCCAGATTTATTTTCCACTTTCTTGATCTTTCTTTGTGCTCTAGAGGTTGATTTATTTGTGCTGCATCTATGGGCTTCCTTGTCCTGTGGTGTCCACATGGGTTCATCTAATGTAGTGGTTCTCAACCTTTGGGGGTCGTACGACCCTTTCACAGGGGTTGTGTAAGACCATTGGAAAACACATATATAATTACATATTGTTTTTGTGATTAATCACTATGCTTTAATTATGTTCAATTTGTAACAATGAAAATACATCCTGCATATCAGATGTTTACATTACGATTCATAACAGTAGCAAAATTACAGTTATAAAGTAGCAACGAAAATAGTTTTATGGTTGGGGGTCACCACAACATGAGGAACTGTATTAAAGGGTCGCGGCATTAGGAAGGTTGAGAATCACTGATCCAATGGGAGTTGTCAGTAGGAAATTGAAGAAAGGGAAGAGAATGAGGTTGGGGAGTTTATTCCCACAGCTCCTTTCTTTCTGAGTCACTGTGAATTGGTTTTTGTCCCCTTTCCTAGCCACAGTTACTACCTTCAGGTACGGATACCCATCCCTCCCTTGGCAAGTTTTTTCAGACCCAGGGGAGAGTGATGATTCCCTGCTCTTGCTGGCCTTGTGCTTGCTGGTTCCTGGAACACTGCCTATACCTTTGTAAATGATCCTTTATTAAGCTCTCCTCAATTGCCTCATTTGAATGTGCTATCTGCATCCTGTCAGGACTTTATATAAACCTCTTGCAATGATACAATTTCATCAAGTGGTGGTGATAACCAAATGAATTTATGCATATAAAAAGCTTAACATCGTGCTCAGGACATAGGATAGGCTTGTTAAATGTTAGCCACTGTATGACTCTTAATTCTTCTTGTATTATTATGCTATCTCTGAGGAACAGAAGCACATTGGATGATTTAGACATTTGATTTCACTGACTGTTCTATCATGTTTCTGACAGTTACATGTTCTTTCCTCTCTGAGATTTAAGTTGATGGGTGGGTGAGCATGTGCCACTTCTGAGACCACAAGTCTCTTTCTCACACCATACTTAACTGTAGGCTCATTACATGGTTCTGTTGAACCCTATGTCAGGGTTTAGTCTATTCCTGAGGCCCAAACACAGAGAGATGGGGGAAAATAACCTGTTTATAGTGGTGTTTGCTCAGTCACCTAAGACTCAAGGGTGTGGTTGTGCAATTATCACCACAACCTAGTTTTAGAACATTTCTATTACCCAAAGAGATCCCTTGTGCCCCTGACACCCACTGATTAATTTTCTATATCAATAGATTTTCCTTTTCTGGACATTTCATATAAATGGAATCATATAATATGTGGCCTTTTGTGATCTCTTCTTTCACTTAGCATAATGTTTTTAAGGTTCATTCATTATGTACCATGTTATCAGTACTTCATTTCCTTTTATTACTGAACTAGAGGCCCGATGCACGAAATTCGTGCAAGAGTAAGCCTTCACAGCTGTAGCTGCCTCAATCCTCCCTCGCATCTGCGGGTGTCTGCCTGGATCCCTTCCTTGCAGCCGCTGCGGCTGCCTTGATCCCGCAGCTGCAGCCCTGGCTTCCACCGAGCTAATTAGCATATACACTTTTATTATTATAAACTAGAGGCCCGGTGCACAAAAATTTGTGCACTTGGGGGGGGAGAGGGGGTCCCTCAGCTTGGCCTGTGCCCTCTCGCAGTCTGGGACTCCTCGGGAGATAACGACCTGCTGGCTTAGGCCTGCTCCCGGGTGGCAGAGGGCAGGCCCAATCACTAGGTGCAGCCCCTGGTCGGGCTCAGAGCAGGGCCGATTGGGGAGTTGGGGCGCCGCCCCCTGTCATGCACAGAGCAGGGGCGATCAGGGGGTTGGGGAGCTCCCCCCTGTCACACACAGAGCAGGGCCGATCAGGGGGTTGAGGAGCTCCCCGCTGTCATGCACAGAGTAGGGCCAATAGGGGAGTTGGGGCACCACCCCCTGTCACACACAGAGCAGGGCGGATCAGGGGGTTGGGGCACTGCCCCCTGTCATGCACAGAGCAGGGCTCATCAGGGGGGTTGGGGCACCGCCACCCGTCACACACAGAGCAGGGCCGATCAGCGGGTTGAGGAGCTCCCCACTGTCACTCACAGAGCAGGGCCCATCAGGGGGGTTGGGGCACCGCCACCCGTCACACACAGAGCAGGAGGATCAGAGGATTGGGGCACCGCCCACTATCACCCACAGAGCAGGGCCGATCAGGGGGTTGGGGCGCCGCCACTGTCACACTCAGGGCTGGGCCGATGGGGAGGTTATGGCTGTACCCCGTCACACACAGAGCAGGGCCCGTGGGGGGGGCGGGGGGGGTTGGGGCGCCGCCCTCTATCACCCATAGAGCAGGGCCGATCAGGGGGTTTGGGCGCTGCCCCCTGTCATGCTGATCCCGGTGCCGGGAGGCCTCTTGGCTCCACTGATCCTGGTGCCGGGAGGCATATTACCCTTTTACTATATAGAATAGAGGCCTGGTGCACGGGTGGGGGCGGGCTGGTTTGCCCTGAAGGGTGTCCTGGATCAGGGTGGGGGTCCCCACTGGGGTGCCTGGCCAGTCTGGCTGAGGGGCTGAGGGCCGTTTTCAGGCTGATGGGTGACCGCTCCTTTTTATCTTTTATTTTTTTTTATTCTGGGCCAGCTTTAGCTCTGAGGCCTCGGCTGCTGAAAACAGGTTTCTGGCCTTTGTTTACCGTCTGTATTTGATACAATGTTGCGGTCCAGCTGGCTGAAGCCCAGCTGAGTAAAGCAGGTTTCTGTGGTTTTGTTTAGCTTCTATATTTGCAACATAGTTGCTTGGAGTTGCAGCTGAGAGGCCGGCAAGTCAGGCGGGGAACGTTGGAGTCCTCCATCACTGAAGCAAGCAAGCCTCCCTGTTCGCATCAGCGGCCTGGCTGCCAGCCACCATCTTGGCTGGAAGTTAATTTGCATATCGCCCTGATTAGCCAATGGGAAGGGTAGCAGTTGTACGCCAATTACCATGTTTCTCTTTTATTAGATAGGATGATATTCCATGATATGGATATACCACATTGTATATAATCGTCTGCTGTGGATGAATATTTGGATTATTTTCATTTTTCTTGTTATAATATACTAGAGGCCCAGTGCACAAAAATTTGTGCACTCAGGAGGGTCCCTCAGCTGGCCTGTGCCCTCTCACAGTCTGGGACCCCTCGGGGGATGATCACCTGCTGGCTTAGGCCTGCTCCCCAGGGAATTGGGCCTAAGCTGGCAATCACATTCCTCTGGCAGCCCGGGAGCCCTCGGGTGTTGTCCACTTGCCAGTGGGAGCAGGCCTAGCTGCAGTCGGACATCCTTAGTGCTGCTGAGGAGGCAGGAGAGGCTCCCACCACCACCGCTGTACTGGTAGCCATAAGCCTGGCTTGTGGCTGAGTGGTGCTCCCCCTGTGGGAGTACACAAACCACCAGGGGGCAGCTCCTGCATTGAGCGCCTGCCCCCTGGTGGTCAGTGTGTGTCATAGTGACTAGTCATTTCCAGTCACTCTGCTGTTAGGGTCAATTTGCATATTACCCTTTTATTATATAGGATAGAGGTCTGGTGCATGGGTGGGGGCCGGCTAGTTTGCCCTGAAGGGTGTCCTGGATCAGGGTGGGGGTCCCACTGGGGTGCCTGGACAGCCTGGGTGAGGAACTGAGGGCCGTTTTCAGCCTGGCCAATCCCCCCAGTGCGGACCCTTACCCCATGAGGGTGTGGCCAGCCTGGGTGAGGGGCTGATGGCTGTTTGCAGTCTGGCCACAGTCCCTTCAGGGTGGGGGTCCCTGCTGGGGTGCCTGGCCAGCCTGGGTGAGGGTCTGGTGGCTGTTTGCAGGCTGATCAAGCCCCCCAGCAGGGACCCTCACCCCATGAGGTAGTGGTCATCCTTGGTGAGGGGCTGATGGGTGTTTGCAGGCTGCCCACAACCCCCAGCCACCCAAATTCCCAGTGGAGGCTGGCTGGAAGCAGGTATCTGGAATTTATTTAGCTTCTATAATTGAAACTTTGTTGCCTTTTGCTGAGGCCACAGCCAGCCAGAGCAGGCGGGAAGCTTGGCTTCCTTCATTGCTGGGGCAACCAAGCCTCCTGCTTGCTCCAGCTCCGTGGCTACCAGCTGCCATCTCGGTTGGGATAATTTGTATATAGTCGCTCTGATTGGCTGGTGGGCGTGGCTTGGGCTTAGCAAAGGTATGGTCAATTAGCATCTTTGTCTTTTATTAGTGTAGATAATGCTGCTATGAACATTAGCATATATAACAGTTTATTTATTCGTTGATGAGTTGACTTGTCTTCTTAGAATTTAAGCTCCATGAAAGCAAAGTTTCTTATAGATCATATATGTAATACAAGTACATATATAATTAGCATATACATATAATGTTTATATATATATGACTAATTGTGTTAGGCATTTGGAGGTACTTGATAAATGTTTTTTAAATGAAAGAATAAATAGTGAAAATACAGGCAGTCCATGGGTTATGTCAGACTCGACATATGTTGTTTCGTGGTTATGTCACCATCTCCCATTTACAGTATTTATAAAAAAAAAAAAAGTTCCGTCATTTTGACATATGTACATATGTGCTTTAAGTTTTTTATTATTTATTTACCACAAGTAAAGGTCAGGAATTGTTATCTTTCTTTTAAAATTTTTTTACTGTTTCACTTCATTACTGCTGTGTATGTACTCCATGTGAGTCCTTATGTAGGTGGGTTCTGACTTACGGTGAAAATCGCGTTATGCCATAGGAACGGATCTCTTTTGTAACCCAAGGACCTACTGCATAATGAAATCAGGGTGGCTATAAATCCTCCAGCTGTCTAGCTTGGAAATCCAGATTGGTACAGAATACATCTCCAGGGCATCCTGGAGGCTCTCCCTGAGCATCACTCGAGGGGTGGAGCCAGACTATCTGCATTTTAGCATGCTTTCCAGGGGATTCTGAGCACTCTGATGTTAGAGAAACCATGAGCCATGTGCTTCCTGGGAAAGGCTGCCTGTGGGTGGTGAAACAAGGTAAAGTTACTCATTTATCCCTGCTCAAACATTTCACTTTTACAACTTTGTTTATGAGAGCAATGGAGTTGCATTCCTTCCCCAGTGATGGTCCCATGTGAGGCATCTCCAGCTAGGTCAGATTGAGGCTGAAGCATTTTCCAAAAGTAATTTCAGTTTTCTTCTTTTGCCTTTTTTGCTGACTTTCTCACAACTCATCTGTGAGGTACAGATTTTCCTTTGTTATGAGGATGCTGGACAGTTGAAGAGGCAAATAAGGGAGCTTGCAGTTGACTTAGCAAAAGGGAAGCCTAGAGCCATAGATGTGACCATAGGGAGCCATAGAGCCTCGGGAAGGTAAGCAGCAGGTTGGGTGTGGGAGGACCAGCAGTCTGGATTAGCAGGTACCCCAGTAGAGGCTTTGAAAAGCAGCATTCTCATATTTCAACATCCAGGCAGGTTCATAGCTTTCTTGTCTTGTATTGAACCAGACATACTGTTAGCTTGTTTTTTTAGTTTTGCAGATGTATACAGGACTCTCTTTTCTGGAAAAAGTTTCTGCTGGTTTTTAGAGGAAAGATTTGCTCTTTACTTTGATCTGACTTCTGAAATAATAGGCATATTTTTTTTTATAGCAAAGAAGACTTCTAAGAAGTTTGAGTATTTAGATTTGAAGTCTCCCCCCTGTGTGTGAAAGCAATATTAGTGTCACTTAGGTGTAATAGATGAATAGCTAATGTAACAAGAGATGGAAAACCTGAAAAAGGTCCACCAAGTGAAAATGCATGTTTGAGCTAAACTACTGCATTTTTGCTACCTTTTATTTGATAACTAGCATTAACTACATACGGGCACTGAGAGACTCTATGGGATAAATAAGGTATAACTCTACCTGAAAATGCATGTACATTCAGCATAGTGCTTAGCCCTTTTCTCTCCTTTAGGATCCTGAAATAGAATGAGCAAGACTGGTATATACCCAAATGTGTATTATACAAAACAGAATAAGATGATTTTCCCCCCTTTATGTCTCAATTTGTGTACCCTCCTCTATTAGCACTTATATCACATTGTAATGTTTTACTTACTTCATATTTATATACTACTTACTAAAGGCCTGGTGCATGAAATCGTGCACTGGGAGGGGGGTGGGGGGTTGAAATCCCTCAACCTGGACTGTGCTCTCTTGCAGTCTGGGACTGCTCAGGGGATTTCCCCACCACTGCTCTCACCAGCTGTGAGCCCAACTTCTGGCTGAGTGGTGCTCCCACAGGGGAGCATACTGACCACCAGGGAGCAGCTCCTGCTTTGAATGTCTGTCCCCTGGTGGTCAGTACATGTAATAGCAACCGGTTGTTCTGCCATTTGGTCAATTTGCATAGTAGGGTTTTATTGTATAGGATTGGATACTTTACTCTGTAGCAGGCACTATGTTGAATCTTTTATATAAAACTAGAGGCCTGATGCATGAAATTCATACAAGAGTAGGCCTTCCTTCTTCCAGCTGCTGGCACTGGCTTCCCTCCTCTGGCCGCTGGCAGGCACCCGGGATCTGGGCTGCTTCCCTCCTCCAGCTGCCCGCAGGCACCCAGGACCTGGGCTGGCTTCCCTCTGGCCTGGCTTCGTCAGGAAGGATGTCTGGTCTAATTAGCATATTACCCCTTTATTATTATAGATATTTCATGTGACCCTCACTACAGTCCTACGAGGTAGGACCTATCATTAGTCTTATTTTACAAATAAGGCAACTGAGGCTCTGTGAGAGTATGTCACTTGTCCAAGGTCATGCACTTAGCATGTGGCAGACTTTCACTTGGGCCACTTGGACCTTACTTCAAAGCCAACTTAATATCTATTTACTCACTTGATTCTAGCAGTTCTCAGACTGTGGTCCATGGAATCCTGGTAAGTTCCCTTTCGGAGTGGGGTCCTTGAAGTCAAAACATTTTTCATAATAATATCAATTCATTGTTTGTCTTTTTTTGACATTTGTACTGGTGGAGTAAAAGCAGCGGTGACTAAAATTGTAGGTACCTCAGCATAAATCAAAGCATTGTTACCAAACTGCACTGCAAATTATTGAATTCTTCCCTGGTACGTACAATAAACATTTTATTTTTTTATATTTGATATTATATATAGGAAGAGCTGCATAAACTCATTGATACAATATATTCCAGATGACCAACGCATGATATAACAAAATAATGCATGGGTAAAGATCCACTCAAAGTATATTGTGCTTTTTAAAGGAATTAATAAATGTGTTTTTAAATTTCTCAATTTTAATTTCTAAACTGCTAAATATTGATAGATATAACCCAACCCTTATATACAAAAGCTCTTTGGGGTCCTCAATAATTTTTTAAGATTGCAAAGGAGTCCAGAGATCAAAATGGTTGAGAAGCATTGCCATAGGCAGCTGGGAGCCATAGGAGATTCTTGAGCAGAAGAGTTATATTGTCCATATCTGTTAGAGTAACTCAATTCCGTGCCCTTTTCACCATAGAAAATGTCTCTGAAAATATTCACCATTGCCCAAGCCATTGTGGCTCAGTGGTTGAGTGTCAACCCATGAACCAGGAGGCCATGGTTTGATTCCCGGTCAGGGTTGCAGGCTCAATCCCCAGTGTGGGTTGTACAGGAAGCACCCTATCAGTGATTCTCTCTCATCATTGATGTTTCTATCTCTCTTTCCCTCTTCCTTTTTCTCTGAAATAAATTAAAATATATTTTTTAAAAATCCACCATTGCCATAGTCATTAGCATTTGTTAAGGCAATGAACCAGGTCAGATGAATCCAGTTGGGTGGACCCAGACTGAAGTATGAGTTTTTGAGAACTGCTATATGTCCAGCATTTAGAAACTAATAGTCCGTGCTATACACAGCATTACTTGTTTGCCCAAGAGCTGCAGGATCTGAATATCTGGTTCTCAAGAAGTTTGGTTCCAATCAAACAAAGCTGTCACCTTCATAGGGGCTTCATTCCCCAGGGATGTGCAGTCCATGTATAACCAGCAAATGAAGGATTATAGTCAGATGTGTGGGCTTGGACTGGAGAGGTTAATTATAGACAGGTTAACCTCATGGAAGGGAGAGGGCCATGTAAGTTAGATGCTCTGGTGAGACAGGAAAAGAAAATTTCCCTGCTAAACTCCCAGATAATATAAGAAAAAATTGCCAAGAGTGTCATATATCTAAGGCTAGGTTTTGTTATTGAGGTCTCATTCTCTGCCAGATATTGTGTTAAGCTATTTTCATGTATTATCTCATTTAGCCTCCTCAATAATTCTGTCAAGTAAGTAGTATTACTATTTACATTTTATAGATAAAGAAACTAACACCCAGACAGGTAAGTGGTTGAAATAGTGTTTGACTTTAGTGTTGGTTGTCTCCAGAGCCTCTAGTTCTAAACTCATTTGTTGTACTTCTCCCTTAAAGTGAAATGAGAAAGTCAATTGGTTGGATGGCAGCCAGAAAACATTTGAGATATAAAAGAGAATAGGCAAAAGGCATAGAGGCAGTAATGAAGACACTGTAGAAGGGACTGGATACGGAATGGGAGGGGAAGAGAGAAGCTGAGTTATTGTTGCTGGTGGTGTATATGTGTGCTGAGTGCCTTACTCTATACAGGGAGTTACTAACCTGAAGCCAGTCCAGCTACTTGGCTGCTCTTCAAGGTGGATGATTGCTCTATGAAAACCTGATGAAATCGACACTCTGGTTTCATGTAGCCAGAAGTTTGGAGGCTGGATAATGGGCTGGAAGACTCCAGGCGTAGTGCTGAAAAAAAAGGGTGGGTAGCACAGTACTGTCTGGGAAATATTAGCAGAAGATCATGGCAGAAGCAGAAGGGGACTTGAGTCCTAGCTCTGCCCCATCGGGGGAGCATTACTTTCTGCCCCAGAGTCCTCATGTCTAAAATGATGGGAATACAACCTTGAAGGACTGTCCTGAGTGTTAAAGGAGGTAGTGGGTGGGAAGTCACAGTGCATAGTGACCAAATCACACTATGTACTCAAATTCTCCTCCTTCTCTCCCTTCCCAACATGATGCCAAATGAGCTAATTCTGTCTAAGACGTTGTCTCTACCATCCCTGCTTTCTCCAGATAATAGATTTTTTTTTTCTGCTAGTCTTTTAAAGACACCATTTATAGAGTGTTTAGGATATCATTTGGGAACTAAATTAACTGGACTCACCCAGTGCTCACTAGCTACATGGTTTTAGGCGTGACAGTTGACTGTCCTTATCTAATTTACCTTTATTGTAAAGCGGGAGAAGAAGAGCATCTACCTGTAGGATTGCTGTGAGGATTAAATGGCATGAACCATGGTGGTAGAGCACAAGATTGACCCATTGTATGAGCTCAATAATGATTCTTATCATTGTGACTATTATTTGGTGAGCATTTTTCTAGGTACTTTCTAAGTGCCATGTTGTTGAGTCTTTACAACAGTTTGGTAGGACAGGCTCCAAAATGCTCACTTTACAGATGAGAAAACTCAGCTTAGGAAATAGGGAAGCATGATGCAGATGGAGACCTTTCATCTTTTCTCTGCCCACCACAGTAGACTGTGGGACCCCTCTTTTCTTTTAACCACTGCTGTTTGTGATTTAATAATTGGCTGTGGCCTAAGTGACTTGAAAGCCAGCGTACGACTGCTTTTTATTTTCCCATTAATAACCCACCTCAACAGCATTGAAGAGAAGACCCAGCAAGATCATGTATGTAAAAGGACTCTGCAAAACTTGGACGTATTCCACAAAATATTTGTTTTTTATTTTTGTAGGCCCCCATTCTGTTCCAGAAAGGGATTTGAAGTAGCCTATTAGTTGTCATTAGAGTGATGATGATTAATGATTATAATAACAAGACAGGCATAATTGGTTCAAATTGTGCCTTTTGAAATGGCCTCCACAGAGGCCAAGTGGTGGGGAGGGAGACAACAGCCTCTGCCTGAGGGAGGTGAAAACATGAGCTTAATTGGTTAAAAGCAGCTTTACTAATTGCTTTGGCAAGGGCCTGAGAGAAAGCTTTGGTATGATTATACGGAATGGGGTCCCTTGAAGCCCTGTGATTCTGGGTTAGGTCTGTTCCTCAAAACACAAGCAGAAAAGAGAACAGATGTTCAGCCACTTGACAGAGATTTAATAAGACACTTAGAAAAATCACCATGCTCACTTTGCCCTTCCTGACTTCTGGGTTAGAAGCTGGAGGAAGGCTTTTTCAGGCGGTTCGTGTTTTGAGCTGGAACAGAAAGGGGACCTTGCTAGAGTTTTCCATTTATCTGCGATTCTGTTGTTCTCCCTCTGTCTCTCTCCAAAGGGTTTTTAGTGATGGGAGAAGGAAAGGTAACAACAGAAGGAAGAGGCTTGATTATTAGCAACACAGAGGTTTTGAATTCTGGTTGAGGATTGCATTACTGAAATATTCTATTTGGAGAATGAAGGACTAACATCCAGTCAGTTCAACAGCTGTATGTGGTAAATTGCTGGCGTGAGCTGGAACACTCAGGAGGGAGGGAAGCCCAAAGATAAGATTTTTTCTGAAAAGGAATCCCCCCCTTGTAAACAGTGTTAATCACACACAGCACAGAGACTGCTGTCTAGACGTGTATAAGGGGACTCTGCTCTAGTCAGGGGGTGACCCAGGAGACTTGTCAGTGGCTACCCGTAGCTATAGGGGGTCAGAGAGTGACTCAATAATTAACTGGTTATGTACTTACTCAAGTCAGGTAACCACCCTAAGTTGCAGTTATCTTACTTGTAAAATCATACCTCATAGGGTTACTGTGATAATTAAATGGTACAAAGCAAAAAAAAAAAAAAAATTATTTTTTAAATGGCGCAAAGCACCTGTATTCATTTCCTTTAGCCGTTGTAACAAATCAACACAAATTTGCAGAAATTTGTTCACTTGCATTTCTAGGGGCCAGAAATCTGAAGTCAAGATTTCAGTAGGCTTGAGCCTAGGGGGAGGGAATCCTTACTTGCTTATTCTTCTGACTTTTAGCAAACTCCAATCTCTGTCTCCATCTTCACAGGTCTTCCTTTTGTGGCTCTGTATCCCCCCTTCTCTTATATGATGGTTTTATCACAAGGTTGTTAATTACATCTGCAAAGACCCTATTTCCAAATAAAGTCACATTTTAAGGTTCTGAGTGAACATGAATATTTAGGGGATGCTATTCAACCCACTGTTGCAAGTAAGATTAGAATGATTCTGATGACATTAAGTGAGGACTTACTGTACTAGGTCCTAGTTGCTCAGACTCACTTAAAACACAATTAGTTTTTAACTGTATGCATCTGCATAAGTATGCTTAAGGGTTAATAAGGATGGGCTAGGATGTGGGGCTATTGATATTAAGTATATCAGTAGCATATCATAACTATAAAACTTATAAGATTACTGATATTGGGTGTTTGAGCTACTTTGATATCAAGGTTTGTTTCTTATTCATCTTCCCCAGCATTGAGCCCATGCAAAAGGGAAGTGGCATTGGATTTAGAGAGCTCCAAAGATTGAATCTGCCAAATTTCTAGGCACTCCTGTTTCTTTTACATTCATGTAAATTGGAGCTGACAAATTCTCTCTTCCTCACGGGGTTCCTGTGAATGTGGAGAAGACAAGGGGAGTGACTGCAGAGCTGAAGGCTTAGGGATAAAAGTTGGAGAGGTACTAAACCAACTAATGCGTGACAACAAATTTAACCATGCAAAGACATGAGCAGAGTCCACACAAAAAATCCAAGGTGAAGGTGGGCAGGGGAACTTGTGTGTTTTGACAAATTCTTGGGATGGTGTTCTGGGTTATTTATGTAAGTCCATGCAGATCTGTGTGTCTCCTGTGGTCTAGGTACTGTGCTAACTGTAGGGAATTCACAGTGGGGAGTCACGAGTACAGCCTTTACTCTCCTGGAGCTCACAGTTTAGAGGGGAGACAGATATTCTTCAGAAAATCAGCCAGAGATATAAAAAAACAATTGTGTTCATTGCTGGGAAAAACAGCACAGGGTGTAGCTATGAGAAACCATCTATAAGGCGCATTCTTTTTTTTTTAAATATATTTTATTGATTTTTTACAGAGAGGAAGGGAGAGAGATAGAGAGTTAGAAACATCGATGAGAGAGAAACATCGATCAGCTGCCTCCTGCACATCTCCTACTGGGGATATGCCTGCAACCCAGGTACATGCCCTTGACCGGAATCGAACCTGGGACCTTTCAGTCCGCAGGCCGACGCTCTATCCACTGAGCCAAACCAGTTTCGGCTATAAGGCACATTCTGAGCTAATCTAGAGGAAGGGGAGGCCAAGGAAGGTTCCTTGAAGAAGAAGGGCTCAAAGAGATGTGGGATGGGGTGGAGTGGAGGGAGACGGGCAGGAGCAAGTTGACTGAGAATGAAGCGTTGCCAACATCTTTGATTACAGCCCTGCTAGGCCTATATGTCCCTGGCAGAAGGGGTTGCCTTCTCTCCAGCCCCAATAAAGATAGTCAGTCTGTCTGCTCCAGTTCATCAGTTTGGCAGCACAGTGCTACAGATATGTGTAGCTCACAGAGAGTTTTAATTTTGTGGGAGTTACTACCATTTAATCCTTGGAAAAGTCAGATACAGTTTTGGAGTTTCAACTTCACTTGCAGAATCTGAAGCTCTGGCAACACTGGCCTTTATGTCCTCAAGGTGACCCCACAGGGAGCTGTGTAGCAGCTTTATACAGAGGCCCCATTGGCCCCTTTTCTCTGTAAACTTTCTGTCTATTCCCTGTAGACACTTGAGTTTGAGACCCCTGATCTCTGCCCTACTGAGGATGGTCAAATGGGAGAGAAAAAAAACACCCTCCTTTTCTTTGTAAGAGATAGATTCAAATTTAAGTCCTGACACCCAATTAGGAAAACTTTTTATATCTGTCCCCCAGGAAAGACATGTCCATCTCTCCATGGAAGGATTCTCTTCAAATGGGCAGATCTAAATGGCTTTAAATGGGTTTCCTTTATGCTTCCTTTTCCTCCTTTTCATATTTTTAAAAATAGCAATGTAATAACCCTTTTGGAAAAGAATATCTTATGCAAAAACCCAGTGTAAGGTACATATTAAAGTGAGTTTGCCCAGATTGAATCTGGAATACCCACCCTGGGACACTGGCTGCTCCACTGCCTTTTGTTCTCCCTTAGGTAGCCTGGGGCATCTCTAGAGAAACCCAGGTCTCTACAGAATACAGTTGAGAGCCCTTGCCTAGTTGAGGGAGAGGTTGCTGCCAGTTGGAGAAACAGGGTGTAAGGCTGAAAAAAATCTCAAACTTAAAGCAATAACAACAAAAAACAAGGGTACTGCTGGGTTCCTCAGTCTGTAACATGGGGCCAGCCTGAAACTGGATATCACGGGTCCAATCCTCGGACCCGTGATATAGACAGTGCCAAACAGTTCATGTACAGCTGGTGAGCATTAGAGTCTGCAAGCGTGCAAGGTCTGCCTCGTCACTGTGGCATAGAGGAGATGTGTAGCTGTACCCTTCTTAGAAATTTGTGACTTCCTGTGGCATGTAGCATGGAAAACCGGGCACTGTCCTACTGTAGCTTTGAAGTGGGCCCAGTTTTCCTTAGCCTGGTAAGGTGCTGGTCCATAGAACTCTGGAGCTGGGGCCTTGACTATGCTCTGAAGAAAATGCCTTGAGAGTATTCCCAGCAATGAGAGGGAGGTTTCTGAGCTTCCTGGGCTTAGCCTAGCAGCTGTACTGTTATGTTATTAAGGATGCTTGTCACTGAAGCATCACTGTCTGCAACCTTGACATGCATCGTTTCAGATTCATTTTTCAAATTTGCTTTGAAAGCCCAGGGCCCATCCCATCCATTAGTGGAACACCTCTGTGACAGGTGCCGGGAGTGATGGAGGTGGCAGAGAACTCCCTGTATGTATACTGCTGATTCACAGGCCAAGCCTCCTTGGAGGTTTGCAGGAGGCTTCCTCCTTCTCAGTAAAGAGCATTCTGCTTCTAGGGCCATGTGACTCCTACAAAAACATCTTTCTGTATAAGCCCATAAGGACCAGCCTCTTTATTTTTATGAGAGGGGCGGGGGAGGGAGAGATAGAAACATCAGTGATAAGAGAGAATCATTGATTGGCTGCCTCCTGCACACCTCTCCCCACCATGGGGGAGCAAGCCCTCAACCAGGGCATGTGCCCTGACTGGGAATCACACTGTGACCTCCTGGTTCATAGGTCAACGCTCAACCACTGAGACACGCTGGCTGGGCAGGGTCAACCTCTTTAGAGCCGATAGCTTCACCTATCAAAGCTACTGGTATATGCTCTAAGACTCTAGGTTTTTGTTTCCTCCTCTTCATAAAGAGATAATAATACCTACCTCCCAACCTCACCTGTGTAATAGAAACCATAATACCCACCTCTCAATAACAGCTGCATAATAAAAATAGTAATACCCTCCTTCACATTCTGTTGTGAGAATTAGAAATAATACGCCTAAAATGCCAAGCAGTGAATTTAATACATAATAGACACAGGAACTCTTTTTAGCTTTCTAGAAGCCCCAGCTAATTCACATTGTTGAGCCTCCAGGAATGTTTAAAAAATAAAGAAATCCCCAAATTATTGCACATTGCTACATTTTAAATGTTTACTTTGGACAGATGCATAATTTTAATAAACATACAAAAATTGAAGGACTGTGTAAATTGCCTTATTCAGATGTGACCTCAAAAGTCTAAATCTATAGCTCTTGAAGAGATGGTCTGGGCCACATGTGCACTGCCTCATGCCCATTACAGGCCCTACATAGCCCTTAATAAATGATAGTCATTATAGCATGATATAATAGCATTATCTCTATCCTTTGATATTATAACAATGTTTCCTCTCCCTTTTCAACATGAAAACACTTTGTGAGGGGGCCAGGGAGCTATGGTGGGGGAAACTGGCATGGCTGACTCCAGCTGTTGGCAGCTGCTGAGAGTTGCTGTTGCTTGAGAGGGATCCTATCTGTGGCTTTGGATTTTTTGTACTGAATGATACAGGTTGACCCACAGACCAGATTCAGTTTGTACTCTGGAGAGTCGGGTGATTTCCGGTAAGGCAATCTCTGCTGGCTGTAAAATGCCCAGGCTGGATGGGGTCAGACTGAAATTCTTTCAGCTTTTTCTCAGCAGGAGGGAGACTCCCTCAGGAACATCCGTAGGGACTCCAGGTGATGGTCCTATCAAAACAGCCTTTTCCTTATTGGGACCATTAATCCCATACTTTGGCCACTGGCGAAGGGACTCATGCCTTACTGGGGTGGGAATAAGAGAGTTACCCTTCTTGGACTTTGTGGAGATGGAACATCCAGGTCTCCAAATGCTAACGTGAGGGAGGATTACCAACCAAGGAGAGCATCAAAGTATCTACTTCTTATGCAATGACAGGAACCTGTCCTGGTCTGGCTGGGGAAGAGAAGGTTTCTAAGACAACTGGACCGCTGTGACTTGTAAGCTCTCAAGCCTCCTAAAGTCTGAATATCAACCCACATTAATTGAGTGTGGTGATCATACTCCTGAATTGAAAAGTAGGAATCATGGTTTGGCCAGTATTTGAATGACAGCAGCAAGGATGAGGTATTTTAAACTGGGGATCCTCTGAGAAAATCCAGGAAACATGACCACAACATGTATAAGTGAATGCTCAGAGCCTGTCTATCTGCGGCGTGGGGCCACCACGAAAGAGCATGCTTGTTATAAATTAATTTTGAAACCACTCAGTACTTTGTAATCACTCCTTGGACACGTCTGGAATTTACTGTTATAATCAAATGGAGCTTACTTCAAAGATAATTTGAGATTATATTTAGTGATATGCTTTATCATTGTTGTAGCACATGGTAATTAGGAATAAAATGGGAAACAATTCCCATGAAATATTGTGATTAGCACTGATTATGCAGACAACCCAAGTTTTCCTACTTACACCTTGTTGCTTCTTCCTTCTCAATAATTAGCATTAATTTTGCCTCCTGCCCTGCTATGAAACACAGATCTTGGTTCTAATTCCACACCTAGGCTTCCTTGGCCTCTCTTTCCCTGTTGATGGCTCTGGGATAATGATCAGAACACTTTTTGGTGCCCTTGAATATCTCCTATCTGCTCCTCCCCTGTCCTGGGTGCTGGATGGTGCAGGGGAGGCTGCTTAGCGGAGGTAGCTAGTGATCCGGATGTTGGTTAGGAGTGAGAAGTGTCTTAGGAACAATGCTGGGGGAGGGGAGGTTAGTTTAGGGGAGGAAGAACAGTAGCCATCAGCTGGGGGGGGGGGGGGTCCTCTCTGACAAGAACATTGAGAACATTGGTAGTGTTGTCTCTTAACCATGTCATCTAAGAGGCAAAAGAAACAGCCCTTCCTCCCTCTGTCTGCAAACCTCTCCACTTCAGATTTCCGATGGCCTGGAATTCCTACTGGAGATAGACATTTCATTGCACACTAAGGGAGCTAGTTGAAGCTTAAACTGTAAAAACAGATTGTTCATACACTGATGAGAAGAGTTTCAGGCTCCAGGATACTTGTCACTATCCTTATGCTTTTGAGTCAAGGTGGGGGCTAAAGAACAGAGGAACACTGAATATTGGCGGGCTGGGTCAAAGTGCTGAGTGGAGAAGTGACCCAGCATAGAGATGCCTGGAGCTAATGAGAACAGAACTCTGAAGTCTAGAATTTATCCTGAGAAAATGCCAGTGTGCTGTAGTTTGCCTTGTCCAGCTTGACCACTGGGAACTATACCTGAAACCAGGGCCCTGGGCTTCCTTCAAGGCTCTCCAAGGGTACAGTGTCTTTCTGGGAAGATTCAAGTTAGAGCAGTGCTGGTCCCTTCCATCTGACACACATAGTGGAAAGGTTGGGGGTGGGGTGAGGAGGGAGCTGGTATGATTCCTCTGCCCCAAGGTAAAAAGCTACCCTCACTGGAACACTGCTCAACTCTGCCCTTTAAGTCAGTCTTCCACTTGAGCTCTGAAAATGCAAATGAAATCACACCTTGCTCAGCTAAGAACCATCCAGTGTTTCCTAATGCTATTTGAATCAAATCCTGTCTCCTTATTTCAAAGCCCAATCTTGTTTGGTTCTTGCCTCTCTTTTGATATCATCTCCTACCCCTCACTTCATTCATCTGTCCTTCCTTCCTTTTTTCCTCCCTTCCATGTAGCCTCCCTCCCTCCCTTCCTCCCTCCCTCCCTCCCTCCCTTCCTTCCTTTCTCCCATTTGTCCATCCATTTACCTATCCACCTATTTATGCATCTGTCTGCTCTGGCTTAGACACAGTTGCTTTCTTGGTATTCCTTAAATGTCTTTAGTTTATTCATTCTCTGCACTTACTTTTCCTTCTGCCCAGTATACTTTTTTTCTCAATACCCACATGGCTCACTTCTTCCCTTCCTTTATTTGGGTCTCTGTTCTCATGTCAATTTATCTATGAGAACTTTTCATCACCACCCAGGGTTGTATTCTGGAGGGGGTCTGCAGGGGCTTCTGAAGTATGGTCTTCTGTTTCTTGATCTGGCTGCTTATAACATTTTTGTTTTTAGAGTGTTATCATTCAGTCAGCCATAATATTTGACTTGTGCACTTCTCTATGAGCATGTTATATTTCAACAGAAACTTGAAAATAAATACCCTTATCCCTATCTTACTCTGCTTCTTAATTTGTTTCATATTTCTTCATGGCCCTTATCAGTACCTGACATTGTCTTATATCCTTATTTGCATTGTCTGTCATCCCCACACCACATGTAAGTTTCATGAGACCAGGGGCTCCATCTAGTTTCCTGCTCTCTACCCAGTGCTTAACACAGTGTCTGGTGTTGTAGGAGGAAACAAATCATTGTTGAATGAATGAGTAACTGGTTGGGCACCGTAAGCAACTAGAATGTATAACAGAAACTAGGGAGTTTCTGGCAATCTAATTCATCCTGTGCTTTTAAGTTGTAAAGGTCTCAGGCCCTCGCTTCCACAAGATCTCCTTTCTCTCAAGACATTTGTTTTCATCTGACTTTCCCTCTTGACTGTCTGTGACTCATAGCTTAGTTATTCTCCTCTGGTTATCTCTCAACACACTGGTCTCACACATGAACCTCATCACCAAAGACCCAGCTTAGAGCACCCATGGGGTGCTGAGTCAGTTACCAAATAATAAGATGTCTTAGAAAGGAGTTGGGCCAATGAGTCATTTCCCCCAAATTCTCTTTCATCCACAGTGAGTACAGTGGGTAAGAGCACCAGCTTTGAGTCCACAGACCTGGGTTTGAATCTTGTTTCTACCTTGTTCTGATGATATGATCTTTGACAATTTACTTAACTAGCTGAGCCTCAGTTCTTCATCCAGATAATTGTTATAACACCCACCCACCCACCCACCCACACTTGTTCTGAGAATTAAGCGATGTGTTGTTATATGTCAAGCTGTTGGCACAATTCTTGGCATTCCACTAATTGTTAAAAATGCTTGACATTTTTAAGCATCTACTGACTATCCATTCCCACGATGTTAATACTGATTGCATTGATATCCATGCCCTTCCTATAATGTTATGACACTACATCTCTTTCTACCTTGTACCTTTAGATATCACCACTGAATCCCTTACCATGCATCTATCTTCACATGATATATGATATTTCGAGAAATGAACTTCTGTTTTATTTTCCCATATCTTAAATAAGACAGTGTGCATGAAAGTACTTGGAAAACCATATAATGATTAAAGATGTACTTGTGCACTCAATGGCTTGAGTTTGTGAGTTAGCTTCTTTTCGAGATGGCGTGATAGAATAGGTCTCCTGTGGAAGTTGGTTGGAATGACAACAAACATTTAACTTCTTGAAGGTTCAGTTTCCTCATTTGAGCAATGGGCGTAATAACAGGTCCCACCTACAGAGTGATTTCCTATCTACCACTGTCAGCTTGAAGGTGGTAGATAGGAAATCACTTGCAGGAAATACAGTTATGCATCACTTAATGAAAGGGATATCATCGGGAAATGAGGCATTAGGTGATTTTGTTGTTGTGTGAACTTCAGAGAGTACACTTAACACAAACCTTGATGCTATAGCTTTCTACACACACAGTCTGTATGATATAGCCGGTTGTTCTTAGGCTACAAATCTGTACAGCATGTTATTGTATTGAATACTATAGACAGTTGTAACATGATGGTAAGTAAATATGTGTCTATATATACCATACATAGAAAAGGTATAGTAAAATACAGTATAAAAGATAAAAATAGTACACCTGTATAGGGCACTTACCATGAATGAAGCTTACAGTCCTGAAGTTTCTTTGGAAGTCAATAAGTGAGTGGTGAATGAATGTGAAGGCCTAGGTCATTACTGTATACTACTGTAGATTTTATAAACACTGACCCATAAGCCCTCCCCCTGATTCCTTCTAGTAAGGTCAGAAATAAAACATTAAAGCTGTCAATACTGCTCCCTGGCTAGATTGATTGGAAATATCCAGGAGAAACTGGCTGGTAAGGTGTAAATCACCATAATAGTGACTGTCAGGAGGGAGTGAAAGGTGGCCTGAGGATTAGTAGGAATAAGAAATCAAGATGGAGAGAAATAGGAGCAGAGAAGGTTGTCATGGCAATGTGGTTTTGGCTGTTGCATAGTGGAACAGTGGTCAGATTAAGGAACTTTGTGGTTTTCATTAAAAATGGTTGTGGAACTGAGGACTCAATATTTTGATTTTGGAAATTTTTTTTTCATTTCATTGACCCTATCTGGCACAAAAAAGCTCTCTTTGGCATTGAACTGAAAAAGCTTTTACTAACGTGGCAGTGGCACTTTGTACCTATTGAGGTAAGTTCCTATGAACCTGCATTCTTGTGCAGGAGTTTAGGTCCTCAACAAAGAATTTACAGCCATGCGCTTTGAAGACCAGCAAGCTAGACCTGGAAGAGCTGTAGCACCCTCTGGATAAGTAGTTCTGTGATGTGGGATAGGCTCCTCTGTGGAGAAAAAGGTCAGTGGCTGACAGATTGGGATGTAATCTGTGCACTGAAGTTGTGCTATGAGTGATGTGGAATCTCCCACCAAGCTCCGCAGATATTGCTGCCATCAGAAAAATAAATTCTCCTGAACCACACATCCTTTCATTTCTTACAGGGAGGTCAGCTTGATTATAATCTATAGGACCATGTCATGTAGGTATGCAGTCTATAGTTGACCAAAAATGCATCACATGACTGTATGACAGAAGTCTCCCCCTCTTTCTTCACCATTTCATTTGTGGTATAGTTATATCTCAGGAGAGCTTTTAATCTCCTTATCTACACTTTTTTCCATATTTTTATTGCCATAGAAATTTTTTTTTTAAGTTTTTATGCCTTGTCCACTGTCCCTCTTATCAGCCTTTGTCCTGAGGACGATGCAGGAGGCTCAATGGGATGGACAATTCCCTGCAAAGATCTCACTCTGAGAGGTGAGCTGCACTACAGGTACATTCTCTTGTTTGTATCCTGATTCCTTTCAGCTTTAGTTTTTCCACACATACTACTTTGGGTTATTATAATTATAGCAGCCGACAGATTTTAAACCATGGGTCCGCCATTGCTCAGAAAACATCCAGTAAGCACTATTTGATCACAAATTCACGTGCCTGGAAAGCAAGCGAAAAGGGGTATGTTGTGTTTTTGGTTTTGATTTTTGTATTTTTAGTTGTATAGAGAAATATATTTATTTTTACCATTTCAAATATCTTGATGGAGTTGATTCTCCTCCTTTATAGACAGTGGACTTCCACAACCTTCATGATCAAACTGTGGTCCCAGACTGGCAGGATCAGCAGCAGCTGGAAGTTTATTAGAAAAGCAGAATCATATATGGTGTCCCCAAAAAAGTGTATATATGCATTTTGATTAATTATAAAGGCAGTGTTTATTAAAATGCATTTATACATTTTGGGGCACACCCTAAAGATCCCAGGCCAGGCCTACTGAATCATGAGTCAGAACCCGCATCAGCACCTACCCCATGATTGCTCTGCACTGGAAAGATGGAAAGTGCTCTTTTATAGTACTGTGGTCTTGGCTGGACCCTCCAGGCTTGGGACCCAGCATTAGCCTTTTATGGCACTGGGCAGCTCTGGGCTCTGGGGTTACATGCAAAGGAGAAATAATGCAACTCTGTAGAAGACCACCCACTATGAGATCAGGTAGCTCTCTATGTCTACACACCTTCCACCTGTTTGCCTGGGCCCAGTTGCCTTTGACCTGAACCCATTGTCTCAGCTAAGGGTGAAAGAGGCAAGAAGTGGAAGTATTGGTCAAAGAGAAGTTTGTTGTGTCAAGGAGAATTTGGTTTCCTTTGCAAGACCCTGGCCTGTCAATTTTCCACTTATTCCAACTCATTTTGCCTCCATTGTTACGCAGGGACTAAAATATTCATTTCATGAAGAAATTTTCAAACTTTAGTGATTTTAAATAATTGACACATTTCATCAGCTCACCAAATTGAGAGAATGACTCTACAGTGGTCTGCTATCAGGCAGTCTTAGTTGAGAATTCTTTCATAACAATCACATGAAGATACTCCTCAGAGATGTTGGTAAATAGCCTAGTAATCAGGAGAGGTTGAAGAGCGCACACTCGCAGAACCAGGCAGGGAACAAAGGGTGAATTTTGTGCCTAGGAAACACGCTCACAGGAGAGTTGTCAGTCCCAGGCTCTGCCACTGATTGGAAAAGCAATCACTTGACTGTGTTTAGCTGTGTCCAGAAAGAGGCCATTGGCGATGATGCTCCATTAACTAAAAATCTCTTCTACAATCAAATTAAACACGGCCACAGCCTCTTTATGATTCATGCTGGTTATCATAGAGACATTTCATTGCAGAAATGTTTTCAAAACATTAATTATGCTGCACATAATACTACACAGATAAAATGTGGGTGTATGATGACCTGTCTGTAGCATTGGGGTGTGCTATTTAATCCTCAGCAAGGGCTATAGGAAGAAAGTGGATCATACCTTTTGTTTTGGCTTTTCATTTCTGAGGCATTCTGGGTCTAAACTCCAAAGGTGTTGCAAGAAGGTTTAAGTTTTGATTGCTCATCCTCAGTGAGCTGTGTTATTCCTCCATACCCCCCATGTCTCTCAGAGGGACCACAAAGGCCCTGAGATGGACCTGGGGACCAACTAATGACCCTCTGCCTATGCCAGGCATAACCATCCTCTGTCTTCTGTAAAGTTGACAACAGTGTTAAGATTCGCTGCTGCCTATGCTACACCATTTGTTAAATATTGTTAATATTATCTCTAAATGTAGGCATCATCCTCATTTTATACATAGAGAAACTGAAGCTCAGAAAACATATGTGACTTGGCCAAAATTTCACTGTTACAAGCAGTAGCTCTAGATTCCAGTCCATTTCTTGTTATCTCCATGACCTTTCCTCAATGATTTTAAAACTTATCTAAAGCAGTGGAAACCTTTCTTTAGAGGCAATCTTATATGAAAGTTCAAAGAGATAAAGTAAATGCTAATGGAGCTACCCTGAATGAAGGAGTGGGCTCCCCTTGAGTCCTGCACACATAGTCTCCTCCCATCAGCTACTCCCAAGGCACTTGTCTGGAACCTCTCAGTGTAAACAACTGCCCTTTACTGCACTGCCTCCTAGAGAGCCTTGAGACAAGTGAGTCCACCTGCTGTTCTTTATTGTGAAGCCCATGCTCCATCCTGGTATTTTCCTACATGCTGGAGAAATGTCTGTGGCCCAAATTGACAGTAGTCTCTGCCTCCTAGAAGCGGGCCTTCTTGCTAAACAAATGGAGACTCCCCTGCCCCCCAAAAAGCAAAAAGTAATTGAGAAAAGTGTACTCTACATTATGAACTAGAGCAAAACAGAACTGGGCAATAAGGCCTGTGGGAGAGGCAGTAGCACAGTTTTCAACAGGGTGTCCAAAAAAGGCCTTACTGGAAGATGATATTTGCCTAAAGGGGGAATGGTAGTTCCAGGCCATGAGAAGAGCAAGTGGAGTGGCTGGTGCAATGGAGAGCACACCAGAAATGTTTGGGGAAGGGGACAAGGGAACTGAACCCCAATTGGGTGGGGAGCAGAGTAGGAGAACAAGTCAGAGGGATGTAGCAGGGACAGATTGGAAGGACCCCACAGGCAAATAATTCCTGAGTGAGTTGTGAAGCCATTGGGGGTTTGAAACTGGAGAGAGACAAAATGTGACACATCTTCACAAGGTCTGTCTATTTGTAGAACAGGCTAAAGTTGGTGCAGAAAGAATCCTGGCAAAAATCAGGTTTGCTTTGAGAATGATGTCTTGGTCCAGACAGCCCCATATATCAGATTCCTTTTGTCTCAGTAGCCTCATCATCTTTGGGGTCCATTTCAACTTGAATATGAGGTTGAAGGGAAAAATAAAAGCACAAGTATGTACATTTGAGTGTACACTCATGAATGTGTGTGAGAGTGTGAGTGTATGAGCATGTGAGCATATGCATATGTAAGTTCATGAATGTGTGTGAGTACATGTTAGAGAGAGAGAGAGAGAGAGAGAGAGAGAGAGAGAGAGAGAGAGAAGAAGAAGAAGAAGAAGAAGAAGAAGAAGAAGAAGAAGAAGAAGAAGAAGAAGAAGAAGAAGAAGAAGAGGAGAAGGAGGAGGAGGGAAGGGGAAGGGGGAGGGGGAGGGGGGAGGGGAGAGGGGAGAGAAGAGTGTTTGGGGAAAATGGGAGTATAGCCTCATCACCCAGGACTATCTCGGCCAGATCACATGATGGCAGGAACATCCTGGCATGTACTTCATAGTGGGGAGGGCCCTAGAGGGGTCTGTGAGATACAGGAAATTATGAGGCCACTTAGCCCAAGCTTTGGGCTTGTCCCAGCATCCTTCTCTGCCTGACAGCATCTGCTTCAAGGTCAGTTATCCAACTTTCCAGGGTGGGAAGCTGGGTGGTTCTCTCCAGGTCTCCCTTGGCACTGTGTCCCATGGCGAGTTTCTTGTTTCTCAATATTTTGAACTGTTTTTTATGAGTTGTTTCTGTTGCCTCTATGACATGATGGCCTTTTTGAGTATTTCAACAATATCTCGTTAATTTTGGTAACCCCAGGGCCAGCCAGTGCCCAAGACTTGGAAGAAACTCAATATTTACAAGATAAATTAGGATCTTTCTTCTTCTTACATGTGTTTTTTCCAAAGCATATCTACTATGCCCCAAAGCTTGACTGTGCCCACCAAATAGATTTTTCTTTAAAGCTTTCTTAATGATCAATCACTAACCAGTTGGTCACATCAATTTTCCTGGTCTAATTTGATTGTAAATTTAGATGGTGGAAAGAGACAGCTTTGTGCTTCAGTAATTGGGCTTTCTTAATAGCGATGTCAGATCTGAGCTAAGTGACAATGAAACAGTAAAGGGTCATTGCTTAGGCCTGGTCTGAGCCTTAGATGATAGTGTCTGATCAATGGGGAGACTGTCTAATGCTCAGGGTTGAATAAATGTTATGGGAGAGCTGAGTAAATGTCCTTGAAGAGGAAGTAAAAAAAAAAGTCATTTATCACAGATTTGGGAGAGGAAACACGATAACCTCAGGGAGTCAGCGTGATAGAGCAGCTGGGTGGCAGGTGGAGCCTTGGTCATATCGGGCTGAGACTATCACAAATCCTGAACCGCTCTTCCAGAGCGGCTCTTCCAGGCATCTTGGGCTCCTGAGGGGATCATTTGGGCTGTGGATTTCTAGAGCGCCTGTGCACTGCCTCAGGAGCCATTTGGAAGAAGGATGCTCTGTGCACATGACATAGCAGAGAGGATGATCCCCATGCGACTCACAATGGAATCTGAACCACTGGAGGAATTGCATTAATGAGATTCAAGACTGGGGAGAAATTGGGTCACATGCTATTATTCCAGGAAGTGGGAACTGAACTGTCTGGCTTGGCCATGATTCGTGGGCAGAGGAGAGAGGAAGCCCTGCCATGGAAGGAAAGGAGGCAGTGTGGGTGGTCCATTGTGGGCAGGTGGTTGTCTTGTCTGTAGGTCAGGGGTTTTCTTGGGGTAGATGGGAGCACAGTGAAGTGGGATGGATGTTGTTTGGAGTCAGGAGACTCACGTTCAAATTATAGCTCTGCCACATGCTTGCTATCTGTTATGGGCTGAAAAATTATATGTTGAAGAGCCCCCCCATACCTCAGAATGTGACTGTATTTGGACATGGGGCCTTTTTGGAGATAATGAAGGTAAAATGAGGTTATACGCGTGGGCCCTCATCCAATCTTGCTGGTGTCCTTAAAAGGAGAGGAATTGGACACGGGTACACATGGAGGGAAGATTACGTGCAATCCAGAGGGAGAAGCCTGGAAAAGATCTTTCCCTCATGGGCCACAGAAGGCACCAACCTCACCAACACCTTGGTTTTATACTTCTAGTTTCCAGAATTATGAGGAAATAAATTTCTGTTACTTAAGCCTTTTTGTTTGTGGTTCTTTGTAATGGTGACTGTAGAAAACTAACTACCTAAATGGCCTTGGACAAGCCATTTCACCTCTCTGGACCTCAATATCTTCATTTGGAAAATGAATATAGCATTATTAATCTCACAGAGTTCTTTAGAGGAGCTAGTGAAATAGTGTATGCACATGTCTACTGATTGCTGTGACTTACTGTTTTTCTCAGGATTGCACCATTTGTTTGTCATTCATTCCTCAAATATTATTGAATACCTGCAATGTGCCAGACACTGTTATTAGGGCTGGATTGCAACTACAGAAAAGAAAAACAGACATATCTCTGCCCTCCTGGGACTTTGTATTCCAGAGGATATTGGGCAGAGATGTGGAAGAGTGAGAAACAGTAAATAAGACAAGTGAAATATAGGGCAAGAAAAAGATAAATGCAATGGAAAAATAAAAGCAGGAAAAGGGGTAGGGTGTGATGAGGTGTGAGTGGCAGTAGTCAAGTAGTGTGGCTGTAGAAGTCATCCTGAGAAGGGGAAATCTGAGCAAAGACAGGATGTAAATGAATTGAGTCAGGTGGACATCTGGGAGAAGAGTGTTTTGAAAAGAGAGAACAGCATGTGCTAAGGACCTGGGGTCTAGATTGAAAAAGTTTCAGGTACTTGTAACCCACAGAGCCCTGATTTAGATGGTCTGGAGAGTGTTGTTCAGAAGATGTGCAATAAACACCTTTCTTTACCACATATGTTAACCCATATAGTATCAAGGATGGTACTGATAGGCCATGTACCTGATTGGGAGGTTGGTTTGGGGAGACGATCTTCTTGTTTGTTGAGGAGGGATTCAAAGAGGAAACAGAACCAGCCCAGAAAATCTGCAGTTGTCAGTGGGCCTCCATTCTGGGCCTGCAATCATATGGTAAATAGCATCTCTCTGGGCTGAGAAGCAGAAAGAGCAGAGGGCCCACATGACCTGAGAAGATTATAATGAACAGGGTTTGCAATTTAAGAGAAAGAAGAGAGCCTGTATTAGTTTGTAAGCTCAGTGAGAGAATACTATTATAAGTGGATCCTCTCAGGGAAATTGCACCTCATGCATATGTATTAAGAAAAATTGTGAGTCACAGACAAGTAGGAAGTAAAAGAAAATAAAAGTCATCACCTAGGTGCAGGCCCAAGTAAGTATTTACTAAGTGTTACATGGTAGGAAGAATAAATGATTGTTTAGTGGGATTCATGACCATGAAACAAAGCATAAACTACTACATGCTAGTATCTTTTCTAGCTATTTTTCCCTGTTACGTGTTTAGGAAACTTTTGATCTTGTATTTTATATACTGATTTTTAATCATGATAAAATAAGAACTTCTTTTGTTATTATGTAAATTTTCATAACTGTTGCAGCATTATATTTTATTGAGTGAATCATGTAATAAAAACCTAAGCAGCCGTTACAGCAGAACAAACAGAACGACTGGTCGCTATGATGTGCACTGACCACCAGAGGGCAGACGCTTAACTCAGGAACTGCCCCCTGCTGGTCAGTGCACTCCCACAGTGGGAGCACTGCTCTGCCAGAAGCCGGACTCACGGCTGGTGAGCACAGCAGCAGTGGTGGAAGCCTCTTCTGCCTCTGTGGCAGCCTCTCCCACCTCCATGGCAGCACTAAGGATGTCCGACTGCCGGCTTAGGTAAGGAGCGAGGGGTACCAGACTGCGAGAGGGTGCAGGCTGGGCTGAGGCACCTTCCCCCACCTCGACCCAGTGCATGGATTTCATGCGCTGGGCCTCTCGTATACTATAATGTATTGAAACATTTGTCCAATATTTGTATGCTATGATTAATTTTTCTATTATAAATAGGACTGTATTGAACATCTTTATGCATTTAGTTTTCTTTTTCTATTATCTCTTCCAATGAACGTTGTTAGGATAATTTTCCTAGAGTCAATTTCTAGAGGTAGAATAGAATTACTTTAGTAAAGGATACAATTTTTTTCAAGACTATCAAGATCAATGTGACTCCTCTTTATTTTATTCTCTATTGGATCACTTATTTCACCCAGTTTTGTTTCCCCTGTAAATTAGAAAAACTTTATTTTTGTATCTTTATTTAAGATGCCACTAAACATATCCAGACAGGTTAAAGGATATGATTTACTACTGCTTTATGTTTGAAATTTCCATTTCTCTATAGTACTATCTTCCTTCATGTTAATTTAAAATTTTGGCCCAATTATCTTGCTTATTAAAAAAAAAAATTTTATTGATTTCAGAGAGGACCAGAGAGGGAGAGAGAGATACAAACATCAAAGATGAGAGAGAATCACTGATCGGCTGCTTCCTGCATGCCTCGCACTGGGGACTAAGCCCACAACCTGGGCCTGTGCCCTGATCAGGAATCGAACCAGTGACCTCTTGGTTCATAGGTTGATGCTCAATCACTGAGACACGCCAGCCAGGCTCCAATTATCTTGTTTAGAGAGGGCTGCCTGAGAATAGCCATTGATGTCTAAGTGTGCAGTGTATGTTTTCCTAGAAATGAGAATTTCTAAGCTTGGTGTATTTAAAGAGAGATTTAAAGAAGCATTTAGCACTGGTATCAGATTTATTTAGTTTTAATTGTTTGATGTGAGCTGAATTGGTATGAGTAGATTTGTGATGTTCTTTGCAAAATTCATCCCTTTTTTTAGCAGGACACATTTTACAAAATAATCTCGAAATGGCTAGACATCCTTATCTTTTTAAATAGTTTTTAGCTCCTATTAGCTATAATGGGATTTCCACAAATAAATTGCTGCATTTTGTTGAGAGATACCAGAACCCCAGATGACACTCCCCCATCTTGGGGGCATTTTGGTCCATGTTCTCATATGCGTCATTTTTCTTTTTCTTCAATAGAGCACAATTTTAAAACTCTATGAAAGAGCAGGAACATATTTACTGGACAACAATGTGATTCTGATTTTTAAAGGCTGACAATGTGCTTCCATCATGCATTCGGTTGACCGAGAAAAACAATTCTTTAAAAGCTCCCAGTAAATGACATAAATAAACCAGTGAGGAGCCAGGGGCCTGCTCAGACTCGGCTAAATTATATGTCCCGATGAAATCCTGTTATTTGAGGCCAATGACAAACATTTCAGACCATCCACAGAAGCCACTGGGGGAACTTTTGTTTCTCTCTAATAGCCCCTGAAGCCTTTATAGTTAATAGTGTGTATAATGAGAAAGAGACTGGGTTGCTTTAGTGTGGGCAGGGAAGGCCTCTGAAGGTTTGCCTGGCAGTGATGGAATCTGATCCTTTGTAAGAGAGGCACACAACCTCCACAGCTGGGGAAGCTGGAGAGAGAGGGAAGTAAGGCGAGGGTCAGAATGCCAGGCTAGAGCCTCAAATATGGAGCCTCAGTCAGAATCAGGTGTGAGGTTTATTCAGAGCCTCAGAGCCTGAGAATGGAGAACAAATGCAGAACCAGGATACTAACTCAGGTAAAAGAGGGAGTTTGCTGATAGAACACTCAGACCTCTAGAGGTCACTCCAGTCATCTTCTCTTCCTTGTCCCACTTGGGGATTCCTATGCACCTGGAGGTCTGGGTGAGATTTCAGATCTTCATTTTTATTTTTCTTGATTAAATTCATTGGGGTGACACTGTTTAATAGGGTCATATAGGTTTCAGGTTTACATTACTATGATCCATGATTTGTATATCACATTATGTATCCAACAGGCTCCTCAGGCAATTCTGTCATTCTGTTCACAGCCAAGTGAGATGACTACTGCTCAGGTTTGGCCTGCCTTGGAGTGGGATGGTGGCATCTGTTCCCATTTCTGCATGGATCTCTAAACTAGGAATTGGGAGGCCAGAATCCTAGTGCCAGACCCCAATATCTGTCCTTGGAACTTTGACATGTCACAGTTCTTTCTGAGTCTTGGTCTCTTTATTTGTGAAATTAGGGGGCCAGTGGCTGTCAACTGTGGTTACATAACCAAGGAGGCTTTGAGAAAATGGCAATGCCTGGATTTCTTCCAAGCTCCATGAAGTCAGAACCTAGGCATTATATTATTTCTTCTAGCCCTGAGACCCAGAGAAGTAAAAGCATTTGATGAATTCTTCCCAGATAATTTATACTTTTGAGTTTGAACTGAGACCTCTTATCTGGAAGAGCACTTATTAATAATAATAATTGCAATAACATAAAAGCAACTTAGCAGTGCAGGTACCAGAATCAGGTCAGCAGCCTGACATCTATGCTTCTAGGAGTAGAGAGAGGTACAGAGGGTTGGAATACTATCCTGTTGTCTTGGTTACTACATAGGACCTCAGTATTGGGGCTGCAGGGCAAGAAGAGAGCCAGGGATGGGTGGGATAAGGACTAAGGGAATTTAACCCAATTCTAGGGCAGACACTGAGGCAGTAGCAATAACTAAGTTACCGTGTCCCAGAAGGTATGGAGGATTAGTCTTTTTCAAAGTTGATAATGAAGTGATATTTAAGTAGAAGTCTCACAGTGAACCAACAGGAGTCTTGAAGCAAAATTAGGCTAATCCCTGTGTCATGATCTTTCTGTTTTGGCCAACTGGGATTAAGCCCAAGGTCCAAGGAGGAAGAAGGTACCAACCAAGAAGACTGGGATTCAAGAAAAGGCTCAAGGAGAGCTCTAGAGTTGTGCTTCTCAAAGGATGGCCCTCAGGCCAGCACTACCTGGCAATCAGTTGAAAAGCAAATTTTACTAAATCAGAACCTTTGAGAGTAGGGCTGACAATCTTTGATATGAGAAGTCCTCAAGGTGATTCTGATACATCTGAAGGCTGAGAACCATGGTATAGATTTTAAGTAAAGAGGAAAGACAGCTAGTGAGGCTGGGAGGAGCTTGGGGGAACATATGGTGCAACGGGCCCATCTTACCTGATTATTGAATTTGAGAAACAGGAGGAAACTTGTATCCCCTTGTTGGATATAGACCTCCATTGCTGAAGGTGAGGGTCACCAGAGTCCACAGCAAACCAGAGCTGTGAGTATCAGAGACTACAATAGGCAGGGGAGGGAATGCCTACATCCAGGGATGCAACTAGGGATATTAAAGTGACAACTCCTCCTGCGGAGCCAGGACTAAACTCTGGTCACTATATCATCTGTCTCTCTCACTGAGACCTGCTAGATCCAAGTAGAGAATAAAACCAAATATTTCCAAAAGGTTCTGTGTCCAATCATGCTTAGATGATTGTCCTGCCACACAGATAACATCTTCCTTGTGGTCAATAAAAATGATGCACAGCAGACCATGGAGTTATTTACCACACAGTTTTCAAAGATCTCTTTTATTGCCTGTGTATAAAACCAAGCAGAGACTCCTTTTCTGAGAGGGCGGTAATGATACACTCACAGTGATTTGTTAGAAATAAATGAGGGAGAGGCAGATATATGTCAAGCTCTTGGGCCCTCCCTTCATGTGGATTATTTCGCTGCTTAGAAAGACCTGGGCTTAAATCAGGCATCTTTCAACACCACACAAAGAATCCTTGAATGCATTATTCTAATGTGATTCTGATGGCTAAATTTATGTGTAAATTTTTCTGGCCCAAGAGATGCCCAGATTGTTGGTAAAACATTATTTCTGGGTGTGTCTGTGAGGGTGTTTCTAGAAGAGATTAACCTTTGAATCAGTAGATTGTGTAAAGAGCATCCTCATGAAAGCAGGTGGGCATCATCTAATCCAGCGGTTCTCAACCTGTGGGTCGCGACCCCTTTGGCGGTTAAATGACCCTTTCACAGGGGTCGCCTAATACCACCCTGCATATCAGATATTTACATTATGATTCATAACAGTAGCAACATTACAGTTATGAAGTAGCAACGAAAATAATTTATGGTTGGGTCACAACATGAGGAACTGTATTTAAAGGGCCAGAAGGTTGAGAACCACTGATCTAATCTGTTGAGGGCTTGAATAGAACAGAAAGGTAGAGAAAGGGCAAATTCACTCTTTCTGCTTGAGCTGAAACATTTATCTTCTTCTGCCCTAGGACATCAGTACTTCTGGTTCTTGGGCAGTTGGACTCAGACCAGGATTTACAACATCACCCCCATTATCAAACTTGTGGGGACTGAACTACACCACCAGTTTTCCTGCTTTTCCAAGCTTGCCAATGGCAGATCATGGGACTTCTTGACCTCCATAACTGAGTAAGTCAATTCCTATAATGAATCTCCTCTCTCCTCTCTTTCTCGCTCTCACTCTCACTCAATCTCTCTCGTCTCCTATTGGTTCAGTTTCTCTAGAGAATCCTGACTAATTCAATGATGAATATGTTTGAAATAGTAATGTTTGAGAAGTGTTTGGTGGCACTGAAAGCCCACATTATGAATATCAAGTTTAAACTGACCACTTGAGAAGGATTCGAGTAATTCCTAAAGTTTTTATGGTCATTGGATGGATTTAAGGTGCCTGTCTTTCTGCCTCTAATTAGAAACCACACCCTTTCTTTGACTCCAGAAGGTGAAGATATAGTGGTTTGACTTGAGCTGGGATGTTACTAAAATTTTTGTTTAGTTTGAATATAAAGAAACATTTTCTATATCTTTGTGGTTTGATGGATCATCACTTTGTCTAGCTTGCCTTTGCATGGTGTACAGAGCTTAACTTTCTTGTATATTTTTGATGGAACTAGATATTTTAAAATAGTTTCCACTGCACAACTAAGTTTCCTGCATCTGGGAAATGCTAATGTAGATATATCCACTTGCTTACAGTGAGGAGACTCTAGAACCCAGCCTCCTGAGATGCCTGAAATTATTTTTTATTATGAAAATGTTCAAGTATAGACAGAAGTGGAAATAATAGTACAATAAAACCCCATGTAACATTAGCTAGCTTCAACAATTTTCAGCAGATGTGTTTTATCTTTATTCCACCTACTTCTCTCCACCTCTCAGCTTGACTGGTTTATTTTGAAGCAAATCTCAGTCTTCATATCATTTCATCCACACATATGTTAGTATGTGTTGCTAAAAGATAAGAACTCTTTAAAAAGCACAATACCAATATCACATGCAAAAAATGACAATACACACTTATTAACATCAAATATCAAGTCATTATTCAGTTCCTTGATTGGATCATAGATGGTGTTTTTATTTTGGGTTTGCTTGAATCCAGATACAAACAAGTTCTACACATCATGCTTAGATGGTATGTTTTGAGAAGGTGACTTTAAATCGTTTCCCATACTTAGCAAGCTTTGTCTTCTGTTTGGGCTCAGAAGTCTCAAATAAGTGCTGATGGGCCAAAGCTGTAAGTCATCCTTCCACAGCCCAGTGACTGGCCCAGCAAGCACTTCATCTGCCAGATTCTGGAAGCAAAGGCCAAAGAGGCAGGTGGCAAAAAAACGAAATGAGCACAGGTTGCCAGGACTCCAGCTTGGGCCTACGCTGTGTTCATCCTAAAGTCTGCACATGCTTTAGGCACTACTGGGGAAAGACCACCATGGAGTGCGCTAGATGGGAATCTAAGGAACTATTTTGGAAAAGACTCAGATGAAGGGTGAAAGAGTTGCTCCAAAGAATGGGTCACAGGATGGAGCTGGTTATCACTTGGTACAATGACATGACCCCATTTGCCTCCTGGAAGTATGCAGTGTGACCCAGTTCACACCCTGGATGTGTGCAATGTTATGGTGCTGTGTTTGAAGGCTAGTGGAGGACAGTGCCTACATTATGTCCCTTTTCCTGCTGAAGGGGCTCACTAAAATCTCCATGGGACTTTGAGAATTCAAGTTGTTAGTACTGGGAAACCAAGTCAAAGTATGAATTTGATTAGAGCCCATGTTCTATAAGTGGAGTATAAAATTAGAAAGAGACACATTTATGCTTTGGGACACCGTTTTTGGCACCTCTTAAAGAAAGATAAGGGAGAGCTCATTCATCTACCATCTATCCATCCTCTCATCCATTCATCTGCCCATCTGTCCATCATCTATTCATCCACCCATACCCTCTCTGTTCTCTCTGCTTGTTTCTGATTCTCCTCATTCAGCAGGTACATTCTTTCCATGTGTCTGGTGACAATGGATATTAGCAGCTCCAGATTATTCATACTAACATAAAGGGAAATTCTTTCTTCCATCATCTGTATGTCAATTCCAGTGAAGAAACCTGATTGGCCTTTCTTGGATCACATGCTCTCAGTCACTGTTATCAGGAAAACGGGACATCCCAATAGGTAAGCTCATGTCAGGTGTCCATCCAAACCTGTGACCAGAAGAGAAGGGAAAAAGAGAAGAATATGTAAAGCAGGAAACAAATAAACAAACCACAATAACTATCTCACTCTACTCATGACTTCCTCCCACCCCCCAGTGACATGAGTACAGTTCCAAGTTAAAGACTCCAAAATTGATGAAAAGGCAGTAGAGATAGGGATCATTTCCACTTTTCAAGTTTTGAATTTTATTGTTCAGCTTATTCAATTTTATTTAGTGTGACTACCTCATTGCCCATCATATTGATTTATTTATTGGGTCTCTCTCTAGTAGAGAGGAAGTAGGAGGTAGAGAAAAATACTGTAGTCAACTGGTACAAAAATAGTTATATCCACATAATCAGCCAATACCAGCCACCTTTTCTTTATCCTTTGCTCTGCAAGCTATCCCCAAGTTAAAGCAAGTACCCTTTCCCTCTTCACATTTTTCTATGTAGAACTTGCACTACTGTGACATTAAGACATAGAGGAGTGAGGAGTTGGGTGGGTGGGTTATGGTGGGTGTGGAGGAGTAGGCAGGGAATTCTGAAGAGGAGAAAGTGAACTTCTTGTTCTCCTATGTGTGTGCACACACATGCACATACATATACATGCACACTAATTAGTTGATTCAATGCTTTGTTGTAAAGAAACAGTTCTGGAGTTGAGGGTAGTTTAATGATAATTGATATGTTTCTGAACATTATCCCTTGCTCTAGGAATCTTACTAGAGGGGGTAGGGAGGGAATGGCATTTGGTCAACAGTTCCTAAGATACTTTAAACACAAGATAGACCATTCACAACTTTTGAAAAAAAGTATTTCTAAATCTAAAGAAACAAGTCCAATTGTTAACAAATATCCAGTATATTGACTTATATTGAATGCAATCATAATCCATATATGTGGCATGTTTATGTTCATTTTATGGAACAAGTATAATTTCTCGATAAGTTTTTAATTATCCAGAAGAGTTTATGATCAATCTTTTCTTTTACGACATATTTGTTATAACTATAACTTTTCTGATGCTAATCATTGGTCAGAACTTTACCCCTTTACAAAAATGTTTTCAAGAGAAAAGGAGTATTTTTGTGCAATGATCCATTTAAAAACAATTTGCAGAAGCATTCTGTAGCAGACAATTGGAAAATGCCAGTACTCTTCTTTAGATTCTAATATAAACATGGTCAAAAGTCTGGGCATGAGTTAGAAACAACTGAATATTAAAAATGCAAATGGTACAGCTGAACTCAAGGGAAATGCTTTACAGGCAGACAAAGTGCCATAAAAAAGGCTGTAGTGGTGTTATGAAATTTTAATTTATGATCAAAACATCTTCTCCCAAGTCCCAATACTTCTTTTCAATATATCTTTCAAATTATACTGGGACCTAGTGGATAACTTTTTAAATATCCCTCAAAATTGCAAGTAAATGAACATTTGGCCCAAATACTTTAAAATTCTGACTCTGGCTACGCTTGGGGATTCAGTAGGAAAAGTTACATCAGCATAGAGCCACCCTGCCACTTATATCTTACATCTTCTAGCAACCAGAATTATTTCAGGCAGGCATTCTGGAGTTATGTTTAACAATCCTGAGACATCATCTCTATTCAGACTCACAGACTCTGGTGGAGGTGAACTGAATATTAAATAACCTGTGGAATCCTGCTGTACCCAGGTGAAGTTCAGCATTAGGATGACTTTTTTTTTTTTTTTTACTGTATTTGCATCTTGTTTTAGAAATTATATGCTTTAAACTCTTAAAATGAGCATTACTGGGTGATTAGGGTTAGGCACAACCTTGAGTATTAATGGAGTGTTAAAGGAAAGTGTGGTTTAACTCTGTAAAAAGTAAATTCCTTTGGTTTTATGCTGAAATAAATTAATTCAGGTGTGACTGAGCTTGCAAGACCTCAGGTAAATCATCCATACTTACCGGGGGGTGGAAAGAAAGTGGGGATAAGTGGAAAGTAAATATTTGGTATTATCAAAGGGCTGAGGTGTTTGCTCTGACTAGAGGCCTATTCATGGTTGTATTACTTTACTACGGCTGTGTAACAAATGAACACAAATTTAGCAGCTTAAACAACACCCATTTATTAGCTTAGTGTCCAGAAGTCCAGTCCATAGTGTCTCACAGGGCTGAAATCAAGTTGTTGGCTGGACTACGTTCTCATCTGGAGGCTCTAGGGATGAATCTGCTTCCAATCTCATTCTTGTTGTTAGCAGAATTCAGCTCCTTGTGGTTTTAGGACTGAGGTTCCCATTTTCTTCTTGTCGTCTAGGGTACATCCAAATTCCTTGCCACATGGGCCCTTCCTTCTTCAAATCAGCAATGGCATGTCATATCCTTCTTGTGCTTTGAAGTTCTGCTTTCCTCTGTTACTGACCTATAGACCCACATTCAAAGGGTTCCTGTGATTAGGTCAGGCCCACCCACTGATTTAAGGCAAAATTACATATGTAAAATCTCTTTATAGTGTAACATAAGCATGGGAGTGATCTCTTGTTATACTTACAGTCACAGGGATTATACAGGGCATGCATCCCAGGGGATGGAAAGCCTGAGGGGAGTCAGACTTCTGCCTACTACCATGGTGTTTGTCAAGATCCTCACCCTGCAACAATAGCCATTGCCTCTTAGAAGGACCTGAGCTTTCTGGTGAGGCTATTGGAAGGTGGAGGACAGAGAAATGATGCTTAGAAGCTAATTATCCACTAATCACATGTCCAAACTTATAGAGAGCTTTTATGACTTTATTTGAGCCAAACTGATGACATGCCAGGATACTCTGGAGAATGAGTTTCTTCTATTCCTGTGGAATTAAGGAGGGAAAGTAAGGAAGTTTACATAAAGGTGATAGAAAGCAAGGTACAGGATAGTTAGGATTATGTGCTCCCTTGAGGGTGGTTACACCTCTGATGGTTCTGGAAAAGAGAATTACTTCTGGCATTAACATAGGTGTAGAGCTTGCTTAGGGCAAAGAAAAACCTTTTCTAGCTCTGAGGCATGACTACCCACCGTGACCTACCCAGTTAGAAATTTATGATCAGAATACTTTGTGAGGTTACTGTCAGTCACTAACTTGTAAATAACCCCTTTTCATCCATACACAGGTGCCATCTACCAGGTCTGTACACTAATACAACAGGTCATCATGCCCTTCTTAAGACCTCAAAGGATAGCATGAACTATCTAGAAACCTTAAAAATAAATATAAACTTAGCTACGCATGCAGGAAAGAGCCTGTCTTCCTCTTCTGCCACTGCTGGGAATCCATGAGAATGGGGAAAGGACCCTCTGTGTTTGGACCCAGTTCTCCAGGCACTCCTGATCAGTGTGACCCAGATGAGCCCACTCACCCCTCTCCTGGACACACCTGGTGCACAGTTGTGTGTAGCATCCCTGTATATACTATGTTTCCGAGCCAGGTGGGACCAGGCTAGTTTGGGCCTGGGCAGCAAACTGAGCATTTTGTTGCATCTAATGGAAGAGAGAAATATGTCCACTGTGAATTCACATAACAAGGGACTCACCTTAGCACCATTGACATTTAGAGCCAAATAATTCTTTGTAGTGGGGGCTGTCCTGTGTATTATTAGATGTTAGCACCCCCGGCCTCAGTAGTGTACCCCCTAAGTTATGACAGTGAAAAGTGTTTCTAGACATGGCCAAATGTCTGGCTGAGAACTACTGCCATAGATGTATAATTCTGTAACACATAAGGAGTAAAGCATTTTGAAAAGCCATCCAATATACCAAAGAGACTATCTTTTAGGACTGGAAGTGAGAAGATAGAAATATTGGAGAAATGACAAGCATTTATGAGATTGTAAGGCAAAATGGGGTAGGGGGAGATCTTTTTGATGAAGTTCTAATCAAGTAGTACCTAAATACCGGAAGTCAGTAGTCAGTGCTATTATCCATGGGCTTTTCATTTACATGAGCCAATAGGTTTCTTTTTATGTTAAGCCAATTTATGTCATTACCTTAGCTTTCTGTCACTTACAACCTAAAGAGTTCTAACTGATACCAGGGTATTGCAGAGAGAGAGAAAAATGATTAATGATCATGACACACAAGTACCTTGTATGTTATTCATGCATGAGAGGGATGAAACTGGGGAGGCTAGCTGGGATTAGGTATTCAAAGAACCAGTCTTGCATGCCAGGCTGAGAGGTTGTAGCTTTGTCCTCTATTCACCACAAAGACTTGGCCGAATAAAGCCTTTCAGCATTCCTGAAATTCAGAGCCTGACTTTTATAGCCAAAAGTATATTGGAAAACACTCCTATTCTCATTGTTTTAGATGTCTCACTTCCATTGTAGGAAAACAATGGGACTGATACTAGGAATGAAAATCCATAAACATCAAGAAGAATGTGAATCCATGACCCATAAACCTGATTTATAAAGAAAAATTTGCCACGAAAACTTGATTGCTTTTATTGATAGAATGGCTAAATTAAAAGATGAAAGGATCAGAGTAGAAGTCATAGATCTTATTTAAGTAATGCAGCTGATATATTATCTCACAAAATTTTCCTTGACAAATTAATTCAAACTGTGTTGGCAGAGGAGCTGCCAGCATAGATTGAGAGCTGGCTGAAGACTCATAAAGCCAAGGCCATGGACAGAGCTGCTATAAGCTGCCTGGTGTGCTACTAGAGGGGTGATCTGGCTCTGGCTTCACTGATCTCTTAATTCCTTATTGAGAAAAAGGACCAGTAAAAGCAGGGTGGTCAGCCTTGGCTGCCATATCACTTACTAGATAGGCTGGGGAGGTCACTAAGAATGGAGGAGGGCATGGAGGAGGAATAGGACAAATTGAGACTTTTTAGGTTGAAGCTTCATGGGGATATTAGCAGGCTGAGTTCATGGTGCAGCTGCGGAACAAGCTGGGAATCTTGGCTGGAGTGGTCAGAGCATGGAACATGCTTATAGTGGTAATTATTTCTCTGTATCAGGGGAGCCTATGCCCTGATATAAAAGCACAAATGCAAATGCGTATAATAGGACCAGGTAGACAGAAGACATAGAGTGAAATTGAAGAGTGCACGACCCATACAGCAATGAAAAGAAATGGAAAATGTCAACCCTGGTGAATCTCCTAGCCATGATGTTGAGTAAAAGTAGCTAGGCCCAAAGGAAGACATTAGATACAAACTTTTGTACCTACAGTTCTCCCATCTATGTAGTTTGGGGATACATACCAGCATGGTAAAATATAATCAAAAGCAAGAAAATGATTATCACAAAGGTCCACATGGTGGTGACTCCAGAGAGAGGTAGAGACTGTGATTGGAAGGACATATGGGTTTTCTGGGGGTGCCAGCCAGGACTTGGTTACATAGATGTTAGTCTTATAATTACTCTTTAAATTGTGTGTATATTTTATGTACTCTTCAGAATATATGGCATATATCACAATGAAAAGGGAGAAGAAAAAAGGGTTCAGGAACCCTCCAAAGGGAGTGCCACTGGGTTGTTGCCATATGGGAATAGGGCCAATGCTGTCAGATCAATAAAAAACCAAGGTACATGTTTTTTTTAAGTGTGAACTAAGTTTGTAATTAATCCTGAATTATTTAGACAATGTTCAAGCCAACAGCATGGGCCAAATAAAATAGGTATAAAGGTGAGATTGAGCCCATGATTGCCAGTTTGTGACCTCTTCCCTAAGCCAATGGATGGGGAGAAGGAAAATATTTTCACCTGGCTAGATTTACCAGTGTTTTTTGCATTGCTTTATAACTAGGGAAACTTATGATAATTACTAACAAGTTAGTGGGTCATTACCATGCACTCCCCTTATCTTTATTCTCACAACTATTTCATTTCAGCTGAAACTCAGAAAACTTAAGAAAATTTCCCAGTATTATATAATTAGTAAGGGATGAGATTTGAACCTAGGCATATTTAGCTTGTGCCTTTCATGGATTTTGTAGCGTCTGTGAGTAGGCAGCAAGCTTGGTGCCTCTTTTCAAACCCCTTGCCCCTGGCAGACATCATTAATTGATTAGTGCTCTTTCCTGCTGAACTGAGACCTATCTTCTAGTTTATTTCACCCAGCACTCCAGGAGCTCACTCATAATTGATTGGAGTTGACGACTTAGATGAAATGCATTTACTCTTCGACATCATGCTGTGCTGCTCCCTTGGTGGTTCAGGGTCAGGGTGGACCGTTCCTAAAGAGAGTTGCTAGAAGCAAGTATTGCAGCTACACTCTGGCTCTTCTTTGATAAAGAATAAGAACTAGTCAACCTGGATTATTAACCTGGTTATATTGGATTATTTCTGCTGTTGATGTTGGCCTCATGCATCTACCTGCTGCAGAACAGGATGCTAGCTGGGTTCTCTCTAGAGCTTGACATGCCCTCTGATACAGAGAAATCACCATGGAAGCTGTTCTTTCTGTACCTTTGGAAAGAAGAGCATTATCAAGGGGACTAACGGGGTGTCAAATGATCATTAGAAAAAAGGGAGAGATATGATATGCATGATAGCAGGAGGTTAGCATGGAAAAGAAAAAGACAATGTTCATACATGCTAACCAGCATCTGTCTTCCATATCATGGTTAAAGAGGGACCCAACCAGAGGGCGGCTCCAGGAAACTGCAGACCATTAGGTCCTGATGGAGCCTGAGGGAGCACAAAGCCCATCTCCCCATTTCACAAATGAGGGCCAGGGATGTGACACAGTTAATCCAAGGAGCACCTCAGTAATTCTCACCATGATAAGAACGAAATGTAATGCAGTAATTGAGAAAACAATCCTTGGGTTTACATCCCGACTTTGTTATATTCTAGCTATGTTAACTTGGGAAACTTTCTTAACCTCTCATGTATATGCAGATAATAGCAGGACATATTTATAGAGCTGTCAAGATTATAAAAGGAAATGCAGGTAAAAGTATGTATGTCTGATGCCTAGTATGAGGCAAGGACTCAAAATTTATATATTTTAATATGCACATGTGCATACATTTAGATATAATCTTCATATCTAATATTGTGTTAAATAATATGTTGTAAGACATATTTCTTAGGGCTTCAATAGTTAAAATCTATTCTTTTGTAAAGTTGCATTTCAGTCCTGGTATGTGATCTTAGAAGGACAGCACAGTATTTTGTAGAAAGAAATATTGCTTAATTGTTGCTGTGAGAGGTAACACATCTCAACAGACTGCTTGACCTTGTGCTGGCACCATTCTCTAGAATGCCATGCTTCTTAGTAACAGAATGGTGACTATAAGTGACAGTCTCCTGCTTTTTGTATCTCCTATTAATAGTGGAAAGAGTTGTTTGAAATCAGATCTTATAAAGAGAAAAGATTCATTGAGAACAAAATTGAGCCTATTTATAGAGGTAAATGAACTGTGTCTTGATGACTTTCTGGGGTCCTTCTCAGACAGCTGTGACCTTGGGATACTGGTCACTGGTTAGGGTGACTGAGCCTGGACTAGTTAAGGATGGGGTAATGGGTACTTACCTCTTGGGTAGAGTTGAGCATTCTGGAGTGGTCAGGACCCAAGGGCTGAGCAGACTATTTGAATGAATGTCAAGCAGAGGGCAGAAGCTAGCTGTGATTCTATAGGAAGAGACAGGGATACCAGGACAAGTGCAGATCAAAGAGGTTCTCACAGCCTAAGGAGTTACCATCTAGGCTTTCTGTTGATTGCCACAGCCTTACCTAGAAGGAAAGCATGTGTGTTTGGGTCAGGGATAGAAGGTCAGGGAGAGAAAGCTGTTATTAAGGGAACTGAGCCAATTCAGGTAACAAAGTAGATGGTTGAATGGATAGGTAGATATAGATAGGTAATAGGTAAATAATAAATCCTATATAATAAAACCCTAATATGCAAATCGACTGAACAACGGATGACCAGAGGAACAACCGGTCGCTATGACATGCATTGACCACCAGGGGGCAGGCACTCAACTCAGGAGCTTCCCCCAGGTGGTCAGTGCGCTTCCACAGGGGGAGCTCCTGCACTGAGAACATCTGCTCCCCCCCCCCCCCCCGAGAGAAAGGTGACCAGTGGTGTTCAGGGGTGGGGGGTGAGGTGGAGGGGAGGGCCAGTCGGTGAGCACCCTGCTAGTTGCCTCCTGCAAACCGGCAGTCGGACATCCCCTGAGGGCACAGGCCAGGCTGAGGGACCCCTCCTCCCCCGTGCATGAATTTTGTGCACTGGGCCTCTAGTAATATATATAAGTGATAGAAAATAGCAAACATAATTGATAGGTTGATAGATAATTAAGTGTTAGAAAAATAATAAATAATAATAGGTACATTATAGCTAAATAGGTAGCTAATAAATTGATGTATGATGTATTGGTTTTCTATTGTTGCTGTTACAAGTTACCACAAACTTAGTGGCTTAAAACAACGTGTATTTTTATCTTATAGTTCTGTGGTCAGAAGTCTCATCAGCTAGTTTGGTTTCTCAGCTCCGAGTTTCATGAGTCCAAAGTCAGACTGTGTCCCTTGCTGGAGGCTCTGTAGCTGAATCCCTTTTCAAGCTCATTCAGGTTTTGGTTGAATTCAGTTTTTTGTGGTTGTAGGACTCTATGTTCCCTGCAAGCAAGGGTCAGTCAAGTCTCTCTTACTCCTGGAATCTCTCCTGTTTCCTCTTCTGACTCATATCTTCTGATTCCTCTTCTGCTTTTTAGGGTCTTGTGATTACCTTGGGCCCACCAGAATAATCCTCTTCCTCTTTTAAGAGCAACTGATTAGAAACTTAATTACATCTGCAAATTCCTTTACAGAAGTACCTAGATTTGTGTGTGATTAAATAACCAGGGGATGGAAATCTTGAGAGATATCTTTAGAATTTTGCTTACCAGGCTGGCTGGCTGGATAAATGTATGGATACATAGATAGCTAAACAGGCAGACTATTGATAGATAATAAATGGATAAATAGCTGGCTAATAATGGGTAGCTAGATAGATTTATGGACAGATGGATAGGTGGATAGATAGCATTGATAAGTTAGGTATACACCAGTTCACAGTTATGCAATTACCAGTGCCTCCATCAATAGAGTTTGATTAGTGTTCTTATCCAGTATGAGTGTGACGACATCATCATGATTTGGACCTGTTATTTCCTTTTTCACAGTTCTATTTTTTGGACTCACTTATATAACCACTTACTACATCACATCCTGGTCTTGTGACGTTCTATAATTGGAGCTGATATCAGAATTAAATAGATTTTGTTTTTGTAAGCAATCATCCCATGTTCAATCTATGTTTATTAATTCTTAATACTCAAAAACATTTATTGAGCAACTACTTTTGTTAGGAATTGTGAGACATACTAGTGATTTGATGTATAAGACTTGCTCCTACCTCTCACAAAGCCTACAGTCTACGGAAAGACTGAAAAGTAAATTGATAATACTTTTTCAGGCAAGAAATGCTATGAGAATGAGATATACAAGGTGAAATTCATCAGATGAGGACATGGCCTAGACTTTGGGTCTGGGAAAACTTTGTTGAAAGAGCAACATCTAATCTGAAACCCAAAGAATGTATAGGGATTAGTCATATAAAGGAAACGCTGCCTCGAACATTAAAACCTCATCAACTCTAATTCAGTTGCACTGGTTATTTCTGTTCCTAATTGCTATTGCACAGATCTATGCATATGCTGCACATTTAGGATGTGTTGGTACTTTCAAATGCAAATGTGTTCTGCGAAATGTCTTCTGCTTGTACAAGTCAGCAAAAGTTCTCTGTGGCTTTGGTGGTGGTGTGGGCTTTGTAGGTATTCATTTTATTTTTTGCTGTAGGTCGGGAAAAGATTTAGTGTTTGTTAGGCAAGGGACTGCCCAGATGACTCCTCTCCATTAATAAGAGGGTCTTGCATTCTTCCTTCCATTGTCATGTTACCCAAGTACAGAGGCTGCTGTTAAAGCCATACTCATAAGGAAAATGCTGAAGCAACAGAGGTTTTTGTTTAGTTCTCCTCTGCTTCCTAAATGTGGGGTCACACGCTGGAGGGCAGAGCTGAAGAAACTAGGCAAATAACTACAAATTCAAGCTCTCATTCCTTCTCTCTCTATTCCTCATACACTAGTTTGCAATCATTTCCTACTCGACCCTAGCTCCCCCATCAGAATTCCAATGGTTTCCAAGGGAAAGTGGACCTTGAGAAAGAAGCAGAGATGATTAGAAGCCATCTTCTCCCCCAGATGCTATGTCATCTGGTGGGTGATCTAGGTTCTTGCAATTAACAGTGAATGTGAGCTTGCATAAACCACTCACCTCTCTGCACCACCATGTCCTTATTCTTAACTCAAGGGAAAGAATTTTAAAAAAATACATAAAGGAGTGAAATGTTGCTCTGGTTAAGATCATTTATTGGAGTTTAGTATTATTTGAATCACAGCTTTGCTCCTTATTGATTGTGTAGCCTTGGGCACATTACTTAACCTCTATGAACTTTGTTTCCTCATTTGTAAAAGGAGGCAGTGTTATACCTTTCAGAACTAAAGGAAACAATGTGCACAAGTAGTTAGGCTAGTGCTTACTAAAAGCCTTATAGTTTTAATTATTGTCAAGTGTTCGGCATAGTTCTGATTCCCTAGTACAACCTCTTGCTCTAAAGAATCCCCCATTATGATCTTGTTTTATAGACCATGAAGAAATGGTGAGCCATGAAGGAATGTAAAACATAAAGAGCTGTTAAGAGGAATTAATAACAAGCAAACATTAGAATGTGTTCTAGAGGTTTGAGTTCTGGTTAACTCAAGTGGTATTAACCCAAGATGAAGATTAAATTTAGATAGGCATGTGGTATTATTTAATTTTGACAATAAATTTAAAAATGGGGAGAAAAGGCACACTTCTAAATTATTTTTGCCACAGACTTTAGCCCATCAAACTTAATTTTATTTTTAAATTATATTCAATATTATTTAGTTTTAGTCTTAGTTGTACAGCATAAGGATTAGGCAGTCATATTCTTTACATAGTGATATCCCTGATATTTCAGGTACCCAACTGCCACCTATACATAGTCATATTATTGACTATATTCCTATGCTGTACTTTACATCTCCATGACTATTCTGTAACTACCAATTTGAACTTCTTAATCCCTTTACCTTTTTTACTCAATCCCCTAACCTTCAGCCCCTTTATCAACCCACCAGTTTGTTTTCTGTGTCTATGAGTCTGTTTCTATTTTGCTTATTTATTTATTTTATTCTTTAGATTCAGCATATAAGTGAAGTCATATGGTATTTATCTTTATCTGTCTGACTTATTTCACTTAGCATAATACTCTGTTTCCTTCCATGCTGTCAGAAATGTTAAGATTTTATTCTTTTTTTATAGCCCAGTAATACTCCATTATATATATGTACCATTACTTTTTAATTTTTTTATGGATTTCAGAGAGAAAGGGAAAGGGAGAGAAAGATAGAAACATCAATGATAGAGAGAATCATTGATCAGCTGTCTTCTGCACATCCCCCACTGGGGACTGAGCCTGCAACCCAGGCATGTGCCCTTACTAGGAATTGAACCATGACCTCCTAGTTCATAGATTGACGCTCCACCATTGAGCCACGCTGGCTGGGCTGTACTACTACTTTTTTGTCCACTTGTCTATTAATGCGCACTTGGGTTGCTATTGTAAATTAAGCTGCAAATGAACTTAGGGGTCCATATATTCTTTTAAATTAGTAATTTGGATTTCTTCAGATATATATCCAGAAATGAAATTGCTGGGTCATAAAGCAATTCCAATTTTAATTTTTTGAGGAATCCCCATACTGCTTTCCACAGTGGCTGCACTAATCTGTATTCCCACCAATAGTGTACAAAGGTTCCCTTTTCTCCCAATACTTACTTGTTGAATTGATGAGTCATTCTGACAGGTGTGAGGTGATATCTCATTGTGGTTTTAATTTTCATTTATCTGATTAATGACATTGAGCCTCTTTTCATATCTGTTGGCCATCTGTATGTCCTCTTTGGGGAAGTGTCTGTTCATGTCCTCTGCCCGCTTTTTAATTGGAGTATTTTTGATGATGAGTTGTATGAGTTCTTTGTACATTTTGGATATTAACACCCTATCGGATGTATCACTGGCAAATACCTTTTCCCATTCAGTAAGTTGTCTTTTCATTTTGTTGATCATTTCCTTTGCTGTGAAAAAAAAACAAACAACTTTTGGTTTGAGGTAGTCCCATTTGTTTATTTTTCCTTTGTTTCCCTTGCCTGAGAAGATATATCAGAATACATACAATATTGCTAAGAGAGATGTCAGAGATTTTACTGTTTGTGTTTTGTTCTAGGAGTTTTATGGTTTTGAGTCTTACATTTAAGTTTTTATTTTATTTTCAGTTTATTCTTTTATATGATGCAAGAAGGTGGTCTGGTTTTATTTTTTTGCATGTATCTGTCCAATTTTCCAACACCATTTATTGCATAGACTGATTTTACCCCATTTTATGTTCTTTTCTCCATCATATATTAATTGCCTGCATATGTGTGGGTTTATTTCTGGGCTCTCTGTTGTGTTCATTGATATATGCATCTGTTTTTATGCCAGAACCATGCTGTTTTGATAACTATAGCCTTGTAGTATAGTTTGATATCAGGTAGCGTGATTCTTCCAATTGTTCTTTCTCAAGATTGCTGTGGCCACTCAGAGTCTTTTGTGGTTCCTTATACTTTTTAGATTACTTGTTCTAGTTTTATTAATGAACAAACAAATGGCAGTGGTATTTTGATAGGGATTGCATTGAATCTATAGATTGTTTTGGCGAGTATGGACATTTTAATGACGATAATTCTTGTCTATGAGCATAGCACATACTTCCATTTCTTTCTTCAATGGCTTAGACTTTTCTGAGTACAGGCCTTTTACCTCCGTGGTTAAATTTATTTCTAGGTATTTTATTTGATGTAATTTTAAATGGGATTGTTTTTATAGTTTTTCTTTCTGATAGTTTATTATTGGTGTATAAAAATGCAACCATTTCTGAATATCTATTTTGTATCCTGCTACTTTACTAAATTCATTTGTAAGTTCTAGTAGTTTTTTAGTGGAATCTTTAGGGTTTCCTATATGTAGTGTCATGTCATTGCCTTGTGTGTTTTTGTAAAAAATGTATTCATGGACGAATAAGCTTAATTCCAATGTTTGCATAAATATGAGATGATGTCAAACAGTAAACGGGTTCACACTTGCTTATTAGGCAATAGGACATGTTTTTGCCTGTCAGTTTGTCTGTGAATTCAGTTGATGGATACCTTATTATTAGTAATCCACTCTCAATCATTTTTTTATTACATATAGGATCTAAAATCTTCAGGTAGTGCTTCACATTTTTCACCTGTGTGTTTTTTTTAATTATTAATGAAATATTGATAATTTTATAAAAGAGACATAAAATGATTACATATATTGGCAGTGATGAAAAGGTGGCAGCATATTTAGGAGAAGGAAGAAAGACAGTTAAAGTATATTGATAAATTGAAAGCTGTCTGTAAAGACATTACAGATAGATTAAAAAATAACTGATAGAGGAGTGGAAGGGAGAACATTAGTGATGGCATTAGCATCAAAGAGAACTGAGGCTTTTTTTCTTTGAAAAAAGTAAAGGAAGTAAGGATGGTATAAACATGGAGAAGGAAGAAATTACTGAATGGATTTCCTGTTCTTTGGTGAGTTGAGGTGAGATTATTTAACAGAGAAGTTTGAATTTAATTGACAAAGGATTAGAAGAAAGCAGTCAAATTTGTTTGTCAATGGAAATGAAAAAAAAATGTAGAAAACTAGAGATGACGAATAGAGTCTTACATTTATTCTTTGAACTATTACTTATTACCTATGGTATGCTGGATGCTAGAGCTAAAGGACTGAACAAAACAGAGGACCCTTGATCTCTTGGAGCTTATTAAATGCAATTGGTATATTTTGCCTAGAAGTAAAACCTGTAGAGAGTACCAAGGATATATCCAAATATTTGATGAGTTACCAGGTATGTACTGGGTGAGAATTCCAAGTCCTGTCTGCTACCAAAACATAGAGTTAAGACAATCGGTAGAATTTATATGAAGCAAGTTCTTACTCAAAATAAGAAAGAAATATCTTTAGAAGGAGTGAGTTCCCTGTCATTCTGAAATATTCAAGCAGAGAACAGGTGGCCATTGGCCATGATTGATAGACATGGTTCAGGCATTGGGAGGAAAGGTGCAGTCAATGAGCTTTTAAGACTCTGTGAGTCTATGAATCACTGGGTGTCATCTTATGATGTCACTTTCAGAAATTATTGTGTAGATTGTCATCCTGCCTAAACTGCTGTCATTGTGCATTTAGTTTATTTTAAGGATGGGAGGAACCCTGAAGAAGGTCCAAGTCTATTTCCTTTAAAGTAACTACTCTTCTATTTTCTCGTGATTAAGACATTTATTTAAAACCAGCCTTGCTGGTAAAAGGGCATATAATCACTGGTTCTCTTCAGCCACTGTCATGACAGATTAGCATTAATAATTTAGAGAACAGCAGCATTAAAAGTAATTACAAACTGTCAGAAAGATACAAGAAATATGACATAGCTCATAGCTTCTTTTCAGAGCTCAAATATTATTTGAGGGGAAAAATAATTACATTTTCCTGTTCATTTTATAATACAAATAACTTAGGAAATCTCATAATTCTTGAAATTTGCAATTAATTCATTGCAAAAGTAATGTCGGTTTGAAAAAAAGGCCTCTTTAGTCACAAATTTCCACTGTGGAATGATTCCTTAGGGCACATTCCCAATTGCCTTGTCAAGTTCATTTTTAATGCATTAACATAGCAACATGAATAAATCAACTAGCATATAAAAATATAAATTGTCTAAACTCCTTTTAATTGTGCATGCATTTAGCTCTTTCCCTTTCATCTATCTAAATACTACAGCCTCTTGATTTAGATCTACCTCCTTACAAATTTCCTAAGATATCAGAACCTAGTAAAATTCTTCCTTGTGAACTTTTGTCCAACCAAGCCTATTTTGTTCTATATGTTTTATCCTGTGCTGCTTCTTATATGAAAAATAAGGAAGGTGGCAGTATTCATATCTTCATAAAATATATGGCTTTTTCTATACCCTCTCTTTCTGCAACTTGTCTTCATCACGTGTACTTTTACCGTGAGGAGAAAAAAGAACAAAAACGGACACTGTCAATTCAACACTTATTCTCTATTATTTCCAAGAAATAAGGGGAGTGGAGGGAAAATAGCACTTTTTCTTATTTTGAAGTATCATTCACTAAAACCTAGACACTAATTTATTACATGTAAAATTTACAATTCATGCAGTTGAACAGATGTACCAGACACCTATCTAGTGGTAGTGATGTTATCTTATATTTTGTTGTTTTATGAAAACAGAAAACTCTTAGCAAAATAGTTGTTCAGATTTCAGTGGAATAATTTGACCTCAGGAAAAGATTGTATGTGGTCAGAAAATCCAAGCAGATTGGAATGGGTATTTTGAATTGATGTCCATGATCTTTCTACCCTTACAGTGGCTGACATATTGCAATACACAGAATGGCAGGAGCAGGCCAACAATGTCATTGGTAGTTGCAAAATAGTTTTGGAGATGTAAAGTACAGCATAGATAATATAGTGAAAACTATTGTAATAACTATGTATGGTGCCAAGTGGGAGTATCACTTTGTAAATTATATAAATTTACCATGCTGTACACTTGAAAGTAATATAAAATAATATTGAATGTCAACTGTAATTGAAAAATAAAAGGATATAACGATACATAAAAATAATCAAAAAAAGGTAGAAAAGGAGAAAGAATGTTATTGTTTTCTTAATATTTGTTGGCCCTAAAAAGTCACTATTTTATATGGCATACTATTTATGTAAAAGGTCATATGGATTAGTCTACATTGCTATCATGTGAAGTACCAGTTTGTATTTGTGTCAAACAATGGATAGACATTGTTCTGAAAAAGAGCTAATTTGACTCATCAGTATTTACTATAATACGTACTTATATTCTTGTCCTTTCTTTCATTCTCTCTTTGACTCCTCTGTGATAGCCTGTCCTCTTTGAGAAAGTTACTCTTCATATAAAATACTTTATAATGACATGATTGCATTATTTAGGGGCAAGTATTTATACTATAGTCTTCTTATAAAAAGCTTTATATTGATATAGATGCATAAATTATGAGACAAAATCATGTCAACCTTTTCAAACAGCTAATATAACACAGCTCCCTACAAGGAAAGCCTTTTTAAATGCCCCATAATAGTATTTATTATATAGGTTGTCCATACCCACCATGGAACAATTAGGATAAGGAAAACCAGATGATCACAAAAAAGAAAATAAAAATTCACTGTCCAGTAATAGTAACTATTATTAAGTTGATGTTTGTCCTTCTAAATTTTTTCATGCATTTATATCTTTTAAACCAATAAGTTATATTGTACATGCTGTATAGGAGTAGCTTTTTTCTTTCAATAATATATAATGGATGTCTTCCTTTATTGCCAAATATGCAGCATTATCTCCATTTCTAATGTCTGCAGAGTATTCCTTTTGTGGAATGGCTTTTAATTTAAGCCATTTTATTTAAGCATGCCCTATCATTGAGAATTTAGATAATTTATTTGTTATAATTTAAGAATTTGTGATGGACATCCATATAGTTTCTTGGCCCATCCCTTGCATTTATTTAAGACACTGTCAAACAGAGCCTCTGAGTGTCCTCCAGGTTTACCAGAGAATAGCTGCCCTCCAAGTCAGAGATAGGGTCAAATCCAATCTTTAGTGCTATGTGGACAATGTCTGATCAAAGGAAAAAAGATGAACCAAAGGATGAAGTTGTGAGCAAAGGAGAGGCTATTGGACATTTTTCCCTTTCTGCTCAGCATCTTCCCCTTCTGTTACTTCTGCATTAGTAATGGTGGCAGCCTACATAATCCTTTCTCGAGGCAAGTCATGGGTTTCTTCAGGCATAGTTATTGAAGAAGTTGCCTTTACCGGAAAGGACACTTAGCCTTGTTCAATCTCTCTTCTCTTCTCTTCTCTTCTCTTCTCTTCTCTTCTCTTCTCTTCTCTTCTCTTCTCTTCTCTTCTCTTCTCTTCTCTTCTCCTCCTCCTCCTCCTCCTCCTCCTCCTCCTCCTCCTCCTCCTCCTCCTCCTCCTCCTCCTCCTCCTCCTCCTCCTCCTCCTCCTTCTTCTTCTTCTTCTTCTTCTTCTTCTTCTTCTTCTTCTTCTTCTTCTTCTTCTCTCTTTCTCTTTCTCTCCTCTATCTATCTATCTATCTATCTATCTATCTATCTATCTATCTATCTGTAAGTCTGTCTAGCTGAAATTTGGAAATTAAGCCAAAAGATCCCCACCTATCCTTTTTTTTGTTTTTTCCAAGGGCAAAATTTTATTTTATTTTGTCAGCTTTATTAAGATATAGTTGACAAATAAAATTGTAAGATATTCTAAGTGCACATTGTGATGATTTGATACCTGCGTATCCTTTCATTGTCATACTAGAGTACTGATTAACAAGCCCAACTAAGGGTTGTTTGATATTTTAGGACAGGGAAAAAAGTTTTTGGCAAACTTTTTCTGTAAAGAGCCACATAATAAATGTTTTAGGCTCTGCTGACCATGTGGTATCTTTTACACTTACTCAATACTGCTGTTATTGCTTGAAAGGAACTGCAGACAATACATAAACAAATGTATAACTATATTCCAATAAAACTTTATTTCCAAAAACAGGAGACAAAGTAGATTTGGCACTGGGGCCTTAGTTTGCTGACCCCTGCTCTAAAGAAAGGTAACTTTGACTTAGTATTTGCTAATAACTGACAAGGTACAATTGATTTTATGCGGTACAGATGCAAATAATTTATGTGAAATATAAAAATAACCCCAGTGATTATAATTCTATTGCCTTGTGGGACATTAACTAGTTTAGGATCTAAGTTAGCAATCTTCACTCAGCAATCTCCCTCATATGTGTATTGATTTCTATAGCCAACTTTGACATCTTGCTGGTTTTCTCATTGAAGTTAAATAAAACTTTGGCATGTGCTCATTGTTTATATGGAAAGTATATATTTAATTTTTTGAAACATCACCCTTTGTCCCTAAGAAGCTCCACTCTTCAAGCATAGGGGCATCCTATCAATAGAGGGATATCCCTGTTTCCAAACATGTGTGACAGTGTGCTAAGTACATGCTGTGGCCAGTGGAACAGTTCCATTAGCAACTTAGGAAGAGTAACACATTTAGCTAAATTATAAAAAAAAAGTCTTCACACTTTTTTGCTCTTATGATTTCATTCTGAAAATAGAACCAAGACTGTTAATCCTCTCAGGGTTTAGCAAAGAGCCTGGTACTCAAGGGTCATGCTGCAGTGCACACTGTCTTAGGGGTTCATTTTTACCTCTAGTGAAAGTGAAAGTGCTTAGTATCCACTTCTAGCCATGACATTTGCTATATTTTCCTCCCTCCCTCCCTCCCTCCCTCCCTCCCTCCCTCCCTCCCTCCCTCCCTCCTTCCCTCCTTCCCTCCCTTCCTTTCTCCCTCCTTCCCTCCCTCTCTCTTTTTCTTTCTTCCTTCCTTTCTTTTTTTCTTTCTTTAAGCTTCTATGTTGTTACTGTATATAGGGTGTGATTCTCTACTCTTTCCCTGCATCATCTCATTTGATCCCCCAGCCAACGATGCCAGGGGTACTACCACTATTTAAAGAGGAGGAATCTGAGAACTCAGAGAAGGCTAGGCACTTACTCAAGGTCACATGGCTAGTAAATGGCAGAACTAGGCTTTTAACCTGGTTCTTTCCACTGCCCAAACTCCAGCTCTTAGTCTTTACTGTACTGCCTTCTCAATTCCCCACACCTAGATCTGCTGTCTGGGCCTATCTTCAGATCAGACCTAACTTCATTCCTGGGCCTTTGCGACTATGGCAGGAAAATTGAGGGGATGTTACATAGATTTCCATATGCTCCCTGCCCCCATACAAACATAACCTTTTCCATTATCTATCTCTCCCACCCCCACCCAGAGTGGGACCTTTGTTACAACTAATGAATCAACACTGACACATCATAATTACCCAAAGTCCATAGTTTAAATTATGGTTCACTCTTGGTGTTGTACATTCTGGAAGTTTGCACATATGTATAATGACATGTATTCATCATTGTGGTATCAAACAGTAGTTTTACTGCCCTAAAAATCCTGTGCTCTGCCTATCGATTACCCTCTTTCCTCTCATTCCTGGCAACTACTGAATTTTTAACTCTTCATAGTTTTGTCTTTTCCAGAATGTCATATAGTTTACCTCAGCATTTAGTGTTGTCAGTATTCTGGATTATGGCCATTCCAATAGGTGTGTGTGATCTCTCATTGTTGTTTTAATTTGCTTTTGCCTGATGACATATGATGTCTAACCTCATTTCATATGCTTATTTGGCATCTCTATATATTCTTTGGTGTAGTGTCCATTAAAGTCTTTGGTTCATTATATGTGTGTGTGTGTGTGTGTGTGTGTGTGTGTGTGTGTGTGTGTGTATTGATTTCAGAGAGGAAGGAAGAGGGAGAGAGAGATAGAAACATCAATGATGAGAATCATTGATTGGTTGCCTCCTGCATGCCCCCTACTGGAGATTGAGCCCACAACCTGGGCATGTGCCCTTGACCAGAATCAAAACTGGGACCTTCAGTTTGCAGGCCGTCACTCTATCCACTGAGCCAAACTGGCTAGGGCGTTGGCCCATTTTTTAAATCAACTTCTTTGTTTCCTTATTGTTGAATTTTAAGAATTATTTGTATATTTTGGATAACAGTCCTTTACCTCATGTTTTTGACAAATATTTTCTCCAAGTTTGTGTCTTGTCTTCTCATTCTCTTGACATTATCTTTCACAGAACAGAAGTTTTAAATTTTAATAAGGTCTAACTTATAAATTATTTACTGCATAGATTGAGCCTTTGGTATTATATCTAAAACGTTATCATATTTAAGGTCTTCTAGGTTTTCGCCAGTTATCTTCTAGGAATTTGGAATTTATTGGCATAAAATTGTTCACAATATTATATTACCCTTTGATATATGTAGAATCTTTAGTGATGTCATCTGTTTTATTTATAATATTGGAAATTTATGTTTTCTTTTGTAGTGACTAGAGGTTTTCAATGTTATTGAGCTTCTCAATGAACCAAGTTTTGATTTTATTATTTTTCTATGTTGTTTTCTGTTTTCTAATTCACTGATTTGCATGCTGATGTTTATTTCCTTTCTTCTGCTTATATTGGGTTTTATTTGCTTTTTTATTTTTTTAGTTTGTTATAGAGGAAGTAGAGGTCATTGATTAGAGAACTTTCTATTTTTCTAATTTAAGTATTTTGTTGCTATAAATTTTGCTGTAAGTACTGCTTTAGCTGTTTCCAACAAATTTTGAGTAAAGTGTGTTTTCATTTTCACTAAGTTAAAAATACTCTTTTGATTTCTTCTTTGACTCATGGATTATTTAGAAGTATTTTACTTTCCAAGTATTTGGAAGATTTTTCTAGATATCTTTCTATTTTTGATTTGTAATTTAATCCTTTTGTGGTCAGAGAACATATGTTGTATGACTTGCATCCTTATAAATTTGTTGAGACTTGTTTATGGCTTTCAATATGGTCTGCTTAGTATATATTCCATGTGCACTTGAGGAGGAATGTGTATTCTGTTGTTGAGGAGTGTTCTGGAAATGTCAATTAGATTAAATAGGTTGATTATGTTATTCAAGTCTTCTATAGCCTTACTGATTTTTCTATCTACATGGTTTATCAATTGTTGGTAGAGGGTGTTGAAATATGTGGTAAAAATACCAAATTTTCTATATTTTATTGCAATTCCATAAGTTTTGGATTTATATATTTTGAAGCTTTGTGTTTAAGTGTGTAAATATTTAGACTTGTTATATTCTCTTGGTGAATTGACCTCTTTAACATTATGAAATGGCCATCTTTAATTTTGGTGAAGTTTTTCCTCTGACATATAACTTTTTCTGATATTAATGTACCCTCCCCATGTTTACTTTGATTAGTATTAGTATGATACATATATTTTTTATCCTTTTACCTTTAATTTGTGTCTTTATATTTAAAACTAGTAGCCTGGTGCATGAAATTCCTTCACATTAAAAGGGAATTAATTGCCCTAACACAGTGGTTGGCAAACTGTGGCTCGTGAGCCACATGCGGCTCTTTGGCCCCTTGAGTGTGGCTCTTCCACAAAGTACCATGTGCGGGCGTGCATGTACAGGGCTATTGAAACTTCGTGGCCCATGCGCAGATGTCGGTATTTTGTGGAAGAGCCACACTCAAGGGGCCAAAGAGCCACATGTGGCTCGCGAGCCTCAGTTTGCCGACCACTGCCCTAACCGGTTTGGCTCAGTGGATAGATCATCGGCCTGCAGACTCAAGGGTCCCAGGTTCGATTCCGGTCAAGGGCATGTACCTTGGTTGCAGGCACATCCCCAGTGGGGAGTGTGCAGGAGGCAGCTATTCGATGTTTCTCTCTCATTGGTGTTTCTAACTCTCTATCCTGCCAGGAGCCGGTCCATCCTTGCTGTTTCAAGGGACCTGGCATATATGGCATACTGTTCTTAATATGTTTGCTCACCTTCTTAGCACTATGTGTTTTAACCAAGGTCACTTCTCTGAGAAAGGTTGTTTCCCCAGGTAGGGATTTTCCCTTGAAGTTAGGGAAGGAATAAAACCCCTTAACTAAGTGCCAGGCGGGTAATTAATCACTTTAACTACGAACAATCATGCTTAAGCTACATAATCCTTACTCCCTGGAATGGAGATAAGAAACGCCCTAACCTTTGGAATAGAGATTGATAGGATTGGAATCAACTGGTATAAATACAGATGTAACAAGACAACAGGACACAGAACCTAGACACAGAACCTACACAGAACCTAGAGACAGAAGAACTTTGCTGGAGAGAACATGGCAAAAGATCCTGGACAGAAACTGGAGACAGAACCTAGAGACAGAACCTAGCGAGAGAACATGGCAAAAGATCCTGGACAGAAACTGGCCACAGAACCTAGAGACAGAACCTAGCGAGAGAACCTGGCTGAAGAACCTAGAGACAGAACCTGGCTACAGAACCTGGATAGAACATGGCAAGAGAACCTGACTAGAACCTGGTGACTGAACTTGGCTGGAGAACCTGGACAGAACCTGGCTGGAGAACCTGGAGGACCTGGCTGGAGAACCTAGCAAGAGAACATGGACACAGAACCTGGCTGGAGATCCTAACCAGAACTTCACTGGAGATCCTGAACAGAACTTGGCTGGAGATCCTGGCTAGAGATCCTGGCTAGGCTGCTGATCAACTGAACGCTGTCTCTGTGTCATTCCTTCTTCATCGACTCTGTCCACACCTATAGGGACCCCTGGACCTGCTGGGGTTGGACCCCAGCACTATCCCTCTCCCTTCCTCTCTGTAAAAAATCAATAAGATACATATATTTTTTAAAAAGGGAATTAATTAGTGGAGATATTTTAATATTGCTATTTGCCCTTTCTCTAAAATAGAAGTGTGAGAGATGAAAGGAAATTAGTAAAATATATATGAAAATAATGTATAAATTTATTAATAAATAAACAGTAACAAAAGGATATAACAACAGAGGCATGATATAAAAACGACAAAAACATGATATAAAAACAACAAAAACATGATATGAAAACAACAGAAACATGATATAAAAACAACAATGATGCAAACAATGACTAATAAAGTGATTAAACTTATTCTAATATCTCCCTGTACACCACATTAAGAGTGAAAACACTTTCAGAGTGCTTGACTAATTTCCCTTGTAATGAAGTATTTAGAACTTTAACTGTAACGTCACATGCTCTTCAAACTCGAGAGAAAGCAACATATAACTGACCATGTGCGAAAATGGGTTCAGGTAGGAATATGCCTACTTTTTCTAGAGTTTGTCCTTGTGATTTATTAATAGTCATCACAAATGCTGGCATCATGGGAAACCGTCATCGAATCAATTTTAATGGGAGGCCAGTGTCAGTTGGGGACAAATTAATTCTTGGAATCAGAACAACCCCTCCCTCTGCAGATCCTGTTAATACTACAGCTTTGATAATGTGAAGTCGTAATCTTTTGATAATAAATCTGGTACCATTACAAAAACCCCATTTACTATTGAGATTTCTCAATAGCATGATGATTGCACCCACTTTCAATTTTAATTTATGACACAGCATTCCCGAAGGAGTAATACTATTAAGAAATTTGATGGGAAAATTTTCCTTTTCAGCATCATCTGTGGAATCAATTGAATCATCACTCAAATATGTGTGAAAATCTCCGAGTATATTCAAATTTTCTTCATTTAATTTTTGAACATGCTCATTTTTTGGACAAAGAATTGCACATTTAGATATATTTTTAATATTATCTATAGCAATGGTTCTCAACCTTGGCTGCACATTAGAATCACCTGGGAATCTTTTTAAAACCCTGATTTCTGGGCCTCATCCTCTGGAAATTGTTTCTTTGTTATGGGGTGGGGCCACAACATTAGTAACAACGAAACAGAATTTCTGGAGGATGTGGCCTAGAAATCAGGATTTTAAAAAGATTCCCAGGTGATTCTAATGTGCAGCCAAGGTTGAGAACCACTGATCTATAGATACAGTATTTCCAAAGGTAGCTTCAATAATAGATCCGTTACAAATCATTTCACTTCCACACTCTGCTCCGAGGGCTGGTTCCTGCCTGAAACCTCACCCTCCAGGAAACAGCTGGGGGAGGGCGCAGCCGTTTCTAACACGACCCCTGCAGGACTGACTTCCTTCCGGTTCGGTCACGGTTCTGGCTGTGATGTTACACCCAGGGTTTTTATATAAGTAGATGTTTCTAATTTTAAATATATATGCGTGTGTGTGTATATATATATATATATATATACATATATATATGTGTGTGTGTGTGTGTGTGTGTGTGTGTAAATGTATATATGCTTTAAGCAGTTGATATCTTTTACAGATATAAACAACAGAATTAAGTAATAAGAAAAAATTTATTGTTTTTACTCAGGCAATTGCAATTTCTGAAATCCAGGTTTATACCTGGAATAACTCTTCTGCTTAAAGGATTTTAATATTTCTTGAATTGCAGGTCTGCTGGTTCTAAATTCTTTCCGATTTTGTGTGTTTGGAAGTCTTTATTTGGCCTTTGTGAGCTTTTCTGGAACTTAGTAAATTACTAGGAAACAGTTTAATCTATGTAGGTCTAACTTTTAAACGTTGTTATATGGGACCAGAGCAGCCTTTAATGTAGAGTTAATTTTTCCCTACTACTGAAATAAGAACGTTTTTAATAATATAACCAATGCCCCATATTTTATGAGATTGTTATTCTGGTGGTTGGGAAAAATCACTAATAGAGGATATTCTAATTCTTTAGCCTGTTGCTTTCCCCGCCCTTAGGGATGTTTCCTCAGACATTCATTGATTAGTACCCAAGGTAGGCTGCATGCCTCCTGAGTTCTCTCTCTGTGCATCCTTTCCTCTGGCAATGGGCTTTGAGAATTCTAGCTGCCTTGGCTTCCTGGAGTTCCAATTCTATCTCCCTCCCTTATGGCCTGGAAACCTCCAGGCAGTAAGCTAGAGCAGTTGGTAGACTCATCTCTCAGGGATCATTGTCTTTTTCTCTGATATCCAATAACTTGAGAATCATTATTAAATATATTTTGTGCATTTTAAAAAGTTGTTTCAGGCAGGTGGATAACTTCATTCCATATTACTTCATCTTGGCCAGAAGTAGAAATGAAACCATGATACTTTTCAGAGTAAAAGGGAGCTTTACTAATATTTATATATGGTAAATGCATAAATTAGACTGTCTCAGACAAACTAGGATGTAAGGTTACCCTGCATATTAAGGACCTTATCTGAATTAATTAGTTTAATTAGTCTGTACAGTAACTCTATGAAGTAGGCAGTATTAATTAGCTTTACTTGCACTTGAGATGAGTGAGGTAGGTAGAAGTTAACTGTCTGATATTTTACAGGCAAGTTTTGAATGCTGGAGCAGGGATTTGAATTTAGGAAGTCTGATCCTGAACCTAGGCTTATTGGCACTGCTCAAGATTACCACCATCATCTCCCCTATCATACAGTCTCATTTGGGGAGCTTAAAATTAGGTGATGTTTTCTCAAGACCCAGTTTCCAGTACACCCTAGATCAGGCACTGGGAGGCCTCTGAGTACCAGCTCCTTTCATGTTTCCTTCTCCATTTATATCATAGAAATCCTGGGCTCTGTTCCCTTCCCCTTCTTATCCACAGTAGTTTGCCTAATTATCCTACCAGTTAATGTAAGCACTGGGGCTCAGCCTGAAGTCTCCACACCCCTCGTTTTTGATTTCAAAACTGGCATCCCCTAATGAATCCTGTTGACACAGTATGTGATGTGCCCAATGGACTGTGAGTCTCTTCTAGAGGTGCTAGGCCCCCTGCCATTGGCTCCCCTGTCAACCAGCTCTGCCTCACTTTACCCTCTCTACCAATTCTCCTGTTGTCCTCCAATTCCCGCATGCATCATGCATACTGAAACAAATTATATATCATAGACAATCTTGCTTCTTATAGTAATCCCTAAGGATGAGGCCACCTTGGTGTTGAATGGGCTCATAAAACAAACCTCCCCACCTGCACCCAATCCTGTCTTTTCTATCAGTCCACCAGTCATGGGGAAAAAGCCACACCAAACAGGCAAGTTTAAAGTAGTACACTGATTATATACCCTTAAGCACTTTTCCTACAAGTTCCCCCTTTCTCCCTCCTACTATGTAACTCCCTCCTCCCTCCCTGCCCATTACCTCTCTGGAGGCCACCCACAATGATCTCTTCTTTGTGCCCCTATCTCTAGTCAGCCAAGTATATGCCTTTGTTCCCTTATCTTGCCTTGTTCAGGAATGTTATCTGTGTGGAGGCCTAATTTGTTTCATCACCTCCTTCACCTCCCCAGGACCTTCACTCCACTGCTTTCTTACTAAGGTCAACTTTAGTCCCTTATCTCAGGAGTTTGCTCCTTATCTACATAGCAGGGATACACAACACCAAGGGGCCAGAAGTGTCACATTCTTTTAGTTCTGTATGTCAAGCTTAATTTACTGTAGCAGGAAACTCAATCTTTGTCCTTACCTGAGCTATTTCTACTTTCAAACCTACCTCATAGGGTCACATAGGGGCTCAGGATGTCCTTGCAGGGCAGCATTTTGGGGGAAAGGCCCACATCTCTTGGGGCTACATAGGTTGTCACTTATAGGCTCATTGTCCCAGCTCTGATGTTCACTTGAAGACAAAACCCTGAGGCTTCTGCATCAACCTTGGGCATGGAACTGTGGTTTTCATTGCTTAAGCTCTTACTGTTCAATTACTAACCCAGCCACTGACAACCACCAGGCATGGACCAGGCTTTGTGGGAACCCCAAAAGATTTTGTCCTTGTCATCTTGTTGAATAAGTCTTCACTTATTCTCAATCTAAGTTACTTGTAAAAGTCCAAGCAACTTTCTTTTCTTCTTTCTGTCCAATATAACCCACAATAACATCCCAAAGAGAGAAAAGGCTTTTGGGAAAAATAGTTAGGAAGAGCATTATCTTCTCTGCCTGACAAGCCTACTTTTGGTTCTGGCCCACAAAAGCATACCCAAAGCAATGTTATAAAAAGACATGGCTGCTTTTCTGAGCTTGCAAGAGAAACCTAACCTGAAGCAGGAAGAACAAAATACATTATATCTTAACATCCTGGTTCCTGCACTTATTAGTTGTGTGACCTTCTTCTATAATCTGGGGGTCATAAAAACATCTGCCTTCCTACTTATTAGGATTGTTTTTAAGGATTAAATGAGTTAACAGAGGTAAAATGCTTAGAACAGTGCTATAAAGTGTTAGCTATTGTTATTATCGGCTACTTATGCAGCTGGTGACATTTTCAGTGCTGTCCGTTTTATACAGTGCCGTCACATCTTAGTTAGAGCTTTCAATGTCAGCACTTAAGGTGAATGCCTTGTATATCCAGAATTACCTCCAAATTTCTCTGGAGACTAGCCATCATATTTCTTGATAAGTCCCACCCAGCCAGCCTTTCTGCCAGCATTAAATCCAACTGTGCTGTCTATGGGTGAGCTCCAGCTACAGGCACTGCTTACAGATTTATACCTCCCCTCACGCAATCTGGAGCCAGGTATTCATTTAATGAAAAACTGAAGAATTACCCATACTGCTTATTTTTTCCCTCTCTCTCTCTCTGTGTTGAGTATATGTGGTCAAATTCATATTATTTAAAAATAAGATCTAACACCAAGGTTGCCTGAAGTCCATCCCATCCTAAGCATAACCAGATAAGAAACTGAAGTCCCTTTCTATTTCAGGGGGCCTTCATGATACCATTGGCCAGACAGGTCAGAGAATGAAGAGTCCCCCTCGTGATACTCACAAAGGCAAATCATCTTGCTCCTCTATTAGGATATGGTAGTAATCAATGAACTTCATTGAAGTGTCATGTCTCCCTTGTCACAATCTTCAGTGAAATCTATGAGTGCTTTTTACTGGGCATTGAGGGGTGTGTATTGTATGGGATGTTCTTCACCCTTGGCAGAGGGTATACAGGGATTATTCAACTATGTGTTGCTGTAAAGCATCACCTGCAGTTTCTGCTCATATCAAGATAGCCTCTTCTAAAAGGGACAATGCAGGCAAATATTAAACACATACACTTGAATAGGGGGGGAAAGTACACTGGACCAGGTACCCAGAGATTTTGGTTTTCTCCTGCCTTGGTCACTTAACTGTGTGGTCTCAAGTGAGTCCCTACCCCTCTTTGAGGCTCAGTGTTTTATCTGTAAGAGGAGGGGGGTGTACATGATGACTTCTCAGCTCTACTGTTCTATATTCTGTGATTCCACTTAATCAGCATGAACCCTTCCTTGAAACCTTCCTAGTGCAGGAATGATTTGGGGGAATGGGCCAGAAAATGTTAACTGTTTCTTGGAAAAAGTCACCTGGTGTAGTAGGCAGTATGGTCATTTCAGTTTCCCTTGGGGAACCAATTCTGCTCTAATTTTTATTTGTGTTATCAGGTGGGGTTGAATTACCCTCTCAGCTATAAGGGCTATTCTGTGCCCCTTGTCACACTGATTGGTTTAGGCATAGGCATGTGACTCACTTTGTCAATGAGAGACACTCCTGGGACTTTTGATGAAATTGTTGGAAAAGAGAGAGACACTCTCTCTCCTCTGGCATTAGTAAACAGGTAAGCTTGGAGGTGGTGATGGCCATCTTTGGCATAACATGGAGAAAGCATGCAGGACAATAAGGCTTAAAAATGAGATACACACAGACAGACAGACATAGAATTAAATAGTGTCCTCTAGCATGTTGAGTCCCTTGTTCCTGCCTTTTCCCAGACTTTACAGTTATAAGAGCCACTAAACACCCTTTTTGCTTAAATTGCCTTGAGTTTTATTCCTATTAATTGCAACTGAACGATGCTTGACTAACACACTTAATGTTTCCATTGAGATGTTGGACAGAAGAATTTGCTTCTCTCCAGATGGCCTGGATTGAGGCTTGGGTGTGAGAGAAGAAGGTGTGATTTTAGATGGTAGAAAGTTGCATGGAAGAGGGAAAACACCCACAATGTGCCAAGCACTATGCTATGCTTTTCATATGTTTTCCCCCCATTTAATCCTATGACCCTATAAAGACAATGCTATTTTTATTATCCCCAGTTGCAGAGGAGATAACTGGGAAACAGACAAATTAAAGACTTGCCTGAGGTCACAGAATAGGTGGCAGAGCTGAGATTTAAATTCAGGCTATTGGTCCCCAGAGCTTGAGCTCCTAATGGTTGAACTAAAATTCTCTGCATGATTTTTCTTTCCTAACTCTGGCCAGCTTAGCATATAGCTGTGGTGGAGTTATAATGTGAATTTAGGTCCACTGGACTCCAGTGCATGAGGAAGTGAACTGTAGGAGAAGGGTAGATGGAGGAGATCTCTAAGGGGATGAGTGATATGGTTAACACAGAAGCATGGAAGACAATTATCCCCCATACCCTGGTATTTATATTTAATATTCTAAATACCAAGAAGGAAAATTATTCAAGGAAATTAATTTTTAATAGAAACAGTTTTTTGCAACTTTGACAACATTGTGATCTATATACACAGTTTTAAACTGTTAAATAATTTAGCATAAATTTTGAAATGAGGATATATTACATATAACCACATCAACATTTTATGAAGCACATTGCTATTTATTAGTTATCATGCAGTGTGTTTCAGCATATCTGTTTTTGATAGTCAAATATATCATTTGAATATTTCCTTTCACATGCAATATACATAAACTCACATGATACTGAGGCAACCTCTGAGAATTTCTATTATTTCTCTATTTTCCTTTTCCCTCCTCTGCTTCATCTATTGTACATTTATTTTTATACACTGTCCCTCATTTGACTATAAAGAAAAGATCCACAAGGGGAGGGTCATGCGCTACATATTAACTCTTATATCTTTGTGGTACCTTGCACATAGTAAGTGCTCAATTGCCGGGGTCCAGCCCCAGCAGGTCCAGGGGCTCCCCATAGGTGAGGACGGAGTCGGCGAAGAAGGAACGACACGGAGACAGCGTTCAGCTGATCAGCATCCCACCCAGGATCTCCAGCCAAGTTCTGGTCTGGATCTCCAGAGAGGTTCTGGTCTGGATCTCCAGCAAAGTTCTGGTTCGGATCTCCAGCCAGGTTCTGTGTCCATGTTCTCTTGCTAGGTTCTCCAGGTTCTCCAGCCAAGTTCTGTAGCCATGTTCCCTCGCTAGGTTCTCCAGCCAGGTTCTGTCCAGGTTCTCCAGCCAGGTTCAGTCACCAGGTTCTAGTCAGGTTCTCTTGCCAATTTCTGTAGTCAGGTTCAGTCCAGGATCTTTTGCCATGTTCTCTCCAGCGAAGTTCTTCTGTCTGTAGGTTCTGTGTAGGTTCTGTCTTCTAAGTTCTGTGTCCTAAGTTCTGTGTCCTGTTGTCTTGTTGCATCTGTATTTATACCAGTTGATTCCAATCCTATCAATCTCATTTCCAAAGATTAGGGCGTTTCTTATCTCCATTCCAGGGACTAAAGATTATGTAGCTTAAGCATGATTGTTCGTAGTTAAAATGATTAATTACCCACCTGGCACTTAGTTAAGAGGTTTTATTCCCTCCCTAACTTCAGGGGAAAATCCCTACCTGGGGATTCAGCCTTTCTCGGAGAGGTGACCTTGGTTAAAACACATAGTGCCAAGAAGGTGAGCAAACATAGTAAGAACCGTATGCCATATATGCCAGGTCCCTTGAAACAGCAAGGATGGACCGGCTCCCGGCACTCAATAAAGTCTGTTAAGTAAAAACATTATATAAGAATTCAGTTTCTCTCAAATTATAAATAATACCAAACATGTTGTGAATAAGTAATTTTAAAACTAACTGTATTAATTGAAGTTATAATGCACCCTGACAATAGCATAATTCATAAGTATACAGATAGATGATTATTATAAATTAAACACACTGATATAACCACCACTCAAATTAAAAAAACAAAACCAACTCTAGCTTCCCAGCAGCCATCTTACATGTCTCCTCCAGATAACTGCTATTCTGACTCTTATTTCTAAATTAATTTTGTCTGTTTTTTAGCCTAATGTAATTAAAATCATAGAGTATATTTTTCCATGTTTGTTTTTTTAAAACTCAATTTTTGGGAAATTTATTAATAGTTTAATGTAGCAGTAATTAATTCCCTTTTATTGTGTATAGAGTTCTAGTGTAACAATATACCACAATTTATTTATTCTATTATTGATGGACTTTGGGTTTTTTTCTAGTCACTTCCCTATTATGAATAGTGCCACTATAAATATTTTTGTGTATTTTGTTTGATACATACAGGTATTTATTTCTGCTGGGTTTATACCTAGGATTAAAATTTTGGGGTCACTGGGCATGCATATTTTCAGCTTTGGTAGATATTGCCAAACAGTTTTCAAAGTAGTTGTATCAATTCTGATGCCCTGCAGTAAAAGACCACCAGGAATACACTTGTAGTCAAATAAAATAAGGGTTATCGATTTGTTGCAACAAGGGAGAATTCACAACCTGGGGGATTGTGGAGTGTTTCAGGAAAAAGGTGTTACAAAGACTTTTTGTAACATTTGGGTTTCTGTTAGGTGATTTTGGGGAGGGTTTAAGGAAGCCAGGCTTTGTTCTTGATAGGATGCTGTCAGGAAGTGGGGTTAATTCTAAATGAGCTTTTAAATTATTTTTTTAAAATATATTTTATTGATTTTTTTACAGAGAGGAAGGGAGAGGGATTGAGAGTTAGAAACATCGATGAGAGAGAAACATTGATCAGCTGCCTCCTGCACACCACTTACTGGGCATGTGCCCGCAACCAAGGTACATGCCCTTGATTGGAATCGAACCTGGGACCCTTCAGTCCTCAGGCTGATGCTCTATCCACTGAGCCAAACCGGTCAGGGCAGGAAGTTAAATTATTTTTATCCAGAAAGCAGAAAGAATGAAGTGAGGCTAAATTGGAACTTGTGAGGAAGCAGAGTGTACTCCTATTAGCCAATATGTTATTTTTATAGGGTGTTGTAACAAATTTTCACAAACTGGGTGATTTAAAGCAACAGAATTTTATTTTCTAACAGTTTTGGAGACCAAAAGTTCAAAATCAAGGTGGCATTCCTTGGCATAATTAGCTGATAATAACAATATCTGATACTTTACAGCACCTCTCCATGTGGTCATTCTGCATTGCCAATGGTGGCTTCCTAACAGCATGAGGCTAAGTTCCAAAAACAAGCTTCTCAGATTTCGCCTTGTGAGAAATAATAGAAAATATATAATCATGTGCTGATTAATGGTGGGGATAGATGTCATTATGTTGTGAGAAACATGTCATTAGATGATTTTGTCGCTGTGCAAACATCTTAGACCTAGATGCGATAGCTTACTGCACACTTCGGCTATATGGTGTAGCCTATTGTTTTGAGGCTGCAAACCTGTATAGCATGTTACTGTACAAGAGGTTAAATCAACACAAGATTAAATCAAGCACAAGAGAAAATGATACAATCAAGAGAGGTGGTAAGTAAACACAAGATGTAAGAGGCTGCTGTCAGCCTAACAGAGCATACTGTTTTACAGTAAACTTTTAAAAAATATATATTTTTATTTATTTCAGAGAGGAAGAGTGAGATAGAAACATCAATGATGAGAGAGGATTATCTATCAGCTGCCTCCTGCATGCCCCCTGCTGAGGATTGAGCCCACAACCCGGGCATGTGCCCTTGGCTGGAATCAAACCTGGGACCTTTCAGTCTGCAGGCTGATGCTCTATCCACTGAGCCAAACCAGCTAGAGCCAGTAAACTTTTTAAAAAAGTAGACAGAGTAAACTCTACTGATAAAAATATAGCATCCTGAATATATAAATCAGTAAAATATTTGTTTATTATCATTATCAAGTATTATGTACTGTACATAATTGTATGTGCTATACTTTTATATGACTGACAGTGTAGTAGGCTTGTTTATACCAGCATCACACAAAAAGTGCCCTAGCTGGTTTGGCTCAGTGGATAGAGCATCGGCATGCAGACAGAAGGGTTCCAAGTTCGATTTCGGTCAAGGGCACATGCCTGGGTTGCGGGCTCAATCCCCAGTGAGGGATGTGCAGGAGGCAGCCAATCAATGATCTCTCTCATCATTGATGTTTCTGTCACTCTCTCCCTCTCCTTCCTCTCTGAAATCAATAAAAATATATTTTTTAAAAAAGAAAGAAATACACAAAAAGCAAGAAAAAAAATCCTAGAATTCCCAGCTGTGAAGTAAAAGGAAAGCCCAGGATGGAGCTGATTTCAAGGGAAAGTGAGAGAAATAGAAGCAGTAACCATATTTCCCATGGACATTGCTAATTAAAAATGGCAGCTTCATCACAGTTTCCAATTTAGACTATAACTAATAGATGACTTTCTTTTTTTACCGTGGACTTGCATTTGATAAGAAAATTTGAAATATAAATATAGCTTTGTCAAGGGACAAGGGGGATCACTGGGTCAGATCATTGGGAATAGTTGACCTAAGGCCTAAATATTTTATAGCTTCCCCAACAATAAAAGGCACAGCTACAAAAAGTGGTACTTTTTGCCTAAATACTGAAACCTAAAATGCTCAAATGAGCATCAGCTCACAAGCAAGAGAATCTGGTGGAACAGTAGCTGGAAATCAGATGTTCCACACAGGAGAAACTTCTAGAAACATGGGCACAGGCTCCCAAATGCAGATGCAGGTCAACCACCAAGAAACAGGTATAGGCTATATCTCAAAAGGCCTCACAAGTGGAATTCATTCCTTTGGTGAGTTTATTGGCCTCCAAGGGCTGACTCTCTGTCTTAGCATCTCAGGAAGCTGAATTTTTAAGCACAGAAAGATCAGTGGAGCTTTCCTTCTCTCAAATGTGGAATTACTAAAGCTCATGAGACTTATTAAAAACTAGAATGTCAACATATTCATTCATAATAATAAATGACTGCCATAGGAACTTTAAAAAGTTCTCCCAATTAATCCAGTCTCACAGTACCCCTGTGAAGTGGGTCCTCTTGTCACCCCCCAGTTTTAGATGAGGAAACTTAATTTTAAGGAGGTTTATTTAAGGAAGTTAGGTAACTGGGGTGCAACTGGATTGAACTGGGGTTAGAAACGAGAGAGTCTGTCTGCAGAGCTGACTATGTAAGCACTCTATTAGAGTTGCCAATGGTGCTTAATTGAAAGTTACGTGCTCATAATTAATAGATTTTGCTTTTGTACACAATTGTGGTTTGGAATTTCATAGTAATGCAGCTGGGAATAAGGTGGATTTGACAGCTGCTTTCCTGGCCTTGGAATCACTCTTGCACTTGGGAATACAGTGCTAATATTCAGGTTGCAGCCTTACAGAGCCAGCTGGGTTCCCACAGAAGACAACCATTGGTGAGAACTATGAATCATGGGGAACAGATCAAGGAGTGTGGGTAGGTCCCTGCAAACCTTGACATGTCATTAGACGATTTCGTCGCTGTGCAAACATCTTAGACCTAGATGTGATAGCTTACTACACCATACACCATATAGCCGAAGTGTGTAGTAAACCTTGACATGTCCCTTCTCCACTTTCAGAAACCTGACTCCTACTGGAGGTGCTGCTGTTGAAGATGGCCTTCATTATATGGCCAAGGGGATGTGTCACCAGTCCTCTTCCACAGGTTCCAAGAGGGGCTCAAAGCAGTCAGTAAGCAGCAGTAGCAGGTCCCTGGAGTCCCGAAGGAACATTCCCTTAGCATTTTTTGATTCTTAGTGGGTTTCATAAAAGATTCAGGGACTTAATTCTCTTTAACTCAGACTTTCTGGACCCAGTTCCTTGTGTTTTAACCCACCAGGTATTAAAAACTATTGGGCAATCACAATGTCTCAGACAATAGAATGAGCACTTTATTGTCACAAACTTATTCAATACTAGTGGCCTGGTGCACGAAATTCATGCACATTAAAAGGGAATTAATTAGAGGAAATATTTTAATACTGCTATTTGCCCTTTCTCTATAAAAGAAGTGTCAGAGATGAAAGAAAATTAGTAAAATGTATATGAAAATCTTCCTCCTGTCAGAGTCTGGGGCATGCCGTAGGACCCAGAGTCAAGTCCCTGCCCACCCGTGTGCACTTAGAAATCGAATGAGACTCAGACCCGGCCGGCCCCACCCCCATTGTGCGAGATCCAGACCCAACCGGCCCCACCCCTGTCAAGCTCCGCCGGGCGGGGGGCACAGCCTCAGGTCCCCCATCCTGCCAGGTGGGGGGTGCAGCCTCAGGGCCCCTGTCAAGCCCTGCTGGGTGGGAGGCACAGCCTCATGTCCCCCGGCCTGGTACGTGGTTGGGGGGGTGGCATGAGGTCCTCTGGCCTGGTGCTGGGGCGGAGGGTGCAGCCTGAGGTCCCCCATCAAGCCCTGCTGGGCAGGGGGGACACAGCCTGAGGTCCCCCATCAAGCCCCACATGGTGGGGGGACGCAACATCAGGTCCCCTGCCCCGGCCTGGCGCCACACAGCCTCAGGTCCCTGCTGATCACTCGTTATAGCTCATTACAGAAACCCTGCCTCCACTGTGGCTGCAGCCATCTTGTGTTATGGGAACCCTGCCTCTGCTATGGGCTCAGCCATCTTGTGGTGGCATGATGGAGTGAGGGTCAATTTGCATATTACCTCTTTTTTATATAGGATTTACAATAACCTTATGGTGGAATTACTTTTATGATACCCATTTTGTAGATAAGATTTCTGAGACCCAGAGTGGTTAGGTAACATGTCATAGGCTAATGCTTCTTTTTTGATTTTAATGAGTTTATGAATCACTTGGGGGGTCTGGTTGAAATGCATTTCCTGATCTGGTAAGGCTAGGGTAAGGAATGAGATCCTATATTTCTAATCAGCTTGCAGCTGTTGCTGCTGTTGGTTGGGGGACTGCACTGAGAGCTGAGATTCTCTTACACTCCCGGGCTTTCCCTCTTCATCGCCATGTGCTACTGTTTCCTGTTATAGGTCTGACAAGTCCAGGATACCCATGTGTCCTTGGTTCCTAATATGAAGACCCACAAGTACTCTCCTTTCTATCTGTGGCCCCTGGTCACTAGCCTACTTGTCATTCCGCTCACCTCCTTTCCTTGCTCTTTCCCACACATCCACAAGGCTTGTCCTGCCATGTGCCCTACTGGTCTCTTCTCCTCAGAGAGGATGCTATCTGAAAAAGCCCCTGTAATCTGCCCATTTCTTCTCTTATCCTCCTATAAGTGTCTTCATAGCATTTAGTACTACCAGATAGAATAGTTCACATACATACAGTTTATTGTTAATTGTCTATCTTCCTTCCTAGCATGTAAGCTCTTTGAAGACAGAACTTTGTCATTTTTCCCCACTATTTTATCTTTAGCATCCTGACCAGTGCCTGCAACATAGTGAAGCTCAATAATTATTTTGAAATAAATGAATGAGATTACGAATAAATGAGTGACTATGGTCTAACTTCCTAATATATTATAATAATAAGAGAGGTACCTAATATTTTCTGAGCACATATAGTACCAGAAAATATGATCTCATTTGATTCTTACAAAAATGCTTAGAGCTGTTATCATTAGTTCAATTTTTTAGATGAGAAACCTGAGACTCCAAGAGGTACACTAATGTGCTCAAGCTCACACATGACAGAATTAGGTTTTTCAACTAGATCTAATTTTAAAGTCACCAAACTGTCACTGTGCTGGGCATATGACTGTACCATTGTTTCCATGTTGCAGGATCAGCTGCATGGAGATTGAGCTTGGAGAGTGGGATCCTATGTTAGAATCCACAGATCTGTAAGCAAGCCAGAAAAAAAGTGGAATGACTGGCTTATTAAGTTAATTCTTATTTTCACCACTTTTCATTTTTATCCTCTAAGCTACCACCTGGTCAGGAAAAATGATTCCACTTGATACTTGCTTTTAATTTTACAAAAATGACCTCTGCTACATGAAAAAATATGTTTCGTCATCAAGAATATGCATATTTAACTCCAGTACCAGTGGTTCATGCTACTTCTTACAGCAGGGATGTTATCTCAGAGTAGAACAGTGGTTCTCAACCTTCCTAATGCCGCGATCCTTTAATACAGTTCCTCATGTTGTGGTGACCCCCAATTTCATTGTTACAAATTGAACATAATTAAAGCATAGTGATTAATCACAAAATAATATGTAATTATATGTGTGTTTTCCAATGGTCTTAAGCGACCCCTGTGAATGGGTTGTTCGACCCCCAAAGGGGTCGCGACCCATAGGTTGAGAACCACTGGAGTAGAAGGAGATCGAATGGGGAATTAGGATTGTATTTTGTACCTGGTGCCCTGAGCAATTTCTGATGCATTGTAAATAGTTAAATAAAAATAACCTCTCCCTAATCTTGGGAGCAGGCTAGTGGGTTTATTTAATCACTCACAACAGAGTTTATTTTCTAGGCAGAAAGGAGAGCAGAGGGGGCATGTGATCAGCTAGAATGGCAGAGGCTCAGGGTTGAAGCTTCGGGCTTTTACATGGTTGACAATGATCCTGAAAGTCATGCTTTAAAGGGGAGAGTAGCATCCCTTCCACTGCCAGTAATCAGAGACATCCTCTTGCCCATGAACCTTTGTTCTCTGGCAGCTGGGTCAGTCCCGGGTCTCCAGAGTTCTGCCAATGTCACCACTTGGCCCATGAAACTGGGCATCACCAAGGCTTTCCATTTATTGAAAGTCTTTATTTATTGAAGGTCTCGCTTATTGAATGTCTTTAAATCCATTCCCTGGCCTAGTGTATTGGTCAGGGTCCCAGCAGGACAGTATATTAAAATTCATTTGAAGAGTGTTCAACAGATGGGTTATTTACCAAAAGTAAATGACAACCAGGCCAAAGTCCAGGGTCCCAAGTGTCAGGTTCTGAGGTACCATCAGTGATCCTAATGCTCCTTAATAATGCACACGGTAGCCATCAGAACATCCCCAGAAGCCCAGTGACAACTCCCTGGATAGCTCTGTCATTACAGTAATAATTTGAATCAATAGTGTAGTAAAGCAGCCATACGTTTATTTCACCCAAGAGATTAAGCAAACAATTATATAAATCATTCTGTAGAAAAAAACAAATGCTCCAGATGCAAAGGGAGGCTGTGTGCTTGTCCCTAACCAAATGCTCGTCCTTTAATACATTTAATTTTTCTGCTTTATCATCAGACCACGAATTCCCACATTCATAAAAAATCAAGTTGTAAATTTGCTGCAATTTATCTTCTAGCTGAGGAACTGAAAGCTTGTGTGTGTGTGTGTGTGTGTGTGTGTGTGTGTGTGTGTGTGTTTCTTAAACTTTCCAGGATGTACAATGCCAACCTCACTACCATATACATAGCAGAAGCTCACTGTCAGTGGAGGTGGCCACAATAATTACTGTTTAAAATAATTACTATGGCATGACTGTTGAGCACAATGGGTTTGTCCTGATGATGAGGTTTCACTTCTTTCTGCCTTTCCTTTATAGCATATTGAACCACAAGCATTCACCTTAACGTGTTTGAAACTTCCATTGTAATGGTTTTATTTTCACATTTGTCAGAGGAGAGGTAGCCTGGAGCATCTCAAGCATTGGAGGCAGCATTAACTTCCAGAGGCCAGATTTCCCTTCCTCTCCATGTTGTATAGAGGGTTCTCTAATGTACATTCAGTAGTTTGAACTTGGCCATAATTACAGTCTTATTATCCTCACTAGCTTTACTTATCTCATTATTTCCTCTCTCCTGTGTTAGAGGTCAGTAGAACACCCCTTTCATTAGCCACTTACTCCTTCTCTCTAGTAGTTTAACCCTGATTGATCCACTTAAGGCCCTTCTTTGTAGTTAACTTTGCTGACCTTTCCTTTGAGATTCCACCCTGGGGTTCTTTCATTGGGCACAAGCAGCCCAGTTCTAGATCAGAAGTTCATTATCATTAATTTTATTAGAAGGAGGTTGAGTTTCATCATTGCTCAATGAGCACTACTTTATTTTTATGCTCCCTTTCCCCCTACTTGTGTTGGAGGTTGGCTCTTCTATCTTTGCATACATTTTTTTGTACTCTTCTTTCTAAAATGTTTGTAGCAGCTAGAAGGGCTAAGACTGACATATAAAAATGTGCACCTTCTTAAGAAAGGACATGACCTCATGCCCAGGCATAGATAGATTGTCAGAGGCTTGTTAAAGTGAATGTGTGTGAGAGATGAGACACAGGTATGTGCTGTGAATGGTCCATTTTATTGATTCATTCAACAAATATTTATTGGGCATCTCTCCAGTGTTCACTGATAAAGGTACTAAATCATTCTAAACCATCATTGCCTGTTACTTTAACCCTGTACGACATTACCCAGGAGAATATGCTCACATTTGTTTTTGTACTAACTTCTGTCCTGATGATATATTTACAGTATACATACCATTGTGGAAGATACCCCATAATTTTCATTTTATCTATTTTATAATTTAAAAAGATGCTTTTATAGCATTTTGATAGTTCGCTCATATTTATAACAACCATTGTTGGATATTCCCTGTCTGGGAATGACAGGATGGGGGTGGGGAAGACAAGTGTTACTACCCTAAGCTACATTTAAGGCTCAAGGGTTATTGCTGGCATCTTTTCAGCATACCCTGGTGGTGGTTGTTGAGGGGTGGTGGGGTGCAGGTGCATTGAGAGAAGTGGAAAGATTAAGATACCTTTGAATGAACAATTAAATATTTTGGAATTATGGTCAAATATTGCCTTACTAAGAGAAATTTGCAAGAGGCATCCCTATCATTTAGCCAAGCCCCATCTACCCCAGTCCAGGGAGGGTTGGGAAAAGTAAGATTGCAGTTTCTCCTGAGCATACTGATAAATTAGTTCTCCCAGCTCCTCCTGTGTGTCTAATAGGGTTAGTAGGGGAAGTGAATTCCCCCATGATGCCTCAATTCCTCAGGCAGTTGTACCTTCAATATCAAAGACATTGAACTGCAGAAGCTATTTTGGGATCTCAGGCCATGTGGTTCTTCATTTGGTCCTCTAGCATTCTAGCATCTAATAACATCTGAATCCTCTGGAAGAAACATCAAAATACGGACTGCTGGGCCTTAGCCTCAGAGTTCCTGATTCAATGGATTTGGGGCAGAATCTGAGAATTTGCATTCTAAATTCCCAGGTGCTGCTGGTGCTCTGGCCCTAGGACATACATTTACTCTGTCCTCTTCTTATGGGTTTCCTTCCTGGTTTCATAAAGGGTTCATTTCCTTGTGAGGAGGATATAACCAAAGGAATATGCCTTTGGTTGGGGAAAGCTTTTTTTTAAAAAAAATTATTATTGTTTAAAACCTTATAATGAAAACCTCTGTTCCACCTTCCATGTTTAACAAATGTTAGCATTTTGCCATATCCATATCAATAGCCATTGCTTATGTAAGTGACTTGCATGGCACAGCTTATTTACTTCTAAACAACTGTATGTGAGTGGTACTTTTATTGTCTTCATATTCTGGGGGAAGAGACTGAGGCCCAGACTGGTTTAAAGTCACTTGCCCAAGGACTCTCAGCTAGCAAGTGGGATTCTAGATTTGAGCCCAGAGAGCCTGGCTTCAGGGAACCTATGTTCTTCACTACTACAGTAAGCTGCTCCTTGAGATTTTAGCTCTTTTTTTCCTCTTTTTAAAAAAATTAAATTTATTGAATTTATTGGGGTGACATTGGTTAATAATATTATATACTAGCAGGTTTCAGGTGTACAATTCTATAATGCATTATCTGTATATTGTATTTTGTGTTCACCATCCAAAGTCAAGTCTTCTCCCATCACTGTATATCCCCCCTTTATCCTCTTCTCCTTATCCCTCCCCCCTTTTCCTCTGGTATTCACCATACTGTTGTCTTTGTCTATGCATTTTTTTTTTTTTGCTTAATCCCTTCGCCTTTTGCACCTAGCTTCTCAAACCCCTCCCCTCTGACAGTTATCAGTCTGTTCTCTGTATCTATGAGTCTATTTCTATTTTGTTTGTTAGTTTATTTTGTTCATTAGATTCTACATATAAATGAAATAATACAGTAGTTGTCTTTCTCTGACTGACTTATTTCACTTAGCATAGTACTCTCCAGGTCCATCCATGCTATCATAAAGGGTAAGATTTCCTTCCTTTTTATAGTCAAGTAGTATTCCATTGTATAGATAAATGTACCACAGCTTTTTTTATGCACGCATCTACTGATGGACACTTGGGCTGCTTCCAAATCTTGGCTATTGTAAATAATGCTGCAATGAACATAGGGATGCATATATTCTTTCAAAGTAGTGTTTCAGTTTTTTTTTGTTTTGTTTTGTTTTTTTCAGATATATTTCCAGAAGTGGAATCTCTGGGTCACAAGGCAGTTACATTTTTAATTTTTGGAGGTAACTCCACATTGCTTTCCAAAGTGGCTGCATTAGTCTGCATTTCCACCAGCAGTGCCCAAAGGTTCCCTTTTCTCCACATCCTCGCCAACACTTGTTGTTTGTTGATTTTTTGATGATAGTCCTTCTGACTGGTGTGAGGAGATACTTTATTGTAGTTTTAATTTGCATTTCTCTGATTATTGGTGATGTTGAGCATCTTTTCATATATCTATTGGCCATCTATATGCTCTCTTTGGAGAAGTGTTTATTCAAGTCCTTCATCTATTTTTAAATTGGATTGTTTGTCTTTTGGTGTTGAGTATAAGTTCTTTATAAACTTTAGATATTAACCCCTCATCAGATGTATAACTGGCGAATATGTTCTCCCATTCAGTGGGTTGTCTTTAATTTTGTTGATGGTTTTCTTTTCTATGCAAAATTGTGTATAGTTTGATATGGTCCCATTTGTTTATTATTTTTTGTTTTCCTTGCCCAAGGAAATATATCAGAAAAAATATTGCTAGGAGAATACCTGAGATTTTATTGCCTATGTTTTCTTCTAGGATATTTATGGTTTTGAGTCTAACACATAAGTGTTTTATTCATTTTGAGTTTTATCCATATTCTTGTGTATGGTGTAAGAAGGTGATCTAGTTTCATTTTTTGCATATATCTGTCCAATTTACCCAACATCATTTACTGAATAGACTATCTTTACCCCATTGTATGTTCTTGCTTCCTTTGTCAAATATTAACTGACCATAAAGGTGTGGGTCTATTTCTGGGCTCTCTATTCTGTTTCATTGATCTATATGTCTGTTTTTATACCGTTACCAGGCTGTTTTGATTAATATGGCCTTGTAGTATAGTTTGATATCAGGTATTGTGATACCTCCAACTTTGTTCTTCTTACTCCAGATTGCTGAGGCTATTTGGGGTGATTTTGGTTCCATATAAATTTTTGGAATATTTGTTCTAGATCTGTGAAATATGCTATTGGTATTTTAATAGAAATTGCAATGAATCTATAGATTGCTTTGAGTATTATGGACATTTTAATGATGTTAATTCTTCTAATCTATGAACACCATATGTGCTTCCACTTGTTTGTATCCTTCTCAATTTCTTTCTTCAATGACCTATAATTTTCTAAGTACAGGTCTTTTACCTCCTTGGTTAAATTTATTCTTAGATACCTTGTGTTTGTTTTTGTTGTTGTTGTTGCAATAGTAAAAGAGATTGTTTCCTTAGTTTCTCTTTATGGTAGTTCATTATTTGTGTATAAAATCAATTCAGTTCTACCTGGAGTAGCACTGATATTTTTATAGGTACTACATTGAATCTATAGATTGCTTTGGGTACATACTTATTTGCATCTTCAATCTCTCTCTCTCTCTCTCTCTCTCTCTCTCTCTCTCTCTCTCTCTCTCTCGGTGTTCTTATAATTTTCTTGAGTTAGAGGTATTTTACCTTCTTGGTTAAATTTTTTATTCCTAGGTATTTTTTTAAATGCAGTTGTAAATGGGATTGTTTTCTTAGTTTCCCGTTCTGATAGTTTATTATTGATGTATATAAATGCAATTGATTTCTGGATGTTTATTTTGTATCCTGCTATGTTACTGAATTCATTTATCAGTTTTAGTAGTTTTTTGGTAGAGTCTTTAGGGCAGTGGTTCTCAACCTTGGCTGCACATTAGAATCACCTGGGAATCTTTTTAAAATCCTGACTTCTGGGCCTCATCCTCTGTAAATTCTGTTTCTTTGTTACTAATGTTTTGGCCCCACCCCATAACAAAGAAACAGGGTTTTCTAGATGCAGTATCTTGTCATCTGCAACAAATGACAATTTTACTTCTTCCTTTCCAATTTGGATGCCATTTATTTCTTCTTCTTGTCTGATTGCTGTGACTAGGACTTCTAGTACTTCGTTGAATAAGAATGGTGTCCCTGTCTTGTTCCTGATCATAAGAAAAACACTTTTAATTTTTTTCCTTTGAGTTTGTTGGCTGTGGGTTTGTCATATATGGTCTTTATTATCTTGAGATATGTTCTCTCTATTCCCACTTTGCTGAGAGTTTTTATCATAAATAGGTGCTGGATTTTATTGAATGCTTTTTCTGCATCTATTGATATGATCATGTAAAACGTTACAGATTCAGTCAAAGTCCTATTTGTATCCTGTCCCTGACCTCATTTCTACTTGTTATTGACTCTCCTGGAGATGGTTGAATTCTAGGCAGAAAATGTTCAGGGTCTTCTAATTGTGGAACTGCCTTACCATTTCCTGCATGTTTGGTCATTTTCCCCCTCTGGCTATAGAGAAAATGGTCAGACTTTGGTTTAAAGTTCGATGCCTTCAACAGCTCCCTTCTCACCTACAGAGGCATTCCTAGGTGTCCTAGAGAATGTGGCAGTCCCTTCCCCAAGTCTCTGTTTCAGTTTCTTGGGTGGTCTCTCTCAGCTGTAATCACTCCCATCCTTTTCTTCTCACTGGCTGGCTCCATTTAACCATTCCAGTCCCAGAGTACTGACCTCTGGCTCACCCTTGGATATGGCCTCTTCACTGGTTTCTGCCGCATTCATTCCTTTATTCACTCATTTATTAATAAACATTCATTGAGCAGCTACTATGTGCCAGGTACTCTCCAAGGTCCTGGGGATGCAGCATTGAGTAAACAAGACACAAAAATCCCTGCCCTTATACTTATACTCCTGGTCCCCTAACTTTTTTCCCCTGCTGTCTTCCAGATTTTTCCAAGCCCTGTGCTCTGTAGTCTCACCACCGGCCTGTTGTCCACCTACATCTAGACCTTGTTCTCTGATCTTGGCCTCCATTTCTCCAAGAAGACATTCAGGGTATAATTTCCTCTCTGAGCATGGGGGCAGGCATGAGCCTCAGACAGTACATAATCCTGAAGTTTTCAAATTAGATATCTGTTTAGTAGCAATAGGAGCAAAATCATAGGTGGAAGGCCACACTATAAAGCAGATAAGAGAGGAGCTGCTGAGGCACAAGTGAGGTGGGAAGCTAGGAACCCCCACCCTAGGCTGGCCTATCCTTTTCCATGGTGATTCTCAAGGCTCTAGCACAGTAACCTGGGGTTCCATAGAACATAGTTAAACAACCATTCCAGCACCAAGTTGTATGCTCACTTAAATGGAAAGTTTGGGTTCAGGCTCTGCCTATTGGATTCCAGAGGCTGAGGGGAAACTGGTGAATGCCACTCACTAGTTGCCTGGGCCCAGGTCAGTTTTCTGAGGCTGCTGTCTGAGCCTGCATTTAGTTATATGTTTTTTTCCTCCCATTGACAGACTTCCTGGGCTGCTCATTTTGTCATTGTGTTGTTGTTGTTGTTGTTGTTGTTGTTATGCTTGTCAAGACTTATTTTCTTAAAGAAAAAAAGCTCAACCCACATATTATGAGAAATTGGCTCTGACATATATTTCTATTCCTTTTCCAAAGAAGTTTCCCTATACATTTTCTCAAAGTGTCATTAAGCTCTCATAGGCTTTTTCCAATAACTCCCCCCAACACCCGAGTCTGACTTTAGCATTTTCTGAAAACAAGGTGACTCTTATTTACAGATTCTGAATGTATTCCAGTTCTTGGCAGTCTTAAGCACACAGCTGAATGCGTGCTAAGTCTAGCATGGATAATTACACCAGCTGTGACCTTTTAGAAACATGTATTTGGACTAAAGTGGTGTTTAGTCACTTTTGATTGACTTAGGTTTTACTCGGGTTATGTTTGGTAAACTTCAAATATTTGCTTCCATATAAGCTGGTTAAACTCCCAAAGACAAGTGCCGTGTGTGGCTTTCTATTTGGAAGAGCAACTCTGTGATGTCAGTGACAGAAGAGACTGTGTGTGCTTGTGCACACCTGCATGAACACATGTCCACACATGGTCAGAGGCAATGTAGAGAGACGAATGACACCTGGAAGTAAAAGTGGCATGACATTGCCATGCATGTGGTGTGAAGTCTGAAAGTGCACTGGCTGTTGGGAGACAGGCATGAGCTGTTATTGCTTTAAAGACATTTCCCTTGTAGCTGCAGACGTGGTAGGAGAGAGAGCTTGGAAATGAGCTGCTCTCCCATCTGTGCTCTCCAGCCTAGGGTGACCTTGGACAAGCCTCTTAAAAAAGCCTCTTAAATGCCTCGAGCTCTCTAAGCCTCAACATTTTCCATCCTCAGAATGGGAGTGATGTGACCTTTCTTTCTCCCATTGACCGTGCTGTTGAAGAATTAGGGATTCTGCATGTTAACTGTTGGCACACAGTTGGAATGCAATAATGATGCAGTCCATCCACATTTTGGTTTCTTACCATCCACTCACCCTTCTGAAGACTCTGAATTGGGCACACCCCTTTTGCTATATCCCCCCACTCTTAATTGCTTGGTGTAGCCCAAGTTACCAGACCCTGCTCACATGCCCTTGTCCTTATCATCTCAGTGGAAGCTCTTCTGATTTCCAACTGCCAGACCTACATTTCTTCCCCTGACTTTCCCTTTTCAATAGAACCCACTCCATTAGACTGGCAGTTTTGAGAGATTAGCATCCTCCCTTCCTCCCCGCCCATGCTAGGGCTATTCTCCCCCGCCGCGCCCCCCCCCCCCCACCAGTGACTGATGGGAATTGGTGTATACACTCCAGCCCTCTCACCCCCTCAGGTGGGGTGATGCTGAGGTACGTATTCTGCGCTGAATGCCAGTTTCCTAATGCGAAGAACTTCAGTAGTGTGTGTGTGTGGGGGGGGGAGGGGGGTGATAGCTGGCATGAAAACATACTCTTTCTTGCATCTTGATTGTCTTCACAACATGGCAGCTGGCATTTGTATGATCCAAGAGAGCAAGATGGCTGCGGCGATGTCTTCTATGACCTATGTGCTCTGTGGCTGCTGTAGCAAACACTTGGTGGTTTAAAACAACACCGATTTATTTTATGTTATGGTTCTGTCTGTCAGAAGTTCAAAGTCAGTTTCACTGGGCTAAAATCAAGGGGCCAGCAGGGCCAGGTTCCTGACAGAGGCTCTAGGGAAGACTATTTCCTTGACTTTTCCAGCTTCTAGAGGCCATCCTCATTCCTTGGCTCATGAATTCTTCAGTAGTCAAATCCTCTCTGCCTTTCTCTGATAAGGGCCCACTTGGAAAATCCAGGATAAGCTCTCCATCTCCAGATCCTCAATCCTATTTGTAAAGTCTCTTTTGTCATTTAAGAAAACATTCACAGATTCTAGGGATTAAAATATGGACATTATTCAGCCAACCACAACCTGCCCTCAGAGGCCACATACTGTCATCTCCTCCACATTGTCTAGAAATGTGGAGGTCCAACACACATTTGAAGGAGGGGAATTAGGTCCCCTCTTTTGAGGAAAGGACTACAGACATATTTTAAAACCATCAAAAAGAGCAATCCCAGCTAAGACACCTTGGTACTAGCATACATACATCCCCATTTCTGATCCTTTTTCTCCCCCAAAGCTTAGGTGTTAAGAGAGCTGGGGTCTCCCACTGGCCTTCCTGCTCTCTCTGAGCTCAGTGGGTTCTACTCTAAACCAGGACACAGTGCACCTGATTCTCAGCTGCCCTTCCTGGGACAGAGTGTTTATAAGGACACCAAAGTAAAAATAACACATGTAATCTTAAGCTCCACTGTCTGTTGCCTCTTTTGCCTTGTGTGTGTGTATGGGGGCGGGAGGGGGGTGGCGGGGAGGGTGATGTCATAATTCATATGCTTGAAAAATAAATGTCTAGAGGTAACGAGATAATAAGGACTAGAATTTTACATGACAGATAATGTAATTAATTAATCAGTATTTATGAGAGCATACTTTATGCAAGGTACTGGGGCAGAGCAATGAGCATGTGGGCATAGGGCCTTCCCTCCAGGGGCTTTTAGTCCTGTGTGGCCTCAGACAGGGACAAAACAATCCCTCAGTTGTGTTGTGATCACAAATGCCCCCCCTTACTGCCTTTTCTCTCCCATTCCTCCTCTTCTCTTCTTTTGTGATCCAAAAGCTTTGGAACTTTCAAAAGTATTCAGAAAGGGGGTCACTAGAATGCCCTTTTCTATTAGTACTATAAGCCTACCCCCATTTCAACAAGGGCTCCACAGCCCAGATTCTTGAATAGCAGAGAGATTGAGAAGCTTATTGCAGACGAGTGTAAAGCTACCGTGCAACAGAGGTATTTGGGCAGTTCCATTTAGCCACTATAGGAACTGACCTCCTCTGGTCTCAGAAGGAGACCATGCAGCTGAACACCTTTTTCTTTTTTTAAAATATATTTTATTGATTTTTTACAGAGAGGAAGGGAGAGGGATAGAGAGTTAGAAACATCGATGAGAGAGAAACATCGATCAGCTGCCTCCTGCACACTCCCCACTGGGGATGTGCCCGTAACAAGGTACATGCCCTTGACCGGAACGGAACCTGGGACCCTTGAGTCTGTAGGCCGATGCTCTATCCACTGAGCCAAACCGGTTAGGGTGCAGCTGAACACCTTTGAACCATTGACTTCAGCTATGCCAGATTCCTCCTATTAAGAGAAGCAAGGAGTGGCTACCAGCCTTGATAAAAAATCTTTAAGTCTGCTGACCTTTTAATAGCAAGAGTTGTCCCAGATAAACTTTTGTGGCATCCCCATCAGCCAGTGCTTGCCTTTGTTCAGCCTGGAGCCTGGCTTGGGTGTTTTATGCTAGTTCTGGTTGCATTTATTTATTTTTGGTAACAGCTTTACTGAGATTTAATTCACATACCATATAATTTACTCATTTAAAGTATACACTTCAATGTTTCTTTTTGTTTATTTATAGAGTTGTTCAACCATCCTCACAATTAACTTTAGAATATTTTCTTCACCCACCCACTCTACCCCTTACTCATTCTCTCTAATACTCTCATCCTTACCCCTCCACCCCCACCCCTGGCACTAGGGGCCTAATTTACTTTCTGTTTCTATATATTTGCCTATTTGGAAATTTCATATAAATGGAATTATATGATATGTGGATTTTTATGTTGGCTTCTTAGCATAATAAAAATTTCCTTGGTTCTTAAGGTTCACCATGTTGTAGCATTTATCAGTACTTCACTCATTTTTTAAAAAATATATATTTTTATTGATTTAGGAGAAGAAGGGAGAGGGAGAGGGAGAGAGAGATAGAAATATCAATGATGAAAGAGAATCATTGATTGGCTGCCTCCTGCATGCCCCCTAGTGGGTATTGAGCTGCAACCTGGGCATGTATCCTTGACCAGAATCGAACCTGGGACCTTTCAGACCCCAGGTTGATGCTCTATCCACTTAACAAAACTGGTTAGGGCTCATTCATTGTTATGACTGAATATTTCTCCATTTTATGGATATACCAAATGTGATTTATCCATTTATTGGTTGATGGACATTTGGTTTTTTTTCTACCTCTTGATTACTGTGAATAATACTGCTATGAATATTCATGCATAAGTTTTTATATGGACGTGTTTTCATTTCTCTTGGGTGTATATCTAGGAGTGGAATTGCTGGGACATATGGTAACTTTATGTTTATCTTTCTGAAGAACTGATAAGCTGTTTTCCAAAATGGCTGCACCATTTTACAATCTAATCAGAAATGTAGGAGGATTCCAGTTTCTCCACATCCTTGCCAACACTTTTTGTTGTCTGTTGTTTGGTTATGGGCATCTTAGTGGGTGTGGACTGGTAGCTCTCTGTGGCCTCCTTGGAGTCTAGCATCTCTTAAGGTTTGACTTTCCATGCGGGTGGTAGTGCCCATGTCTCCTTTGACACCATCTCCGCACATCACTCCCAGTGCCCAGCTCATGGTAAATTCTCACACACCACGTGGGTTAGATGAAGGGGTGGTTTTCCATATTGCTTTATCCAGTGATGCTCCATCTCACCTCCTGCCCCACAAATAAGATTTTTCATTTTCTATCCGTCAACTCTTTTTACCATCTTAATACCCACCCTAATCTTTGTGTTTTACATTTATGGTCCTCCCTTGAAGTCCAAGCAAGCTCAGTTGCTTGGGAAAGAATTGTACTACAAATGCCCAATAAAGTAGCTCATGTTAATTCCCCAGCCCACAGAAACACTTTTTTCCTTCCTCTTGCCTTGTGTACTAGTTCCTTATTGTTGCTGTCACAAATTACCACAAATTTGGTGGCTTAAAGCTATGCAGACTTCTTGCCTTAGAGCTATGTAGGTCAGAAATTAAATACAGGTAGCACTGGACTAAATCAAGGTTCTAGCAGTGCTGTATTCCTTGTGGAGGCTCTAAGGGAAATAATCCATTTCTTTGCCTTTTCCACCTGCTGGAGGCCACTCCCATTCCTTGACTGGTAGTTCCTTTTTCCATCTTTGAAGGCAGCAACATTACATTTCTCAGACCCTATTTCTGTAATCAATCTCCTCTGACTCTCTTCTGCCTCCCTCTTTTACTATTGAGGACCCTTGTAATTACACTGGGCCCACCTGGAAAATATAGGATAATCTCCTTATTTTAAAGTCAGCTGATTAGCAATCTTAACTCCATTTGCAACCTTAATTCTACTTTGCTGTGTAACATAATGTAGTCACAGGTTCTGAGGATTGGATATAGATATCGTTGGGGGCAATTATTCTGTCTACCACACTTGGCTTTTCTTTCCTCCCCCTCATTCTTTCCCCTTCCAGCCTTTCTGCTTTCCTTCTCTCCCTCCTTTACCTCATATTTACTCCCCCCACATTTCAATAGGGGAAGAAATGGAGCAGACTGTCACTTTACCAAGTGTGTCAGCAGGTCAATGGCAGTTCTGAGGTCATTACTGAAATGCCAAAGGCAGTAGAAGCTGTCTGTCAAAATTGGTCTTGTAACTTGTAGATCTTTCAGAGTATATTTTTTTAATGGAGCTTTAACTCCACAAGGTTTATTTTCTTCCTGAATATTATGAATTGGCAAATTTAAGAATGCAGTTCTTTCATTCTTTAATCAGAAGCATTCTAAAGGCAAGTTATTCAGGCATTGTAGACAAAGAGGATAAATTGCTGGGTGGTACAATTGGATATTGGAGCTGGGAAGAAAACTGGGAGGGAGAGAAAACTGGGAGGGAGAGGCTGGTGGCAGAGCCCTTCCATCCTGTGACCTTCACTCCAGTCTGTGAGCAAAGGCTGATGGGTGATGCTTAGGGAAAGGTCATCAGGGCCATAGTTGGCTTAAACCTTGAGAAGGATAAACTTGGAGGGTGAATGGAGGAAGGGAAAGGAAGTAAAGGAGTTGCAAAGCAATATAGACTTAAATAAATTTTTTTTTCTTTGAACACATTTGCAAGATGAAGGATGAAAACAATTTCATTCATTTAAGAAATCTTTACTTGGTATGTACAGTTTGAAAGGAGAAATATTATGCAATGGGTATGGGGCCTGAAGGCAAAGAAGCAAAAGGCAATAATACACTTGCTTTCATGGAGCAAATACTTGCATAATATAAAAGTCTAATATGCTAAGTGTCCAACCCATCGGCCGACCAATCAACCAATCACTATGACGCACACTGACCACCAGGAGGCAGATGCTCTGACCGGTAGGTTAGCTTGCTGCTGGGGTCCGGCCAATCAGGACTGGGCGAGAAAGGCCGGACACGCCCTGGAGCCCTCCTGCAGTCCTTCCCCAGCCAGCCAGCCCCCATTGGCCTGGATCAGGACTGGGCAAGACAGTCCTGATCGGCTGATTGCCGGCCAGGCCGAAGGACCCCACCCATGCATGAATTCATGCACCGGGCCTCTATACTTACATAATAATACTCTGTGCACCACACACTGGGCAGGGCATGCTGATGTTGTCTGTGGTAGATGATTATCATTTCCGGCACCCAGCTCCTCTGGATTGTATCATACTGGTGGTGACTAGTACCCTGACTCTTACTATGGAAGCTACAGAAAGGCAATTCTCTGGAAGTGGACAGTGGACATATGCCCTAGGCTTGGTCAGTCAGGATTAAGTGGGGACAGAAAAAGGGATATGTAGAATTTATTGAGGGCAGCTACCGCAGGTTCTGGTGTATGTATGGCAGTAGTGTCCTTGTCTAGCTGGTTTGGCAAAAGATGCTGACCCTTGGTCCTCTAAGATTGGCTTGGTTCATGCCCATTTTTCAAGTTGGGTCCTCCATCTTCTTATCCATTGTGTGAACCCCAATTGCCTTCTTAAATTGTCTGCTTAATGTAGCAAAATATGGTTTCTGTTGTCTACAACTCAGAACCCTGGTGTATAACACTGTTTATTAGCCTGGAGGAGATAAGCTTAGTGGCTGCTGATTAAAACACACAGGGATTTTGGGCATCAAGGCTTAGGAACCTTTGCCAGGAATGGTCTTTCTTTGTATCTTTGTGTATCTTGCTCCCTCTGGACATTCAGGTCATTGCTAAAAGCTGCTGTCTCAGAGATCACTTTCATAACTAGGCTGACCAAGTCAGCCACTTGGTCCCTCTCTATCAAGGAGGTTTGCAGCCCTGGCTATATATTATATTAACCTGGGAGTTTAAAAATATTAATGCCCAGGTCCTACCTACCATGGATTTTTATTTGGCCTGGTAATCAGCCTGGGCATTTGAATTTGAAAGACCAATCCAGATGATTCTAGTGCACAAGGTAGAGAATCCCTGATCTGTCACATCACCCCATTTTAATTCTTTGCAAGGCACTTAACACCCTTTAATATGTACATTTTCTACTTTTACTGACTTGAATGCTTGCTGTCTTCCTGCACCAGAAGGTAAGCTCAGTGAGAATGAGCACTGTCTTGTTCATGTGCTTATAGTAAATACTAATACAACAAATATTGGATGTATGAATGGAAAATACAAACATTTTTTTCTTTTCTCGTCTGGTTGCCTTTCAGGATACTCAGATTTACTTTGGGTGGTACCTAAGCATCCTGTCTTCATCTTCCTTCCCTCTTGATTTCCTTTTCTATTCTTATCCTGGCATCTCTGTTCTTTTCCCTGCTATTGCCCCTTGGACATGGAGACATGTACGCCGACATCCGAAGCTCATCTTGGCAGGGCAACGGTAAGGCTTCAGATTTCTCAGGTGAGGAGGGATAGGGGAGAGGCTTACCTTTTCAGATTCTTCAGAGGAGAATTGACAAAACAAGGCACTCTCTTTGGGAATTAAAGATGATTGTTTTTTTTCTGGCCTGAGTGTAGGAGTTAATTGTGTGGCTCTATGAAAACGGCCTGGGTTTAAATTCTGGCTCTGACACCCTTAAGCTTTGTGCCCTTGGTCAAGTTACCTCACCTTTCTGTGCCTTGTTTTCTTTATGGGTAAAATGGGGATAATAATAATGAAACTTTTTTCATAAGGTTGTTCTTATAAACTGATTTTACTGTTTTTATAGCTTAACTCTTAAAGGTTGTAGGTTATGCTAAAAGAGTCACCAGCTCTAAAGTTCAGAAGGAATGTGGGGAGGGGGGGAGGGAGGGTAAGGCAACAAGGTCATGTGGAGTAACTGTAAAGGTTAATTTACTGAGTGACGCCTAGGGATTAGGCATGGTGCTAAGTGTTTTTTGTGGACCCTCTTATTAAATGTTCACAGCCAGATAAGCCCGCCCTATGATTATCTCTCACTCTGTAGACATATGAACTCGAATCCAAACCCCAGAAAGTGTGCCTGTCTTTAGAGCCCATGGTGAGATATTGCTGCTAAAACCTGAACCAAAAGGCAACTTTCACAGTAAACGCATTTCCCTCAACTTGAGGGACTGAGCTGGAGGAAGGATTTGGGAAGTTGGGTTAAAGGGAGAGTGGAAAGTCTTCTTGGAGAGGGCACTGTGAGTGGGGCCTTCAAGGAAGCTGAGAAGCTGGAGAGAAGATTGCAGAAGATAGTGACACCCAAATAGGCAAAGATGGGCGTGAACCAGAAGAGGAAGCTATTCCATGAATAGCCCTTGACTATGATGGGAATGACCCTCAGACAGGCAGACTTTACACAAAACCTCTTCTGTGAATATTTACCTTTCTTCCTGGCTTATTCTCTCCCTTCCTTCCCCCCACCTACTAGTTCTCTAGTGTGATGATAGACCAGTCAATGTCTTAATCCATCCATTCAATAAATATTAAATATCTTGAGGGCCTGCTTTGGGCCAGGCAGTTGCTGCAGGTGAAATTGAGCATCCCACCACTTCAGTCCTCACCATCCCCCCACCTCCCACTGGTTGCAGGTGCCTTGGTCACAGTGAGCTCCAACAGACCCTCCCAGTCTGTGTGCTCACCTGGATGAGCCTTCTGTTCCACATCAGAAACCCAGCTGGGATCCAGGAAAATGAAGAAGGAAAACAATCACAAGCTGCAGATAGACCCTGGCCAGTTTCTCTCCCAAGGCCCCCCTCAGACTCATTATTATATAATGCTATGGATCACAGGGTGCCCACATCTCTAAATGCTATCCAATTTCCTCAGGAGTGTGCTGGCAAGCCGGGACTAGGTAGGTTGAACTACAGATCAGAAAATAATTGTTTCTCTTGCCTGAAGGCAGCATCCCACAGTGTGGTTCTCCCAAGAGAAAGCCCTTGCTTTGCACCCCGAGTGTTTCAGGGCAGGCCGACTCTTTTTGAAAACCACTTTCCTTCATTTTCACTGTCATTCCCCCAATCTGCAAGACCACCTGCTAGCATGAATTTTTGCAATAACATCCACCTGAAAGGCTCCTTCCCACATCCCATGGGTAGCCAGAAAGTTTCCAAAGTGGGAATCCGCCCATGGAATCCCTGTCTCTACTCTGGCAAATGCTCCCCAAGGCTCCTAGAAGGAGCTAGGAGGTCAGCACCTTTCACCTGCAGGTGAACAGAAGGCTGCAGAGCCTTAAGATTGGCCTCATTTATACTTCCCTCTGCTACTGGAAAGTGCTTTCTTCTTTCTCCTCCAGCCCAACATCAATTCCTCAGCTCTGCAGTTAGAGTTCACCTCAATTGCCAAATCTCCTTACTACTGATTCATCTAGCTTACCCAGCTGTGATTTCACCGGTATTGGTGTGGTTCTTTCATTAATATCTACCTCTCCTATGGGCCCAGTGAGGGCATGGAACTCCTGTCTCATTTTTTCTTTCTCTTAGCAAAAACTCCTAGATTTTCATCTACTTTTCAATATTCATGTATCACTCCTACTTTAATAACTGCACCCCAAATTCTCTCAGAGCAGCAGTGTGCCCAGCTGAAAGACCACATTTCTCAACCTCTCTTGCAGCTAAATGGGTCCAGGGAGTTCTGGGCATAAAGCATTGTCTTTCACACATGGGGAGGCTTTCTGATGGGAGATGATGCCACTGGGAGAGGCACTTTGACCGTCCCATTGCCTGGGATGTGGAATAATGGCTGGAGCTTGAGTAGGCACCATTAGATCATGAGGTGAACTGCAGGTTGGTGGAAGAGTAGGATAAAAAGAGGTTGGCTTCCTAATAAACATGGTAGTCTCCATGTTAACTCTGGACTGCTTCACTTTATACTTTTTTCTTAGAAAATTATGTTGTTGATTCTTTTTCATACAAAATTTATTCAGATTACATCTATTTGAAGTGTTAAGATCACAGCTAGGGAACAAGTCGTCCTGTAAGAAATGTATTTATAAAATCGGTCATAAAAGCTTTTATTCCTCTTTTTTATTGTATTATGTACTTTCCTTTTTAAAGGAGCATACAACCCAAAGCTAAACTCATTAATACTTGACCTACTCCCAATTTTGTGAGAAATACTTTCATATTCAAAATTTTTTACCCCATAGGGAAAAAATTCTCACATCCTGGCAACTAACCCCTGACTCTCTCTAAAGCATTTCCTTCACATTTCTCTTCTCATATACCCCAGTTGTCCTGCACACATTTAGTTCTTGTATTCTTTTTCCAGAAAGACAAAGCTTTAACTACTTCAACTTTATGCAGTGCTTTACACTCAAAACAGGAATGAAAACAAGAGCCACAACAAAATATGGAAATAAAACTCACTCTCAGAAATCAGAAAGCAGCCAGAAAATATTCTGGTGGTGTTTACAAATTAATTGTTATTTTTGTAAAAAAAAAAAAATCTTAGATGATGAAAATGTGAGTAGACTACACACCAATGTAAATAAACACATCTACCTATAGGGTTTGTACAGATAAACTCACACCTGACACTGTTGGACAGCTCTCGTGTTACCATTTATTTGCATGGTTGATGTTCTCAAGGTCTCTCTGTCATAATTTCCAGCCAGTAACATTTAACCTTTTCGTGTGTGAGCTGTAATAGTAGCAACTCAATGGTACAGGAAACCTGCATGCTTAGTATTTAAAGCAACACAAATACGGAACTACTGACTCCCTTTGTGTGCCAAATGATAGGATAAAAATAAAAAGATCCATGCAAGCAGAATACAGAACGGAGTACCTAATTAATGGACATTTGTTAAGCCATTTACTAGAGAAATCTTGTGCATGAAGGGACTTTTAAGATGTATTCGGATTTCTTTCAGTTTCAAAACCATGAATGTGCTATTTCTTTACCAAAAGATTTACGTAAGAAAGTAAAAACAAAACACACAGCAGCTTAGCAAGGTGAACTTATTCTTTAGAATTTGGAGAAAGTCTGCTTTGTGCAGAGTCACACAAAGCTGGAAGCAGGGGCCGCTAACCAGATGAGGTCAGTATGGGGAATGGGGAAAAGCTTGTCAAAGCTGTTTTCCATACAGGAAATAAACCCATAGTGCATTTCCAGAAGGCTCTTCACACAAAGTTCCCACTCCATCGCTTACCTCAATGCTTCATCTTGGAGGACCACATCAGTATTGTGTATCAAGCCCAGTGTGTGCAAGAGGAGGAGGATGGGATGGAGACTGACAAAGAAAAAGGAAGATAATCTGCAATTTGTCTTTCTTCCCAAACATCCGCTTGAGGACGCCTGCACAATTTAAAGCATTGATGTCAATTTGCCTTTAGTGGAAATAGATCCGTAGCAAAACGATAGGGTTCCTTTTGAGCGTCTTCACTTCCCCCTCCCTTTTCTCCCCCTCCCCCTCCCTCTCCTTCTCCTCCTCCTTCTCCTCTCCCTCTTATCCCCTTCTTCTTCTCCTATCCCCTTCTTCTTCTTCTATACCCTTCTTCATTCCCATAGTCTTTAGAATCCAGGGAATGGATTCTGAGGTAGCATTAAGCCAAACCAGGGACATTCCCAGTGATTGACATCATAGTCATCTCCACCTCCCAATGGAAAAGTCATTTTTGGATATTGCCTGCAGGATTGGCAGTTGGCACAAAGCTTCAAAGTTGAAATGCCTTCCTGAAGAGTAAATTGGGAGATACCCTGGCATGGCATCACTTCATTTTCTAGGCACTGACTTCCCTTGGCCCAACAGACTCCACAGATGAAGAGGAAAGTGCTCTGGCCAGGACTATTGCAGTATCTAACCAGTCAGTCATAAGCCTTCTCCCTAGCAGCTTCTCATCTGCTTCCATCCTGAGAAGTAGTCCCCAGAGAGCAATATAACATAATCTTTCCCCCCAGGCCTGAGAAGTTCAAGGATGGAAGGTCCATATCTGATGTTTGGGACTGTTACCTCACCTGACCTGGTTATTTTTCCCAATGGGCTGCCTTGGTCAGGGAGTTCTAAGCTGTCCCTCTAGAGAAAGAACCAAGATGGGACAAAGAATCTTGAGGAGGCGGATGAAACTTCAATCATACTGGGTGAGATATTCTGATTGGTAGAGACTTTCTCAACCTTACCACTCACTGACCTCTGCTTAACTCCTTTGAACTAGCAAAACTCTTTAAAGTAAACAAATAAATTAAAATGGTGATGGGTGTCATAAGAATGCTTACATGGAAGCTATAAAAATGGAAGAAGGAAGGAAGGAAGGAAGGAAGGAAGGAAGGAAGGAAGGAAGGAAGGAAGGAAGGAAGGAAGGAAAGAAGGAAGGGAATGCCTAAATAATTCAGAAAGAATCCCTAAGTAGGCATTTATTTCAAATATACTGTAGACCTAGAAATTCATTGGGAGCAGGGAGTAGGATGGTTTATGGAGTCAAAAAGTCCACAACAGTTTACAGTGATAGAACTCTACATTATTTTCTGGATTTGCAACAAATGTTTTAAAACAGTTCCTTCATACTAAAGTCTTTGGGGAGTCTCTTGATCTCCTAATGTGACAGACAGTACAAAGCTTAAACTGAATCATGGCAGTAACATAATACTGTAGAGTCAGTCCTCATTATTCACGGATTCCGTATTGTGAATCTGCCTACTTGGTGAAATTTATTTGTAATTCCTCAAATCAGTACTTGTGACACTTTGTGGTTATTTGCATGCATGAGCAAAGAAGTGGAAAATTTAAGTCACTGACATGTTTCTAGCTGAGGTGGAATATGGGGTCTCTGCCTTCTTGTTTCAGCTCTCATAGTGCAAACAACTGTGCTTTTTGCAATCTATTTAATGCTAGGTTTTTGCATTTTTGTGCTTTCTGTTGGTGATTTTGCTATTTTAAATGGCCCATAGGTGCTGAAGTGCGGTCTAGTGTTCCTAAGTGCAAGAAGGCTGTCATCTGCCTTATACAGAAAATATATGTGTTAGATTAGCTTCCTTCAGGTATAAGTTATAGGCTCTTGTCCAGGCATTCAATGCCAATGAATCAACTATATACTAAATAAGGTGTCATTAAATAGAAACACACAAAAACAAGGCTATGAATAGATCCGTTGATGATAATGTTGTGACCAGAGGCTTGCAGGAACCTAACTCTGTATTTCCCCGGGAACAGTGGTTCAGTGTTTGCGTAATTTAGTATTTGTTATAGAACATAAGTACTATGGGTAATGAGAATTGACTGTATTCCTAAGAAGAGTTAAAAACATACATGTTATATTTTTGCTTCAAATTTATGTTTCCTGAAGTCCCATTCCATATTAGCAAACCACAAAGACATACTTTGTGGCAATTCCAGCCACAAATTGCCATTGGAAAGATTGGTGCCATTCTACAGCCTGGCTGTCAGACATAGCAAGGCAGCCCAGGATGGAGGGGAAGGGCATGTGTGAGACATGTGATTGCTCCTTTCTCACTTTCTGAATTATCTGTAAGATCTTAGAGCCTGGGCAAAGTAAGGCTTTCCAGAGGAAACCTGCAACTGTGCATTTAGATAATTCTTTTTAAAGAAAACATTTATTAAAAGTCATTTTTGTTTTCAAATATGTAGTTCACTTCATGATAATGTTTTGGAGGGAGAAGGGACAGAATTGCATTACAGATGTTCTGCTTCCATAATTCAAAAAATTATCAGTTTATAAGGATGATTCACACCAAGCATAATCAGGTTTACACCAAGTCTTTCACCAATTAGAGCAATTCTGGATAATAAGCATCAAATCTCAGGAACATGGATGCTCTTTGTTTTCCACAAACCATTCAAAGGATCTAAATGAGAAAAGAGCTGTAGCAGAGAACAAAGCCTTCATCTGGAGATGGCAAAAATGTTCCATCTTGTGGGTCATTGATTGGTAGAGTACAGGGAAAGTGTGCCCAGGTTCAGCATTGTGTCATGACATGATTTATTAGTGATGTCTCTGTGGGTGAGGATGGAGATAGCACACGTGCTGTGTATTTGCCTGTGTAAGTTAAAGCAGTAGAGCCTCAGTGTAAGAATCCTTCTTGCACTAGATCATACTGGGATCATGTCTGGTTTGGTGATCTCTCTTAATGCTGTGCTTAGCATGTTTCCTTGTATAGAGTAGAAGCTCAATAAACAGTTTCTAAATGTAGGTATGTACTGATTTACCAGTAAATGTACAGAGGTAGGGAGGATTGGAAGGCAAGTTTTTTTATGCCTCTGAAGTAGCATAAAGTAAGGGCAGCAGTCTGAGGCCACAAAGTCTTCCTATTTGATTTGACATCTGCCCCAAGGGTGGCAGCCTCTCTTGCCTTGACCTAAGGCCATTTAAGGCTATAAAATGTTGCAGGTGTCACCAGCATCACCCTTATAGAGCAGGCTGTGCTACTGGAGGCCACAGAGACTCAGCAGACCAAGCTAGGGAATGGATTTTCTGATTTTTTTTTTTGAGTGCTTAAAACTATAGCTACCCATGTGGCATTACATAGAAAGAGTCACCACATGAAGACTTCTGTCATTGATTTGTGTCCTTTCAGAGCCTTGTTTATCAACATAACTGACTTGTCTCCTAGGGGGTACATTAAGCCTAAACAGAGCCAACCCATCCATTTCTACCTAGGTGCCCTGTAGGGCAGAGGGTCATACCTGCAGCTTCTCTTCACATATGCTCAGGAGCTACACAGAAGGTATACATCTGAACAGAAAGGATACAGGTTCCTGAGGGGTATCTGTGGAACACAGCGGGACATAATGGCAGATAGTAAGAGGGAGGCCCTTTTCTCTTCTCCTTGAATGGAATCTAAGCAGTGGTTTCTAATCTGGTGCACAAGGTAATTCATAAAATTTCATTTTAAATTACTTTTTTAAAATTTCATTTTAAAAATATTGTATGTGTGTTTTATAATATGCATGATACATTACCCTAGTGGTAAAGTGAATACACACACATGTATACTGCATACTCATATATATTTGGGGACCACTTCTACCTATTCCTCTCACTCACTAAGTATAGCACAAACCTCAGGACATTATCCATAAAGAAACATAAGAAGACTCTGAAAGGTGGAGAGAAGAAAGTAGACTAGCTAGGGATCTTGAGACCGAATACACAATGATGAGTTCTTTGGGTTTTCTTTTTTTGCCTCATATATCCTGCACTGGGTTCTAGAGAAGCCAGCAAACCTAGCAATGCTAATAGGTATAGACAAAAAAAAAATTCCTAAGAAAAGCCTGCTCTCTCTAGCCATAGGACCAGGAAAGGGGCAGTATAGAAAGACAGATCATTCAGATACCACACACAAGAAATGTGATCCCACTCCAACCCCCAAAGGCCAAGCAGTGAGTCTAGATTTCCACCCTCATCACAGGGGGAGCAGTAATGAGGTGAGATGCCCCTTTCTAACCAGCCATAGTGGGATCAGTGGAGTCTTAATGAGGAGCCCGGAGCCCCACCCTCCAGCAGGAATAAGGCACCCCTCCACTCCTAATGAGGCTGAGTAGGGAACTTGGACTTCATCCCCACCTAGCAATAATGAGATGGCATGGGTTCAGAGGAGGCCTGCTAAACAAGAAGATTTAAATAAGAAGGAGAGTCTTATAATATAATAGAAAAATGTTCAGAGTATAAGTGAAACTCACTTATTATACCAAGAACTGGGAAAATCTCAACGTGAATGAGAACAGACAATTGACAGATGCCGACATCTAGATGCAACATATGCTGGAATCATCCTAACAAGGATTTTAAAGCAGCCAACATGAAAATGCTGCAGTGAGAAATTATAAATATGCTTGAAATAAATGAAAAATGGAAATTCTCAGCAAAAAAAATTATTAAGAAGAACCAAGTAGAAATCTCAGCACTGAAACATACAATAACAAAACTTAAAAAACAACCCACAATGAATAGACTCAACAGCAGAATGGAGAGAACAGGGTCAAGAATCAGTGAACTTGAAGATATAGAACAATAAAAATTACTCTATCTGAAACAGAGAAAAGAGACTTTAAAAAATGAACAAAGTCTCAGAGATCTGTGGGTCTGTAATAGAATATCATGTTACAGCACAGAAGACAGGAGAAAAAGGGTGGAGCTGGAAAATTATTTGAGAAAATAATAGCTTAAAATCTCTCAAATTTGGCAAAAGACACAAACCTTAGATTCAAAAAGCTGAGAAAGTCCCAAATAATATAATCCCAATAAATCTATGTTAAGACACACGGTAGCCAAACTTCTGAAAACTAAAGACAAAGAGACATTCTTGAAGAAAGCCACAGAGAAATCATACCTTACCCACAGGGGAAGAACAACTTAGATGACAGCATATTTCTTCTCAGGAACCATGGAGGACAAAAAGAAATGGCATACTATTTTTCAAATGCTGAAAGAAAAGATCTGTCAACCCAGAAAATTTATATCCAGTGAAAATATTCTTCAGGAAATAAGGAGCAATCAAGACATATTAAGAGACCTTGTTGCCGAAACCGGTTTGGCTCAGTGGATAGAGCGTCGGCCTGCGGACTGAGGGGTCCCAGGTTCGATTCCGGTCAAGGGCATGTGCCTGTATTGCGGACACATCCCCAGTGGGGGATGTGCAGGAGGCAGCTGATCGATGTTTCTCTCTCATTGATGTTTCTAGCTCTCTATCTTTCTCCCTTCCTCTCTGTAAAAAATCAATAAAATATATTTAAAAAAAAAAAAAAAAAAAGACCTTGTTACCAGTAGACCTACCCTGAAAGAATAATTACAGGAAATTCTCTAAACAGAGAAGCAATGATAAAATAAAGAATTGTGGAACTTTAGAAAGAACAATGAAAAGAGTAAAAATGTGAGTAAATACAATGGACTTTCCTTCTATTGCGTTTTCTAGGTTGTGTCTGATGATTGATGCAAAAATTATAATACTGTTGTGGTTTTTAAGGAGAAATATTTAATACTATAAGTGGGGGAGAGTAAAGTAACTTAAGAGGAAGAAAGGTTTTTATGTGTCATGTGAACAGGTAGACTGTGATAAGTTATATATGTATAATGTAATATTTAGAGCAACTACTAAACATTTTATATGAAGGGATACACTCAAAGACACCCTGGATCAAGTATAATGGAATCCTAAAGAAATTTTCAGGTACCCAGATGAAGGCAGGAAAAAGGAAACAGAAATGAAAAACAGAAGGAACAAACAAAAAACAAAAAATAAAATGGCAGACTGAAGCCCTAACATGTAAATTAATACATTTAATTTAATGGCCTAATGTACCAGTTAAAATATAGAGATTGATAGTGGCTAAAAAATATGATAAAACTACATGCCACCCATAAAAACTTACTTCAAATGTAACATTGGTAAGAAAAGTAAAGGATGAAAGTAAAAGGATAGAAAAAATTGTATGTCAATAATCAAAAGAAAGCAGGACAGGAGTGGCTATAGTAACACCAGAAAGAAAGAGACTTTAGAACAAAGAAAATTTCCAGGGACAGAAAGGGATTTACATGATAAAAGGGTCAGTCCACCAAGAAGACATAGCAATTCCAAATGTCTATGCACCTAACAACAGAGCTGCAAACCATGCAAAACAAAAATTGATGGAACTGAAAAGAAAAACAGACAAATCCACAATTTCATTTGAGCTCTTCAACATCCCTCTCTTCATCAATTGATGGAGCTATTAGAAAATCAGCAAGGAGAAAGAAGAACTCAGTACCATCAGTCACCAGGATCCAATAGATAGAGCACTCCGCCCAACAGCAGTAGAGTACACATGCTTTTCAAGTACCCAGGGGATACATGCATACTAAGATAGACCATATTCTGGGCCATAAAACAAACCTCAACAAATTTGAAAGGATTGAAATCATATAGAGGGTATCCTCTCACCACATGCAATCAAACTAGAAAACAGTAACGGACAGATAATGGGAAAATCTCCAAACATATGAAAACTAAACAGTGCAGTTCTAAATAATCCATGGATCAAAAAGAAGGTCTCCAGGGGAATAAAAATATATGTTGAACTGAATGAAAATAAGTAAATAAAGCAGGATAAAATTTTTATGTATAAGTATAGTGTAAAATAGAGGGAAAAGACTTAGGAAACGTTCCCTACATGTAAACAGTATTTGTTTCTCTGAAAAACAGAAACCATTAGATGAGGGTGACAGAGAAAATGCTCAGTGTGCCAAATCCTAAGCCACATCCCTCTTTGTTGGGCACACAGAATACTCTGCCTATCAGCTCTCTTTCCTGAGTATCAGTCCTGGTTGCAGCAGGAAATAGAAGACACATTCAAATTAGTATTATCCAATGGTGTTTAATTAAAGGGCTGTTTATGAATGCATGGGTGGGGTTAGGGAAACCCTGTCACAAAAGATTAGTAATAGTAGGGCTATTACTAATCTGCGGCCTGAAGGGGCAAGTGCACGTGATTAAAGAACCTGGAGACAGTGATGGGTGTGATGTATTGAGAACCACTAGAGAGAACTGTGATCTTTGTCAAGTGACTCAGCCTTCTCAAGGCGAGTCGCTTGACAAACATCAATGGGGAAGAAGCTGGAGAAATAAACCTTCCCCTTCTTTTCCCTGCCTGGATTCCCATTGGCCAAACTCAACTGGAGGCCAGAGGTGAAAGGGTCCCTGTGATCTGCAATCCAAGAATAGATTCCCAGGGCTGAAAACAAGGTAGAGAAAAGTAGATCAAGGATGTTTGGGTGGTGTTAGAGATAAATGGGGAGCCATTTGGGGACATAGGGACCCAGAGATTGGGTGACAGTGTTTAAAATGGCAGCATCACAAGATGAGACTGTAGGCAAGCTGCCAAAAGGAGCCACCCAATTCCAAGTCAACTATGATATGATGAGAAATAAAGCTTTATTATATTAAGCCACTGAGATTTTGGGATTGTTTGTTAAAGCAGCTAGTGTTAATTACCCTAATACACCCAATAAAAGTCAGGGTCTCAAATTCTGTGTGGCGTGGAGTCACATATTAAACACACAGTCTAGCACTCAGCAGTAATTAAAAAGTGATTCCAATTTTACTTGTGTCTCCTGGAAAACACCACTGGGGATTCAGTTTGTAATCTTAGTGACTCCTCTTAAAACCTATTTTATCATGAATACAATCCTCTTTTGTCCAGATACTCTCATTCATCAACCCTCGAAAACTTCCTCCAACTGCTCGTCTGTGCAGGATTTATTCTTATTCATCCCCTCTCTCTCCCAGCCCTTTATAAGTAGGTCTTTTAGCCTCTCCCTCTGTATTCCCCATCATCCCTTTAGTCTTGCTTTTTATCACAGAAGATCCCTGAATCTGGTTGCCTAATATGGAGGGATGTGTAGAGCTTAGATAAAATTAAGGTAGGGACATCAGAGGAATCTAGGGATAAGGTTAAAACACAGGCTTGAAGCAGGTTGGTTGCCCTGGGGATTGGTCTCTGAGGCAGAGTTGACATGCAGTGTGTTTATTAGGGAGAATACTTTAGATCAACATTGGTGGAAGGGAGAGGGAGGAAGTAGGATAGACAGAGGGAAAGCCACACTGCCACACAGGAGCCCAGAGCCAACACAGCCCATCAGACTTGCCCTGCTTTGTCTTGGCCTTTACCTTGCTGCCTCCATCTGACGTTGATGTGTAAGTTTGGGCTAGATAATTCCTCAGAGGGCTGACAGCTGAAGGCTGCCTGCTGACGGCTCTTCCTGTAGCTGGAGCAATGAAATCTGCCTTGCAGGGAGACCTGGGCATCTGGTCTTATGTCCATCACTGTTCAGAAGGCTTGGGGCAAATGTGTGTGAGATGCACTGCAGCTCTGGCTTTGAGCTGTCTATAGTTTTGTGGTCATCATTCCTTCTGTACAATGTCTCGAGGCCCTTGAACTATACTATATTCCCCACTTTCTTGTGGAACCATAACAAAATATTTTTCTTCCAAGAGGCCTTGCTGTCTGATCCTCAGCCACTCCCACTCTGTCCTTTGGCTGCTGGGCCTGTTGCTTGGGAGCTGCAACTGCAGAAGGTTCTCTCTGGGCTCTCTGGGTTGTAGGATTATAGAGGAGTGTGTGGTTGGCCTTGCTGTAATTTATTGATTTCTCTTTATTGTTAAAGAACAGAATAATCATTACAAGGACTTATTTATGGCTCTATCCCTCCTGATTGCTAGTCTCAGACAGCACTCTGGTACTGTGGATAACTTGCTGGTCCTTGAGCTGACTCTTTTTCCTGATTGTATATAACTAGGGCCCAGGTAGCAATAGCCTTTTAATTTCTCTTTTCTCAATGAGTCTGATTTTTCAATTCTTGTGATGGGCTATACCAACCTTGTATAAGCTTGAGAGTGGAGCCCTGATAAGCAGAGAAAGGAAGGGAACTAATGCTATGGGGCCCTGAGCAATGATTCTGCTTTGGTTTAAAACCGAGCTCAAACATAAACTACCTGTATTAACTTAGCCAAGTTTCTTAATCCCTGTACACCTCAATTTCCTCATCTGTAAAATGTGGGTAATACTGAATACAGTTTCTGTGAGGAGAAAATCTCACATCATGTGCTTAGCACTGTGCCAACACCAGAGCAGTGTCTGTTCTGTGGTTGTCATTGCTGTTCCATTTTTTCCTATGAGAAAAATGAAGGTCAGATTGCAATTAGTGATTCTGATTGGCTAATGCACACCTATTCTTTCACCAACTTTCTTTTGACACCTTCCCTCCACACCCCTCCACTCACCTCTAGTTGTGAATGTAGTAAAATCCTGCAGGACCAACTGCAATGCCCTGATGAGCTTGCCGAGTTCTCCTTGGTTCAGCAGTTTGGTTGTTCTCACTTCTTGCCGATGCCAACACTCATTAACTGTGGCCCTTTTGAGCCCCCAAATAACAGATCTTTGAGGGGCACAACACAGACTCTGGCAAAAAGTGAGAAATTTTTCAAGGGAGTAGTTTCTAGAAAGTTGCCAATATTTAATGAATGACCCTCTACACATCTCTAGTCTTATTTCTCATTAGCAAGTTTCTTGAACTCTATGCTTTGACTATTGCATTTCCCTAAACAGTCCATGCTCAAAATCTCTGAGCATATGTGTAGGCTGGTTTTCTCTGTCTCTAAAACTCTTTTTTTCATTCCTCTGTCTTCACATGGCTTCTTTCTACAAGACAGTTCAGGTTTTCTTTTGCTTAATGCCCTCCTCCAAAATTGTCAGGTGTTCAGATTTCTAGGGAAAATAGTCATATCTCTTCATGCTCCATTCAGTCTCTTTATTCTTTATCCTGCTGCTTTTCAGCATTTCCTTTAACTGCCAACATCACAACCTAGATAGTAGTTATCCAGGACTCATGGGTGTGAGGAGGAAAGGACTACTATGAACTCAGGGCTAAAGGTTTGATAATAGAACCTTTGTGCTTCATGGTTCTGTGTGTGAATTCTGTTTATACAGTCATCAATCCAATAAAATGTTAACTTAGTAATAAAACCTGAATCAGAGCAAAGATGAGAATCCCTGCCTTCAATAAGCTTATAACCCTAAATGAATTATAAGCTCATTGAAGAATATGTACAAAATGAAGTATATGTACAAAAATCATAGATGAAGTAAAAGTCAATTGGTATTATATGATCAAAGTTTTATGGGAAGACAAAACAGATTTTCTGACAGGCATAATGGGGAAAGGGATTTTTAGAGCACATGGTATTTTAGCTTTACCTGGAAGGAAGGGTAGTATTTCAATAGAAAGCAGTGGAGATGGATCTTTTCCAGTAAAGGAAGGGACAGGAGCAATGGTACCAGTGTAATGTCAATACATGGGAAGTGAGGCTAAGTAACTGGTTATCACAATGAAAGGCAAAACTAGATAAGAGGTGTAGACTACATTTGGTAGGAGACAGATTGAATAGGTATGGACCTATTGAAAGGTTCTGATATCAGAGTGACATTAACAGAGCTGTGTATTTGGTGATGTTATGCAGAATTTATTTCAGGGAGAGAACAAAAGTATTCGGAGAGTGAGATGTCTGGCTGGACCAACCTGTTGGCCCTGGGCTACTTAGGAGAGAAGGTTATGATGGTGTTCAAGAAGCCAGATGCATATAACTTGGATGCTGGGATTGAAGAAGGTTTTGAATGCAGATAAATGAGGAGATATTCCAGGGGTGGGCAAACTTTTTGACTTGAGGGCCACAATGGGTTCTTAAACTGGACCGGAGGGCCGGAACAAAAGCATGGATGGAGTGTTTGTGTGAACTAATATAAATTCAAAGTAAACATCATTAGATGGAGTGTTTGTGTGAACTAATATAAATTCAAAGTAAACATCATTACATAAAAGAGTACGGTCTTTTTTTTTTTTTTTTTTTTTTAGTTTTATTCATTTCAAATGGGCCGGATCCGGCCCGCGGGCCGTAGTTTGCCCACGGCTGAGATAGACCCTAATAGAACAGCCAGATTTGGAGAAAGATGTTGAGTTTAACTTTAGAGCAAGGGATTAGCAAGAGCTAATCAAGGGATTAGCAAGAGCTTTCAGCAAGAGCATCTATGGAGGAGGCCAGCTGCAGTGGGGATTGTAGGGCTAGAGCATAGGGGCATCATCAGAGTTGATGCCATAGTTTGGATTTATTGTGTTAAGAGCTTGAAAGGAAAAAGAGCAAAAGGATGGAAAGCTGATGATCCTGTTCTTTAGTGTGTAGACTTATTTTATCTTGCAAAAGACCCATTAGTTAACTAAAACCTTTCCTGGCCTGAAGACGAAGTGAAACCAATTACCTTGATAGAGTGATTGAGGCATCCAGAAATACCCAGTGTGGACTAGCTTCCCTCCACTATGAGGCTAGAACAGGGACTGGAGGTGTTTGATTTACTAATCAGATTACTTCTTCTGACCACCCAATTAGTGTATCCAGATGATAGCATCTTTCCTGCCACCCCATCCTTCTGAGATAGATGATGAAGAACCAGAGTGTTATTTCAAAGCACATCTTTATTTTGGAGTCCTGGGAGGGGGAGAAACAGACCAGAGCTGTGTGTGATCCAGAAGGCATGATATCAGACAAAAGTGAGACTAGGTCTTGAGGCATATAGGAATCATAGATCACTCCGTCTTCTCTGGAGACGGGCTGAGACCGTTGTCCCCGAGTCCTTGGGAGTTTACGGTTTTGTATTAAATCTAAAGTGTTTCCTTTTGATGGAGTATTTTATGATGGACATTGTAAATTACTCTAAGGAAATTTTTTAGTTCAGAAAGAATTTATGACAGTGATAAATTTGGGCAATGTCTTTTTAAGTGTCTCTATGAATGAATACTTTGAAAATTTCCCCAGGTTCTAGTCAAAGATAGAACCTATTGGTGATTATTTTTGTACTTTTCATGTCTCAAGTGACTTCTTTTATTAGGATTCCCAAGAATAAGACTTATGATTTATCCTGATGACATATTAACAGCCAGTCATACCAAATACATTTTTCTCCCTTATGTACCAGAAAGTATATACTTGCTGTCAGCCTTTGGGGTACAATGAATTTCAAAAAGTTCTCTGGTGTTTTTCTTCAACATTGAATATTTCTTAGCTTTGTAAGTTATCAAAATATTTAGAGGATCTGGAGAGAAAAAGAAACAGAAATAAAGATAGAATGGTGTCTTATTGACAATACATAAAAAAAAAGACGAAAGTCATTCTGTGGCTTTCAGTTGTAAAATGATTGAATTGGATCAATATTTTAGTGAATCCCATTAATCCTATATAATAAAGAGCTAATATGCTAATTAGACCGGATGGCAAAACGACCTCCTGGATGACCTTCTGGAATGACCAGTGGGAGGGGCCACGAGGCAGCCGGGGTTGCTAGGGCCAAGCCCCTTGCATGAATTTTGTGCATCGGGCTGCTAGTGGATAAAAAGAACTCACCACCCAAATGTACTCAGCTCAAATCAGTTGGTTCAGTGGCCACACTAAAATATTGCCAATATGAAATAAAGCTCATATTTCACATTAAAAATCATTTTCAGGATGGTGTAATTTGGGAAAAAAACAAACACAATTATTTTAATTTCTCAGGATCCTTTATTTTTTACCTTTTAGGCTTCACTTCTTAGATGTGTTTATAGCAGAAGAAGCAATCAAATAACTGGCCACTTCAGATTTTCCCAAGAGTAGATGAGTCATTCATGACTCATTAGAGGAGGGAAGTATCTTTCATCTATTGCAAAATAAATAAATAAATAAATAAATAAATAAAAAGCCCCTTTCTTCTTTCACATAACATAATTTGTCTTCATCTTCTGTATGCAATACCTCACATTTGAATTCAGAGGTCTTAAGAGCAAGTTAAAAATATACAACATGTCCTTTGGGTATTTCATAAGTACCGTCTTCATACTAGTTATGAATTTTCATGTCTCTGTTAGATATCATTTTGACCTTGAAATTTTAATTTTAGTTCTGATAAATAGAAGCCAAAAATGCATGAGGACAAAAATGCATGAGGGAAAAATGGGCATAGTACAGAAATGTGAAAGTGTGTAGTAGAATTTGGACTTATGCTCATATTTCTTGATGTGCCTATAACCAGACTGTTAATCTCTGTAAAAGAAACTGCCTAGATTTGTGCACAGAAAAGAAGCCCTGGCACAAGTTTTTGACATAAAATTGCTGTTCTATTGATATTTGTTAAATAAATCAGCTCATTAAAATAGTTTTGAATGGGTTGGAGTTAAATTATAATTTTGTACTGAATAGAATACATACATAAATAAATAGATGAAGGAGTATATGAGCCGTTCTTCTGAGATGTCAGGGAAGGGGGATATTGACACTGACTTGGCATTTTTTTTTTATTTTTTTTTTAAGATTCTTAATTAAATCTTTATTGTTCAGATTATTACATTTGTTCCTCTTTTTTCCCCCCATAACTCCCCTCCTCCCAGTTCCCGCCCCACCCTCCACCCTCACTCCCCACCCACTGTCCTCATCCATAGGTGCACGATTTTTGTCCAGTCTCTTCCCGCATCACCCACACCTCTTTCCCCCCCAAGAATAGTCAGTCCCTTCCCTTTCTATGTCCCTGATTCTATTATGATCACCAGATTATTTATTCACTTGATTCTTAGATTCACTTGTTGATAGATGCATTTTTGTTGTTCATAATTTGTATCTTTACCTTTTTCTTCTTCTTCCTCTTCTTAAAGGATACCTTTCAGCATTTCATATAATCCTGGTTTGGTGGTGATGAACTCCTTTAGCTTTTCCTTATCTGTGAAGCTCTTTATCTGACCTTCAGTTCTGAATGATAGCTTTGCTGGATAAAGTAATCTTGGTTGTAAGTTCTTGGTATTCATCACTTTGAATATTTCTTGCCATTCCCTTCTGGCCTGCAAAGTTTCTGTTGAGAAATCAGCTGACAGTCGTATGGGTACTCCCTTGTAGGTAACTGAGTTTCTTTCTCTTGCTGCTCTTAAGAGTCTCTCTTTGTCTTTTGCTCTTGGCATTTTAATTATGATGTGTCTTGGTGTGGTCCTCTTTAGATTCCTTTTGTTTGGGGTTCTCCGCGCTTCCTGGACTTGTAAGTCTATTTCTTTCACCAGGTAGGGGAAGTTTTCTGTCATTATTTCTTCAAATAGGTTTTCAATATCTTGCTCTCTCTCATCTTCTGGCACCCCTATAATTCTGATGTTGGTACGCTTGAAGCTGTCCCAGAGGCTCCTTACACTATCTTCGTATTTTCGGATTCTTTTTTCATTTTGCTTTTCTGGTTGGGTGTTTTTAGCTTCTTCACATTTCAAATCTTTGCCTTGATTCTTGCGGTCCTCTGATCTGCTGTTGGGAGTCTGTATAATATTCGTTATTTCAGTCCATGTATGCTTAATTTCTAGTTGGTTCTTTATCATAACATTGAGGGTCTCATTAGATTTGTTGAGGATCTCATTAAGTTTATCAGCGGCTTCTAGACAGATCTTACAGTTCTTGAGAGACCTTAAAAGTGTGGTTCTGAACTGAATATCCTCCACTGACAGTTTTGTCCTGTTTCTTTGTCTCCGCATTTTTTATGCTTTCTTGGTGCACCCCCTAGTGGTCTTTGTGTGCAGTCCTCCTGTAGTTAAGCCTTGATTGTTGTAGTTAATACTAGGGGGATTTGACCTCCAGGTCAGCTGGCTGTGAGAATCAGGTGTGTCTGCAGTGGGAAAACTTCTGTCCTCTAGGGAGGTGCTAATCTAGCCTTTGCCTGAGGCTATCTGGCAAATGGCTCTGTGCAGGGCTTGGGCCAGGCGGGTTGGTTGCTCGGGCTCGGGATCAATAGGGTGGGCCGGAGAGAGCAGTTATGGCGGCCCTCAGTTCCGTCCCTAGGGGCTCTGCCTCACAGAGTCCCAGCAACCGCTGCACACCTCGGAGAGAAAGCTGCCTTCGAGTTCCGACTGAAGCCAGACAGTCCCGCTTCTCCTGTTTGAGTCTGGGTCCCTAGAGACTCGCCCGGATCTGGAGCTCAGAGTCTGAGACTCCCTCCCAATTGAAAGCACCAACCGCGCCCTCCGCCGCCAGCCCGCTCCGCGCGCACTCCGTACCTGAGTATTTCACTTCAGCACTGCGCCTCCTCTGAGTCTGGGTATGATATTCTCTTTCCTCCTAGTTGTAGAATTTCCACTCAGCCAGCCTTCCTGTGGGTCTGGATGATGTCCGTTCCGTCTTTTAGGTGTGTTTTGATTTGGTTGTTCAAGGCAGCAATCTCCGGTGTTAACCTATGCCGCCATCTTGGTTCTCCCTCGACTTGGCAGCTTTTTAAAGGAACCAGGTGGATGCTGTTGGGTCTCCAAAGTCACTGTAGTTGGCTGGAAGTTCTAGAACTCATTTGAATGAATTAGAACTATTTTGAAAGCTGTAGAGTTCATCTTGTCTGCTAATTGTTCATTTATCTATTCTTCATTTACTAGTTCTACTCATTCAACAGCTTTGGCACTGAGTTGCTGCCCTTCTGGGGCTTCCCCACTCATCCTTTCTTGCTCATGAAACATGCATGGCACCTCATCAATTTCAGACTGGTGGTGAGCTGGTGTGTGTGTAGAGTGGACTGGATCCTCTAACAGTGACTGAGTGTGGGACACTGATGTGAGGTGGTGGGTTTTGTGTAAAAGCCAAAATGCAAATCCACGGCAAGGTGGCCTTAGGAAACAAAGCAGATAATGGAGTCAAATCCAACTCCAGGTTTAAGGTCTAAAATCAGAGCATGAAACATACATCACATGGAGTTTAAATGACCCTTGGCAATCCTTCAAATGGCTCATAAAGTTCTGCATATGTCACTTCCTTTGAACACAAGGAAGTACCAACCTAATGTTTCTCAGCAATCTACCCCTGGCCAATATTCCTTTAGGGATCTCTCTCTCTCTCTCTCTCTCTCTCTCTCTCTCTCTCTCTCTCTCTCTCTTTCTCCACTCCCCCATCCCTTCTTTTCTCTCTCCTCCTTGGTCAAGTGCATAAATTGACTATGATGCTGGACCCCGGGAACTGGACTATAAAGTCCAAAAATACTTAGAAAAGTGTGGGAAACAATTCATGAGCAGCAGGCCTGCAAATAGGGTTAGGGAGATTGATTGTTTGACTTGATGTGGCAGAACATAAAGGGTTGGTAGGACCAGGTGGAGCTCTTTGTAACATGTGTAGTCACTGGCCCTCAAGTGTCCTCATCCACAGTCCCAAACTGATTGAGCAACAAGGGTGAGGAGAGAAAAGATAGTGGAAGCAATATGTGGAGAGTTGTGTACACTTCCCAGAATGTCCCTTCCTTGTCTCTGGAACTGCACACTATTCATAGGTTTCCTCATTTATATTTTTATAAAATTGAATATTGCAAAGTTTTACTATATTTTGAGATTCTTATTTACAACTAGAGGCCCGATGCACAAATTTGTGCACCATTGGGGTCCCTCGGATGGGCCTGGGGGATCAGGCCAAAACGGGCTCTCTGAAATCCCCCAAAGGGTCCCAGATTGCGAGAGGGTGAAGACCAGGCCGAGGGACCCCACTGGTGCATGATCAGGGTCGGGGAGGAACATAGGAGGTTGGCCAGCTGGGGAGGGACTGCTGGAGAGTTCCAGGGCGTGTCTGGCCCATCTCGCTCAGTCCCAATTGGCCAGACCCAAGCAGCAAGCTAACCTACCTGTCGGAGCTGTCTGCCCCTTGGTGGTCAGTGCACGTCATAGTGAGCAGTTGAGCAGCCTTAGCATATCATTAGTATATTATGCTTTGATTGGTTGAATAGATGACTGGATGACCAGACACTTAGCATATTAGGCTTTTATTATATAGGATTCTTAGTAACACATTCAAATTAGAGTCACTAATCTGAAAGCAAAATAAACTTAATGCCTACCACCTGAGAATGCTAGTAATTTGCTATATAGATGTCTTGAAATTAAATTACAATATGATTTAATGATAATAATAATATAAAATATTAGAAATAAGTGTAATTCAACCACCCTAATATAATAGCTGTTTTTATTTTTACATATTCCCCTCCCTTCTCTTCTTCCCTCCCTCCCTCCCTTCCTTCCTTCCTTCCTTCCTTCCTTCCTTCCTTCCTTCCTTCCTTCCTTCCTTCCTCCCTTCCTCCTATCCTTCCATTCATCCATGTTTATTCTGTGTCTGCTCTTCTCAGGTACTCTTTTAGGCCCTGGAGATACAGTATCACAAAACAAAATGTATGCCCTCCTAGAGCTTACAGATATTAAACACAGATATAAAAATAAATTAATTAAATAGTATGTTAGAAGCTTTTAATTTTACTGGATAAAAGAAAAGTCAACCAGGGTAATGGGTGTGAAAGTGCCTTAGGGGACAGGCATTAAGAAGAATGGTCAGGGCAGGTAAACTGTGAGCAAAGACTTCAAGGAGAGGGAGGTCATTGTATGGATCTATGAAGAGCAGAGAGAGCCACAACCACAAAAGCTTTGAAGTACAAATTTCCAGGAATAGAAACGAGGTCTATGTAGCTGAAGTAAAACGAGTAAGGGGGAAGATAGAAAAGATTAGGTCAGAATATGAGATGGGACCGCATCGTGTCACATCTTGAGAGCTTTATCCTTCCATCCAAATGGAGTTGAGCTGAGACTGTGCATGAAATGACTTACACTTTTAAGGCATTTGTCTGGAGGGCAAGGGTAGCAGCAGGGCGACTAGTTGGGAAGCCACCGCAGTAATTGAAGCATTGTTGGATTACATCTCAAAAGAGATGATAGTTACTGGCCCATGGTGGAGCACTGGTCCACATATACCTGTTCTGTGTGATTCTAGAATTCATAATTAAATTGGCATGTATAGCATTGAAAAATAGCAGGCCAGAAAACCCAGTCTTCTCCTTAGCCCTGCTATCAAAGGCCATGCAATTAGCTGTGGGATTCAGAGTTTGGGAGGAGCTTGCCTTGGAGAATTTTGCTGACCCATTGCCTGAGAGTTGTCTGGAAGAGAATATCTATGCATTTATCAAATTTCTTCTAATGAACATATTAATGAATCATTAGTATCATTGTTTGTTGCTTTAAGGATCACATGCTTCATCCATTTACCTTTGTGGAATTTGGAAAACTAAATGTGTTTGAGATTATGAGATTCTTTTCTGCCCAATTTATTTTATAAACTGCAAATGTAAATCATACAGCTCTCACATGCAGTTTCATTTGAGGAGAGTAACAGCGATGTTGCTATAATTGAGACATTCTAACTTGGGGGTGGGGTGCCTGCAGAACCACTGAGTCGGAATGCCATTTAAATTTTTTAAAAGATGTTTTTAGTTTAAAAAATAATTTCTAGAGTGTTCTTTTTGTAATGCTAATTTCAATTTATAGCCTAAGTATTCTAATGAGCTTAGGCGGGTATTGCAGCTTGCTTTGGGTCTTTGTCTGCTAATGTTTCTATTACCACATCCATAGTAAAACAAGAACATTAAAAAAAAATACTTCTGACATAAGCATTTTCTAACTGTGTGCTATTGCGGGCCACCAGACACTGCAAGGAAGCTTGTTGTTGTTTTGGGGAGTGATGTTGTGGGGGCAGTTTTACATTCCCCCCCCACATTTTTCTATGGCAGACAGCACAAGATAAAGGTCTGTGTACCCTTGTGAAATGCTAGAACTGGAAGGAATCTTAAAGATGACCTAGCCCAAGCCTTATATTTTGCAGATGGAGAAACTGAGGCTTAGGCTGATTAAGTAACTTAATGAAGAATCAGTACTTATATTGTGTTTTCCTGATTTATTAAAGCATGGACTATATTACACCTTCTGATGGTCTGAATCTGGCCATATACAGTGAGTTGCACCTAGGTTGGCAGAATTCTTGTGAGGTATTATTATGAATTCATTATTTATTATTATGAATTTTATCTTTACTATCATATTCTGTCAAAAGACCAATTATTTTAGGTTTGATGGGACACCTTCATCTTGAAAAAGGCAAAACAGAAGGAGTTTAAGGCAACCTTCTCTCTCCACAGTTAGGATGCTAGACAAATGATGAGGGAAATTATTCTCTCAAAGAGAAAATGCTCAGCTTTGTCTTCCAGAAGCTGAAGTGAGATGCTGTGTCTTGCTGTGCATTGTCGTTCTGTGGAGATTGACTGATCCTCCCTGCTAGGGAGCCACAGGCTTACAATTCACCACACCCCTCTGTAATAGACAGTAATGACTGCAATAAATAAGCTGCAGCTCAGACTACAGAGAAGTATCACCCTTGGCAATGGGATGTAAACATGACCAAGTCAATGGACATGCCAACAGGCTCAGCCATGCATAATGAATTGAACTCCAAGTTGGGGCCCCCAGATGGGGTACAGATCTGGTACTGTATGCCGAGAGAAAAATCTAGGTGATTTTGGACACCATGTTGGGCCTCTTATTTCCTCATTTGTAAAATGAGAATAATAGTGCACACCTTACCAGGTGAGGATGCACTTAGGTGCAGGATGAGAGAAAGAGAGGAGTTAGTGATGTGTGACATCCAGTGGCAACTGTGGAGCCTGCTATGGAAAGTGCTTCCTTGGCCTGACATCCCTAAACCCCTGATAAACAGGGCATTGAGCTCAGTGTGGGAGCTGAGATCCCTGCTCCAGGCACCAGCACATCATCAGAAATGAAGGGTGGAAAGGTTTGCTCTTCCAGTCATTGGTTTTTAGAAATAGCAAGTTTTACCTGCTATAGATCTGGGAACGAAGCTCTGGTGGCAGTGAAAATGGGCATTCCAGATAAATTTAGTTTTGTGGTCTCTCAAAGTGAGGCTGTCCTCATTGTCCATACTTCCTGTTGATTATTTTTTAGGCAGTGTTTAAAGTGGCCTGTGCTTTTCTTTCCCTTCCCCATCTTCCTTTCCTCTTCCTTTCATTTTGGATGGGTTAACAGCTCGTGAGTGCAAACATTTGGGTTTCTCCATCACAGTGGCTTTTTGCTGACTTCTGCCTCTGACTTCTGAGTGTAACCCAGTAGCAATATCTTGAGGAGTCTGGTTAATTGTATGCCTTTTCATTTGGGGGAGAAGGCATTACTGAGTGAGTATAGTGTAGTGGATGCTGTGACGAGCCATTATTTCCCTGGAGGACTGCTGGGAGCACTGCTGACACTCGGTCCTTAGACATCAGGATGTTTCAGGAATTGTCTCTCTGAAGAGCATTACCTTGCTCAGGGCAGCCACATCCAGTGATTGGTTGATGAAGCCTGGACGCTCACACCATCTTTGGAGAACTCTGAAGAGCATCTTGGCTTCGCAACTCTTCGTGGGGTCAGCCTAGGCCTTTGTTGAGCATCTCAAATCAGCTTCCTCCTATGCTAAATCCTGTTTCCATCATGTACAATCCTTACAATTCCATTAAGTACTATGTAAGGAACCTATTGTATACTCATCTCCACCACAGCCTGCTACCCAGAGACACCAATCTATGACAGTGATGATATTTACATGAAGTTGTGTGTATATGGATGTGCATCAAGCATGTTCTCTTTGTTCTGTCTCTTTAAGTCAGCTCTTGAAAATAACCATCCCCTCTGATAGTCCATTGTGCCCTGTATAGTCTCTTTATTCCAGTTTCTCATCATTCTCTACATTCCACGGTTTCTCATTATTCTCTACCCTTGTCAGCATTTACTAGCCACTAAATTTTAAATTCTACCACTTTCTTTTGTGAGTGGTCTGTGTGTCCAGGTATGAGAGAGGGGGGTCGGGGAGGAGGAGTGAGGCTGGTGACCAGACTGGGCATCTTAACAATCTTTGAGTGAAAACTTTGCAATTCAGATGAACAGTTTCAAATAATTAAACGTTTTAATCCCATTTTCATCTTTAACCACTTGACAACCAATAGAGTGGATTTTTTAAAAATCTATTTTTATTGATTTCAGAGAGGAAGGGAGAGGGAGAGATGGAAATATCAATGATGAGAGAGAATCATTGATTGGCTGCCTCCTGTACACCCCACACTGGGGATAGAGCCCACAACCTGGGCATGTGCCCTGACTGGGAATCGAATCATGACCTCCTGGTTCATAGGTCGACACTCAAACACTGAGCCATGCCAGCCAAGCTAGAGTGAATTTTTAATGATAAAAAAAATTATTATTTTCAAGTATTCAATAGCCCAACCAAGTCAAAAGTGAATTTTATTTTTATTTTTTTTGTTAATCCTTACCCTAAGATATTTTTTCCACTGATTTTTAGAGACAGTGGAAGGGATAGTGAAAGGCACAGAGAAACATTTCATGTGTGAGAGAAGCATGGAATGGTTGTCTTTTGTACCCGCCCCGACATGGGCCAGGGATTGGGCCTGCAACTAAGGTATATGCCCTGTCCTGGAATTGAACCCAGGAGCCTTCAGTCTGAAGGCCTATGCTCTAGCCACTGAGCTAAACCAGCTAGAGCTGAATTTTACTTTTAAAAGAATGATCTGAAGTTGCATCAAGTGCTGGCTGTGTTGTACTGGTCAAGTAGCTCAGTTGATTAGAGTGTTGTTCTGATATACCAAGGTTGTGGGTTCCATTCCTAGTCAGGACACATACAAGAAGTGACCAATGAATGCATAAATAAGTGGAACAACGAATGGATATTTCTCTCCCTTCCTCTCTCTTAAATCAATTTTAAAAAATGTTGGCTGTGTTTTGCTTTGAATGGTGAAGTAATAGGTTACCTTTTTATGTTTCTGTTTTCCTCCCTAATTTCTAAATAAAGAACATATATTAATTTTGCAAATAAAAATGTTTTACTAAGAACCCCCCCCCCCCCCCACTCATATCATGTGCATGTCCTTGACAGCTATGGTAAGAAAACTCTAAGTCAGCGGTCCTCAACCTGTGGGTCAAGGTTGATAGTTCATACCTCGAACGACCCTTTCACAGGGGTCGCCTAAGACCATCAGAAAACACATATATAATTACATATTGTTTTTGTGATTAATCACTATGCTTTAATTACATTCAATTTGTAACAATGAAAACACATCCTGCATATCAGATATTTACATTACGATTCATAACAGTAGCAAAATTACAGTTATGAAGTAGCAACGGAAATAATTTTATGGTTGGGGGTCACCACAACATGAGGAACTGTATTAAAGGGTCGCGGCATTAGGAAGGTTAAGAACCACTGCTCTAAGTGCTTCTGACCTCTGTGAAATGAACATCCTGATTGAGCCTGATGGTAGGACTTGAGGGCTTTTTGGTCAAGGCAGAAACTACCGTTAGAGGACAGGGCATATTTCATGCTACAGCTCAGAATTTCAGAACACTGACTTTCTTTCAGTTCAAGTTACAGAAAAGATGTGAGCATTGCACCCTGGGTTGGGAAATTTCATCTCCCTTTTTACAGATGTTCATTAACATAACAAAACATTAGTGAATGTTAAGCCTGTACCCTTGTCTGTTCTAAGTAGTGACTGAATAAAAATATGTCAGAAGTAAGCCAACTAGACTAGGAAAGGCATTTTCATCCAGAAAAAAAAAAGATGTGAAATATGCGGTCACCAAAGAAGGACCACCATGTTTTATTTTGTAATTATGAAAATTTGTCTCTTTTGACAAGTGAAATGAATTTAGGCACTCAGGCATGGGGAGAAAGTTGAATTGTCTGAAAATTAAATCAAAGTAAAAATGAAAAATATAAATGGGTGTTTCATATTCACTAACATGGGAGTCATCTTTTAGATATGACATTTTGAAGCAATCCCTGAGAAACTTGATAGCTCATACCTCTGAATAAATTATGGTCCCGAGCAGTGTGGAAATAATTGAGAATGTTTGTTGTTCTTAAATAAATGCAATAAATCTGGAATGGCGTCAGCAGTCTAGAGTATAGAGGGCACCATTTTATACCCTGAGATATGTGATATGCTGAGATCTACATCACAGGGAGACACTATGTGTAGACACGGTGGTTGTGGCAGGACCTGGATGCACACACATGCTCATTTAGAGAGTAGCATAGAGTTGACGCAAGTGGGGAGATGTCCAACAACAGATCATGTCTGGCTCTATCATATCCTAGAGGTGTGGGCCAGGACAAGTCATTTCCTTTAAAAAAAAAAGGATAATGTTGATGAGACTGTGCCTTCTAGAGGGGTTGGGAAGACTGGTAAACACTCATTCAGTTGTTGCTATTATGCAAGGTATGAAAATACCTTCAACCCCAGTGTCTGACATTGAGTAGGGCCTCAATGAATGGTAGTCAACAATCAATCTGAGTACTTTTCATAATCTGTGAGTATTTACTGTGTGTGTTTTGTGTATAGGTATGTACTTTGTGTGTATGCTTATATACATGCAATTTTGTTTCTCTCTCTCTCTCTCTCTCTCTCTCTCTCTATATATATATATATATATATATATATATATATATATATATATCCTAGAGGCCCGGTGCATGAAATTCATGCACTTGTGGGGGAATCTCTCAGCCCAGCCTGCACCCTCTTGTAGTCTAGGAGCCCTCGTGGGGAGGGGGGGGATGTCCGACTGATGGCTTAGGCCCGCTCCCCGCAGAGACCAGGGCTAAACTGGCAGTTGGACATCCTTAGCGCTGCCGTGGCGGCGAGAGAGGCTCCCGCCACCGCTGCTGTGCTCGCCAGCTGTGAGCCCGGCTCAGGGCTTCTGGCTGAGCGTTGCTCCCCCTGTGGAAGCGCACTGACCACCAGGGGGCAGCTCCTGTGTTGAGCATCTGTCCCCTGGTGATCCGTGTGCGTCATAGAGACCAGTCATCCCAGTGTTCGGTTGATTTGCATATTAGCCTTTTACTATATATGATATATATGTGTACCTTGGGTGTATACTTTGTGTGTGTATGTATGTACTTTGCATGTGTTCTTTATGTATGTGTATGTATGTGCATGGATATAATTCATGCCTGTGTGTGCTCTGTGTGTGTACTCTGTGTGTGCATTATGCATGTATGTGAGTGTGTACACTTTGGGCATCTTCAAGGAATGAGGTGCCTTCCGGGACTAGCAATGAGTCATCCTTCGTGCTCTGATAGGCTTGTAGCTCCACTGATGAGAGCCCAGGAAATGGACTTGGTGCTTTGGTTTTTTTTAAAACAGATTTTGACACATACTAGTACATGCACACCCAAAGAGTGACATTCCTTTTATTTTATCTTTTTAAATATATTTTATTGATTTTTTTACAGAAAGGAAGGGAGAGGGATAGAGAGTTAGAAACATTGATGAGAGAGAAACATCAATCAGCTGCCTCCTGCACACCCCCTACTGGGGATGTGCCTGCAACCGAGGTACATGACCTTGACCGGAATCTAACCTGGGACCCTTCAGTCTGCAGGCCAATGCTCTATCCACTGAGCCAAACCAGTTAGGGTGGTGCTTTGATTTTTAAATGAACAACTGAACTGGCTGCCTCAAGTTTTGTGTTTATATGTATATATAGTTTATACATATAAACACACAATAATATATAAAACATTTTTAAGTGTGGGTACTTTCTAGCCATACCCAGTAAAGTTTTGGGTATCTTAACATCATTTAAAAATGGATGAACTCACAAAATGGTGTCTTGTGGGCAACCAGTGTGGTAATGAGGTTGGGAGTCTTCAATTTTTAATTAGTTTCATAGTCAAGGCTGATTTACTCAAGACAAAGACCAAACCTGAGTAAAGGGAATTCATGATAAGAAATTGAGAGTGAGACTAAAAGGAGAAAAACAGCTGTAAGCCCTTTATATCTCTGTCTGTCTGTCTGTCTCCTCTCTCCTTCCTTCCCCTTCTCTCTGGTGAAATGTAGTCCCTTGGCTTTGCACATCTGCTCCAACTGTCCAACTTTTCTGATGTTTCACTCTGAGCCGGTTCTTTCTGCTTTGTTATTGCAAATGGGCACCCACATGGTCATTGGCTTGGCCTTCCCTGACACCATTATTTCCTGTTCTCATCCCTGTTTTCTGTTGTCCTAGCAGTTTCACTCTTCATACCCAACTCATTTATCTGAGTGCTTTCTGGTGTGTTTATTCATCTGGAACCAGGCTTCATAAGACCAAGTGCTATATCTCTCTATTTTACTCAGCCTCAGAGCCTCCCATGGTGCCTGGCACACAGGAGTTGCTAAATAATTATGTGCTAAGTGAATGAATGGATGAGTAGCAGCCTCAGACCTACACTTTACATGACTCTTGTGACCATCTCTTGTTTTTACACAGCCCGCCTCCCTATTGCCTTTTTCTAGCAATAACTCCTTATTTTCCTTTGAATCCATGGAATAATTGTCATTTACCATCCCCTAGCTACAATAACCAGTTTAGAATTGGGTTTGGGACCCAAATTCATCCGGTGAGACCTAACTCTTACCTTTTATTGAAACTATTAGGAAAGGGTAGCTAAGCTTTGAGGCTATGTTTCCAGGGCTTCCAGCATCTATTATGCTGTGTGAGAATTAAGTCAACTCAGAGGAAAGCACATACAAAGGTAGAGAGAAACCAAGTCCTGATGAAATTGAGCTTGTTGGATCCAGCCTTACCAGAAGCACTAGCCTCTGGATTTCTCAGCTGCATGAGCTAAAGCATTCCTCTCTCTTCTCCAGAGTTTTCTTTTTAATACGCTCAACAGGTTAGGGGCCTCAGTTCTAAATCCCAACCTTTCCCATCCTGAATTTACATGATGGAAAGGCAAGTACTCCTAGGGGCAGGTGGTTGAGAACAGTTTCCCTTAGGTTGCGCTAGGGCCCAGCCCAAGTGTCTCCTTACGGGCATCCTTTCTGCCAAGCGCCCACTAGAGAGAACTGGCTGGGAGGGTTTTTTGTTGTTATTGTTGAAATATTACTAAGAAAATAAAAAAAAAATAAGTTTGAGTTGGGCTTATGTTTCTTTCAGCCTAAGCATTTTTAAAAATATATTTTTTATTGATTTCAGAGAGGATGGCAGAGGGAGAGAGAAATAGAAACATCAATAATGAGAGGGAATCATTGATCAGCTGCCTCCTGCACACCGCCTACTGAGGACTGAGCCCGCAACCTGGGCATGTGCCCTTGACCGGACCCTTCAGTCTGCAGGTTGACACTCTATTCACCGAGCCAAACCAGCCAGCCTAAGCATTTTAACAGCAAATGCCAACTCAGAGCTGAGTTGGTCATGACGTGTGCCAATCCTTCATGAGGCACCCACCCCAGTCCTGGCAGCTGTGGTCAGAGGGTCAGCATCACAGGCCTGTTTGTGCTCAGCAGGAACATAGGAAAAGCTTCTCTCAGCACGTGTGGGTTCAAGGAGCGTAAAGGGCAGAAGAAACAACAGCCTTTCCAGTATAACTATAGCATCAATTTACCAGACTAAAGGCTGAGCTGGAGGTTCAGGGAGGAGTTGGTGAGATCTGTGGATGCACAGAAGGGTTTTTAGTTAACTCTACAAGGAATTCCTGGAAGAACTCCTGAGCCTTTCTGGGTGTCATGCCCTCTCCTCTCCCTCCAGACACAATGAAATAGGTGTTATTATCCCTGCTTTACAGAAAGGCAGTTGGGACTCAGGACAATATGAGCTCTGGACATAAGAAGGAATAAAACAGAATGGACCCTGAGGTAAGACATGGCCAGGATTCCTGTCTGTGGAGAGAATCTGGGCGGGGGCTATCCTGTAAGTTAGAGCAGGCCTGGACTTCCGGACTGAGTGGAGGGGCTAGGTATGGGTGAGTGAGGTGATGGAGATCTCTTCTGATTCTGTGGTGAGTGTTTTGTGTGTGTGTGGGGGGGGTGAATGTGTGCGTGTGTGTGTGTGTGTGTGTGTGTGTGTGTGTGAGAGAGAGAGAGAGAGAGAGAGAGAGAGAGAGAGAGAGAGAGAGAGAGGTTCCTATAGATCCTATAGTATAGAAGAACCTCCTGGGTTGTGCCTGGTTGCTAAGGCTTCTGCTTCTGCTTGCTAAAAGAGCTGTGAACAAAGGACAGGTCAGGAAGGAGCTCCAGGACACTACTGCAGTGCCCAGGTCCCTCAGCAGAGGGTGCTCAGCTTGGCTGGGAGGGCCTGGCTTGCCAAAATGACAGGCCGCGGAGCTGCTGAAGCCAACCATACCAGTAGGGGGTAGTACACAAGGCTGTGTGGAAGCTGGGCCTGGGTACTGACCGTTGGACACTTTTATCTTGGCACCCTGAGGTTCTGCGGGGCATTGAAAGAATGACATGGGTTGAGTCACTACTAAGAGGCAATTACTAAGAAGATGAGCTCATCTTACTTCATTTAATCAAAAGGCAAAATTTAATAGTAGTTGTTACAACCTCAGGCAGACAGACTGGGGTTTGTACCCTGACTGTTACTAAATAACTGTGTCCTGATTTCCCCTTCTGAAAAATGAGGATAATGGTTTGGCTGCCCTAAAAACTAAATACAATAGGGCCTGTGATGTGCTTAGTACAGAGCCTGGCACGGGACATGTGCTGCACAAGGGCTGGCCCTGCCCAACGCCATTGTGTGTGGGGGCAGTGAGATCCCCACTTTCACCGGAGAGGAAGCAAAGGCTCAGAGACTTTGATATTTACTATTCTTCTGGGGGGTCTCATAGCTTCTGGGGACCACCAGAATTCAGAGCCTTTTCATCTGACTCCACAGCCCTCTCTGTGATGGATTATTGATTTTCCTTCACCTTTAATAACACTGGCTTCTCATACACAGTGGCCAGAGAGTTTGCAAGTATGGGAGTCAGTAGCAGCAGCTGGACTGCTTCTAGGCAGTCTTTATTTCCTTGGGTTTGGGGGAAAGTCTTTCAGACTAATAGTAATGCCCTCTGTCCACCAGGACCCTGGGCTTGGGGAACACCAATGTCAGACATAGAATGATACTTTTGTTTCATGAAAACATGTTTTAAAATTATACTAACAATATCTGCATATGGTAAACAATAATCAAGTGGAACAAGAGGGTACAAAGTCAAAAGGGAGTGTCTTCTAGTTCACATTCTCGGGTTCCTCTTCCAGGGGCAACCATGGTTGTAACCGTTTCCTATTTTTCAAATTTCTAAAATTTTCTACCCACTTGCAAGGATTTGTGTGTCTGTATGTGCATATGTGCATGTTTACATTAATGCACACACACACACCATACCCTTTTGTGCCTTTCAATAATTTATCTTAAAGAATATTCTATATTGCTTCTATTAGAGCTAGCTCATCGTTTATTCATATCATTAGTTGAAATAGGTCTAGTTTATTCTTTTTTTATGGTTGTATAGTATCCCTTCATATGGACATACAAAGTTATAAAATTTACTCTCAACCCCAGTTTTTGCTATGATAGACAATACTGTAACTAACATATTTATATTTAGAAAAATAGCATTAAATACATTTGAGAACATATCTGTAAGACTGTGCCCTAGAAGTGGAATCCCCAACTTGGAAAGTTGATATTAGCAAACTCTCATAGATATTAGCAAAGTGACTGCCTCAGAGATGGCACCAATTATACTCTCATCCCAAGTGTGGAAAGATGATCTCCACTGCCTTGTATTCACCTTCTCTATATTAACTACCTTGTTGATATCCATTAATCAAACAAGTGAAAAATGGAATCTCAGTGTTGTTTTGATTTGCATTTCTTTAACATTGAGTGAGATTGTGTTGCACTTTTAAGAAGCAACTTACTTATGAATTCATTATTAAATTGTTACATTAATTGATTACAATTATGTTGTACAATCAGTTGAAATGTGTGGAGTCTCAACCCAGATAACCTAAAGGGGTGTAGGACTTGGGTGGTTGATAGCTTTCCTATAACTTAATCAATCGACCAGTATAGTTAAAAAGGCTGAACTAGATTTCTTCTGTAAGACAGAATATATAAGCCTTGCTTTTAGGCCAGGAGTTGGTAAATATGTTTCTTAAAGGTCCAGATAGTAATTATTTTAGGTTTTATGGGCCAGATGGTCTCTTTCAGAACTATTCGACTCTATCCCTATACAATACATAAATGAATGGGTATGGCTGTGTTCCACTACAACGTTATTTACAAAAATAGTCAGTCGGCTGTATGGCCTTCAGTTCTGTTTTCAAAACTGTTCTACACTTTGTGTGAGTAGGTGTCTAGAGACAAGATCAACTACCTCAATTTGCAGATTCCAAATGACCTAAGTCTTAAGCATCTGAAACCTTCCAGTTAATGCAGGTAGCTGAAGAAATGGATAAATACAAGTCTATGCTGGTATTTGGACATTCAAGATGTTAGGCCTTAGGCCGAGACCGGTTTGGCTCAGTGGATAGAGCGTCGGCCTGCGGACTGAGGGGTCCCAGGTTCGATTCCGGTCAAGGGCATGTACCTGGGTTGCAGGCATTTCCCCAGTGGGGGATGTGCAGGAGGCAGCTGATCGATGTTTCTCTCTCATTAATGTTTCTGGCTCTCTATCTCTCTCCCTTCCTCTCTGTAAAAAAATCAATAAAATATATTTTTTTTAAAAAAAAGAATATTTGTACAAAAAAAAAAAAAAGATGTTAGGCCTTAGGATCATGTCACCATGAAGAGTGAATGAGGATTGATGTTCTAAAGTTTTCCCACTTTCTTGCATAGCTTGCCCTCTTAATTTTTAGTATAATATTTCCTTAACTAGAATACACATTAACTAGCCATCTTCATGGCATAAACATGGCTAGAGCAGTATAAAGGAGTAGCCCTGCTGCTACTTAAGGAGTCAAATAAAACTGTTTGGGGCCCTTCTCAAGAAGGGAAATTAGGGCCAAGGGAGGCACTTTGTAGCAGCACCAGGACAGTGAGCACACTTGGACAAAGCATAGCATTCATTTGCTTTGTTCCCCGTAGTATCGTGTGCCTCCAAAGTGTCTAGAACATAATAGGGGGCTCAGTTAATATTTGTCAGATGAGTGAATGAATGAATGAGTGGAGATAATGAATATTGCAAAAATGACTCTTTACAGTCAATGTGGCAATTTTCCATTTGTATACCAAGTTGTGTAAACAGTACCTGGCACATAATAAGTGCACAAAGTATGGTGGCTATTACTGTTATCAGCTATTATCACAGTGAATTGCAAATACAAATAACAACAATGATTTTGACAAATGTTTGTTAATGATATATGCTATGCAAATTCCAGTTCTAATACTTTAAGTGAATTCCCTCATTTAATTTTCAGAATAAATTAAGTAGGAGGTAAGTACTACCATTATTCCATTTTACAGATGAGAAAACCAAGTCACAGAGAGGTTAACTAACTTATAGCTGCTATAAGTAAAACTGTACAGCTAGATGTAAAGTAAAAGTCTATTTCTGGTGTTTGAAGCAGCGGTTCTCAAATTCTAGTATCAGTCTCCCCTGAAGGTGTATTAAAATGCAGATTGCTGGGCTTCACCCCTGGAGGTTTTCATTCATTGGGTCTGGTGGAAGGCCTAAGAATCTATATTTTTAACACATTCCAGTTTGATGCTGATATTGCTGGCCCTGGAGCCACATTTGGAAAACCATTGGTTTAGAGGATTTTGTGACATTTGAGCAGAAAAAAAGGTGGTCCCCCTGAAGGCCAATTTAGTTCATTTCTGCTGTTCTTAAACCCAAAAGAACATTTTCAATCCTTTAATGGTGCTGTCCCTCCTTCTCCCTCACCCCTCCCTATCTCTAGGGCTCTGGCCAATTAGCCAGCATAGTCATAAATTGAACCACAAGGGGAAGACATGTAGTTTCTTGCAGAAGTGATGTGTCTTCTCTCTGGGAAGTACTGAAGCGTTAAGTTCAAGGTCTAGGCTCCATCTCAGAATTGATGCCCCAAAGTTTCACTGCAGGCAACTGGAATATGCTTGGGCTCTGCCTGAAATGCAAGCACAACTCTTCCGATTTTAGTATCTTACCCTGTACTAGCATTAAATTACCCCATAAACAAAATACATCTGGTGTTTGACTCATGGAAAATATTTCTCTACGGTTGAAAAGAAGTGTGTGGACAGTCTGACTCCATTAATTTCCATTGGAGTGACTAGGAACCATCTGCTCAGGCTCTGCTGCAGGGTGAGAGTGGAGGCCGGACCACTCTGCAGGTGGCCTGGGAAGTGCAGTGGCGGCTCCATGGAGCTGTGACTAGGTGCCCATGTCACTGGTGTCCCCGTCAAGCCTTCTCGACATGACTTTTCACACTCTAAAGGTCTCTGAGACCCCCCTCCTGGAGAAATGGGGTGCTCTATGGCCTGGACCCAGTGCCTTCCCCTCCCTGACTGGGGGATTGCTGGTTGGACTGCCTTGTCCAGGATCCCTGTGATGTCTCTGTTGGCCCAGTACAGTGGATACATTCTGGTCCTTCCAAGCAGATCTTCTGCCACAGTTCTGGGCTCTCCCTTCAAGGTTCAAAGGAAATGAGAAGGTCTCCCTCCAGGGACCTCTGGGACCCAGCTACTTAGAAAGAGCAAAACCTTGGGGCAAGTTCAGAAAACTGTGCCACAGGGGACAATAGAGACAGGTTGGGCTTTAAAGTGTTCCAGACTTGGGCTCAAACTTTATTTCTCCTCCCCATGGTCATGTATCCTTTGCCAAGTTATTAACCTCCCTGACCTCTGTATAATCATCTTTAAAATGGAGACATTTTACAGTCAATATGATAGTTATCCAGTTGCATGTCAAGTCAGTTGATCAGTGCCTAAAAAATAGAGAGTGCTGGAAGAATGACGGCTGTTAATATTATTAGTTATGAATTCTAAGATGCCTCACAATGACTACCCTTTCCCCTTCCCCCACTCCCATCTAGTATATACACCTAGTATAATCTCCTCTTGAGTGAGGGCAGAATCAGTAAATATGATGGGTTAAGACTTTGAGCTAATCCAGAAAGAGATTATCCAGATGGGCTTGACTTAATTGTGTGAGTCATTAAATGAGACTGAACCCTTCCTGAAACTAGAGAGGTTGGAAATGTCAGAGGGTCAGTGGAGGGGGCCACATGGCAAGGACCTGAAAACAACCTCTAGTTGCCAAGAGTGGTCCACAGCTAATAGCCAGCAAAACAACAGGGACGTCAGTCCTTCACCCACAGGAAATGAATTCTGCTCATAATCTGAGGGAGCCTGAAAGCAGTCTGTCCCTAGTCAAGCCACCAGATGAGAACACAGCCTAGCTGACATATTGATTTCAGTTTTGTGAGACTCTGAATAGAAAACCCAGTTTAAAAATGTACAACTCCTAACCCCTGGAAACTATGAGATAAGAAATATGTAGTAATAAAACTTGTAGTCATAAAAATAGCAGTAGAAAATGAGGTACAGAGATAATATCTACTTCAGAGAAAGATTATGGAAAATAAATGTGATAATTTGTATGGAGCATGCATAGTAGGTATCTAATGGTCATAGCCCTGGGTTTCAGATCATCTTCCCAGCTAAGTCGTTCAGCTTTTCCTTCCCATCAGGAACATGTCTTTGCTTCAAACCTCTAGCCTGTTAGCTGGGATCTTTCTGAGCTCCTGCTTTTCTTGGGGGTTGGCTTATGTCTTGCCATGGCTGGGTCTTGATGCTCACTACTGCCAGTGTAAGGCCTGAATACTGTCCACTGTCTGGATTACCTCTTTCACCCTTTGTTTTTTCTAGAAGCATTTTTCCCATCCATTCTTACAAGGCTGGCTCATCTGTCAGGTTTCAACTGTGACCACATCCACGAAGCCTCTCCTGACTACTTATATGAGCTCTTTTTCTACCCTTACCACTCTCGGCGTCTGTGCTCATTGCCTTCACTGTACTTTCACAGTCTGTAAGTTTCTGTTTGATTGTTTAGTTCGTCCACTTTCCCCCAGTAGCCTCCCAGGTCCAGGAAACCAGATGCCATGTCGGTTTTGTTTGCTGTTGATCACAGTGCTAATATGGTGAGAAGCATGAGCAGCTCAGTCCACACGTGTGTGCAGTGCACATGTGTGCATGCATGGCTGTGTGAGGGGCACTACCACACACAGCCCATGCTGACCCCAGCCCTTCTCAAGTTGCCTGAAATCCCTCTGAATTCATTCTTCTGAGCATACCAGCTCATCCTGAGGAACCTTCTTATGGGATTGCCCCATATCCAGGCAGCTGGCATTTCTCATCCTCATTGCAGAGGAGATTCTTTGTCCCAGTTCTTCTTTAAGCCACTCCTTTCTCTGAGTCCTGTTCCCTAGACTTCCACCACTCCTCACCTGAAATATCATGTTTAACCTAAATAGAGTCAGATGCATAGGTACATCTCATGAGTAGATCTTATGTACATCTCATATGAATCCAGAGTGAATCCTGGGGACTCTGGGGGGATGGAGAGGAATGAATATAGGCTTTGCTGTGATACAGAAAAGCAGTTTAAATATCAGCTCTGCAGTTGACTAGCTTTCTAACATCAGCAGTAAGTCATTTCCCTGAGCCTCAGTTTCCTTGTTGGTGAAATGGGATAATTATATCCCCACAAAAGGGTGGTTGTGACAGTGATATGAATATGAACAGAGCATGTGGTTCAGGCCTGGTACTTAGAAGATGTTCCAAGCATATAGATCCCTTCCCAGCTTCTTCTTTCCAGTTTTAAAAGTGGAAACCTACTATAAGAAAATACCAAATGCAGTGTACTGTGAGTGACAGGTGAAGAAAGAAAATTGATTGTGGGACCAGGATGTGAAGAGCCAGGTCGATGTCCTGGGAAGTTCTGAGCAGTGAGACAGGTCTAGTTTGCACTTCATGTTTGAACTTGCTCAGGCAGGATTCTCTTTCCTGTGGAGCACATTGTCACCAATGGGACCGTTTCTGTATTCATCTAAAGCTCTTGATTAGAAGCTCATGAATATTCAAATACTTGTCTCCCCTTATTTGCCTGACTATTAGCATTCTGTCTCTAGGCTTATCTTGCTGTTTTTCTCTATTGCACATTTATTCAGTGAGCCACACTTTATTGTCTGATGTGACCAATTTTGAGACAATCCCAAATATTCCCAGTTTTTGGAAAGGATGGGTCTCCTCTCTGCCCTGGCTGCCAGCTTTACCTTTCTCTTTCTATTCCCAAAGATGGGTGGGTGGTGGAACAGCCTGCAAAGTGCCACTTTGGGAACTTGCTTCTTCGTTTTTAAAATTCATATTGATAATAATAATTCAGTGCATGTGTCTATCACTTCACATTTTACAAAGAGATTTCATATCATCCTGTTTTACAGTCTTGCTTTCTGCAAATGCAAAATGCTGACATTCTGTTCTGAATGGGGCCATGTCTCTTTTCCTTCTGAATATTTAACAACAAGATTTGAACAAAACCGAATCTGTTTTAAAGCCCAGCTGTACAATAATTTCTCACAATAGCACAGCGTAGAAGGAGATTTGTTCTTTTGCTATGCTGGTTGGAGTTTTGTTTGAAGTATGTTCAGCTCTGTAGGTGATACAGACTGTATTAGTTTCCTGTTGCTGCTATAACAAATTACCCTAGACATGGTGGCTTAGAAAAATACAAATTTATTCTCTTATAGTTCTGGAAGTCAGAAATATAAAATGGGTCAGCAGAACTGTATTCCTTGTGGAAATTCTCTTTCTTATCTTTTCAGCTTCTAAGGGCCTCCTGTACTCCTTGGCTCATGGCCCCTTTCTTCGTCTTCAAAGCCAACACAGTAGCATCTTCACATTTTCAGCTCTCTCTCTTTAACTTCAGCTTTTCTATTGTCTAGTCTCCTTCTCTGACTCTGACCCTCCTGCCTTCCTCTTATAAGGACCTTGTGATTATATTGACCCACATAGATAATCCAGTATGATTCCCCCCATCTCACGATTCTTAATTTAATCCCATCTGCAAAGTCCCCTTTGCCATTTCAGATAACATAATCATAGGAGGTTGGGACCTGAATATCTTTGGGTGACCATTGTACCTACTACACCATATTTTTGGGTTATTAAGAAAACCAGATTGCTTGGGAGTGGGACCTGCATGCCTCTCTGTGGTGTGGATCCTTGGCTTCTTTTCTCCTCTCTGCAGGGTGAACTCCTCCTAAGAGCTGCAGGAGGAGTTTCTCAGCTACAGGATCACACTGTCTCTAAAGGGTGCACAGAGGGCTTAGGGTGGTGGGTTTGACAACAAATATCCAAATTCCCAGTTAGATCTTTGTGTGCCCGAAGCATCTTCTTTAAGTGCCATAATCAATTTGATCCCCATAATTACCTCTGAAATGGGAATTAACCAACCAAAACTGAGGTGTAGAGAAGTTAATGTGCTGCCTATCTCTTGTGTAATATGGTGAAAGAATGCTGGTGCCTGTTGGGCCTGGATTCAAATCCAGATCTGCCTTTGTGCCTTTGTGCATGTATCTGCACCTCTCTAGTTTCAGTTTCTCCATCTGTAAGTATCCCTATCTAGTTGTGAACATTAAATGAGGTTAGGCTTGCAAACCACTTAGCATCGAGTCTAGATCAATGCATGTTAGCTGTTTCATGATTATTATTTTTACGATCAGGATTATCATTATTTCTGAGAAATGCATTTTTCATGCTTGCTGGAAGTTGCCATAGTAATAACTATTCATATTGCTGCTATTAATACTCCAGGCTGAGGGCATACACAGAGGGGATTCCCTGAGATTTCTTGGATCCTAGAGGTAGGTACAGCTATCACTTCATTTTACATACAAATGGGTTGGGGGAAGTGAAGTGATTTGTCCATCATAATAATGATGTTAATGGGTGGAATTAGATACCCCCCTGAGTCTACCAGAGATGGATTTCTAATCCTATGCCCTCTGTGCATTGCTGAGTGGGTCCCCTCGTAGACATCATAGGCTATGCTGTCCTTGCCCAGCTTTGACGATAAGTGCACTCTGCAGCCTGGAGGCCTTTAAGGGCCCTAAGAGGCTGAGAGCCAGCTGTCAATTAGAGCTCATTAGGATGCCACTGTCTCAGGCAGAAATTGGTACTTCTGACTCAGTCCCTATCTCACTGGGCTCCTGTCCTACAGAACAATGGGACCAAGGAGCCCCTTGGGGCATTTCCTCACTCCTGTCCAGAGCTATTTCCTCGTATGCATCCTTCTCTGACACCATAAATGTCCACATTAAATTGAGACTGATATTAATGCTGAAGCGCAGGAAGCAACTGGGGGAGTTTTCTTTAGAACAGAAAATGCCCAATTTTCAAAGATCTGGCTCAACTGCAAGTAAGTGTTGACTTCAGTCCTTCTGGGAACCGCTGCCTTGAATACCAACAGGGTCTCTGCACTGCTCCGAGACAGCTCGGGCTTCTAACAGGGTGTTTGTCAACAGGAGAATACATGTGGGGCTCATGGAGGTCTTGAATAATGTATAAAATCCACACATTCAGGTTGATTAAAATCCTAAGTGCATTTATCCAGCTGGAGCAAAAGGCTCTTGAATCTCTGATCATTGAAAGTCATTGATCTTCAAGGACATTTTTCTTCTTGCCATACTCAAGACAATAAATACCAGGCCTACTTGATCCATGGGAGATCAACATGAACACAAACATGTCCATGTCAATTCATATAGAATGGGAATATTGCATTAGTAGTATATATTAATTCTCATAGAGTCACAAGGAAGAAAAAAACCTAGAATTGTCTCTTTTTCTACTTTTTTTCCCAGATAGAAAGTAAAAGCAAGGAAGGAGTGAGAAGATAGTTACTAGGGTATCAAGAACAATGTTCTATGCTTCATAGAATGCCATATGTTTGTTTATAAAGATTTCTAATGCCATTAGGACATTCGGGAAACTTTGACTTCTAGTATGGCTTGTGAGAAATAGACCTATGAACCTGGGTCTCCTGGAAGAGTGGTGTTTGGTGGTGTCCCAGGCAGGAGCATGGTCCCATTCAAGAACCACTCACAGGAAGGCCCCGATAAAGGACACTATGCCTTTCCTATGCCTGCCCCCACCATTACATTTTAGAAGCTTCAAGTAACTCATTGTTGGTTTCACAGGTTCACAGTTGGAGAGAAATTTTGCTCCAGAACAAATTATACCCTGAGTCTCACCCACACCTGACTTAAATGAAATTTAGATGATATTTTGGACTTAGACTTGTTGCTGGAATTGGTTACAAATTTTGAGGATGCTGGGGTAGGGTAAAATGTATTTTACATGTGAGAAGGACATTAATTTGGGGGACCAGAAGGCAGAGTGTTAACCTGTGCCCCACCAAAATTTACATGTTGAAATCCTAACCCCTAATACCTCAGAGTGTTATTGGACAGGGGCTGGCCCCTGAGCAGGTCTGCCTCATATAGGAAAAATTTCACAATATGAGTCCAGGTGATTTTGAGAGCATGTTTATTAAAGTTGGGACAGTGAAACACAGGAGGATGTAGGGTAAAAGAAGCAGCAGGAGAGAGCCTAGGTCAGCCATGGGCAAAAACTACGGCCCACGGGCTGGATCTGGCCTGTTTAAAATGAATAAAACTAAAAAAAAAAAAAAAAAAAAGACCGTACCCTTTTATGTAATGATGTTTACTTTGAATTTATATTAGTTCACACAAACACTCCATCCATGCTTTTGTTCCGGCCCTCCGGTCCAGTTTAAGAACCCATTGTGGCCCTCGAGTCAAAAAGTTTGCCCACCCCTGGCCTAGGTGGTACTCTGCTTTAGTCCCTAGAAATGTTATAGGAAAGAAGTGAGCCAAGGTGGGCTGCTTTTAGCTCACTGGAAAGTCAGAGAAACAGGGGGCCTTGGAGACAAAATCAGGGAGGAGGTAAGCCAGGGATGAGCTGTGGCTGCCCACTGCTCCCCTGGTTGCAAGTCCCCAAGTAACTCTCGAGATCAGTGGTTCTCAACCTTCCTAATGCCGTGACCCTTTAATACAGTTCCTCATGTTGTGGTGACCCCCAATTTCATTGTTACAAATTGAACATAATTAAAGCATAGTGATTAACCACAAAAACAATATGTAATTATATATGTATTTTCCGATGGTTTTAGGCAACCCCTGTGAAAGGGTCGTTCAATCCCCAAAGGGGTTGCAACCCACAGGTTGAGAACCACTGATCTAGAGGGAAATGCAAAAAAAGTAATGTCAATTTCAATGTCTCGTGGTAGAAGTCCATTAAAAATAACATGTTTAAAGAAGCATATATTGCCTTGTATAACTGAGAAGGATTAGGTGTTTGTTGCCCTTAGGCATAATTAGATTCAGGGGTTCAAGGAAGACATTGTCTCCAATCCTCGCCATCACCTGAGAAGACAGACATTATGGCTACCAGAGGCCCCAAACTCCAGTCATAGCACCTCAGCAACTTGGAGGTGTGTGTGTGTGGGGGGGGGGGGGGGGGGGGGGAGGAGAGAGAGAGAGAGAGAGAGAGAGAGAGAGAGAGAGAGAGAGAGAGAGAGAGAGAGAGACTTCCAGACTTCCAGGCCTCTTGCAGTCAATACCCCCACTGCTGTAGGAAAGATAAAGTTTTCTCTATTGACAACCCCTCCAGAATCACATAGAGCAGTGATTTTCAACCTTTTTCATCTCATGGCACCTCATGGCAAACATAAACTAATTACTAAAATTCTGTGGCACATCAAAAAATATATTTTTTGAAGATCTGACACACAAAAAAAGCCATCTGACACCGGATGGCTATTGTGTTGGCTGTTGTCATGTTTTATTTTATTTTTTTACAATCTAAGGGAAAAGAGGTCAATGCCCCTGACTAAATAATCAGGTATTGCATGTTTTAAAAATTCTTGCGGCACACCAGTTGGAAAATCACTGACATAGAATGATGGGTTATCACTTCAGTGCCCCATTCTAATGAGCAGATTGGTGTTTATCATTTATTCTGCAAGAAGCACATTTCAGAAAGAGGATCATTCAGACGGCAGAATTGGAGAATACGCTCTGTGTTGATCACTTTTTAAAAAGCACTTCCCGCTTTTTCTTTAAGTCTTTTACTGTGGGCCTCCAGGTGACAGGTCTGCTTAGGCGTAAGGAATGCACTTAAGAAGAGGAGCTGCCCTAGCCAGTTTGGCTCAGTATAGAGCATTAGCCTGTGGACTGAAGGGTCCCAGATTTGATTCAGGGGCACATGCCCCAGTTGTGGGCTTGATGCCCAGTGGGGGGCGTGCAGGAGGCAGCTGATCAGTGATTCTCTCTCATCATTGATGTTTCTAACTCTCTCTCCCTCTCCCTTCCTCTCTGAAATCAATAAAAATATATTTTTAAAAAGCTAAGAAGAGGAGCCTTATGCTGTTAGCACAGGTAACTGAGAGTCTATGTATATATAGGAAAAAGCAGCAGCCCCTTTGCAGTTTTATTGCTTGTTTTGTTCACAGTTACCTGCAATATGGCAGAGCTGCAGATGGATAGAAATATGCTGCGGTGTAACACATTTACAGCAGGGGAAAACACCCTCCAGAACACAACTGCTCAATGCCAAAAGCTGCCTTTGCATTTCCTAATCTTTGTTGCTTTCTGAATACAAAGAGACAGATGATTATTGCAGTAATTGGCAATTGAGCTGTGGTCAGATGCTCAAGAGGTACTTTAAACAGTTGATCATAAATATAAAATCGGAGTATTGTGATTCACAGGAGAGGAAGATGAAAGCAGACCCTGGTAACATAGTCTGAGATGGAGCTTAGAGCTAGGATTCAAGCTGGGCGAATGCAGATCTTCTTTTGTTGTTGTTAGTCCTCACCTGAGGATATTTTCCCATTGATTTTTAGAGGGAGAGAGACACACAGAGAGAAACATTGATGTGAGAGATACACATTTACTCTCACATTGACTGGTTGCCTCCTGCAGGGCCTGGGATAGAGCCTGCAATTGAGGTATATGCCCTTGACCAGAATCAAACCTGCGACCCTTCAGTCTGCAACCCACTGAGCCAAACCAGTCAAGGCCGAATGCAGATCTTTAAAGCAAGAAAAGGGGTCATCTGGGCTGGGTGGAACCTGAATTTTCTGGGACTGTGTGATGAACATGGAGATGCCTCCAGGTCCGTCCTCAGGAAGGACTTTGCCCCCAGCTGTGTGGTCAGCAGAGGGTCTTCAGCTGTCAGCCCATTTCTGCAGTTGCCTTGGCTGGAAGACCTACAGACAATAAGTGATTGGGGGGCAAGTAGCAGACTGAGTAATGACCCTCTCCCGAAGATGTACATATTCAGAACCTGTGAATTGGTTACCTGACATGGTAAAAGGGACTTTACAGATGTGATTAAATTAAGGAGTTGTCAACCTAGCCTAAACGAATCTGAATGCTTCACTAGAATTAAAAGGCTCTTTATTTAAGAGCCTTAAGATTTCTAAATTAGCAAACACTACCAGAGTGTTCTATATAAAAGTGAAAAGCTGACAATTCTTACAGTACTAGTAAAAAGTACATTCTTGAGGAGAATCAGTCCCACATTCTTAGCCTCTGGATGGTCCAAGATGGTGATCTTCCCGATGTCAAGTGGTCTGGATAATGGATGTCAGGTGTTCTGGATACTAATATCCTCGCCTAAGTTCTTCAGCGAGTGTTAGATATCTCTCTCTAGGCACTGGTGCACAACTGAACAGGTCAAAAGTTTAAGTCCTCAGTCTAGTTAAAGTAAAATAAAATCTACTCTTCATGCTTTAGCTCATTCTGATTTAGGTAATTATGTTGCTTGGCTGTGGTGACTCCATGTTGTTTCTTCACTCTTTCCTCAGGCCTTAGTCGGGGGGATTATCCTGGTGAGCCCTAAATATCACAATCACAAGGGTCCTTGTAAGAGTGAGGCAGTAGGGTCAGCATCAGAGAAGAAAATGTGATGATGGAAGCAGAGAGAGAGGGGAGATGTGATGACAAGAACACAGGTTGGAGTGATGAATTTTGAAGATGGAGGAAGGGGTGCAGGCAGCCTCTAGAAGCTAAAGAAGGCCAGGAAACAGACTCACCTCCAAAAAATGCAACTGTGTCAAAACCTTGACTTTATCCCCATAAAACCCATATCAGACTTGTGACTTTCAAAACTGTGAATAAATTTGTGTTGTTTTAAGCCACTTGTAAGCCAGAATTTGTGGTAACTTATTGCTGTAGCCGTAGGAAATTCATACAGGGTATAGAGGCCCAGCCATCCTAGGCCAAGACAGGGCACTGTCACAGGCAGAGCATTCTAACTCCAGAGCGCCCTGAACCGGGGCTTGGATTAGTCCTGCCTCAGAGCTCTACTTACTTTCTGCTCACTCCTGCTTCCTTCCACTCTGTTCCACAGGTGTTGGTCCCAGGGACGCCCGCCTCATATACACAATGAACTCCAAACACTATTCTGAGTCAGCTTCCTGGGGAGTTTACACTCTGTTGATATCAGCTGGTGTTCCATAGTGATTCAGAATCTGAGCATTAGGTCAGTCTATTCTGGCTTCCCAACTTGGTAGCCTTCAGTGTGTGCTCTTGCCTCTTCAAGACTCAGTTTCCCAAATGAGGATAAAATGAGGATAAAATCTCCTACACTAAGGCTTGTTGTGGGGATTGATTTAGACCACACATGTACTATGTGGTACAGGGCCTGCCTTGAGGTAATTCTCAATAATATTCTTGGTGAGAGTGATGATGGTACTGATGATGGTGGAATTGACACTGATGGATGTTGTTGATGGCGCAAATGATGGTGAAGGTGAGGACAATGGCCTGAGAACTCCAGGGCTTTGTGGGACAGGACCCTGGCTTATAGAAGACAATATTTGTAGAAGGCCGTGAGTTGTTCACCTATTCATTCCCCAGAGGGTCAGACTGATTTTCCACAGCTCCTCTCCCTTGTCTAACTCTAAAGAGAGACTGCTGGGTTCTGGGTGAATTCTACCCTCCATCCTGGAATCCAGATTCATTGAACACCATGTTCCAAACTGGGCATTGGCCTGCCTGAGAATTGTTCCTGGGGTTCATACTGGCCTTAATTTCTAGGACGTGGCTTTGCTGTTCTAAGGCCCAGACTCTGGGACTGTCTGTCCAAGGAGACAGGTGACCTGCGTTGGGGCTGGGGGCATTGCAAATTATGTCTCACCTTCTAAGTCTAGAAACAGGGGTCATGTGAGGACCATATAAAGAGAGAAGACAAGGAGATAACTTTTAAGTGATTATCTGAGTTCAAGTGACATTTTTTTTTTTTACTTGAAGCATAAATTACATTTATGGATTTCAGTTATAAAATTCCTTCCCCTTCCTCCCAAAATATAGCCCCTTGAAAAGTATAAAGAGTAACTCTCCTGCTTTCTTTCCTGGCCACAGATGCGTTAGCCTGTCAGGAAAGCACAGTTTGCAGGTGAGCTACGGAGGATGCTCCAAACAAGAACTGCCACAAAAGTGCCAGAGGAACCAAACTCGTGTTTAATTTATAGTTTGTAAGTCCTCAGCATGGAGCTGGCCAAACAATTCCAACTAAATTAAGTTCCACACAGTTCTCCTGGGCTGGGCCTGTGGGTGCTAAGCCCCAGCTGTCAGCCCAGCTTCATGGCTGAAGATAAATCACTGCAGAAAATGGACTATAATGAAAACACTGACAGACCCTTCAAAGTAATGGAGCTCGAGAGTCTCCCTTTTGTTACATTCAACATATTATGCAATTACCGCCTTGAAAATGGCCTTTCCTTCATTCCTGAGAGGAGTGTCCTGGTTTCGGAAGAGGGACTGTGGGAGTTGGTAGGTACCTTCTTGCTTGGACTGTAGGCATGTTAGGTTCAGTCTGGGCCAGACCCATTGTTGACAATTGCAGCAATTTTCTATTTCACAGAGGCTGGAATTGGCCACATCTAATCACTAGAATCACTGCACGAGGGGCTGGACTGGGCAAACAGACCAGCCATCATGCCAGTCTACAGCACAGTTGCTCACACTCCAAGAAATAGATTTTATGCTGCTTTCCTGTTCTGTAGGAAGTGGTGTGACTGAACAAGGAGCAACTTTATAAGGATGTCTATTGAGGTGGCCATGACCAGTGCCACTAGGGAAGGGGTCTGGGCATAGTGAAGACAGTGTCAAGGTACAGTTGGGATTTTCCTGGAGGATGTGTAGCTCCTCAAGAAGTTTTGGGCTGCTACCTCTCTCTGGCTTGCTTCTGAATTTCTTAACTACTTCAGTCTCTGGAAGCATCGAAATCTACAAGAGGACTCCCTGTTGGCAGCAAGTGAAAATGTGACCTCGAAGAAGTACTGGGAATCTTTCAAAAAACAAACCCCCTTAAGCTGACAAGTTAAATGTATTGAACCACATACATGTGAAGTTCATCTAGTTATGGTCGGATTCAGAAGGCCAACTGATATTCCAGGGTGTCCCCTTTCCTCCCCTCATGCTGACTTCACACCCTGGGAATTTCTAGGTTGACATACTCTCAACTCCAAGATGAGTGGTAAAAGAGATGGTGTCCCAATACTAAAAATATGTTTCAGAGCTTAGAGCCACTAAACTAACAGGGTCATGGGCACTGCCCTGAACCAATCTCTGTTGCCTGGTGGGTGCAGTATTGGCCAGGCTTGGGGCCATGCCTGTTCCTGAAGCAATTGTTGTGGCAAGTCTTGACAATGCCTCTTTCTGACTGGCTAAGTCTTGACAATGGCTCTTTCTGGAATAAATGAAGGAGTCAGTTCAGTTTGGGACATGCACAGGGTTAAAAAGGATTGTTTCCAAAAGAAATACGATGCAGTTACTGAGAGAATTGGGGATTGTATATTAGACAGGCAAAGGCAAAAATTCCTCACTAGAAATGACTTCAGTCTACCAAAGGAGCTAGATAAGTATTTGGATGATTTTCTTCACAAGCAAAGTTAGTCACCCTCAGCACTGGATATCATTTTGGCACTTCCCAGTTTACCTGAACTACCTCTCTTCTTTTATTCTCTCTCTTAGTCATCACTTTGCCCACATTGATGAGCATGAACCACTTTGAAGCATGGAATATAGATTCCTAGCAGTTGCCAAGGAATTGAAAGGTGACAACTGAAAAGGTGGGCAGTTAGCACTATATGAGGTAAACTTTGATGGATAGGGAGTGGGGGATATTTGGAAGCAACTAGACAGATATATTCTTGTTCCTCTCACCATCTGTGAGCTCCTCTCCATAACATTTTTCTAGAAAAATCTTGTGTTTCAAATGAACACACCTTCTGAGAGACCTGTATATTAGATTCTTATTGCTGTTACACATTATCACAGCGAGGTGGCTTAAAGAAATACAGATTTATTCTCTTTCGGATCTTGAGGTCGAAAGTATAAAATGAGTTGGCAGAGCTGCATCCCCTCTGGAAGCTCTGAGAATTCATTTCCTTGCCTTTTTCCACTTCTAGAGGCTGCCTGCATTCTTTGGCTTCTGGCTCCACATTACTCTGCTCTCTGCATCTGTTGCCCCATCTCCTTCTCTAACTCAGACCATCCTGTGTCTCTCTTATCAAGACTCTTGTGATTCCATGAGCCCACCTAGATAATCCATGACACAAGATCCTAAACTTCATCACATTTGCAAAATCACTTTTGCTTTGCCAGACAACATATTCACAGGTTCTCAGCATGAGGTTGTGGGCATTTTTGTTGGCCATTATTTAACCAACTACAGCCTGTGATGGCTCTTTGAGGCTCCTTGTGAAGCCCTGGACAGCTTAGGACTGCATTGCATCATATTAAGTTTTTTCTTGCCTCGCTTTACTTCCTCACCCTGATACCCTGGGCTTGCACATCCCAAAGAACCTTTCACTTTGATCTTTGCCTTCAGGCTCTGGAAGGACCAACCAAGGTGAAGGAAACCTCAGTGAGTTCACATAGTACCTTACTGTTTCCTTCTCTGAACAATGAGCCACATGTACAAAGTAGTGGTGTCTTTCTCATCTATATCCTTAGCCCACAGATGGAATCTAGAATGTGCTCCACATATGCTTCAATGAGTGAGTGGATGAATTGGCCTTTAAACTATCCTGGAATTCTTGGTTCAAAGCTTACTTGTTCTGGACACTTATTTACTACAGTTTCCCACCAACGCTTGGTGTGTGTATACAAATTTCATGCTTCATTTTTATTGTACACATTTGTGCTCAAGGGCAGAGTCAAAAAAGAGAACTAGAGGAGTAAATGTTTTTAAAAATCTAAGATCAGGCCCTGACTCTTCCCTTCCTGGCTGTATGACCTTGGATTAGTAATTTTACCTAGTCTGTGTACCCCAGTTTCTTTGTTTATAAAATGGTACTAATAATTATATTTACCCCATATAGTTGATGAGACAATGAAATTTGATGACATGTAAAATGTATTCAAAACAATATAATCCAATTGTAGTTTTCCAAGTTTTTGACTTCATGTACTTTTTATATATTCACTAGGGGCCCAGTGCACAAATTCATGCACCTTTAAAGGAACTGTGGACTGTGAGGCTGCGGTGGGCACAGGGGCAGGTCTCGGCCCATCCTCTGTGCTTCTGCCCGGCCCCTCCTGCCACGGCCCCCGGTCCCCTCTCTGCCAGCAGCTCTGCTCCCACTGCCGCTGCTCCCATGCACTTATGGCGCCAGCCCCGCTCACACCCACTGATGGCGCAGAGCAATTGGGGCCAGTGCCAGCAGTGGGTGCAAGCAGTGGCTGCTGCTCTGATCACCCCTAAGGCGTAGGGGGAGGGGGAGAAGCCCTGAGGGGCAATCAGGGCCCAGCAGCTGCTGCTTGTACCTGCTGACAGTGCCAACGGACCAGTACCTGGTTGCAGGTGTGAGCAGGGCTGGTGTTGGCAGTGGGTGCAAGCAGTAGCTCTGGCGCCAGCTGCGAATGTGAGTGGAGCCAGCACCAGCAGTGGGTGTGAGCAGTGGCTCCAGTGCCGGCAGTGGGTGTGAGAGTTAGCTGCTAGCTCCAGTCGCCCCTCAGGAGCAGGGGGAGTTGGAGAAGCCCTGAGGGGCGATTGGGGCTGGTGCTGGGTGCTGGCAGCAGGTGCGAGCGGCAGCTCTGGCGCCAGCAGTGGGTGCAAGTCGGTCTGGCACAAACAGCAGGTGCGAGTGCTGGGTGGGACTGTGGCGCACGGGAGCAAAGAATTTTCAGTAACCACCAGAGGCACACCCCAATGACAGTGACAGGCGCCCCACCTTGGTTTGGCACCCCCGCTTACCTGATCCATCATCCCGCTGTGGCTGATGCCTGCCATGTTCCGTGCTCTCCTGCTTGCTGCCGATGCCAGCCATGTTTTGTGCACGTCCTCTGGTGGTCAGCACACATCATAGTGACCAGTTGTTCAGTTGTTCTGCCGTTCGGTCTATTTGCATATTAGGGTTTTATATAGATAGATAGCATATAAATTTCATAAATTTATATATTATTATATAAATGTATGCATATTTATTTCTGCACTGATATTTCCCAAATGGATTGCTCAGGAGACCCTTTTGCATGGCTGAATGACCTCCATCTACAACACATTCCTTTATACCATCTTCCAGTTAGAAATAGCCATGTGCCAGGATTTATACAACTAAAAAAAAAATTAAAACCTATAGGGTAGGACTTTCCAGAAAGCTTTCCCATTCTTTGTTGAAAGAGTCAGATTCAGTTGAAATGGATGACCAGCCTTTGTTTCTCTCATTTTGTGTGTGTGTGTGTCTTATAGATATGATGCGTGGAATTCCTGTAGCCATTTTGTAACACGAGGCAATTAATATAAGAAAAAGAACAAGAAAATCTTAGCAAAGCCTTATCTTGATTGATAGTGACCCTTGAACCAACATTAGCAGTTTCCTGCTTTCAGACTTTTTAAAATTTAGTTTTTTATTTGTTTTTATTGATTTCAGAGAGGAAGGGAGAGGGAGAGAGAGATAAAAACATCAATGATGAGAGATAATCATTGATCAGCTGCCTCCTGCATGCTCCCTACTGGGGATCGAGCCCGCAACCCGGTAAGTGCCCTTAACCAGAATCGAACCTGGGACACTTTAGTCAGCAGGCTGATGCTCTATCCACTGAGCCAAACCAACTAGGGCTCAGACTTCTTATTTGTACCTTTTCATGAATGATACCAGAAATTTGGAGAAGGTGATGGGAAATGTAAAGGCAGCCAAAAAGAGAAGAAAGGAGAGAATAGTCAAAGAAGTCTGCATTTCTCTTTGTATTTTAAATAATTACAGAAAGGAAGGGGGGGCTCAAAAGAAAAACAAACCTATATCTATCCCCCACAGTGGATTGGAAGCAACTTGAAAGCAGTGAATGTGTATGCTTGGTGTTACATGTCATCTGCATTGTACCTGGCACAGTAGGTGTTTGTTGAACAAATAAAGGAATCTTTCTTTTCACCTTTTAAACTTTGGCCAAGACTATCTGGCTCATCAGAGCATTTGGGATGACAGTTGTTTGGTTGGTTTCTAAACACTATACTATTTAAATACAGCACACAGCCTTCGGGGGCCAGGCAGGCAATTAGACATCAGAACCTGACTAGCCAGACCAGTGTTAGCAAAACTCACACATTTATTTATTTATATTTTATCCCTCCAACCCCACATTTAATCTGAATCTTTAGTAGGAAGGGTTTCCAAATACTTATTCTAATATGTAATTCTCTCCAGAGGATTTCAAATGAGGAACCAAATTTAAGGTGAGTAGGAGATGCTTGCTTATAAAGTCTTGGTCTCTGTCCCAACGATCAGATGATCCAGTGGAAGACATATAGATACCAATAGTTTTAGGATCCTACCTGAGCTTTCCTCCTGGACACCAGGTGCAGCTGCCAGCATCTTACCCACTATGGAGCCTCTTCTTACTGTGGCCTCTCGAAAGGCAGGGAAAGGGTTCTGCTGGCCTCTGCATGTCTCATTCCATAGCACCAGTACAGTAACTCATTCATAAGTAGGGTACATTCCCAGTCTGTTATAGAAAAGATCAACACTTCTGCATTTCTCTTCATAATCTCTTATGGGGCTGGGGGTGGGGGAGGAAGCGAAGGCAAGAGAACATGTTCTTGAGTAATTTATTCTGTTCCCTTGTATTGATGAAAGGCATAAAAATAAATCCATATTTCTATTCAACTCGCTTGAAGGACAAGTCAAAATCACACCATTAAAAATTAACATCCCAAACAGATTGTACATTGCTAGGGATGAGCTGAGAACCAAAGTAGAATAATTGGCCAAATGACTCTACAGAATGTTGGATAAGACAAATTAACTCTCATCTCCAGTGGTTATAAAATAAAAGAAGACAGATTATCTTCATTTTAGGCAGGAAGGTTTGAAGGAGCAGCCCAGCATATTTTATCTGAGGAGAATGAGGATCTAGATAAGAGCTTAAGGTCAGAGCTGTAGGGATTTCTGGAGCACCAAATTTATCATTAAGCATAGTCCACTATATCCTGTGAAATCCATGTCAAAATTTCTGGATTGTTTCCTTTCTTGGAGCCATCTAAGCTCTAGGTTGGAAAGTTAAACCATCTACTAAGTTTGTGATGGCCAAATAGCTCAGTGCCCAATATATATTTTTTGATACCATCTATAACTGTGAAATCCATTCATCTATCCAGCCAGCCAGCCAGCCAGCCAGCCAGCCAGCTAGCCAGCATTTATGGATTACCTGCCTGTGCTGGGGCAGATGATACATCAGTGATGGATTAGATAGAAATGTTGATCTCAAAGAAATTAGCCCAGTGCATGGCTTTAGAGCAAAGTTTTTCAGTCTCCACACTTAATATTTTGAGCTAGGTAATTCTTTGTTGTAAGGGGTGTTGGGTGAATTATAAAATGTTTAGCAGTGTGTGTGACCTCTACCCACTAGATTCTGGTAGCACTTTCCCCTCTAATCATGATTATCAAAACTGTCTTCAGATCTTGGCAAATGTCCCCTGATTAGGGAGAGCAGAATTGTTTCAAGTTGAGAAACATTGCTTTAAAGTCAGATCCTAGTCTTTATTCTCAATGTACCTTCTTATTAGTGTTTATTTAACTAACTAGCAGCCCGGTGCATGGATTCATGCATTAGTGGGGTTCCTAGGCCTGGCCTGTGCCCTTTCACAATCTGGGACCCCTCAGGGGATGTTGGACTGACAGTATCGGCCCGATCCCTGCAGGCCAGGCCGAGGGACCCCACTGGTGCAAGAATCCGTGCACTGGGCCAGTTTCAGCTCAATCTCTGTAGGCCACGGATTTTTGCACCAGGCCTCTAGTATGCATATATGATCTTTGGTTAATCTCTTCCTGCCCTCTCCCTCCCCACTTCCCTCTGAGATTCATCAGTCTGTTTCATGTTTCCATGCCTGTGCATTGAGCTTCTGCCCCCTGCTGGTCAGTGCACATCATAGTTACCGTTCAAATGGTCACTTAGGTCTTTACATATATAGATTGTTATTTAACTGTGCCTTATTCCCAGATCCTAACACATCTTCTGGCACAGAGTAAGTATGTGGTAAATATTTGCAGGTTATGTGAGTGAGTGAATGAATGAATGAATGAATGTCTGTATTTGTAAGATCAACCTTTTCCTGAGGATTGACAGGCTGTTAGAAGGACCTTGAGTCTTGGCCATACACAATTCCAAGCAAGCAATATATTCATTCAATCAAAATATGTCTAAGCTAAATAGGAAAAAATGCTTATGGGGTGTTTAACTGTGTGGGCCTGACAGATAATTGAGCGGTTGGATTTTCCAGTTTCAACAGATTGGTTTGCCATTCTGTAGCCACAATAATGGAGCAAAGTAACAATCATGTCTATGTTTCATTTTCTGCAGAGTGTTGCATTGCTGAGGCTCACAGTCTGGCCAATTAAATGTGACCGATTGGCATTCCCACACAAGTTTGAGGACATTTAAAATAGCTCTCTGTAAAAAAAAAATCCAAGTTACAGACAAAGTTGCAACTCTCCCAAGATTTTATATTTCAAAAGCAAGCTTGCAATGGTAAAATTGTTCTGGGTGACAGAATAGATAAACCATCCATTTTGAGTGTATTAGTGTCAAACTGAGTGCTGACTCCGTGGCAGGTGATCATGTCATCTGGTGGAAATGGATACGTTTTTTTTGTATTAAGGAAATCATCAAGCTTCTACTCCTGTGGGACTTAGTTTATGAGACTCTTGATCGTGATGTCAACTATTTAGAGGGAGCCTTAAGGGTCACCAAGCTTTCTTTACTTCCTAATGCTTAAATGAGCATAGCTGATAGGAATGAAGAAAGGCTCCCCTACCTCTTTCATTCTCAAGTCTTCTAGACATAATTCTGGTAGGCTCATGTGGGGGAGGCTGTATTAGTTATCTGTTGCGACAATAATGCTGAGTAACAGACAACTGTAAAGCATTATCATAACATGACAATGACATTTGTTTAGTCTAGAAATCTGCGGTTTAGCTCATCTTGGCTGGACTTAGCTGATTTTGGGGGTCATGTGTGTATGGGATTGACTGCAGGTTGGCTAATTAGTTCTTCTGATCTTGGTCAGGCTTGTTCACCTGTCTGGGGTATGGATGGCTATTGTTGATCTAGTAGGGTCTTGGCTGGCATAACTGGTAATACTTTCATTCTCTAGGGCAGTGGTTCTCAACCTTGGCTGCACATTAGAATCACCTGGGATTCTTCTTAAAATCCTGATTTCTGGGCCTCATCCTCCAGAAATTCTGTTTCTTTGTTACTAATGTTGTGGCCCCACCCCATAACAAAGAAACAGAATTTCTGGAGGATGAGGCCCAGAAATCAGGATTTTAAAAAGATTCCCAGGTGATTCTAATGTGCAGCCAAGGTTGAGAACCACTGCTCTAGGGACCTAGTTGTGAAATGGGCTTGCGGTAGTGGCAGAGGTACAAGAGCTTGCATTGTGCTTGATAATATCTCATTAGCCAAAGTACATCATATGGTGGAGCCCAGAATTAATAAGTCAGAATGCTCTGTCCAGAGTAAGAGTACCCTGCAAAGTTACATGGTCAAAGGTATGGGTATCAAGAGGTGTGATTAATTATAATTGACTAGAGGCCCGGTGCATGAATTTGTGTACCAGTGGGGTCCCTAGGCCTGGCCTGCAGGATTGGGCCTAAAACCAGCTCGCTGACATCCCCTGAGGGGCCCCAGATTGCAAGAGGGTGCAGGCCAGGCCGAGGGACCCCACCAGTGCATAATTGGAGCTGAGGAGGGACACAGGAGGTTGGCCAGCCGGGGAGGGACTGCAAGAGGGTTCCAGGGCATATCTGGCCCGTCTTGTGCAGTCCCAATCAGCCGGACCCCAGCAGCAAGCTAACCTCCAGTCGGAGTGTCTGCCCCCTGGTGGTCAGTGCACATCATAGTAAGCGGTTGAGCAGCCTTAGCATATTACACTTTGATTGGTTGAAAGGACATTTAGCATATTAGGCTTTTATTATATAGGAATAATACATCAATATACTACAAAGTCTAAACTCCAGAAAGTGTTGGAGCTTGAAAATAAAAATAAATATGAGCAAGAAAATCCTTATAGAAATGTTTAGAGAAAGATGAAGGGGGAAGAGAGGGATTGATGACTCTGGGATCGTTTAGCCACCCAGCTGCTGTTTGGGTTCTATTTTTTCTAGTAGGAAGAATATCTTCACACTGGAAAGGAAAGGATAGCACAAATATGAATAAGAGATAATTCAGGGTGAAAATTGTTAGCTCCCTATTGAGTGCATATTTGTAGTCCCATGGAGATTCCATCCTAGGCCATTGAAATACTTGCCCATAGAACTGCTGATAGTGTCATGAGGCATCATGGATAAATGATAGAGGCTTCCAAAGAAGGTAGGTTGGTTTTACATGGTTGACCCTTGACATTTGGAAGAAATATCTCCCTAAGACATCTGCAAATTGCTTAAGTCAGTGGTCGGCAAACTGCGACTCGGCAAACCACGGCTCTTGAGCGACATGTTGCTCTTTGGCCCCTTGAGTGTGGCTCTTCCACAAAATACTGGCTCTTCCACAAAATACTGACTTCTGCGCATGGGCCACGAAGTCTCAATCGCACTGTACGTGTGCGCCTGCACGTGGTATTTTGTGGAAGAGCCACACTCAAGGTGCCAAAGAGCTGCATGTGGCTCACGAGCTGCCGTTTGCCGACCATGGGCTTAAGTCATGAGAACACTGGAGTATCAATATCTCCCCTGAAATGTAGTTAGAATAAAAATGCATAATATCAATGGTTTTATACACACAGTTCTAAAGTAATTCCTAAAGCGATTAAAATGAAATTCTCTCAGTTCATGACTTCATCTGGTGTCACACTTTTTACTTATGTCCTCTCATAATCCTATCTAATAATAGACAAACATGGTAATTGACCGTACCTTCACTACACCTTCCATTGGCTAATCAGCAGATATGCAAATTAACTGCCAACAAGATGGCAGCTAATTTGCATACTTCAGGCAGGGCGGGACAGCGCCATTCCAGCTGCCCTGCCACCATCCAGGCCTGCTATCTGCAATCCTGGGCAGGGGGTTCCCGTGTGCAACCGGACCAGGGGCGGCTGGGCGGGGCAGCAGCGATCTGCCCGCCCACCCGGGCATCCCATGTGCGACCCAGGGCGGGCCCCAACCCCCGGATCCACCCTTCCCTGTGCGCGACAGGGGCCGCGCCCCAACGCCCTGATCGGCCCTGCCCTGTGTGTGACCCGGGGAGGTGAGGCAGGCATCTAGAGATCGGGCCTGCCATCTGCCACCCGGGGAGCGGGCCTAAGCCAGCAGGTGGTTATCTCCCAAGGGGTCCCAGAGTGTGAGAGGGCACAAGTGGGGCTGAGGGACACCCCCACCCCCCTCCCGCCAGTGCACAAATTTTTGTGCACTGGGCCTCTAGTATTATATATTATGGAAGTTAATGTTTATTTATTTGCCTCTCTGTGTCACATATTGAGCTAAGGCATTCACACATGTGGTAGCATTTTATTCTCAAGCAATCTCATGACATGGGTATCATCGTTATCATGTTATAGATGAGAAAACAGAAGCTCAGGGAATCATACCCGAAGTTTGTACCCAGGCCTGCCTAATGACTACGTATGCCCTCACACTGGCTACCTCTTGAAAAAGATGAGTTGTAATAGGGTGAAAAGAAGTGAAGTGCTATCCCAAAAAATTAGTAGTGCAAGTAGAAGATCAGGAAACCTTGGCTTGCCAGCAATTGACATGAATAAATAACTTAATGTTTTTGTTGACCACCAAGAACATGTAAGTAAGCTTCAATTCCTTTGGAGTGAGGTATGTGGTTTTGTCGACAGACTATGCCATTAAGGGTGCCTGATTTCATTCAGTTTGTGATTATTAGATTAATTAATTGGTAAACTATGCCTGTAGCTGTTGTCTTAAGGTGACACATTTTAATAAGGTCATTGACAGATTGGAGTATGTCCAATGAAGGAGAATTAGGAGGGTAAGAGTTTTGTGAAACCATAATATTTAGGAAAGGATTAAACATAGAGTTTGTGTAATCTACGATCAAGAAGACTTACGGGTAACACAGGTAACTTTCTTCAACCACTTTAAGGGATTCCATATGGAAGATGACATAGTCTTATTTAATACTGATCCAGAAGTCATGGTAACAGTTACATGATCTGCAGGCCAGTACTTGCAATTTGGGTGGTGAATTGATTTGAGATGTGGAAGTTCCATGACCTGGAGGAGTGCAGACAGAGGTGCCTTAGAGAAGGCTGCTGCCCTGAGGAGTTCCTTTTCCCCATGTTGACTTCTGAAATGATGACTTCAGTCCTTATGACCAGAAGTATTTACTGAGTTTTTCTATATGCTCAGCCATTATGAAATTACTTAGGTAGGAAACTGGTACTTCTATTATGTATGAAATGATGGATGAAACAGTATTTTAAAGGGGGAATATTTATTCCCACTCCTGATGTTTCTTGTCATTTGGAGGGAACTCCATTAATGTGACATCCCTGGACTCTGTCTCTTTGCTCCCTCCACACCATTGAAGGGTGAGAGAGGAGAGACTTATGTGCTATACAGTTCAGAAATAATCAACTTGACTTTCTCAGATCAGAAACCCCTTTATGTCTCTTGGGGGTGATTTGCCCACTGAATCATAATTCCTCTGTTGGTGCCCTTATGTTGGGAAGCTACCCAAGTTCAGTGTTGCCATTACTGTTCTATGTAAATAAATCTGTCATATTTTTGATGTTTAGTACTAAGAATCAGGTTGGCTTTCACCTTAAGCGACAATTCCAGATTAGGGTTTTTTGGGAATAAAGGGACTATGATGGCATTTTATCTTTCACTTGCTCATCTTATGTCTCAATTTGTTGAGAACTCAGAAAAAGAAGAGGGTGCTATTGAGTAGTCCTTGAACAACTCAACCAATTTGAGATGGAATTTAAGACATCAAGTTACCATGTATTGGATGTTTATTCTCTGAGTCTCAATGCTTTACTTATACTATCTCCTCTGACTATGCCAACACTATCTCTGGTGTTACCATCCCCAGTTTGCAGATGAGAAAACTGAGGCTTAATCATGTTAGGAAGTATGAAAGCAAATTTCAATCTATGTCTAGTTAAGCCCAAAGTAAAAAAAGTCAAGGATCTCAGTTCTAATACAGTTGAAAGTTTTTTTGTTCTTAATCCTCACCTGAGGATATTTTCCACTGATTTTTTTAAAGTGAAAGGGAGGGGGAGAGATACCCAGACAGAGAAACATCGGTGTGAGAGAGACACATTGATTGATTGCCTTCCACATGTGCTCCGACAGAGGCCGGGATCGAGCCTGCAATCAAGGTACATGCCCTTGATTGGATTGAACCTGAGACCATTGGTCCATGGGCCAATGCTCTGTCCACCAAGCCAAACCAACTAGGGAATTAGGATGAGAGAAAGGTTTTGAACTATGGAGGATATTGGCAGTCAGAGAGGGGAATGACTATCAGGGGCATTGAGGGGGTGAGAACTGGCTAGTCATTAGATGGTCAAAGAGACTACTAGTAAAGGAGGAAGAGAAAGGAGTGCAGACATTCCAAGGATATAAGCTGTCCCAGGAATGTTGTCATCATTGTCAGTTTCTTCATCATTTTCATCATAAAACCACCACTTATTGACTTTTTACTATATACCAGAGACTGCTTTACGTGCTTTAAATCTTTTATCCCATACTAGAGGCTTGGTACACAAAATTCATGCACTTGGTCGGGGGGTCCCTCAGCCTGGCCTGTACCCTTTCACAGTTCGGGAGCTCTCAGGGGATGTCCGACTGCCAGCTTAGCACTGCTGCCCGCCACTGCCGCTGCACTTGCCAGCCATGAGCCCGGCTTCTGGCTGAGTGGTGCTCCCCTTGTGGGAGCACACTGACCACCAGGGTGCAGCTCCTGCGTTGAGCATCTGTTCCCTGTTGATCAGTGTGCATCATAGCAACTGGTCATTCTGCCATTTGGTCAATTTGCATATTAGCCTTTTATTATCTAGGATAGTTTTTAATGGTTTTATTGAAGTATAACATTCAAAAAACTGCACATACTTAAAGTGTGCAATTTAATAAATCTTGACATGTGAGTACACACATTAAACCATCACCACAGTCAAGGTAACGAAGGTATCCACCACCCCCAAAAGGTTCCTTAGGCCTTTTTCTAATTCTTCCCTCATTCTTTTCTCTCCTAGCCCCCAGTTCTGTCCCCAGGCAACCACAGATATGCTTTCAGTCACTAAATTTGCATTTTCTACAATGTTATACAAATAAAATCAAACAGTATGTACTTTTTAATGTTTTACTTCCTTCACTTAATGTGATTATATTGAGAGTCATCCATGTTGTGATGTATATCAACAGTTTATTCCCTTTCTGTTATAATACAACTTGTTTATTCATTTACATGATGGTGGATTTTGAGATTGTTTCCAGTGTCTGACTGTTACACATAAAGCTGTTATGAACATCTTTGTTCAATTCTTTGTTTGCACAAATGCTTTCATTTAATAGCCCCTATTTAATCCTAACAAGAAATGAATGGCATAGTATTATTACAATCTGCATTTTATACAGGAAGAGGCTGAGGTCCCCCACAATCAACTACCCTGCCCAAGGCCTGTGGCTGATTGGCAGCAGGGCTAACATCTGAGACCAGATCTGACTGACAACCCCATTCACAAAGTTCCCATGTGCTACTGCATTCCCATGCTGAGAGGAATGCCTTCACTTGGAAAAATGAAGACATTTACTTTTTCGCTCTACGAATGTATTTCTAAGACTATCTTTACTCCTTGTCATGGTTATCCAGATTGGCTGCTGCACCCAGACTCTCAGAGGGCAAGATGAGCATTCCCACTGAGTATTTTAGTTTACCCACCAGCAAGAGGTAAAACCCTACCAAAGGGCAGGACCTTTTCCTGACAAGAATAAGAGATTATATCTTCATTTATGGAGTAACTTTTAGACCTTGAAAATGAAAGTTAAAAAAAAAAAAGCAGATAGAGGAAACAAAGAAAGTGCAAACATCCTTATGCAAATTCATAATCAAAGAGCTGATAATTTTGTGGATGAAATGAATCCATAAAGAGCGCTCAGCTAAAGAATCACAATCAAAAGTCTTGGGGGTTCAGTTGCTGCTGATCTCCTGGGGTCCCAAGCAAGTATTATGAGGCAGCACTGCCCACATTTCCTCTTGTAAATCTAATCTGCACCTTTTCCCTGTGCTCCTTCTTCATTTTGATTCTCCAGCTGGTTAATTCATTTCTGTGCTGGGCAGCTACCTACTCTGTGTTAGGTGGCAGAAAAGACTCCACACAGTCCTGCACTAAGGAACTTACGGGCTAGTGGGGGAAGATTGATAGGAACCAGATGCTTTTCAGGGCAGTGTGACAATTGCTACTGACCAAGGTATACCTGAAAGATACTATGGTAACACTGAGTAGAGAGAAACTGAGAGAATTAGGGAGGGTTTCCCAGAGGAGGTTCGATTTAATTATTTAATTCTAAAGGCTCAGTGCATGAATTCGTGCACAGGTGGGGCCGGCTGGCCTGCCTGATCGGGTCTGATCAGGGCTGGACTGGCTGGTGGGAGGGGCTGTGGGCAATTGGCGGGCCAGTCTCGCCCCCTGGTTGAACTCCCCATGGAACTCCCAGTGGAAATCCCGGTCTAATTTGCATATAAGCCTTCTATTATATAGGATTTTTCTTTTGTTTATAGTTTTCAATATGCACATATGCACATCACTTATGATAAGCAATGCAAGCTTTGGTATGGGGGTAAATGTTTGACAAACATTTCTTTGGGAAAAATGTACATATTTACATACATACATATATACATGCACTTACTATAAATATTACTGATATAAAGGATGTGTAGCATATAATTTACAATTAACAGTAAAATATACAATATCCTTTACTGTAAATTCTATGTATATGGCCAATTAATTTTTCGCAGAATACTTTAACTGGTATTTCCCAAACTCTTATATCCTTAGCCAACGTATGGTTGTAGTTAACAACAAGTATACTTCTGACATGACTGCTGTTTAGTATTTTTATTTATGTTAACAAAGAAATAAAGTAATGTTTTAATGTTATGTAAGCAAAAGTGAAACAATGAAAACATGTCAGAACTTTACTTATTCATCAATGTTGTGAGGCACATGTTTACTGAATTAGATGCTAATTTTTGATAGTATAGTCTGCATTATTAACATTTCCTCCACCACTTTCTTAAATTTAGACAATCATCAAAACCATAAATAAAACCTAGTGCTTGCCAATTTCTGTGATGTAAATACTCCCACATAGGCTGATTTCAAGCTACCCACATTATGTCACTGAACAACATGGAGTTGGGAAGAGATGTGCAGTTGCACCCCATTATATGGTATTTGTACCATACAAATATAGGTATAAACAGCCTCAAAGCATAGTTATTAGTAAAAATAGTTAAATAATTAAGAAGTGAATATTCTCAATTTATTACCTTTTAAAATATAATTTAGTTGTACATTAACATAATTTATTTTTTAATAATGGCTCAGATTAACTACCATCTTGCAACACCCCTGAATATTAATAGTTGAGAGTCAGTTGGGATATATTGCTAGACATATCCATAAAGGGTGATCATTCCCCCAACCTTTGTCCTCCCATTCTATCCCACTTGCATTGTGTGCTGGTTTTTGTTAGGTCGGAGAGAGCCCAGGATCGGATACATGCAGACATGACAAGATAATGGACTTCCCCTGGAATTTCTCACAGATCAAGGTGCCAGACACAGATACAGGCTTCTTCTCCCTTAATCCACATACCCCCCCCCCCCCCATCCCCTGCACCAGAGAATTCCTCAGCTCATGTCCCCGCCCCTCACCCAACAGCAGTATAAAAAAAGCGCCCCCCTCCCTGTTGGCGTGAATCCACGTGCCCTGTCCTTGGGGTACGTGGGTCTCCCCGGGACGCAGAATAAACCTTTTCCTTTCCTTTCTTTTTTGATTCACTGGACTCTATTTCTTGCGCCGCCTCCTGAGCCACCTTACCTAACAGTTTTCACATCTTCTTTTTATACCTACAAACAAATGCAAGAACATGCATAACATATACATGACTTTGGGAAAAATGTACATATTTACATACATACATATATACATGCACTTACTATAAATATTACTGATATAAAGGATGTGTAGCATATAATCTACACAAGATGGGTTGGTTGTGTCTACATTGTCTGAGTAATATCATGCTATACCATAAATGTTACTATGTCAGGGATGGAGCACCAAGAAGTAAATGTGGTCAAATGCTACTGTTACGGCAAATTTCCAAGTGGCAGGAAGACAGACAACCAGGCACTGGGGAGATTTAGAAAATACACTTTTTATTACAGGAAGCAACAGTGCTGGCTCAAGGGAATCTGTACCCAAATCTGAGCACTGAATGCGGCGGGGCTTTCCCTGTTATCCCTCTAGTTTCTCTGTCTCCCAAATATTGACTAGGCTTTCAGACTGTTCATGGGCTTTTGCAGCCCCTGTGACAGTTGTAAGGGGAGAAGTGAGATAGCAGCCAAGACCGCATCTGGTGCCTGCAGTCAGACCCCCTTGTAGGGCTGAATATGGTTTTATGGCCCCTGTAAGATAAGCATTCAGGGAAACAGGTTTTGCAAGGCTAGCTAGGACACAAGTGGAAAGGGGGTTGGGGCTTAATTACAGGCTAGCAAGCATATACATCAGAATGCAGGCTGACGGGGCGGGCATGGACCCAAGCTGCCAGCCCAAGCTACCTTTATACCAGTGGTTCTCAACTTGGCTGCACATTAGAATCACCTGGGAATCTTTTTAAAATCCTGATTTCTGGGCCTCATCCTCCGGAAATTCTGTTTCTTTGTTACTAATGTTGTGGCCCTACCCCATAACAAAGAAACAGAATTTCCGGAGGACGAGGCCCAGAAATCAGGATTTTAAAAAGATTCCCAGGTGATTCTAATGTGCAACCAAGGTTCAGAACCACTGCTTTATACTATCTTTTTATTTTACACACACACACACACACACACACACACACACACACACACACGAAAATGTAGTCATGTCATAAACACTGATTTGTTGATGTTATAAGTGTAGCCTTTTTTTTTAGGAGGGGCTTGGTTTGCTCTGCCATCTCTCTCCCCAACTCCACTTTAATCAATTGCATCACTCTACCCTAAAAACCCTCTGTTGTATAATTTTCAAATGTTTCTTCATTCTTACATAACGATATCTATACACACATACACATATACATAGGGTTTGTGTAAAAATGTTTCATAATATGAATGCTTCCTTGCATCTTTTACTCTTCACTAGTTCTAATCTCAATAGTTGTTCTAAATACCATTCTTCATTTATTTGGTTGCATAGTATACTATAATATTTTATGGTGTGAACCTACTATAATTTAGTACATATCCCCCTACTGATGAACATTTACTTTTTCAGCATTTTTCTTCTCTGAAGAATGTTGTAATAAACATCCTTGAACATCCTTCTACCTTTAGGTACTGAAGCTTTTGTTTCTGTAGGGCAGAATTACAGGAATGGGGTTTCTGGGTTGAAAGGTATGTATATTTTTAATTTTAATCAATATATTCAGGTGGCTTTCCAGAAACACTTCACATTTCCACCAGCAATAGGTGAGAAAACTTTTCCATCATCCCCACCAGCAATAGGTCTTAATTCTCTAATTTTTGCCTGGGACATGAATATAGTTGCTCTTCTGTGAATTGCTTATTCACATCTTTTATTCATTTTTCCATGGAATTGTTTCTTTGTCAATTTGTAAGAGGTGTTTTTTTTTTTTTTTAAGCATAGTTATTAACCTATTATCTGTCACCTGCATTGCAAATATATTCCCAAGTCTTTGGTTTCTCTGTTAACTAGTAAAATGTTACCTCTAGATATGTTTAGGTAGTTTATAGCTATTTAGTATATGGTTTGTGGTTAATGTTTATATAGAATAAACACATATACTCTGTTTTTCCTTTAAAACAATAGAGTTCCTCTTTTGTGTATGAAGATTCTCTATCCCTAGATTATAAATAGATATACATTTTTTTGTGATATTTTTGTATAACATTTTATATTTAGACTGTTTTTAATCCATGTAAAGTTATAACTTATTGTTTTAAATTATATTTTTATATGGTATTAAATAATAGTCCAACTCCACATTATTTTAATTCAATAGCTATTTGTGCATGGCCATTTACTAAATAAGCCATTCTTTTCTCATTGCTATGTTTTGAAATCTTATATTTACTGGGATCTGTTTCAGGATCCTCTAATTTTTTTCCACTCATCATTGTTCTATTCTTATGCTAATTCTATATTGTTTTGTTTAGAGTGGCTTTGTAGTGTGTTTTGATGTCTGGTAAAAATCCCTCATCTTTAGTCTTTATATATGTATATAAATTTTGGTGTTCTTGAGCTTTTTTCATCTGTATGAACTGAAGATTATTTAACCTTCAAGGAAAAGGAAAGAAAAATGCTACTCTTGTTTTAATAGGAACATCATTAAATTTTATGTATTTATATGTATAATTTGACACTTTTATGCTATAACTCTCCTTAATGAAGAAGAACCTAGCTTTTCTTTCCACTTGTTCAAAATCTGTTTTATGTATTCCAGTAAGATTTTATTTTTATAGTTTCTATAGCTTTCTTGTTAAATTTTTTTCACTATTGTAATTTTTTTTCACTATTTCCATTTTTAGGTACCTATTGCTAGTATATAGAGAATGTATTTCCCTTCAAATTCTTTTTGTATCTTTGAAACTTATAAAATACTCTTGTTATTCCTAGAATTAAAAAATTAGCTTATGATGTCATTCTAGATATGCAGTCAAATCAGCAACCATAAAAGAGTTTTACTGTTGTTTTGTTTTGTTTTAGGTCTATGTTTTAATATTCTTATCTTATTGCATTGGCCAGACCATTTAGACCAGCGGGCCGGATCCAGCCCGTTTGAAATGAATAAAACTAAAAAAAAAAAAGATCATACCCTTTTATGTAATGATGTTTACTTTGAATTTATATTAGTTCACACAAACACTCCATCCATGCCTTTGTTCCGGCCCTCCAGTCCAGTTTAAGAACCCATTGTGGCCCTTGAGTCAAAAAGTTTGCCCACCCCTGATTTAGACCATCCTGACCAATTTATTAGTGATGATGGCATTTCTATCCAGTTTCGGATTTAAAAAAATTTATTTCAAAATATATGAACTTCTTTTAAAGGTACCAGATTCAAACATTTCCTATTGATTCCTATTTTATTAGAGTATGTATTCGGTATGGCTACAAAAGTTTATTAAATGCCTTTCAGCCTATGTTAATATGATCATAGTTTTCCCTTTTATTGTTGATGTAATTACTTGTGGGAATAAACTTTCCAGTACTATGAACTGAATCTCTAACTGTGAAGAGAAGTCCTCTTGGAGAAAATGGGCAGGCAACTTGCCTTTAAAGCAGCGGTTCTCAACCTGTGGGTCGCGACCCCTTTGGTGGTGGAACGACCCTTTCACAGGGGTCGCCTAAGACCATCCTGCATATCAGATATTTACATTACGATTCATCACAGTAGCAACATTACAGTTATGAAGTAGCAACGAAAATAATTTACATTACGATTCATCACAGTAGCAACATTACAGTTATGAAGTAGCAACGAAAATAATTTTATGGTTGGGTCACAACATGAGGAACTGTATTTAAAGGGCCAGAAGGTTGAGAACCACTGCTTTAAAGTAACAATTACAGGCTGGAATGTGGTGCTTCTCAGCTTTTCTCATGCATATAAGTCACCTGGGAATCCTGTTAAAATGCAAATTCTGATTTAGCAAATCTGGGGTGAGGTTCCAAAATTCTGCATTCCTAACAAATTTCCAGGGGATGCTGCTGCTCCTAAAGCATGGACCACACTTTGAAGATTGGCAAAACAGTGAGAACACAGATAGCAAGTGAAGGGGACCTGATGCTTTGCAGACAGGGTCCGTGGAGGTCTCTCTAGAGAAACGCTTGTAGCTGAGTTTTGAGGGAGTTGTTGAGCACTCAGGCCAGGCCAGAAATGAACACTGCAAACTCCTAGAGTGTGTTGTAGGTGTGACCAGTGGAACCTGCTGTTGTTATTGACAGAGGGGCTGAAAATAGGGAGAAAAGATCATGTTTAATCTCATGGGTAGTGATGTTGAGAAGAGATGGGCTTGTTTCTGGGAAGGGATGTGCTGGGGCCAGTGGAAATTTACTAGTACAAGTGGAGCTGTTTGGATGGCAAGCTGAGAGGTAGTAGAAGTAATGCTCACCAGACAGGGAAGGACAAGGAGTGGAAAGTTGTGTCTCAGTCAGACTTAGATGTAAATGGATTTCACACACACACACGCACACACACACACACACACACATACACATGCACACACTGCCTACCATGTGTCCACACCAAAGAGTACAATAGTGGGTGAAACCAGACTCAGCCCTTCCCTCATGAGACTAGCAGGTTAGCAACTAATATGAAGCTATTACTGTGATGTAGGTAAGGAGGGAAGCAGTGCAGCTGGGAGCCAACTTCAGGAGGAGAAACAGCCTCTACCAGGAGGGAATAGTGGCTGGCCATGTGATCTAAGAGCCTGAGGTCGCCAGACCATGCAGATGGGAACTAGTGTCCAGGCAGAAGCCCTCATGGAACTAGAGACACGTTGGCTGGAGCCCTGAGAATGGAGGTGGTCGAGCACCATGCCAGATAAAGCTGGTGAGGCTGGCAGGGGCCAGTACTCACAGTCAGGCTAGAGTGGGAACCCCCGTAGGAGGCAGACTGGGCTCTGGGCCTTGATTACTTGAGTGTGTGGAAATGGTTTTTCTTGGGGGCAGGGGCAGAGTCATCCATCGTTAGCTGTAACCATGTGGTGCACACATCTGCCAGCACCGCTACTGGTACTTGAAAGGACCACAGGGTAGGGTGAGCCAGCCTCTCGGTGACTCCTCCACCTCTGCCATCTCAGCTGTTCCTGCTTGACCTCGGTTTTATGCCAGTAGAGCCAAATTGTACCACTATGTTTACACCATTTCTCCTTGAGTGCCACAATGAGGAAGCCTCTGCTACCTATGATCACTTTACACTAAAGTGAACCTGCCCGGTAATAAAGGCATCCAACCTTCATTAAATATATATCATGTACCAGGTGCAGTGCAATAAGCTTTCCATCTGGAATTAGCTCCTTTAGTCTTCCCAGCAACACTATGAGATGGAAAAAGGAAAGAGGAAGGGTGAGTCAAAATAAACATGTGTAGCTTTAGTTGACAACAACAACAAGAAATCACTCAACAAATACTATATATTGACCCTTCCTACCATGTGCCAGGTAAAGTTGACAACACTGGGGAGATGTGAATGGACAGACAGACAAAAAGTCCTGTTGTCATTGAGCTTGGATTCTAGTGAGGAGAGAGACTATAAACCCAAGAAAGAGGCCAAGTTATAAGCTGTATTCAATGGTGAAAAGTGCTAGCGAAGGTAAAGCTGGAAGAGTGAGTCAAAGAGAAGGATTTGCAGTTTGTATAGACTCCAAGGGACTGTGAGGCCTTTGAGCCAAGGTTGAAAGGGGGGAGGGAGGGGTGAGAAAAGGCTAGAAATGAGAGCCCCACAGGTGTGTTCAAGGATCTACAAGGAGCAGAGTGTGGCTGGTGAAGCAAGGTAAAGAGAAGGCTGACATCTGAGGGGTGGGAGACACCTTTGGAGGCCTTGGGTGGGTGGGTGGGCTTTGGCTTTTACTCTGAAGATTTTTGAACAGAGGGTTGATGATGCTGGCATCATTTTAACGCATGTCTATAGCTGCCATATCAGGACGAACATGGTAAAGGAACAGGGTAGAGGATAGATGTGGGAAACACCTAATTTCTTCTTTCCTCCACTATCAAATGTGTTCAAGCTCCATTTGTCAGAATTCTCTGGAGCTCCAGAGAGCAAGTTCATAAATAAAAATGCGTATCAGACCAGGAGATCTCCCCTCCCCGCCCCTCCCCCCTTCCTGGCACTGCTCCCCCTCAGGCTTTCAATGCTTGCACACCTGGGCTTGTTGATAATGCTCTTGATTATCTTTGTTCTCCCAGCCTTCTCTGAGTTTGTAGAGATTTCTATTTGCATACTTCCCTGAGCTTTTTGTGATTATCTCCCCATCTTTACAGTTTGACTCATTATTTAAATAAGCAAATAAGCGTGAGGTAGATACAAAAATGCCAGCTGGAGGAGCATACTGCATTGGTGTGGTAGCAAGGAAGGTAGTGTGCAGAGCCTGTGGGACCACGGGCCTGCCGGTCTGCTATAGGGACCTGTGTTCCTACAGAGCTTCTTGCCTCCTGTATCAGCTCTGCAGCCCTATGTCTTCAAGGTCATGATGCATTGGGACTTTAATGGGAACATCAAACCAATGACCACAACTGTCCGAATGACCTCTGATGGGGCACTAATTTGTAAATGTACAGGTCCCTCCTCCCTGCCTGCCACCCCCCACCCCCACCCCAATTAGCTGAAAAAACCCTCAGTGAAATAGATGGGTTTCACTTTTCTCTCTCACTTCCAAGTTTGGCCTACCAGAGTTTATTTGTTATGTTCTAAATGCACATAGATGATGTATTTATCAAAGGTGTGGCGTGGTACTGGGTACTTTGTCACGGTGTTCAGTTTGCACAACAACTCTAGACTTAGGAATTATTGTCTCCTTGTATCAGATAAAGGAAACTCAGATGCATGGAGATGAAGAGAATTGCCATTGCCAAAATTTATAAAAGCAAGTAATGGAGAAAGTGGGTTCAAACTGTGGTCTAGCCTGTGGTCGGCAAACTGCGGCTCGCGAGCCACATGCGGCTCTTTGGCCCCTTGAGTGTGGCTCTTCCACAAAATACCATGTGCAGGCGCGCGTACAGTGCGATTGAAACTTCGTGGCCCATGCGCAGAAGTCGGTTTTCGGCCTGGGCGAGTCTATTTTGAAGAAGTACTGTTGATATTTGGCTCTGTTGACCACTGTTGGCAAACTCATTAGTCAACAGAGCCAAATATCAACAGTACAACGATTGAAATTTCTTTTGAGAGCCAAATTTGTTAAACTTAAACTATATAGGCAGGTACATTGTTATTAACTTAATTAGGGTACTCCTAAGGCTTATGAAGAGCCACATTCAAGGGGCCTCAGAGCCACATGTGGCTCGCGAACCGCAGTTTGCCGACCACGGGTCTAGGCTGTTCCCAAGCCCTTGGTTTGTTCTGTACCTCATCCTTTTGGGGAGTGGGTAGGGGATGGTAGGCTTTACCCTGACTTTCTCAATTTGTTCCACAATGTGAGCAAGGTTAGAAGAGTGAGGGGTTTGCCCACTTGTTGCCACTGCCATCTCTGCTGGGGAATGATGTGTGTGGCAGTTTTATGAAGTTTCTGCAGACAGGCAGGCACAGTGTTGTGCTGAATAACAGATTAGGATCATGAACATCTCAGTGGATTGGAATGAGGGGTTGAACCTAACATAATGATATTTAATAAATTTAGTAAATGTAAACTTTGGCCCTGGGGTGCAAAATATTAACTGTCAAAATATAGGTATAAGAGAATCCTGATTTGCTGGATGGATAGCCAACAAAATTTACTGAGCACTTATCCTTTGACATAGTAATAAACAAATCAGGCACAACTTTTGTTTTCTCAGGTTGATATTCATGGGGGTGGACAGAAGCAGAACTAAGTACACAAAAACAGTAAGTCAGCAGGGTTGATGAATGCTGGGATGGGATGGGCATAGGTGTATCAGGTGATGAGATGGTGACAAAAAGAAGAGGACTTTTATTTGGTTCTGGGGACTGTTGTAATCATAAAGCTCGGTGCATGTTAGTGGCTTCTAAAACCAAATCTTAAGTAGGGGTCATAGAGTGCTCAGCATTTTGCCTAGTAGTTTGGGGAGCAGTTGTTCATTCTTTCATTTAATATCTATTTATTGTGCACTAATTGGCAGGTACTGTTCTAGGCAGTAGTGATAGATTTCCCTCCTGGAATTTATATTCTAGTGCAAGATAGAGACAATAAACAAATGCTCAAGTAAATTTACATGTGCCATTTGGGGGATAAGTACTATGAAGAAGTATTAAATAGGAGATAGAAGGTGATGGGGCCTCCATTAAGGAGCATGGACAGGGGAGAGTTCTCTGGGGATAGTGGTTGAGCAGAGACCTGAGTGAAAAGATGGAATAATCATGACAATATATGGAGAATGATATCTCAGCAGTAAGTGCAAAGGCCCTGTGGCATGAAATGAATTAGGGTTGTTCTAAGTCTAAGACAAAGTTTTTGTCACTGTTGTGAAGTGAGCATGACAAAGTTGTGGCATGAATCTGAGGAGAAGACAAGGTGAATCCTGTGAAGCCAACGGGCATGGGAGAAAGTTTGGATTTTTTTTTTTTATGATCGAGTGAGAAAGGGATTGGAAAATTTTTGAGTAGGACATTGTGATGGTCTAATTGGAACTTTAAACCGCTCACTCTGCTGCCATGTGGAAAATATATGTCATAGGGGCAAGGAGACTAGTTATTAGGAGGGAGTGGAGAGAGGGTTGGACTAGATGGTGGATTGACAGCAGCAACCCTAAAGTCCCACCCCGTGTCTCAAGTGCCCAGGCAAGCCCTCATTGGAGACCCAAGCTGCTGGATCAGGCTCCTTGAGGCTCCTAGGGCCCTTGAAAGCTTGTGGGAGCTGTAACTTGCAAGAGAGAAGAATCTGTGTTTTCTTAGAAAGGATTCCATACAGCTTTGTGAAAATTCTCAATTCTGGAATGTATATTGGAGTCACCTGGGGCATAGCCGCACCCACTCCTGGCTAATTATATTAAAATATCTTGCTTGGGATTGGAATCTGGCATTAATATAGTTTTAAAAGCTCCTCAGATGTCATGCTGCCCTGCTGGGAGCTCAGCATCTTTGTCTCATCTTTGCCCCGTACAGAGATCCTGTTTTCCTCAGCTGCAAAACAGAGCTGTGCCCCGGAGGCTGCTTCTGTCTCAGGGTGAAGGGCAAGAACTTTGTCTTCTCTGCACCAGCCTCCCTGCTGGTCTGGACGCTGTTCTCCACACAGAGATGGGGCGTCTCTGCCTCACCCTTTTTACTTCTGCCTGCGCACCCAGCTCTTATGCAGGGACATAGCTGATTTCAGAGTCCCAGGAGGACATGGGCTGTGTCTTTCCCAGTCACCTGACTCTACACAGCTGTGGCCCTCCTTCACTCAGGAGACCACCAGCCCTCCTGCCCATCTGTTCACAAGAAGTAATGCCTGGGGACTGACTAGATTGCTCAGCCTCCATGTCCAATCTTCACTGAGCTTCACCCGAAACCCCCCAGCTTAGTGTCTCTCTGAGAAGACATTCATTTGGAGTCAAACTCAGACCATTCAGAATTATTGATTATGTTTTTATAGGTCCCTAACTAGAATACAAACGCCTAGAGGGCAGGATCTGTGTCTTATCCATCTTTGTATCCCTTGGAGAGCTTAGCACTGTGACTTATTTATGGTGGGTGTTCCCTAAGTATATGCTGATTGACTGGCTCTTATGCCAGCCCCAGAGCTGCAGCCTTCTGTGAGGGTTTTGGCAGGGACAGAGTATTTGTCTCTCTGCCTATTCAGTTGTAACAATAGATCAAGGCAAGACTTCAATTATCCTTCACTTTCATTCCCTAACTATCTTCTCTGTTCATTCTATTGAAAATGCCTGGTGACAGAGAGCAAGATGCTGAGAGAGGAAATGCTTTCAGAGCCTCAGGAAAGCTGTGTAGCAGGAAGGACATATTTCAATGAAGTTATTTTCCACCAAGGCTAATATTGTGCTTCAATAATTCAGGCTCTAGTGAGCTCATCAACAATGTTTGCCTTTAATTTTACCACTTATACCTAGTCGTATGTTACTTGCTATGTTTCTGTCTAGCTCCATTTCATCAAAGGGATCTTAGGGTTTTCATGTCTTTGAAAAGTTGCTTCAAGATGGACATGCATGCATAGCCATCATGTTTAATTATCTCCTTTGTCACCTTCCCTCAATCATCTGTTAAAGGATAACTTGTTCATATACTCATTTAAATACTTGTTTGTGATTGAATGGAGGAAGGAAATTGCATATTGGATTGGGGTGAGGGAAACCTTCTGCCTAAGGCCCCCCTTGGAGGACCCTTGGCCTTTCCCTGAAAGAGCACATATTCAAGGCCCAAGGAGCTGTAACTTGTGGGAGAGCAGAACCTCTGTTCTCTCAGAAAGGATTCCATACAGCTTTGTGAAAGCTCTCAACCCTGGAATGTATATTAGCGTCACTCACAAAGCGGGGAGGGGCTTAGCGGGGGTGGAGTGGGGTTAGACTCTGGTGCTCCACCCACTCCTGACCAATTAAATAAAAAGCTCTTGGTTTGGGCTTGGAACCTGGCATTGATATTGGGTTTTATTTTTTCCTTTTTTAAAGAAACCAAAGCCAAGTTTATTTGTTCATTTCTTGCATTTGAAGTTTAGTATATGTGCTGCTGAAGAGAGCATGGCATTGATACAGTTTTAAAAGCTCCCCGGTGAGTCTGATGTGCCGCCAGACAGGAAGACTACTGACCTAGACCAGTGGTTCTCAACCAGAAGCAATTTTGTCCTCAGCAGACATTTGGCAATGTCTGAGACATTTTGATGGGCATTTTGATTTGGGGGGGCTGCTACTGGCATCTAGTGGGTTGAGGCCAGGAATGCTGTTAAACATCCTTTAATGCACAGAGCAGCCTGCATCACAAAGAATAATCCAATGCAAAATATTAACAGTGCCAAGGTAGAAAACCCTTCCCTAGAGAATTAGAAAAGCAAACACACACACACACACACACACACACACACACACACACATGCTTATTTGAGTGTGAATATTTTTGCAATTACATTACCTCATGTTTGTATGATGCATTATGGTCCCCAAAGCAGTTTTACATACTTCACTGGATTTGACCTTCACCATGACCCTGTAAGGGAAATATCATCACCATCTTGAACTTATAGATCAGGAAACCAAGGCTGAGGGCAGTGAATGACTTCTCCAAGACCACAGGGTCTTCAGTTCCTCAGTTAAGGCTCTTTTCGCGAGCAGACATGGCAAACGCATGCACACAAACATTTGTGCCTTAACTCAAGGTAAACATGCTAATTAATCAGTCTTCATTCCCATTGAACCCGAGTGCAGCCTCAGAATCCTTCTCAACACAGTATTCCAGGAAGCCCCTTTGGGGTTGGCATGTGAGATGAAGCTTGTTTGTCACATAGCCTCTCCAACCTAAACACAAAACCTCTCCTGCACTAAGACAATCTTGTTGAAAGAGATACGAAGGAGAGTACTTAAGAGTAGAAGGGTCCTTGAACATCGGCAGGTGTTCAGACAATCTGTTTAGGAAATTGCAATGTTAGCAGCATGTGTTCCTGCCTCAGCCTATGAGGAAGCGGCACTCTTCCCTAACCCTTATATTTCTTTATAACTCTATTAGTGTGTTTGGCTCTCACCATATGCCGCTAATTGATGCACAAAGGAAGTGCACACAGTTGTATTCTTCATTTGGTACAAAACTAAATATTTCACCCTCTTCTTGAACTCGCTAGTATCTTCCTCTCAAGTCCGAAACATGACATAATTACAAGAACATGAACTGTGGTTCGTGAAGTGGGTAGGACAGGAGTCGGTGCGTGTTCAGTTTGCAGAGTGGAGAAGCTAGAGCTGGCAGCCCCTGCTTACGCCCCAGGCACAATAAATTGTGACACGCACAATTAAATGCCTAATGCCTATGAGAGATATACAGTGGGAGGAACACAAACAGAGGAAGGAAAGCAAGCACAATTAGAGATTAGCTCCATCTCTCAGTAAGGCAGGTGATAAAGTTGCAGACAGCTCGGTGGACCATTTGGCCCCATCATTGGGAAACAGAAGCACAGAACTAAGCAACTGCTCACCGAGGCAGTTTCAAAAAGTTGTATGAGTCACTTCAGAATGAACAGGGTTCCCGGCCTCTGGCCTGACTGTGTCACCCACAAGTGTCCATGGCATCAGTCTCCAGCATAAAACCTCATCTTATAATTCAGGTGAAGAGATGGGTTTCACATGATGGGTTTCATTTTTTGTCTTTGGTGCTCACCATGAGGCTGCCTGACACCTGGGTCCAAAAGCACTTTAAAGCAAGGCTGCACAGATATTCTGCTGTTATGTGCTTCCATCATAGTGAGGAGGAGGAGAGGTTGGACACCCTTTCCTGTTCGGTATGCTGCAGCCACAGTGCAGAAGCAGTATTCGGGTGGGTCTCGGTAACAGGACAACTCACAGCTTCCTCGCCTTTCATCAAGAGCATGGCAGCAGACTTTCCATGAATAGCACCTGCTGTTGCCCTAGAGTTCTGGTGTCCACCTGGCTGCCACTTGGAACCGCGTAGGGAGCTGAAATCTAGGGGAGTTTATATCTTCCTTAGCTGGGTTAGCATCTCCAAAAGGCAGGGACTTTTGTCTTTGTTTATAGCTTCATCCACACATTTTCTATTAGTGTCTGACACTCCATGAGTGAAATATCACCTATATATCAGACCCTGCCATGCCCTTTCAAAGACCTCTGACACCATCATGGTTATGTAGTCCCTCTTCAATGTCATTGGTCCTATTGTCATGGATGAGGAAACAGAGGGTGAGAGTTAATTAACCTGCAGAATATTACACAGCTGGTAAGTAGCAGAGCTGAGACTTGTACCAAGTCAAGCTCACAGCAAGACCAATAACTTTTGCCTGGTGCTGCTGGTCTTAAGGGTAGCAGATGGGGGGGTGTGAATGAGCATGTACCTTCCTCTGTTATGGTAGACTAGTCATTTCAACCAACTAAGTGGTTAAGAGAATGCAAAAATCATCTTAATTTGGTATTCTTGAGAATAGAATTTCTATAACTGTATTCTTGGAACAGGCAACCTCTGGGTTGTGAAAAGGTGTTCCATCAAACACCTAAAATGGATTTTAATCAATAAAGAATTTGGGGAGTACCATCTAAGGGGAATCACAGTTTTACATTAGCAAAACAAAGGCTCTAAGTAATTCTGCACTGAAGAACTCTGTTTAATGCAGAATTTGCAAAAATACGTGTGTATTCAGAACCTTTTCTTTTTTCCACAGACAACCAAGCAGTAGCTCCTAAGACACTGTGCCCCCCTTATGACAATATCATCATCTGGAGATGGCCTGCTATGTATTAGTATGTCAAGCTAATAAAAATAGCTCCACAAAATGAAAACACACCCATGTTAGCAAACAGATGCTCCAATGACAAATCTGACCTTGATTGATAAGTTGGAATTGATTCAACACTCTTAAAAACAGGGGTAAAAAAACAACAACCAAACCCTTAGAGATTGAACTAATATAGAATTTTCACTGAAGACATAAACAGTGTTGAGAATCTGAATGCATTTCAAGTTAAGTAAAATCCACAATGATTTATTGAGCCCTATTAGATGCCAGGCTCTACTGGCCATTGGAAGGCAAGTAAAATGAGACAGGCCTGGTATTGTTTGTTACAGGGCTGGTGGGTTTGGGTCTTTTCCCTTATGTGGTTCTGATGGATAGTGAGGAAACAACTACTTTTCTGCCTCTGAGACTCACATTCAGTTTATATCTCTATTTTTTCTTCAATAGCCATGAATTCATTTATCCTTTCATTTATTCACCCATCGCCCTGAAATCACACTTGGCACCTCCTTAAATGGAAACGCGGGTCTCTTTCACTTGTTCAGGGTTTTAGACCTCATCCACTGATTCAGACCTTTTCTGTGTGACATCCTGTTATATCCTTGGGCCCCACTGATCTCCATTACATTACTTATTCTCCACTTTCTAACCCATTAGGCTTCCCACCCCTGGCTGAGTCATTTATCCAGGCCTGAAACCTTTATGGAAATGTTCCAGGCACCGAGCACCAGACATTGTGCAGAACTACAAAAATGAGCAGGACAGGGTCTTGGTTCTTGTATTAGTCAGCGTTCTCCAGAGAAACAGAACCAATGGGATGTATATGGATATACACAAAAGAGATTTATTATGAGGAATTGGCTCAGACAATTATGGAGGCTGAGAACTCCCATGATCTACCATCTGCAAATCAGAGGCTAAGGAATGCTGGTAATGTAGTTCCAGTCCAAACCAGGGGATATTATGTCCAAAGGCAGGAGAAGATGGATGTTCCCATATAAGAAGAGAGAGTGAATTTGCCCTTCCTCTGACTTTTTGTTATATTCCCTCCGTAGATTGGATGATGTCCCCTTGCATTGGCGAAGGCAGATCATTTTTATCAGTCTACTGATTAAAATGCTAATTTCTTCTGGAAACACCCATACAGACACATCCAGAAATAAGGATCTTAGTCCAGTCAAGTTGACACATAAATTTTACCATCACAGTTCTCAAGGAGCACAGGATTTCGTGAAGGTGAGAGAGATAAAAGGATGATATAATAAACTCAGTGATGGAAGTGAGCACAGAGAGCAAGCACAAAAGCACTCTGGGCTTCCCAGAGGAGGTCTCACCAATCTGAACTTGAAGGCTAGGTAAGATGTGGTGAGAAAGGACAGGGGTTGGCTTGAGAGGGAACTGGAAGACCTTGATAGTTGGAGCAGAAAGAACAAATGCTGAGAGACAAGAATGGAATAGGAGGTGGGGGTGAGATTATGGCTTCCTTCTTTTTCAGTCTTTCCATGATACTTTTTTTTCTCAGCACTGAGCTCAACTCCAGGAAAATGCTGGCGACTAATACATACCAGGTTCCTCTCAGTCAAATGAAGGAAACAGGCAATAAGCCAGGAACAAACCTAAACTTTGTGATGAAACATATGAACGTTATTTAGTAGGAGAGCAAAGCAGGACTGGGGTCCTACTTAGTGCAGAGGTGACCTTAGAGATAAGACCCAAAGGTTGAGAAGGTGCCAATATGGAAAGCAGGGGCAAGGCTTTGAGCAGAGAGGGACCGAGGAGGAGGCTGTTTAAAGAACTGGGAGAAGTGTGCCTGTGCTGAGAGTGTGGTGGGCAAAGAGGAGAGGGGCAGCAGGGGCAGGTCATTTTGGTCTCCATGAGGAGTTTGGACATGGTCATGAGGAGATGGAGTAATGCTGGAGGGATCCAATTATATTTTCATTTTCAAAGTAATGATAATGAAAGTAAAATAATGATAGCATGATCCATGGTATTAAAGAAATTACTGATAATTGTTTTGGGTGTGATAATGGCAAGGTGGTTAAACGAAAAGTCCTTATCAGAGGTTCATAGAAAATTATTTGTAATTGAAATGAAATAGATTTGCTTTAATATAGTCCAGACAAGTGGGGAAAGAGATAAAACAGGCTGGGCAAAAATGGTAATTGTTGAAGCTGGATAAGGTTACATATGGGTTCATAAAACTATTCTCTTTACATTTTGGATGTTTGAAATTTTCCATATAAAGGTGTTTTAAGACTTGTGAAAAAAAATAATTGTATGCAGTAAGTGCTCAATAAATGGGAAATTGTTAATAATAGCAGTTGCTTTTTATTGAGCATGTACTGCATGGTAGTCTTTGAGTCAATTACTTTATTATATACATTAGCTCAGGGGTCTCCAGATTTTTTATTTAATTTTAATTTTATTTTTAAGCCTCACCTGAGGATATGTTTTTTATTGATTTTAGAGAGAGAGGAAGAGAGAGACAGAGAGACAGAGAGACAGAGAGATGTGAGAGAAACATTGACCTCCCATACATGCCCAACTGGGGATCAAACCCATAATGTAAGTATGTGCCCTTACTGGGAATCGAACACACAACCTTTTGTACAGGATAGTGCTCAAAGCAACTGAGCCACCCAGCTAAGGCATGATTATTTATTTATTTATTTATTTATTTAATATTTTTATTGATTTCAGAGAGGAAGGAAGAGGGAGAGCAAGATAGAAACATCCATGATGAGACAGAATCATGGATTGGCTGCCTCCTGAAAGTTCCCCACTGGGGACTGAGCCCACAACCTGGGCATGTGCCCTTGACTGGAATCAAACCTGGAACCTTTCAGTTCGCAGGCCGATGCTCTATCCGCTGAGCCAAACCGGCTAGGGCATGATTTTTAAATTGTATGCCTCACAAACAAAAATTATTTTAAGCACGTATCACCAAATAATTACATTTGATTATTTACTTACTACTGTCAAATGGTGCTTTTTGAGTCCCTTATAACATATACACCAAACAAGAAATTCTAAAAAGATGAAATTAACTTGGAATAAATAACATTTAATGTCTTTCTAATTGTGGTGGCTTTGTACCATCATTAGCTACTGTCCCCAGGCACAAGTTACACATAGAGAAAATTTTGTCATTAATGATAGTAGTTATAAATCCACATTTTAAACTATCTTATGATTTCCTTTGGATGGGTTGGGTCAGCATTTGATCAGCTCACATTATGTCATTATTTTCTTTACGTTGTAGGGTGGCCCATGAAGAACCTAATAGAAGGGGAAGAAAGGTGAGCTCTGCCATTTCCTGGTTGTTCACTTATATTTACTTTGTTAGTATTTTTAAAATAGGTTCTTAGCAGGATTTTTTTTTTAAACTCACTTCTTTATTCTGTGAACTTGTCAGCTTAAAAACTAGCTATTATAATACCAAAGTCCATTTACCTGGGCACACATAAATTGAGACACAAGGTAATTTGCTAAAGGAAATGAATGAAATGTGGGGGTGTTACCAGCTATTCTGCATTGAAGAAGAGAGAAATGATCTTACATACAGATCTAAAATGGCGTCAAGCATCTACACATATATTAAATATGAGTGAAGCTTAATTTTCTTTTATGTTTTGAGGTGAATTGAATAAGTTAGATATTAAAATTCTGATACATTCTTCCTGTACCACACCTTGGAGTGTGCACACTCCACTTTGCAGACCTCTGCATTTGTTGTTGAGTTCTCACCACAATCCTATACAGCAGGCATCATTATCCTCCACTTTGCATATGAAAAACCTGAGCCCAGGCAGGTTAAATTATTTGTTTGGGGGACGTACTACTTATAGGCAGAACAAGAGTGAAATTTAGGGATGCTAGACTCAGAGTTCCTTACTCCTTAATAATAGTGCTAGTTCCTAGTCCTTAGCGTTGGACATGGATCAGGCAGTGAGATGGACACCACAACCCTGGTATTGTAGAGGACAGAGGGTTAGCCAAGCAAGGCCACTTCCCTATGCTTGGGCTTGTATTTCTGACTATCGAATCTATCTGTCTGCATGTCAATCATAGTTCAGCGCTATGCAGCTTGGGCCAAAGACTTTTTCTCTCCAAGTCTCAATTTCCTCATTCTTAAAATGGGCCAGTAGGAACACCCACCTCATAGAGCTTTTGAAATATCTGGATTAGACAGTTGATGAAAAGTAATCATTACCTATAATTATTATTGTCCTATACGCTGAGCCAAACCGGCTAGGGCATGATTTTTAAATTGTATGCCTCACAATTTAAGTCTCACTGGAGGAGACTTAATGAAAAAGTCAGAATTTCTCTCAAATATCAATATATATGGGAATGAATGAATGAATGCATTACCCCAGTATTCATTGCTCCATTGAATGCATTATCCTATAGATCCTCCAACTCATTCTGTGGCTGGACTCTGGTCTTGTGTTTTACCCACAGTGAAGCTGCCCAAGGCCTCCTGCTGTCTTGGGAAGGGGCACAGCGTTTCCCTTGCCTTGTTTAAATCTCATCCAACCATATCTGCAGAGGCTGTGCTCCAACCTTTCTCCTCCTGCCACCAGGAATAAAAATTGGGCTCATTCATTCTTACTACTGAGTCAGGAAGCCTGGAGAGAAAAAGGCCAGCATGGACATTGCTTTCAAATTTATGTGACAGGGACATACATATGTCTTACATTCTGAGAGCAGAGACAGGCCTGGAATTTCTGCAAAGGTTTTTTTTTTCAACTCAACACATATTTTAACGCCATATTTGAGCTCTGCAGCAAAACAGCTATCTCTAGACACTGGAGCATAGCTGTAAGAAAATGGATCTACTCTTAAGATCCAAGTATGCTGCAAATTAAAAAGGGAGAAAAATTTCAGTGGTCTCATGTGAAGGAAGGGTCATCTGTTCATAGTACCTAGAGTAACAGCAATGCCCAAAGTGGAATGTGAAAAAGCTGTGATATATTGAACATTCACAAGATGCCTGGCACTGTTCCAAATGTTTCTGTTATCTTATTGCAACCTTTTAACAGTCTGAGGTTGTTACTGATATCACTTGGAATCCCAAAAGAAAACAGATCATCAAATTATGATAATTTGAAATGGGTTTATTTGAAAGGGTACTATTTACAAAGTTGCAGTAAGATACAAAGGAACCTCAAAAGGAAGTGTAGTACCCTGGGACAAGTAGCAGCAGAGCTGTTACCACCCTTAGGCCAAAGAGCTGAGCGTAGGCAGCAGTTGCTTAATCCCAGAAGGAGAAAAGCCTACCTTGAGTAGAACAGGGGCTTGCAGAGGAGGGACACAGCCAGCCTAAGGCAACCCCTTGGAGTCAAGCAAAGGTAATGAATGGCCTGACCTCCCACTCTTCCCTCTCCGGATTCCTGCTAGGGCTCCACTTGGCCGACACCAACCAGAAGCCAGAGGGTCAGAGAGCCTGTTAGTATAGTCCAGGGTCTCTCAACCTCTGTACTACTGATACTTGGGGTTGTATAGTTCTTTGTTGTTAGGAATCCTCCTGTGCTCTGTAGGATGTTTAATAGCATCCCTGGCCTCTACTCACTAGATGCCAATAGCAACTTCCCAAGCTGTGATGCCCAAATAGTCTTCATATTTCCAAATGTCTCTTGTGGGGGCAAAACCATCCCTGTTGAGAACCACTGGTATAGTCCACATAGGTGAGTCTACCAGGCAGAGAGCAGAGTGCATTTGCATAGAGAGTGGATCTAGAGAAAATACCCAAGAGCAAATTTACAGTAGTCTTATTTCACTGCCAAGGAAATTCAGGTTCAAACAAATTAATGCTTGAGTTGATTTTAAAAAATAGGGGAGAGTTGGTGCCTCATAATCCTTATAGTAATAGTAATAATAGCAAATGTTTACCTAGGGCTTACTACATACCAGGTACTATGCAAAGTACTGTATGTCAACTCATGCTATACTCACAACAACCAAGCAGGTTTTATTAGTCTCATTTTACAAATGAGGTGATGGAGGCCCAGAGAGGTTAAATAAACTCTCCAAGGTCACACAGCTGGTGAGTGGGCGACCTTGAATTTAAATCCAGGCCATTTGTCTCCAAGGTCTGTGTCCTTATCACCAAGCTATGAAATTTTCCACATACACAAATATTTTTATATCATTCAATCAAATATTTGTATATTAAATGGAAGTCTGTATTTGTTTCTCAGAGCAATTAAGAAAGAAGAAGTAAGACAAGTGTTCATCAGTCAGTAATTCCAAAAATATCAAAGCAGATTATGTTCAAAGTTCAGGCAAAACAGATCAACAGGTCATGAATAATGGCCAAGTAGAAGGATGTTCAACCCAGTATTTCAAAATGATTAATTAGCACCAAATCCCTACAGGGCACGCTAAGCACACAGACCTGGTTGCTCAACTCCTAGGAGATAAAACCTCAAGAAACCAAGAGATTATAACAAAATAGGAACACAAGTTTGTACATTTTCAATAATTCTGACAGACAAGATCAGTAAATTAAAATGAGAGCATATGAGGCAAAGAGGTATAATGTTGGCTAAACAAGATGTTCAGAGCTTATGGAGCGGTCCTGAAGTTGTTAAAAATAAAACCTATGCAAAATTGTGAATCTGAAAAGCTATATCTTTAGGATGTATTGAATACACATTACTCAGCCTTTGAGCAGGCTCGTGTTACCTTAAGATATTTAACTTCAGCTGGTCTGAGAACTTACCTTTTACTTTGAGCATGGTGTAATAATTGCAACCAGGAGAGCTGTCTGAATGTTACAGTGAAAACGCTAGAAGAATCAAAAACTGCACAGCAATAGCCCTAGAAAGTTAGAAGTACAAGAACAAAGGTAATGAAGCAATGAAAGGGATGCTTGGTGTTGCTGTCTTTAGTACATTTGTAAGCATTTTATGTCTCTGTGTTTTGTCTGCTCTTGAAAGTGTCTGAAATTTTCAGGACTCATACATTGTATGTGTAGCAGCTATTGCTGGTATATCACAGATGTTCCCTCAGAACCCCCTCTCCATGAACTCCAGCTCAATGCCAGACAGCCTGCACTGCATCTTTGCCAGGGGGCTGTCCACAGGCTTCCAGAACCCACCTATGAACAGCATAGACATCCAGGGTTGACTGGAAGTGCCTTCGATTAACTACCTCCATCACTAATCTGCAATAGCCCCTACCCAATGATTGCCAGGTGTGGGAATATAGATACCTCAGTTCCTTTCCCCTTGGCCTGAATAATTTTGAGGCATGGTTTTACATTACGTACCAGAGCTTTCTTGCAAGAATAAGTTTTAGTCACCCGCTGTGGTAGCTGGTTGATTACATACCTCTCTGGGCTGACTCTCCTTACCTGGACTGATTCTTAATCCACCTCACCCCCACAACATCCCTACAGCTCTCAAACTTATACATAGTCAAACACTGACCAGGGAATGTTTCTGCAGAAAACTTACCTAAGAGACTACAATTGTAATTGCAGTTTAATTCCTTTAAAGGAGGCTAGTCAAATTTGTAAGCAACATTTACATTATCAAAAGAGTTGTTTTAAAAATTTTGCTTTACAATTTAACTTGAGGCCCAGTGCATGAAATTTGTGCACGGGGGGTTGGGGTGGGGTGGGGGGGTCCCTGTCTCACAGTCCGGGAGACCTCAGGGGATGTCCTACTGACAGCTCCTCTGCGGAGGTGACCGGGCTGATCAGGGGAAGGCGCCACCCCCATCACCCCACTGCTGCTGCCATTGCCGGTCACTGCAGCTGCCAAGATGTTTTCATCAACATGGACTCCAGTCCCTTCACCACGAAAAAATGACAACTTTCTTTAGGCATTTTCAAGATGTCTCTTTCATAGGATATGACATTTCTTTCTTTCTTTTTTTTATCCTCACCTGAGGATATTATTCCATTGATTTTTAGAGAGCGTGGAAGAGAGAGGGAAAGAGAGAGAAACAACAATGTGAGAGGCACACTTCGATTGTTTGCCTTCTGCATGAGCCCTGACCTGGGCCCCGGCTAGGGAGGAGCCTGTAACCTAGGTACATGCCCTTGATCAGGATCGAACCCGGATCCTGCGGTCCACAGGCTGAGGCTCTATCCACTGAGCCAAACTGGCTAGGGCAGGATATGACATTTCTTAGCCCCTCCAGCAGTGGACCTTCATTTTTTCCTCGAGAAGTGAGCTGGAAAAACCCTAGATCACCTTCTTGGATTCTTATTACCCAAGTTACCAAGAACACTGTGAGTGGCATACAGGGAGCTTAGCCAATGAATAGTAAGAAAAGGTGTTTCCTCTGCAGCTCATGCACAGAGGCGGGACTGCTGGCCCACTGTGGCTACTGGGGCGGGCCCCCCTGTGTGTGTCTCCGCTCTGGGCCTGCCACAGCCCGCCACAGCAGCTGGGACTGAGGCGGGCCCTCCTGTGTGTGTCTCTGCTCCAGGGCAGGCCCCCCTGTCTCTGGGCCTGTGCCATCTGTGGCTAGCCATCCTGTCTAATTTGCAATATACTAGGGGCCCAGTGCACGAAATTCGTGCACTGGGTGGGTGGGGGGGAGTGTCCCTCAGCCCAGCCTGCCCCCTCTCACAAACTGGGAGCCCTCAGGCGTTGATCCCCATCACCCTCCAATCGCAGGATCGGCCCCTTGCCCAGGCCTGACGCCTCTGGCAGAGGCGTCAGGCCTGGGCAGGGGACCCTCATTTCCCCCCATCACTGGTTCTGCCCCCAGCCCAGGCCTGATGCCTCTGGCCCAGGTGTCAGGCCTGGGCAGGGGACCCCCAGACCCTTCCGATTGCTGGCTCTGCCCCTGGCCCAGGCCTGATGCCTCCGCCAGAGGTGTCAGGCTTGGACAGGGGACCCCTATATCCCCCCATCACTGGCTCTGACCCCCGCCCAGGCCTGATTCCTCTGGCCCAGGAATCATGCCTGGGCAGGGGACCCCCATCTCCCTCTGATCGCTTGCTCCACCCCCCCGCCCAAGCCTGACGCCTCTGACCCAGGCTTCAGGCCTGGGCAAGGGGACCATCATATCCCCCCAATCCCCGGCTCTGCCCCCCACCCAGGCCTGATGCCTCTGGCCCAGGCATCAGGCCTGGGCAGGAGACCCCCAGCCCCCTCGGATTGCTGGCTCCGCCCCCCGCCCAGGCCTGATGCCTTGGCCAGAGGAGTTGACCCTCATCACCCTCCGATCGCCGATCACCGGATCGGCCCCTTGCCCAGGCCTGAGGCCTCCAGCAGAGGTGTCAGGCCTAGGCAGGGGACCCCCAGCTCCTCGCGGTTGCAGGCTCCGCCCCTGCCCAGGCCTAACGCCTCTGGCCGAGGCGTCTGGCCCGGGCAGCGGGGACCCGCAGCGACAGCAGTGCCGTGATCGTTTGGGCTCCGCCCCTGCCCCCGCAGGATGCCTCTGGCTGAGGCATCTGGCCCGGGCAGTGGGGACCCGCAGCTGCAGCGGCCCTGCGATCGCGGGCTTCGCTTTAGGCCCAGGCAAGGGACCCCTAGCTCCCGGGACTGCCAGCTTCAACCGCTGGCTCCACCCCTACTTTCTGCTATCACGGGCCAGGGCGGCAAAGGCGCCCGATTCTCCGATCATGGCTGGGGGGCTGCCTTTGCCCTGCCCCCCGCTCTTAGCTCCCCCCTGGGTTTCCGATCACTGTCAGTGGCAGGGGGCTTCCTCCTGCTTTCCCTTTCGCCTCCCTGCATTGTGCCTACATATGCAAATTAACCGCCATCTTTGTTGGCGGTTAACCGCCATCTTAGTTGGCAGTTAATTTGCATATCACCCTGATTAGCCAATGAAAAGGGTAGCGGTCGTACGCCAATTACCATGTTTCTCTTTTATTAGTATATATATATATATATATATATATATATATGTATATAGCATTAAGCAAAGTATACATATTTGTGGTTGTTTGTAATCAGGCACAAAAGTCCCTCAGACATTAAAGAATATATTCACATCTGATGAAGCTTTATAGAAACAGCTCATATATTAGGGTTTATAGGGTGAATTAGCTGTTTCATTCTCTCTGCTCATATTTCTGAAATGGCATAAACCATGTTGTATTATAATTAATCTGTTTACATAATATGTCTCCAAAATTATTCAGAGTTCCTCAAAGGCAAAGACTAAATCTTTTTGCCTTTGTCATCCCCATACCCTGACCTGGCCCTGCTACATTGTTGGCTGCAATATTTAGTTGTTGAAAAACAAAGGAATAAATGAATGAATGTATGAGTAGATAAAGGGATATTTTTTTGTTCAATATATTATATTGTGTGTCCTTAAGGACTGAGACTTTTATTTATCATCAAACCCACTTCAGCCTTATGCATAGACCTTAGCAAACAGTTGGAGCTTGTTGCTGAAAACTAAACAAATGAGTGAATGAGTGAATCAACCAATAAATAAATGAATGATGAGTAAAGCATACGGTCAACCCCAGATTATTTTGGAGCAATTACTGCCAAACACAGTTTTTTCTTTCATTGTGTTGGTAGAATGTAGCTAGTTTCATTGTTGATGACATTTTGTTAATCAAAGAGCAATATCCTTTTAGGCATTAACTTATATTACATTAGGGCTTATCATTTAGCTTCTCAGTCTAATTTTAAGTCTGTTGAGTATGGGCAGGACAAGCTCTGAGGCTGGGAGAGCAGGTAGGAGTCAGGTTGCGAGGGAGGGCGAGAGAGGATCGGAGTGTGAAGAGGGCTAATTTTATGTCCTGAGTTTGTCCTCTATTGTGTTAGAGATTTCTCCTACCTTTGTATTACTCAAATGTAGTCAACCTATTCTTATATCACTGCAATAGAGAATTTTTGCCAGTTCAGTCCATGGCAGACTTAGGGGTACATTCAACCATCTAGGTCAGGAGTTGGCAAACTGTATCCTATGGGCCAAATCCAACCTACAGCTTGTTTTCATAAATAAAGATTTTATTTTATTTTTATATATCTTTTATTGACTTCAGAGAGGAAGCGGGAGCGAGAGATAGAAATATCAATGATGAGGGAGAATCCTTGATCAGCTGCCTCCGGCACACCCCTTACTGGGGATCAAGCCTGCAACCCAAGTATATGCCCTGACTGTGACCTCCTGGTGCATAGGTTGATGCTCAACCATGGAGCAACACAGGCCAGGCAATAAAGATTTTTTAATCCTCACTTGAGAATATGTTTTTATTGATATTTAGAGAGAGAGGGAGAAAAGGAGACAGAGATAAACATCAATCAGTTGCCCCTTATATGTGCCCCGACCTGGAATTGAACCCATAACCTAAGTATGTGCCCTCACTGGAAATTGAGCCCAAAACCTTTTAGTGTATAGGATGATGCTCCAACCAACCGAGCCACCTGGCCAGGGCTCAATAAAGTTTTATTGGAACACAACCACACTCATTTGCTTATGTATTGTCTATGGCTACTTTCATACTACAAAGGTGAAAATGAGTAGTATGACAGAGACTATTTGGCTTTCAAAGTTTGAAATATTTATTATCTGGCCATTTACCCGAAAAGATTGCTGACCTTTGGTTTAGGTGATAAACCAACAAGTGAACCCACATTTCACTATTTTATGCACGAGATCTAAAAGGGGTCTTGTATGTTCCCTATTGGAATCATGATGCATTGTGCTTTGCCTAGCTTTTCTCTATTTTTATAGTAACATCATCAAGGCAGGAAATGCAATTATGTAGTACAAATACCTCCTAGTGAACCAAGATAATTTATAATGATCACGCATTAGGAAGTAAAATGTTGACTGAACATATATCTGAGCACTGTTTTTGGAATTCTGTCCCTGTGATAGTGAGTCTGGGCTAACCATCCTTGGCTGAAAAAGGCTTGAATAAAATTGGGAATGAATCCCTTTGCCTGTCTAGCCTTCTCTTTATACAATTCCCACAGATGACACCTCTGTGATTCTGGATTAAGCTAACAACTGGCTTTATCTCTATGGATCACATTTTTTTAATCTGCAAGATATTTTTCAGAGATAATATGAGGATCAAATGAGAAAAATTAATGGCAATAAAAAGCATTATGATTGCCTACATATATTGAGGACTTTTGCCAGGCGCCATGCTGGATGTTTTTTGCCTGTATCATCACATTTTAATCCTCATAAAACCCAGTGAACATTGTCTCCATTTTACAGATGAGACAGAGAGATTAAGGTACTTCATTTATTCAATAAGTACTTATTAAGCACTACAGTGTGCAGATATTATTTAGGCCCTTGGGATACATCTTTGGATAAAAATCAACAAACACCCTTGTCCCAGTGGATGTGGTGGGTTGGGATGCACAATAACTAATACATTACACATAATAATAACAGACTTGTTTAGTGTGATAAAAGATAGTAAGTCCTACAGAAAAAGAAAGAACAGAACGGGGAGAGAGAGATTGGCGGAGAAGTGGTATTGATTTAAATAGAGTGATTAAGGGTAGCCTCATTGAGAAGGTTATGATGTAAACCAGGACTTGAAGGAAAGAAGAACATTAGCTCCATGGACATCTTGGGCATGCCTAAAGTCACTAGGTTAGTTTACTGAACCAGGATTCCAACTTAACTCAGTCAGACTCCAGAACCCAAACTCATAACCTTTAGCAAGGTTAGGGAATGCTAGTTCTGCTCTTGGTGCTACCAGGAAATGTGCATCCTTGGCCTTCACTCTTCGGCTGTTGTCTACGTTAATTCTGGGATTTACCCTCTTCCCTGGGTGTTCCTCCAGGTCAGTGTGGCTGTACCTTTTTTTGTCTCTCTCTGATCGTAATGCTCTGCCTTTGTTTCTGAGCCTTTTAAGACTCAGTGCCTTCTGAGGGCCACAGTGCCACCTTGCTAGCTTCACCCCTTTTCTTTCTTATTGGAGCAATTTGGGATGCTCTCTTTACAGTCTTATTAGAATCTTCCATGCTTTTTAAGTCATGTAGCTATTTAGCATATAAAACTAATGCCCATGTTTTCTATGTATAAAGCACACAGCTATACCTTTATCTTCTTTGCAGTTATTGTTGTTGCTCATGTAGCCAGAGTCACTCTGTCACAACCACAGAACTCTGATTACGAAGTTTCCAAAAAACCTATTTCCAAGAATTGAGGGTTTGTACCTGCCAGTGATGGTTTTTCTCTTTCTCTATGATTAAGAACCTCAGGAAAACGGATTTTACTTTCTTTTGACCTCTGCCACCTCATCATCACTAACTCATCTTTCTTCCTTAACCCAGGGTAGGCCCCCAGTCACAGGTCAGCTCACTGCTTCACCAGCACTGAAAAGATAAAACAGTCCATAGTGTAGAAACCCTCCAGACCCTCTATTTTTAGCTGGATTCCAAGCAGATACCTGGGTAGTACAAGTCTCCCTTAATTACTACCGCTTGTCTGGATGCCATTTTTGAGTCCTGCATAAGAGAGGTTGAAAATAGAACCCACCTCACAGGGTTATTGTGAAGATCAAATGCAAAAAGTGCACACACGAAAATAGTGCAGCGGCCTGGCTACGAGGAGGACTTCTCACACAGGCTCTTACCTTTGGGGGAGGCACTTTACTTGCAGTGGAGCCCAGCGGGCCTGCATTTCAGCCTGGCTCCAGCCCTTACCAGCTTCGTGGTTCTGAGTGATAATTCCCATACTCCCTGTGCTGTAAAGCTAGAATGATAATATCAATTTCAGTTTTAAATTAAAGATATAAATATGCATAAAATAATATGTACAAAAATGCTGAAATAATATCTGAGTATTAAGTCAGAGTAAATGTATACAATGTATACAGTAATATGTATAAGTATACTTGAATAATACCAATTTAAGTATTGAGTAAGCTAAAATTTATAAAATAAAAATTATGTGATAATATCAATTTGACTATTAAATGATGTGTATAAAGTGATTTATCAGATCAATAGAATATTGTATGAGATAAATATGTATAAGGGCTGAGTATAGTGTCACTAAGATACTAAGTGTCAAGTACATAGTAGGCACTTGAAAAATGTTATGTATCAGTGTTATTATTTTTGTTTATATTGGCATCATATGGCCCACAATGCCCTCCTTAGTATTAGGCTGCATTGCTTTCAAGGTCATTTTTGCTATAAAACTCTTTTCCTTGGTGGTGTCCAGTAAATGTCTAATAGTAGCAATCCTGATTATACAGTATATCCTTTAGGCATATATTTACCATTTTCAGATGGCCTTTTCTTCAGTAATCTCAAGAGCTCTCATTTGAAAGTGGCTCTGAACAGAAATTGGCAGTCAGATTGGGATTTTACAGGTTTTATCTGCATCGATATTTTCATACAAGAAGGCTTTTAGAAATTTCTAAAATGATCTTTTAGAAATTCCAGAGTTCACAGTTTGTTCCAAAGAAAGAAGTCACATAGAAGGAGAAGGGGACTGAGCATTACATTTAAAGGCTATATAGGAAGACAAAGATTTCCTACATGGGAAGATAAGAACCAGTCATATAGAGTAAGTTATTTGATTTAGAATTTAATCAAAGAAAATATATGACAAGTGACACCATGAGAGTATCCTAGAGGCTGTGTGGGGCCAGCCAGAGGGGAGTGGTAAGCTGAGATAATAGTTATTTATCATCCTTGGGTCAAGACTATGCCCTGAGTGCCTTTCATTGTCCCTCCAGGTCCACTCTGCTCCCTTTTCTTGCTCAGTGCCCCCAGGGGCTCATCTGTATGGACTCAGCAATAGTGCTGCTTGACCTTTTGGCTTCTGGTTAGCTTGGCCAATGGAGAGCTCTAGAAGGGAGGACAGAGTGAAGGTAACGCATTCTGGCTGTGCCCCTTGACTGAAGGTCACATGTCCTATCAGGGTCACCTTTTCTCCATGACTGTCTCCTGCTGGGCCAAGGAGTTTTTGCAGTGGAGTTAGACCTTAAGCTCTGTGAGGACAGACATGATATCTTTCTCACCATTTATGCCCTAATACCATGGCTGGCCACAAAGAGATACTAAATTAATATATTTCAATTGAATGAATGCATTGTAGTTGCCTCGCTAAACTGCATTCTAAGAAAAACCACATCTAAACCTGCCTTGTGTACCAACTGTAAGAAGAAGCCCCATTCTCTCTGAGCAGTGGTTCTTGGAAATAAAGGCTCTTAAAATTCCCATCCACAAGCTGTGACTGCATGATATTAGTGTTTCTACTGGATTGTGCTTGAGGTCCCAGATGTTTGTGTCTTTTATTTTACAGCATTTGCTTTTCTGTAAAATTCCAATTAATTGAATTGGGAAAAGCTATAAGCCTGTGACAGAGAAACTCTCTCTTTGACCAAACCTATACGTTATAAAGTCTAAGATTCCTCAGTCTCTTCTTTGCTTAGGTCCCTAAGGCTAAATAACCAGTTTGACTGATTTTCTGTTTTAATCTGTTTGGCTGAATAGCTAGAAATGTTGGTATCATACATAGGTCAGAGGAACATTTGAGGAAGTTATGTCATAACTTACATGACATAACTTTCTAGTGCATTAAGGGACAAGATGGGAATTCCAGGGATGCATGCTCTTTACATTGCAGGTTATTTTTTCTTGGAATTTGAAAATTTAATTTCTTTCTGTCATTCTCTCTCCTCAGAGCATCAGTCAAGTTTTGTTTTGTTTTGTTTTGTTTTTTAGCAATAACCACTCAATTCCAGAGTTCTTCAAATTATATCTCCCCTCAACCCCTTACATCTCAAATGTTAGAGATATTGTATGAGGTAGTGTCTCCCCTTCTACCTGTAGCCTGCTCCAGTTCATCCCAGGTAAAACTCTTTGCAATTGCATTGTGTCCACACTTCAGGGATGATCGGTGCTCCACAGAGCTCTAATGAGGGGAATCTCCATTGCCCACCAGCCTGCAAAAGATTCAACACAGACTCGAATTTCCCCCAGGAACACTCCTATGTGCCAGCTGCCTTAGGTTTGGTTTCCTGGATCCAGGTCAAGTCTGATTATGGATTAATATACATGTGGTTTACATGAAGGGCTGCTCTGAGGAAAAAACCTGAGAGGGAGTAAAGAGCAGTAGGATAAGGAATGGGGAAAGTTCTGAGCAAGGACACAGCATTAGATAAAGTCTGGTCTTACCATGATCCATGGGGTCCTCTGGGCACAAAGTGCCCCAAGAAGTTGTCCTATCATCCTTTATTGACTGTGGGATGCCCCTGGGGAATGGTATATCCTTCTGGGTGATGTAGATATTTGACTCTCAAGGAGGTGGAGTATAATTCCCCACACCTAAGGAGTGACTTTTTTTCCAAGGACTATAGCATGGGGGAGGGGAGAATAACCTGACAAACATTACCTCAGCCAGGTGATCAAGGTGAACAGCAATGACTAATCATGTTGATAGCATGTCCTCTGGATATGATGAGATGGAAATAACACCTTACTTCTGTGATTTTCCTCCCCAAACCCATCACCCCAGTGTAATCATGAGAAAAAAATCAGACAAATCCCAATTGAGGGACATTCTACAAAACACCAGCTAGCACTCCTCAAAACTGTTGAAGATACATAAACAAAGTCTGAGATATTGTCACAGCCCATAGGAGCTTGAGGAGACATGACGAGTAAGTGTAATGTGGATCCTAGCTGGGATCCTGAAACATATAAAGGATAAAAGGTAAAAACTAAGTAAATCTGAATAAAGAATGTCCTTTCACCAGGTCATGATTTTAAGAAATAACATTTACATTTTCCTATATCCTAAGGGCCAGGGAGAGAGCTGTAGACTTCTGGAAAATGTCCTGACTTCCCTGGACAGAAGACCTGAGATGTTCTTGCAAAAAAAATATCTCGGAATGGCTTACATATCTGGAAGGAAATGCATCCTGTAATTTTTTTTCAAACAAATGCACCTTTTTAGCAAAAGATGCAGTGGGTCTTAGCTAATGGTGTTCAACTAGACACTATTTTTTTTTTAAGCTGGGGAAGAGCAGAGAACTGGTGGGATTTAGCAGTCATCACAATAAACAATTACCTTTAGCAAAAAGAAGTCTGATAAGCTGTGGCCATAAATGTCTATTTCCCACATTATCCCCAATATCAAAGGTATACATTTGTCCTGTTAATTAGTTGCCAAGTGACACCCACCAGGCCACGAGGCTGCCAGAGGAATCATTGCTAAGCAGGTATTTTATACTCTCCACTTATATAACACAACTGGTTTAAGACTGTTTCCGAAGGAAAGAAGCAAGATAGTATTTAAGTATGGGGAAACCTTTATTTACAAGCAAACTGTAGGATAACAGAATGGAGATTACCACTCCTAATTATCTGCTGTTACGACCCTGAATGACAATTATTATAAAAATGCCTCCTCTCTCCACCAGGGTAAAGGGCAAAAATCAGTGCTACTGTTAATGGAATTTATTGTCTCTGGTTCCTCACCTCTCTAAATCTTGCTTCTGCTGCTTCTTTGTTATTCTTATTTTGCCAAGAATTTTGAGTGTTTGCTTTGTTACTATTTATTAGTCAGCTTAGGCAACACAATGCTGCTATAACAATTAACTCTGGAATCTCGGAGGCTTAAGATAATGAAGACTTATTTCTCTCTTGTGATATGTCTTCTCATATCTTTCTAGTTATGTTGTCTGGCACATGTGGCCCCAGAGGAGAAAGGGACATTAAGACACATTAAGTCTTAATTGCCTCAGCCTTAGAGACATGTGTCACTTCCACTCGAAGCTCTTTGGCTGGATGCAGTCACAGGGCCTCAATCTAACTGCAAGAGAAGTAGGGAAATATAAGGGAGCACATGGCTATTTGGAGAACATTTTCTGCTGGAAATTGGATTTTTGAATCTATTGTGTGTGTGTTTTTAAGATTTTAGTTTTTCAGAGCAGTTTTAGGTTTGCAGCAAAATTAAGAGGAATGTACAGATATTTCCCATATAACCTCTGCCCCAACCCATGCATAGCCTCCCCCATTATCAGTATCTCACACCAGAGTGGTATACTTATTATAATTGATGAACCTAAAGTCCATAGTTGACATTGTGATAATCACCCAGAGTCCATAGTTTACATTATGGTTCATTCTATTGTTATAGCCCATATTCTGTGGCTTTGGATAATTGTGTAATGACATGTATCTGTAATTATGGCATCATATTGAGTATTTTCAATACCCTAAAAATCCTCTGTGCTCAGCCTATTCATCCCTCTCCCACAGTAGGCCCTGGCAAGCAGCTATCTTTTTACTGTTTCCAGAGTGTATCCTCTTCCTGAATGTCATGTAGTTGGAATCATACAGTATGTAGCCTTTTCAGATTGACTTCTTTCACTTAGTAAAAATATGCATTTAAGTTTCCTCCATGTCTTTTCATGACTGTAGTATTTTGAAGATAGTAAAGAAGTATGAGACCAACTTTTAATTTGTGTGGCTACTTAAATTTAAGTGTAAATTAATTTAATTTAAAAATTTAGTTACTAAAAGTTATACTAGCTACATTTCTAGTGTTCAATAGCACATGTGGCAAGTGACTATCATATTGGGTAGCACAGAATAAAACAGAACCATTATTATAGACTGTCCTAGAGTATTCTAAAATGTTCCAGAACATTCCAGTATATTCTAGAACAAGTGACTGATTAATATTCTAACAAGTTTCTAGGGTTCCCTAGTCCTCTGACCTAGGCCTTCTTTGGTGAAAATTAGCCCAGTGTACTGTAGTGACTTTGAAGTAGTGTTAGGCAGACATCTATTCTGAATTAAGCTGTGTTGCAGGCTTTTGTGTAAGATTTGCTGAAACGGCAGACATCACGGCTAAAGAAAATTTGAAATTTTGTAATTTTTATTGAAGAAATTGAATGATTTTTGTTTATTTGGACATTTGCATTTTTTGTAGTTTGGCTTTTTGTGACTTGAAATTTTAAAAGTGTGACTTAAGAAATTTTAATACAGATTTATAAGCACTGTCAATTTATTGAGGCATTATTAATTTGTTATAGTTTTGAAACTTGTATTGAAGTATAATTAATATATACATAAACACATGAACTTGCACACTTTTGGGGGGTTTTTAAGTAATTTTCTATGTTATTTTGTTACTTTTAAAAGTTAAAAAATACTTTAATTTTGTTGAGACAAATATATTTTTTCCTTGTGAGTTTTTCATTACTTTGATGCTTGGCTATTTTGAGCAAAATCAGCTAATTTTCACTTTTTGAAAACTTAAAAAGTGTCCTGTATATACATTTAACTCTTTTTTTATAGGCATGGTGAGCTTTTAAAATTTTATTTTATTTATTTATTTATTTTATTTTATTGATTTTAGAGATGAGGTAGGGAGATGGTTAGAGAGATAGAAACATCAATGAAAGGAACATTGATCGGCAGCCTCCTGTGTGCTCTGGGGATTGAGCCCACAACCTGGGCATGTGTCCTGACCAGGAATCAAACCAGTGACCTCTTGGTTCATGGGTTGATGCTCAATGACTGAGCTACCAGGCCAGGCTATATTTAACCTTTTATTCTATCTGGAACTTAATTAAATGGATTAGAACCCAGAAAATTTTTGAAATAATTTTGGATATTATGTACTCTTATCTAATTTCCAATTTTAGGAGGAATGTTACTAGTGTCTCATTATTAAATATGACAGTTGATTTTACTTTGTTTTTGTGTCACATTAAGTCAGTTTAATTTTATCCCTAATATACCAGAATTTGTTTTGCTTTTCATTATGGTTACGTATTACATTTTATTGATTTATTCTTCAATGTACCTTAAAATTTACTTATTGATATGATGTGTTACATTATAGATTTCCTATTGTTAAACTACCCTTGCTCTGAAAGACTAAACTAGGTTTGGTTGTAGCAAACTTGTCTTTCCTTGACTTATTCTAGTAGATGTCTCCTACATGCCAGCACTCCTTTAGGAGGTAAGAGCTCAGCAGTGGGCAAATAAGAACTCTGTCCCCAGGGTTTCCAGTCAGGGAGGCTACACACACACACAAGTAAATATGAAGAAAAACACACACAGTGAGTGAAGAGTGAAAGCAGAGGAGGCTGTATTTTAGATTGTCAGGGAAGGCATCTCCAGTGAATTGAATGAAGTGATGAGAGGGAGATGACTCTGGAGAAATAATCCCAGCTTCCTCTTCCATCTGGGAGTTTCTCAGCTCTCAAAGGCGCCTACCTGATTTAATTTCCACATCGTCTCTTCTGCTCTTCTTGCCTTCAATGAGGGGCTAGGTTCTGCTACTGAATATCTGGATTCCCAGTGAGCCTCAGTAGAGAGCTCAGTGTGGCATCTCTCTCATCCCATGCATCTGTTCCTCCCTGTGGCTGCCCCGGCTCTGCGAAAATCCATACTCTGCCCATTTCTTAAAGAACATAACTTTTAGAGATCCATGCTCTTCTTTTTCCCTTATGCCCATTATTCCTTTAAGTTTGTTCATTTTGTCATCCATTCATTTAGTCTTTCTTTTATTCATTTGTTCAACACATTATTTCGTTAGTGGCCTCTTTGCTCTGGTCATGGTATCATTGCAATTTTATTAGCACTTCCTTAGATGGTAAGAGGTGTCTTGTCAGCAGACTGGGCAGAATTCCCTTAGGCCCTCTTCAGGCCTCTTTGGGTATTGACTTTTCTCTCTGATCAGATCTCAGTGTTGAACGCATGCAAAAGCTCATGCTTCAGGTTCAGCAAGCAGGTAGGGGCGGGCCTTTCTTACCCCAGCTTGGCTTCTCAGAACCTGTTTGTTGTTCTTCATTGTATAATGTGGGCATGGGAGACCACATTGCTAGCAACAGGGTTTTTCTCTAGGTAGCCAAGTATCTCTGAATCAAAGGTAATCCACAGCACACGCCAATGTTATTGTACTTTAATGAATGGAGATAAAGAGGAGCCATGAATGGGGCCCTCCTATGACCCTAATTCTGGGGATCTCAGAAGGATGTTCTTGGGGATTGCCTTCTATTTCTTTCCTGGACACTGTAGAAATAAGGGCATTAAGAGAGTAAGGGGATGATGTGTTTCCTGTTTTCTTTGGGGGCATTTCTGCTGTTATGAATTAAAGGTTTGGACATATGGTGTTTATTCCAAAAATGTGCTTTTGCATCAGTCCTTACCAATGCAATTAGGGAAAATTCCCCTTGGATTTTTGTCATTTTTTTTCCTGCAAAGGCCAGCTGTAGCCCGTTGTTTGTATCTTCAAGCGTATTTTAATAAAAATTTGGGAAGTGGCAGATATAGCGAGCACAGGTGTTCTGTCTCTATGTTCACCCAGAAGTGTCCCTAAGAAAGGTTTTCTAATAGAATTCTGAAGATGGAATATGCTGTCTTTATGAGAATGTGTTTCCAGTCTACGGAGATGTTCAGACATGAGCTGGGTCATCACTTGGCTGTGATGCTGAAATGGTGATTACAAATGTCTTGAGTCAGGAAAATAAGTAGGTTTTACCTTGTGCACTAAGTCTGATGGATAGCTTACTGGCCGTCTGGGCTCAATGGGAGAAATATCATGATCCATTAACAAGGTCTCTCCTAGGCAAGGAGAGTGGGAAGGGTAGAGGCACACAACTTCATGTATTTGTCTCTGGAAAAGGAATTGAATTAGATCTGTAGTGCACGTCAAACACTGAAAATTCCAAGAGGAGCAACCTCTGTATTCCTGTTACAATAGTTTATAGGAATATGTATTAGCTAGAGCAATGCTTCTGAAAGGATCCAGAAATTAAGTATCCTGGGAGTTCCCAAGTGGACTATTGTAGAGATGATAAAATACGTACACATTGGTGTTATCTCTAAAACGTCAACTACTGATAGAGTCTGTTGATTTTCTTGATATCATTTGTTTATACTAAATCACTGGTTTATACTGGATGACTAATGTATGTATTCATCACTAATTGAGCATTTGCTTTGTGCTATGCTCTGTGCTTGATCTTCCAGATAGAAATGGATCAAAGAATGAACAATTCCTAACTTGATGGGTTCCCAAGATATTGGATTCATTTGAGGGTTGATGTTGAGGTTAAAATCCTTGGATTGCATGAAGATTTTCAGGATTTAAATCTAGCAGAGCCATCTGCTTTTTAACCCAGGATTTTTGTTGGAACAAGGTCAGGAGCTGGCTGGTAGAGGAAGAGAGGCTGCAGCAGAGTTTAGGCAACCTTACTTTTCACAACTTCTGAGACATAGATATAGCAACACTGAATTCACAACATCTTCAGTTCCTGCTGGTGGCTAAGCAGTTGGTGTTTTTTCTCACATTATAGAAACGATATCTGCCCTGAGGTATAGCATGGTGGTTACAAGTGTGGGCTTTGGCATCTGAAGTTTGCTCAAATCCCAGTCCTGTCACTTACTAGTTGATAACTCAGGGCAAGTCACTTGACCTCTCATCCTCAGTTTCCTCATCTGTAAAATGGAGATGGCAACAGGACTTACTCTCACAGAGTTGAAGATTAAACAAGATGATTCATGTAAAGCATTTAGCACCAGGAAGCTGGACAATAGTAATCATTCTATCTAATGTGTGTGTGTGTGTGTGTGTGTGTGTGTGTGTGTGTGTGGTGTGTTTCTACTGCTGATCCTAAAAACTTGAAGTTCCATGCAGGAGTCAGCTTCACTCTGTAGCCACTCTTTACTTTAAAATTAATCTGTAAGTTTGAGAATAGGAAGCAATAAAGATGATAACTATAATCCTATAACCTTCCCCTGCTCAAATGCCACACTTAAACTTATTCTAAACCTGCTGTTTATTCAAGCGTACTGCTTACTTCCAAATGTATTAATAGTGCCCTCTACTGCCCACAGCAGGACAGCTTGATGGAGCTCCTGGGGCAGCCAGTGGGATGTGGGTCTGAGCATCTGGCTCTTTAGTTTCTCCCTCTCATGCTCAGACACATTTTCCTTCCAGTTCACAGCTCCATTTATCGCCTGCATTTCCAGCTAAGTTCTGAGTCATCAATTTCAACCTTTAATTCAAGTTTGTGTCTGGACCTGAACCAAACCATAGATAGATACCCATAACGATTGTGCAGATGAGAACATATGATTTTCTCGCCTTTGATCGGCTGCAGGCCAAGATTGGTTCCAGGGTGGCAGAAGCCAAGTCTATTTGCTTTTGTTAAACATCGAACTCAAGTCATGCCCAAACCTGGCTAAGTGATTATCTGAATCTGAGCTGTGTGCAATGTGGCTAGCTCTGCTTATCCATTGTGTTCACTTTAGTCCCTTTTTGACAGCCAGGTGAAGTCATAACTTCCACAGGATGGTGCTCTAAATCTGCTCACTTTGTCCTTTGTGGTGGTGCAGGGGTGTGGAGAAACTACGATGGAAATAAGAGTAAGGCCTTCTAACAAATTTAAGCTCCATTTGAACTTCACCTCACTTAGAACTTTTAGTGTAATTATAACTCCTCTCACAGAAATAAGATATGAATACATTGGTGATGAAATGACTAGTGCACAGAAAATCCTTGTACATCATGCCTAGTAGAGTCCAGACTAGACACAGGGAGATATTGAGAAAATGTGAGGCAATGAATTTTCTGCAGTGGAGTGTGTTTTTGAGTAATGAGGCAACAGTTTTGGATGGATTTGCACTGCACATCACACTCTCTCTGTACTTCCATTGTGGCCAGTGTCAGAATGGCACAGCCTGAGTCCCCTAGGTAAAAAAAATCTAACTTCTAACATGTTAGAACCAGATATCTTGGCATCCCCAGATCATATATCCTGGACACTTAAGCTAACCATCCAAGTAAAAGAGAAATGCAGCCCAGCTGTTGTGGCTTGGTGGTTGAGGGTTGACCTATGAACCAGGCGGTCACGGTTCAATTCTTGGTCAGGTCACATGCCCCAGTGGGGCACGTGCAGGAGGTAGCTGATCAATGATTCTCTCTCATCATTGATGTTTCCATCTCTCTCCCTTCCTCTCTGAAATAAATAAAAAAATATGTTTTAAAAAGAGAAATGCAAAATCCCAAATAATGTATATATTTTTTATACCCAAATGTTCCACTTGCTTCCACATAGCTATACAATACACTATATCACAGCAGTAGGAATAAAAGCTTTGAAATCATACTGATCTATATTTGAATCCCAGGCATTCTGCTTACTAGCTCAGCAACTTTGGATAAGTTGCCTCTTGATGTTCCTACTCTTACTCAGGAATACTTATTCATATCCAACAGAATTAAAGTTGGTATTGTATACAGACTCTTTGTAGAATGACTGACACAATTCATGCTAGCTGCTATTTTACTGATGGTGTTATAATGGAAAACAGCTGGTCCACCCATTTCAAAAAAAGGAAGCAAGCGATGAACCCAAGGAAGTGGCAGAGCTGAGTTACTCTCCTCTCTTACTGCCTCTCACACAGTTTGTTGATCTGTATACTTCTTGTTAGTCTTCAAGGGTTTCTAGATCTCATGTCGTTGGGCTAGTATCATTTCTGTAGTTCCCAGAGATTTTATAGATCTCCATAATATCTATATTGCAGAATAGTTTTAAGGATTAAATATAATACTGTGTGTGAGCACTTACATATACTAACCCTAGGGAACAAATAGGATTGTCAACTTCTTATCATGCCAAATAAGGAAATGCGAACCACCATCTACTTTCACCATTTCAGAGGAAATTAAAATTATATATAATGTTGTGAATTTTCACTTCTCTTTAACTTAGATGGTTAGTTCCAGTGTTTGATGCATACTTCTTGGACTCCAATATCCCCAGTCCTGGTGTGTATAAGTTAGAATTTTCACTCAAGGGACACAGTCTGTGCCATCTGAGGTATCCACCCCTAACCAATATTGGTGACAGTGGTTATAGAGTTTGGCTGGAACAACAAAATCAATTACCTATATTGAATAAATTTAGCTCTATGGCAGAACTTAAAATGTCCATTTGTGGAGAACAAGTGAAAATTTGTTCTCTAACCAGCTCTTGGGAATTGTTGGTATGGAGAGCAGGAAGCACCCACCTTTCAGAACTATTCAGGCTCCCCAGTGACCATCTCCAAGAGGGTAGAATAGGAGGATAAAGAGAGACCATCAGGACTGCTGTTTTAAAGGTCACCTCTAAAGTGTAATGAAATCCTAATGTTCAAACACCGATTTAAGTCCTAGTAAAGGAGTAATGCATGTTTTGTTTATGGCTTTTAAAAAAATATAAATGCAGTGGCTTTAAATTTTTTTTTTCATTTCTGTGACAGTGTTTGTTAATCCAGCCAACAGAGTTATTTACCAAAAATGGAACATGTAATAGTTCTTCATGTACAAGGAAGCACTGTTTCTCTCCAAAACTTAGTTACCTGAATTGTTCTAAGATTATTTGTAAAAACTGAACTTTGGTGATTAAAGAGAAGTAGGGAGTTAAAAATAAATAAATAAAGGTCACCTCAGGCAGATACACTTTCTGGCTCAAGGATTAGGGAGCATTAGGGGCATGATAGAGATGCATGGAGTTTAGCCAAGCAATTCAAAGTGATTGGCGGAGATTACTGAGACTTATGTGTTCTTCACTGTGGTGAATAACCAAGTCCCCAGAGACCAGCACCAATTAGTCATCTTACTCCCTGAGTGTGTCTCAGACTTGCCAAGGTCTGGTCTTAAGTAGAAAGGACACACCAATTTATGGAAAGAGGTTATCTCTGGGAAGGGAGGTAAGGAGCTCAGCTATATCTATGTCTTAACAGAATAAAATCCCCTCTTTAGGAAAGCACATGCACAATAGTATGACAACCTGCCAGCCCAAAGGGGTGGGTTTCCAGTCACCATCATAGCATGATAATCATTCCACATGGAGACCTAAAAGAAAAACAACTAGGCCCTTGAACCACTATCTGATTACTCGTATGACAAAATCATTACTGCTTAGAAGCTAGAGAAATATGATTGGAATCCTGATTGTATCATTTCTGAGCTGTGTGGGCTGGGACAGATGAGATCCCCTCGCTGATCTATGTCTATCTTCTTTGTCTGTCAGTGCCCTGTTCAGTACCACAGCCACCAGGCACATGTCGGTACTGAGCCCTGAAATGTGGCTGGTGTGACTGACAATGTGCTGCAAGTGTCAAGTCCCCACAGGATGACAAACACAGTATTAAAAAAAGAACATCAACTATTTCATTAATGATTTGTACATTGATTACATGTTAACATGTTGAAATGACAATATTTTGGATATATTGGGTTAGATAAAACTTGTTAGAGTTAATTTCATGGTTTCTTTATGTGTTTCTGTTTTTTCCCCCCAGCACTTTATTTTTCCAATTATAGTTTACATTCAATATTATTTTGTTTTAGCTTCAGGTACACAGCATAGTGGTCAGACAATTATATAATTTACAAAGTGTCCTTGATATTTCCAGTACCCACCTGACACCATACATCGGTATTACATTATTGACTATATTTCCTATGTTGTACTTTATATCCCACTAGTAGCCCAGTGCACAAAATTCGTGCACAATAAAAGGGAATTAATTAGAGGAAATATTTTAATATTGCTATTTCCCCTTTCTCTATAATAGAAGTGTCCAGCCGGCTCCACCCCCATTGGGCAACACCAAGACCCGGCCGGCCCAACCCCCGTCTAGCCCCGCGGGTGGGGGACACAGCCTCACATCCCGGTGCCAAGGTGGCGGGTGTGGCCTCAGGACCCCTGGCCCTGGCCCATGCCATGCAGCCTCACCCAGACCCGCCATGCCGTGGGACCCATCAATGCACTTCCTGGTGACTGGTCGTTTGGTCGTTACAGATGAAAATAAAGTCACGCATTTAAGCATGCACATTCATTTTCAGTGCCTGATTTGTCTAGATTCTCTAAGTTGCAAAATAAATAAGATCTTCAGCCAGATAGCATCATAATGCAAAATTCTTTATATAATGACACATACCATTCTCTCCAATCAGTATGCTCCATTTGAATGGACTAAATGTATGTACTCATGTGAAAGGCACTGCTGCTTGCTCTTAATAGAGGAAGCATTAGCTCATTACCTAACACCATAAAGTGGTTTAAATGTCATATATTGACTTGAAGAACAGAAGGGAAAAAAAAAAACAAAAAACAAAAAAACAACGTTCAGTGCTGTGGATGGCAGAATCCTCTCCCTTTCCCTTTGTTTTTTTCTGCTTTTCCCATGAACCTATTTGTGCCCTGCCTCAAAATCAACAAAAAAGACAAAATCAGATGCTATAATCTGCATTTTATAGTGTCATTTGAATACAAAGAGGTGTTTTTAATCTTTACTTTTTTTTTTTTAAATTAACACAGCTCAAACTTGCTCCCAACATTCCAGAAGCCAGACCAACATGGCTGTGCAGACACACCTTTGCTAGGTGCTGCCAGGTTTCAGGGCTGGGGCAGGGAACATGCCAGGTGTTGCTGGAAACAAATCAGCTCTCCTCTCTACATAGCAGGAGTCTTTTCATTATAAAATGCAAAGCAGCAGCCATTTTCCATTACCCCCATCCCCAGCCCTCCTCATCCGGGGGCGTAGGAAGGGGCTGGGAGGATATTTACTCTTGGCTCTTTGATTTCTCTTATTTAACAGAGCCCAGTGACAGCTGCTTCTCTGAGTGCAAGGCCAGCCGGCTCAGGGCTAGCCGCACCTGGAAGGCAAGTGGCAGAGCTGACCAGGGGCTTTGACCAAGCCGAGCGCGCAGGTCACAGCAACCTCAGCAGGCAGGCTGCTCCCGAAGACTCTAGGCCCCTCCCAGCTCCGCTCCCCAGCTCCCTGCTCTCCCCCTTTCACCCACAGGTGCCACCAGCGTGGTGTGCCCCAAGGCTTGGTGTGCAGATGCCAAGGTTGCAGGTTCAAGACGCTCCACCTCCTCCTGGCACTTTGAGCCATAAGTGCCGGCAGGGACCTTTCCACTCGGTCTTGGTCTTTGGTCACTGTTGAGGTTTTCTGGATACTCTAGGCCAGGGACAGCCAGGACCTTTGCCTCTGACCAGTGCCATACCTGCAGCTTGCCTGGGGTACCCCCAGCTCTAGGAAAGCATGGGAGTGTGGCCAGCCTGGGTGAGGGGCTGTGGGGGGGGGAGGTGGGAGGGTTTGCTAGCCACCCCACCCTCAATTGGGATGGGAGAGGCTGATCAGGGGTGGGGGCAGGGGAGGGGCTGGGCAGGGCAGCCATCTTGTGACAGCATTATGGCATGAGGGACAATTTGCATATTACCTCTTTATTATATAGGATATGTTTTTGTTTTGTCAAACTGTGGTCACTAGAAAATTTAGTTGCTTCTGTGGTTTGCATATAAAATTCCAGGTGTCTGTTGTTCTTTTGGGCAGCTTTATTCTACAGAATTAGGAGGAGGAGAAGAGGATGGGGGGAGAAGGCAACTACAAGGAGAGCCCTACTATGTGCCAGATACTACACCCTGATCTAAATCTCCTGGCAGCCCAACATAGTAGTTACTATATTTATTTTAACATTTTAGAGATGAGATTATTTACTCGTAGATCAACAGTTAATAAATGCCAGGTGGTGATTTGAACCCAGGTGTTTGGACTCAAAAGCCCAGTGTCTTACTATTAATTATTGCCTTTGCTGCTGTCAGAGGTGCTTATTAATGACTGCCTTACTGACAATTGTCTTAAGGATTAAATGCAGTGTTGTGGGTGAACCCTTAGCTTAGGGGGCCTGACAGAGTAAGAACTCCAGAAATGATAACTGCGATTATTGTTTAAAATAACCAAAAAAAAAAAAGGAGAAAGAGGAGGAAGAATGGGGAGTGGGGTGGCAAGGAGAAGGAGAAAAAGGAGGCAGGAAGAGGAAGGAGGGGGGCAGGGTCATATCATCCTCACCACCTCCCTAGGTGCCAGGTGCTATCTTGGGCACTTTAAGTACATTATGTAATTTAGCACTCACAGCAAGCCTGGCCAATATTCACTAACCATTTTAGTCTCAAATTTTTGCTGGTGGAAGCCAGCAAAGTCTACCTGTTAGTTGAATGCTGTATTCCACTCACAGATCTTACCCATGGTCTGTTGGGTGGGTAGGAAGCTTGGTGGCAAAGTAGGGTGCTGGCAGGGACTGGCAGTGGTTGAGCACATGATTGAGATGAGGGGTAGATAGAGTTTGAGTTTCATAAGAGAAGAGTGGATGCTCTATTTTTAGCATCTGATTCACTCAGGAAATTTGGAGCACTGTTCCAAGCAATTAGAAACTGTGAATACTTAGGAAGTTATGACCAGTTGTTGAAGATGTCATTAAGGGTGGGGGAATGAAAAAAGAAAGATGATGGAGCCTTACTAATAAGGATCATAATTCTAAACTATTCAAATGCCAATAGGAATGGAAGAGTGGTATTTTCCTTCAAAGGATTTCTAGAAACTTATTTCATGCAATTGGCCTTACCCCAAAAATAAGAGAAAAGAAAGTGTACTTTAATTGGACTAAATAAAGAATCAAGCTTGTGAGGCATTTGCACTAACATAAAAGTTCTAAAAGGAAAAAATGTGATGGTAGTGTGTGTTTATTGGAGGATTGGAAAGCACTGGTGACAGAATTTATACCAACCCTAGCCCTGATCAAGTTACACAAGACACAAAGTCTGTAGGTCAGCCATTCTGCTGCTCTCTGCTTCCTTAGTCAACTCAAAGCACAGAACCTCTCTCACTCATGAGAGACCAAAGCAAAATCACCCAAACCTCCAAGGGTCCAAATTGGCTCAGTTGTATTCCACACCTGCCCAGTTCTTGCTGGAGGTTTGCTATATGTTACCTCCTAGAACCCTTCCTCTAGCCCTCTGAAGTATTTATTTTTACCCCTCATTTTACAGGTGAGATAAAATTATTCTGCCAGGCAGAATAATTTAATTACAAGTTGGCAGAGGCAGAATTCTAAACTGAGTTGATTGGACTCCCAAAGCCTTGCTGACTCCACAATGTCCTGTGGTCTTTCCTTTCAATCGCATGGTCACGACCAGAGATTTCTCTACTTACACTAATTACACAAGAGAGGTCTTGCTGCTGTCACCTGTCAGAGTACAGGGTTGGCTCACTTCAGCTCACATCAAGGGCTAATCCTAGAGAGTCAGGGTAGAAGGAGGAGTAGGAGATTGTGCTTTTTAAAAATGCACTTGTCCTTGTTTCGAAGCAAAAAAAAAAAAAGGAAGAAAGAAAGAAAAAGAAGGTTCAGAAAAGAGTCACAAGTTGCTCAATATTGTTTGTAAATAAAATTAGTTGTTAATAAATTCATACTATTAGATATGATTTTGTATCTACATCAGAGGCCCGATGCACAAAATTCATGCAAGAGTAAGCCTTCCTTCCCCTGGCTGCCAGCACCGGCTTCTCTCTGGGACCCGGACCCAGGCTTCCCTCTGGCTGCTGAAAGGCACCTGGGACCCAGGCTTCCCTCACAGCCCCTTGGAAGGACATCTGGAAAGATGTCTGGTCTAAGTAGCATATTATGCTTTTTTTTATTATAGGTTATTATAGACTAGAGGCCCAATGCATGAAATTCGGGCAAGGGGCTTGGCCCCTGCTGCTGCCATGTTGGCTGTCTCTGCCTCAGTCCCTGCCTGCCATGATGGCCACCTTGGCCCTCGCAGCCCTGGCTTTGTCTGGAAGGTCATCTGGTCTAATTAGCATATTACACTTTTATCATTATAGGTTATTATAGATAGTGTACATATGCATATGTGTGTCAATGGTTGTTTGGTTATTAAATTTTTTCAGTGTTTATTATTTTTTATAAAACCTTTTATAGCCTCTAAAAATCCAGTATTTGTCACTTGCCTTTTAAAAAACAAAATGATTAATCGATATGGTTATTTAAATTGTTCAAGTAGCAACAAAATACATGCTAATCATCAAAAATTAAAAAAAAAAACCCAAATGTGGAAACCCCATTCACTTGTCCCACACTGCCTTCAAGCTGTTCCCCTTCCCAGAAGTAACTACTACTGTCAGCTCACAATGAATCTTTGTAGCCTTTTTTTCAAGCATTTTCATGTATAAGTATACATATAGTAATATGATTTTTTCTTATATCAAAATGGGGTTCTGTACTTTGTAATATTCTGCAACTTCTACTTTTATGTAATGTGCCTTCTTTTTCTTGTGTCTATATACTCCCCCAGGAAAGAGGTACCAGAATTCATTTAACCATCCTCTACTGTTAGACATTTAGGTGGTTTCTAGTTTTTCAGTATTATGAGGGTAATTTTTTATTTTTTCTTTCTAGGGAATGCTTGATGTTTTACAGTCAACATATAGCTAAGTAAATAAGATTTTATGTTGACATTTTGCTGTCAAGTTCAGAACTTTTATTATGCAATTCACCTCTTGAATTATATAATATGTATTATCACTTTCTAAGTTTCAATTTACAAGGCCATAGTCATAAATGTTGATTGTCTTTTCTAGACAATACATTTCTAGTTTCCATAGCTAAGAGTCAGTAAACAGTAGTGATGACCCTGCTTTGGATATTAGAGCAATGGTTAGGGATACATAAGTTGGAGAAAATAGAAAAATGGCATGTTGGAGATTAAAGGGCTGTAATTCGGCCTATTCCCTCCCTGTGGACCCTTATCCAATTGAAAATAGGCATAAAGAACCAGGTTATTATCAAGTGAAACCCCAGATGTATTAATGAGGAAGGCTAGGACCAAACCTTTCAAATACAGGGTTTTTGATTAGTTGTGCTAGAGAATACAACTAGGACCTGAGGTCAAAATGAATGTTTTTGCAGATAACTCTTAAATCTAGACCTTGGGTCTCTCTGAAGTTAAGCTAGGTTTTCAATAATTATTCCTAGCAAGTTTCCAGCCAGCAGAGGGTTTCATTTATGGGGGAATAGAGTTATGCTGCCTGCTTATTGATCCTTGGTAAATTGCCCAAAGGATGTCAAGCTTTCCCCAGTCTCCACAGAAAAATTAGTCTGTGTCCCTCCATAGGAATGATTGAGTGAGGATGTACTGGTACAAAGGGGGCGGGCAGAAGAATTCCAGTCTCACTCTGTCCTAGGGAATGGAATAGAGGTGCTCTCATGGAAACATGCAAGGAGAGGAATTGCTCTCCCCAACATAGCACATAATCTGGCCTGCAAGGTTATTTTACTTTAAAATTACAGAAAAAGTATATATATATATGTGTATATATATTAATAAGTCTGGACAGCCAAACAGTGGAACGACCTTCCAGATGAAACTGGGGGTGCGAGGGCTGAGGCAGCTGGGATTGCAAGGGCCGAGTCCCTTGCACAAATTTTGTGCATCGGGGCTGTGTGTGTGTGTGTGTGTGTGTATATACATATATATATATATATGTATATATATGTATATATATGTATATATATATATGTATATATGTATATATATATATATATATATATATATATATATATATATATATACACACACACACACACTAAGTGGCCAGATTATTATGACCACCTGATGTTTGTAGGCAAATTAGCTATAATTTCGCGCTGAAGTTGCTAGAGGGCCAGACCATTATAAATAGGGAAGAAGGTTGTTTACCACAACAGTAGAAGTTATTTTTTTCTGAAGTTATGAGTAAACAATGTGATTTAACAGCCTTTGAATGTGGGATATATAATAATCTGAGTGGCCAGATTATTATGACCACCTGATGTTTGTAGGCAAATTAGCCGTACACTGCATCATATGGGATATGGAAGCCAAAGGCCTGTTCGAACACCTTTGCTATCTGCAGTTACCAAGATAAAACGTCTCCAATTCGCACAGGAACACAAGGATTGGAGAATCAAGCATTGGAAAAAAGTCATGTGGTCCGATGAATCACGTTTCCAGTTGCATCATGCAGATGGCAGAGTGAGAATTTGGCGGAAACAGCATGAAAGCATGCACTCCACATGCATGAGTACAAACCTTAAAGCTGGTGGGGGCAGTGTTATGGTTTGGGGCATGTTTTCCTGGCATGATTTGGGCCCTTTAATTCGTGTGGAACAATGTCTGAATAGCACAACATACCTAAGTATCGTTGCTGATCAAGTTCATCCTATCATGTTGATGGAGTATCCCAATGGAGATGGCTTCTTCCAACAAGACAATGCACCATGCCTCGGTGCTCGTATTGTGCAGGAGTGGTTTCAAGAACATGAGGGAGATTTTACCTTGCTTAGGTGGCCCCCACAATCACCAGATCTCAATCTAATTGAGCATTTGTGAGATGAAGTTAAAAGAGCCATCAGGCAGTTGGTTACACAACCATCAAATCTCACAGAAATGGACAGTGCTGTTCATCAGGCACTGTGTCAGATTCCTCGCATCACCTTTCAACATCTTGTGGAGTCAGTGCCAAGAAGAATCGCCGCAGTATTGAAGGCAAAAGGTGGCCCAACAAAGTACTGATGGGGTGGTCATAATAATCTGGCCACTCAGTGTATGTACTAGAGGTCTGGTGCACAAAATTTATGCACGGGGGGTGGGGAGGGTCCCTCAGCCCAGTCTGCACCCTCTCCAATCTGGGACCCCTTGGGGGATGTCTGACTGCCAGTTTAGGCCCAATCTCTCTTGCAATCCAGGACCACTGGCTCCTAACCACTCACCTGCCTGCCTGCCTAATGCCCCTAACTGCTCTCCTGCCTGCCTGATCGCCCCTGCCATCTCTGCCTGCCTGCCTGGTTGCCCCTAATGGCCCTCCCCTGCTGGCCTGGTCGCCCCCAACGTGCACACAGATGGGGTCTCTCGCTCATCCTGGCCTGTGCCCTCTCACAGTCCAGGAGCCCTCAGGGGATGTCCTTGGAGGAGCGGGCTTAAGCCAGCAGTCAGACATCCTTAGCTCTGCTACGGAGGCAGGAGAGGCTCCTGCCACCACTGCTGTGCTTGCCAGCCGCAAGCCCAGCTCAGGGCTTCTGGCTGAGTGCCACTCCTCCTGTGGGAGTGCACTGACCACCAGGGGGTAGCTCCTGCATTGAGTGTCTGCCCCCAGTAATCAGTGTGCATCATAGCGACTGGTTGTTCCACCATTTGGTCGATTTGCATATTAGCCTTTTATTATATAGGATGCCCAGCGACCGTTACAGCGTAATGACCGGAACGACCAGAATGACAGGTCAACCAGTCGCTATGATGCGCACGGACCACCAGGGGGCAGACGCTCAACACAGGAGCTGCCCCCTGGTGGTCAATGCGCTCCCATAGGGGGAGAACCGCTCAGCCAAAGCCAGGCTCATGGCTGGCAAGTGCAGCTGCAGGGAGGGGGCCTCTCCCGACTCCACGGTAGCACTACATGGGGATCGGGCCTAAACCAGCAGTCGGACATCCCCCGAGTGGTCCCGGATTGCGAGGGTCTCAAGGACTTGGGTGCTGTGGGCGACACTGTAGAGCAAGCGGTTACCATGGACAGTTTCCATGTAAGTCCAATTTCAGCCTGTTTTTTCTCAACTATTCAAACATATGAACTTAGAGCGCAGCCCCTCTTGGTGCAGGCAGAAAGCCAGGACATTGGAGGGCCGGTGTCCGGGAGAAGGGGCATGGGAAGGAGTTTTGGGCACATGGTGACATGGGGGTTAGGGATAGGATTGGAATCTCTTTCTCTGTAAGCAAAGGGGAAAAGATAGGAGCCGCTGTTTTGGTGGCTGCACGTGTCTCCCCCTTGAGCCCTGCGGGCTTGCATGCTGCTTGCAAACATGACATTCTGTGCGCAAGTGCAGAGAAGGCATGCCGGCACTGAGTCTCTTCAGTGGGTCTCTTCCTCGGGAGAGCTGGGTGTCTTTGGTGCAAATTATGTGAGATCTGAATTTAGAGGTGGAAGGCATCACCCCAGGACTGAGTTCCCAGAGGGGGACTGTGCCCCTGTTACCTTCGGGCAAAGGCACTGGAACCATTCTTGAAGTTGGGCATGTGTTTGCTAAACTGCGTGGCCCACGGAGCTGTGCCAGTACCTGGGCATAGTGAGTGGAGGAGGGAAAGGAGGGCGGACCCGCAGGGCCGCTAGCCTGGGGAGGGAGTAGGAGGGGGGTGTCTGAGTGTTGACTGCAACTGGGAGGTGGCAGGGAGCAGTGGGCAAGTCTTGGGATTGAGGGAGAGACCCCGAGGGCATCCGAAGCGCCAATAGTGAGCTCTGGGTTTCGGGAGTTTGGGATAGTAGAGAGGTCGAAGGAGTACATATAAGCAGTCCCTGTCCGGAGGTGTGCGCCAAAGGAGGCAGGAGGGTGGAGCGAGGCTGGGAGGGCCCCTGGACTGCCCGCTGCTATGGCGCGCAGAAGGGCAGGTGCAAGCGGGAAGATGGTTTGGCTGTCACTGAGCCCAGTTGCGCTATTTAACCATTGGTGGTTTCCTGAAGGCTTTTGAAAAACCTCTTTCTGGGGAGGCTTTTCTCTCCCTGCTCCCCTCCCACCCCCAGCGGTTCTCATTTCAAAGATGCTAGCCATGGACCAGCCCCCTGTGGAGCTGCTCAATCTCTCCCCGCACCGGTGGGATTGAGTCTGGCTCGTGGCTGCAGGCAGGTGGGAAGCTGGCGGGGGTGGGGCGTGGACGCAGGGACCTCAGAGCTGGACCACCTGGCCCCCAGCGTGCTCTCTGCCTGGAGGCGTCCAGCTGCAGACCTCCAACCCCATTAACTGGATCAGTGGTGGGGAGGGGGTGGGGAGTGAAACTTGGGGTGAGTACCACAGGTGCAGTCCTCGTGACTTCCCCTCCCAGGATAATGCTGCACCCCCTAAGGAGCCAAGAGATAAATGTGGATTCTCAAAGAGGCAGGCCCCCCAAGGAACTTCAGCTGGTGGGGACAAGAGGAGTTGCTCACTTCTGACACTTCCACCCTTTGCTTGAAGGCTGCATTCTCCTTCCCTAATACATGTTGCTTGAAGTACAAGATGGTTTGTGTTTAGATATGCGATAAACGTGGGGAAAGCGAAGTTCTGTGCTTTAGAATAAAAGAGTCTGGAGTCTTTGGGGGGGGGTCCTCTCTCTCTCTCTCTCTCTCTCTCTCTCTCACACACACACACACACACACACACACACACACACACACACACACACACACTCCTTCCTCCCCTTTTCCCTGGCCTGGCGAATGTTCACACAGAAAGTTAACCCTGCCTCCTCAGAACCCACCCTTGCTGGAGTGGCCTCTGTTTTTTTTTCTCTCACACAAGGTTTTTTTCTAACCTCTAAACTGGCAGTTGGACATCCCCCAAGAAGTCCCGGACTGTGAGTGACTATGTCATAGTTTATAAACTGCTACAGCCCACACCCAGTTAAACAAGGAAGGTGGCTTCTGCAGTATTTGAAAAAGAGATCTGTGGCTGCTTAATCCTAATTCATCAGAAGAATCTCCAAACGGTCCACATCCTGTTTATTCTACATGGGATGAACATGCATTCCTATATATTGGGAACAGTCTCTTAGATTTAAAAATTAAAACCTGGCAAGGCTACTCTAACACTGAAAAAAACAGGATGATGCAGCGATGACATGCATGGACTCTGGCTTGCACATTTTGTGGTCAGCCCTGATTCTGACACTTATAACTGTGTGACAAAGCCAATTACTTAACTTCTCTCTGCTTCAGTTTTTCCACCCATAAGATGGGGGAAATGGTACTAGTGCCTTAGAAGGATCATGTTATGTACTACTTTTTATAATCAGGGCAAAAAAATGTAGCTACCCATACAACAGCAAGATACTTTTCACCGGTATGAAAAGTATGGTCACTGGTGCATGCATCATCCCGGATTGCAAGAGGGCGCAGGCCAGGCTGAAGGGTCCCCCCTGCATGAATTTTGTGCACCAGGCCTATAAAATATATATATATATATATATATATATATATATATATATATATACACACACACACACACACACACACACACACACACACACACTATAGGCCTGGTGCACAAAATTCATGTACAGGCAGGGTCCCTAGGCCTGGCTGGCAATCAGGGCTGATCTGTGGGGCAAGGGGCAACAGGCGGGGCAATGCGGTGGGGGGGGGGGGGCAGCTGGCTGGCCTGGGGCCTGCAGGCTGGGGGCAGGTCCTGTGTTTAGCATCTGCCCCCTGTTGGTCAGTGTGCATCATAGTGACCAGTTGTTCCGCCATTCAGTCGATTTGTATATTAGGCTTTTATTATATAGGATTTGTTTATTGTCATAGAAAAAGTTTGTGGTGTTGAATTTTGCCTCCCCCAAAGATAGAACCATATCATAATACTCATTTTTTGTGAATGTTATCTTATTTGAGAAAAGGTCTTTGCAGATATAAAGTTAAAGATCCTGATAGGAGATTATCCTGGATTAACCACATGGTCCTAAATCCAATGACAAGTGCCTTTGTAATAGACAGAAGGCAGAGGGGAGAAGGCCAGGTGGAATTGGAGGCAGAGATTGGAGGGATGCTGCCACAAGTTAAGGAATACCAGGAGCCATGAAAGCTGGAAGAGATGAGAAAGGATTCTCCTCTAGTGCTATCAGAGAGTGCATGGCCATGCTGACACCTTGATTTCAGATTTTTGGCCTCCAGAGCTAGGAGGGAATAAATTTCTATCATTTGTTACAGTAGCTACATGAAATGAATAAATTTACCATAAGAATGAAATAGGAAGTGGTATTCTAGTCCAAGGTAGAAATATGAGAATACGGTATCTAGACAAGGCCGGTTGTCTTTGCTCTAAACTCAGCTGTTTTCTATCACTACTTTGAGCGATTTTTCTCTCCCACCCCTATTTATGACCTGTTTATGATTTTTTTTCACCCAGAGCACTTCACCGAACTCATTCATGGCTGCCACTGCTGGTGGCTTGTTTCCACTTGTGCCAGAAGGCAGGCAGGCCTTTTGTGAGCTGACCACAGCTCTCTTCTGTTTACCAGCCCTTTTGAGGATCTGACTTTTCTGCATCATCATTTTGGTTGCCTATTAGTCTTACTCCCAGATTCAACTCTATACATCTTGGTTAAAGCAAAGTGAGAAGAAGATAACAAAGGCTCTCTACTTTTGCTGGTAGCCTGAGTCCTCCAAGACAAGCTCCTTCTATTCAGGAGAAATTTTACGTGGGAAACTTAAGTTCTCAGTTCACCCGCATTGGTCTATAATTATACCAGATAGCTTTACTAAGAGTACGCTTTTTAGCATTTTTGTCTCCTTTGGTCCTTTGTTACCAATCTGTGCTCTTAAAAAAAACTTTTAATTGGATTTATTGGGGTGTCATTGGTTAATACAATTATATAGATTTCAGGTGTACAATTCCATAGTACATCATCTACATATTGTATTGTGTGTTCACCACCTCAAGTTAAGTCTCCTTCCATCACCATTTATTCCCCCTTTACCCTCTTCTGCCTTCCCTACCCCCCTTTCCTCTGGTAATCACCATACTGTTGTCTGTGTCTATGAGTGTGTTTTGTTTTGTTTTTTGTTTTTCTCATTCCCTTCACCTTTTTCACCCAGCCCCCAAACTCCCTCCCCTCTGACAGCTGTCAGTCTACTCTCTGTATCTAGGAGTCTGTTTCTATTTTGTTTGTTAGTTTATTTTGTTGATTAGATTCCACATATAAGTGAAATCATATGGTATTTGTCTTTCTCTAACTGGCTCATTTCACTTAGGGATTTAGTAATTCACCTTCTTGATGAGGAATTTATTGAACAACAGATTGAGCAAAACAGAGCAGTTTGGGAAAAGTTGTTCTTCCAATGTTCAGTTCATTAAACCTGCACCAGGCCATTGGTGGTCCTAACACTAAGAAAGAGATAACAGGAAGAGAATGCTTTAGTGGAGATCATCCTAACCAGCAAGGGGTCCTTCAGTGAGTATTCTCAGAGTGCCAGCCTCTGGGATGTACAACTGGTATAGTCACACAGTGCTTAGGTTAGTCTTAAAATTGTTAATAATTTCTGAATGGGGCCCCACATTTTCATTTGGATTGGGCCCTGAAAATTGTGTAGCTGGTTCTGGTGGCTCACATGGGCCTCGGGAAGCTCCTGTAGCAAACTACCTTCTCCATTGTCTGGCACACCTTGGGTTCGTTGTTGGTTTATTTTCCTTTTGTTATAATGTGGCCTGAAGTACTTCAGGAAGCAATGCTCTAAGTCAAGCATATAGGCTCAAGAGTGGTTGTAAACTGCAGAGATTTTTGCATCCCCTCTACCCTTGGAGATACTTTGCAATATCTGGAGACGTTTTCAGTTGACACAACTCGGGGATGCTACTGGCATTTGTAAGTTGAGGTGTGATGCTGTTAAACATTCTATAATACTCAGGGCATCTCCCACCACAAAAATTATTTGGCCCCAAATGTCAATAGTGCTGAGGTTGGTACCTCTGGGTTGGAGCCCAGCCACTCAAAGGCGACCCTTTCAGAAACACGGAGGGCCTTGTTGGAAATGCAGAATTTCAGGCAACACCCAGACTACTGGTGTCATAATTAGCCTTTTAACAAGATCCCCAGGAAACTTATAAACATCAACGTTTGAGAAGCACTAGGCCTGAGCAAAATAAATGTACCTGGTTTATTATGCTTAAGTGTCTGCAAGGTTTCTGATTGGATGACTGTACTTCAGAGTTAGAAATCCCAAGTTTGAGCAAACAAGGGGAGTGTGGCTTGAGGGAGGAAGACTTGAAAAACCAACATAGCACAGAGCAACAGGTCTAGAAGGCAAGGCAGGAGGGGAGGTAGGGGAAGAGTCCCCAGGGGAGCCAGGAAGGCCGAAGACCAGAGGAATGCAGTAGGAACAGTAATATGAGAAATGGGATGGGGCCAGTGGTTCCTCAGATCATGGAGACCTAAGGAGGGTTTGAATCTCACTTGCATGTAACTCATTGTGTGAGGTGGGTAGAGAGGCTTTTTCTAAAGGAACCACAAGGGTGGCCATATGCATTTGTGACCATCAGAGACCACTCTATGTCTAGTTGTGTGTCTACTGGACTCAGGATGGGAGCACTGCTGGAGTCTGCCAATAATTGATCATGCTGCCATAATAGTACCACAGACTGAGGGGCATGAACAGAAGAAATTTATTTTTTCACAGACATATCCTCCCCATGTCCTCACATGGTCTTGCCTCTGTGTTTGTGTCCTAATCTTTTCTTACAAGGACATCAGTCATATTGGATTAGGGCCCACCCATATAACCTCATTCTAACTTACCTATTTAAAGGCATTATCTCCAAATAGTCATATTCTGAGATACTGGTAGTTAGGACTTTAACATATGGAGTGGTGGCAGGCACAATTCAGTCCACTGCCCTCTGCTCCCAGGTACCCTTCAACATTAAATTCTCCCACTCATCTTCACTGGGCTCTCTGAGTCACCAATTTTGGGCCTTTTCCCATATGATTCTCCCCATTTAGTCTTGAGGTTCATTAGTTCCTGAGGAGCCCAGAATCCTATTGAGTATTAAGCATATGAGCTCTGAGCTCCTGGAAAACAAAGTTAGTTGCAAGCCAATACTTTACTCTTCCCTCCAGAAAGCATTTCCTTTTTTTCTGTGGGTGCACCACACTATATCAAGGGTCCCCAGGTTAACCAGGACAATTATTAGTAAATGGTCAGAGCATGGTTGCCTCAAGGTTTTGGTAGATAGGTCAAAGGAAGATGAATGCAAATACATTTTTGAAAGCACACTGCAGCTATTGTTGGGTATAATGAAAAGTCATTAAGCATATTAGCTGCTGATTTTATACCAGTAATCAAGTGCTAACATTTTCTGGATGATAACCTAAGTAACAGAAGTTATTGGCCATTTGCAAAACATGTTTAAACAAAAAAGATTCAGAGACAAGAAGTGTCTCTCATTTTAATTATGCTTTTGCATCATAAAAACCTCATGAACAATGCTTTTCCAAAGCATAATAGATGTGGAGCAGCTGTAGAAAACATCTCACTTCCTTTGTTTGGAAACAACATTTTACAGTTAGAAAGAAAAATTCTGTCCAGTTGATTTTATTCCAAGAAGAGGGTGAATCTGAGAGAGCAAGCTCTGCCGTCTGAGGAATAGCTATGCATGTCCATCAAACATTGGTAAAACTCTAGAGGGAATGGTTTGAAATTATGCTTGTTTTTTAGCAGTGCTGCTTCTTCCAGGTCTCTGGGTGGCTTCTGAGTCTACAAGGGAAGTTGGACTACTGAGTGTGACATCTTGCCCTTCATTACCTAGGAGCATACTTCCATGTTTCATGAGTGGAGGGAGAACTTATTCTTTTCTTCCCTTTTCCTGAGACTTTCATAGACAGTCAGCATGAGCCCAAACTTGTTTTTTCTACATGGCTAAAAGAAAATTACTCATCATTCTAAACATCGCATTGGCAGCAGAAGTACCCCAGTGCCTGAGCTGATCATACTCAGACTTTTCAAAATTCTTAGATATGACTCTGTGGCTAATGAACTCTGTGTCCAGCGGGCCTAGTAATGGCCAACATTATAATGGAACTTCTAAGGCACAGCATTCCCCACCTCTTTGTGTTCACTGCCTTCAGAGGACAAGCCATCTGTCTTTATCTTGTGTCAGTTAGCTATTGCCATGTAACAAACCATTCCCAAATTTAGTGCATTAGACAATAACCATACACTATTTTCCACGAGTAACTGGTGGCTGGTTATTGTAACTGATCAGGGCCAGGTGTGGCTGATCTCTACTGGGCTCACTAATACTAACACTAATACTAATACTAATACTAATACTAATACTAATACTAATACAAATATGATTACTAATACAAATACTAATACTAATAAATACTAATACCTCTGTGGTCAGTTAGCAGGTCTGTTTTGAGGCTAGTTAGTCTACAATGACCTTTGTTGAGATAAATCACTTTTTCCCCCCAAGTGTCTCTCTCATCTCTCCTACAGGTGAACCTGCACCTATTCTCATGGCAGTTGCATGGGTTCGAGAGAAGAAACAGAATTGCTTACGTATTTTATCAGGCCTATGGCCCCATTAGCCACAGCAAGTTACCAGATAATTAGAGGTCCTACTAAAGACCTGGATTGAGGAGGCATGAAAAATTAGTGTCTCAGTGCAATCCGTTTAGGCATAATCCCCTGTTCTGTTTTTTTTTTAAGATTTATTTGTTGATTTGAGAGAGAGAGACAAACATGGGTAAGTTGTTCCACTTATTTATTCATTCATTGGTTGCTTGTTGTATGTACCCTAACTGGGATCAAACCCACAACCTTGATGTATAAAGAGGACACTCTAACCAACTGGACTACCTGGCCAGGGCCCTCCATTATTATATAGACTGTCCGTGGATCACATTCAGTTACCCAGTCTAACTGAGGTTCGACTGGCCTGAGTCAGAGTAACCAACATTGCTCTGTTTATCTTCCCTCCCTTCCTGAAGGGATGATATTTTCCCCTTTGTTGCCTCTTTGTTGCCACATAGAGGAACAGGCATGCCTAGAGTCATGAGACCATGGGCGCCTCAGGATAACAGGCAAAAATTGCATCTTCCAAGCCTGGAACATGTTGGGAACTGAAACAATGGGCAAAAGCAAATTCTGTATTTCCAAGGTACAGCTAAATTAAACTCAGATTTATCATTGACCAAAATTTCCCACCAAAAAGGCCCTTGCTCCTCACTTCGTGTGGATATTTGCCTCAATCACACCTGAGTTATTTTGCCTTTCTTGCTTGGCACTGATAAACCATCTTTGGTGAACTGGTGAAAATCTGAATTGTCAACCAATATGTTGGTTGACAAATATCTGAGCAGTAGACATGTTTCAAAATAAGGAGCCCTTTGGTTACCTTTCTTGAGGTGAAAGAATTTTCAGACTTCTTAGTACACAAATTCAATGTACTTCATTCACCCATGGAGTATTGGATCTAGGAAGGCTTATTAGGTGTTTTGTCAACTTGTTCAATGTCTATTTATCTCTCCAAATTGTGCCTAACTGTTCCCTTCTCTATTAAGTGTTCCTTAAATAGTTATAATTAGCCAACCCCCATGTGTATGACCTAACACACTTGAATATAGACTTTTAATTCTTTTTTATTTATTTGTTCACTAAATATATATTGAATTCTTTCTATGTGCCGGGTACTCTTTTTTATTGTTTAAAGTATTACATATGTCTCCTTTTTCCCCAGTTGATCCCCCGCCCCTGCCACTCTTGTCCCTCCCCGGACAAGATCCCACTGCCCCAGTGTCCGTGTCCATTGGTTATACTAATATGCATGCATACAAGTCTTTTGGTTGATCTCTTACCCTTTCCTCCCCCCTGCCTTCTCTCTGAGGTTGGATGTTCTGTTCAGTGTTTCTTTGTCTCGGGATCTATTAAGACCTTTGAACAAAAGCAACGTCTCCACTCTCATGGAGCTTATATTTGGAAGGGAGGTTCCATAATGAATAAATAATCAAATAGATATGTACTATATCAGATGCTAAGGAGAAAAATAAGGTCGGGCAAGGGGCAATGATGGTATATGTGTGTGGGAGTGTGTGTTTGGGGAGCCATGTTAGATGGTTGGTTAAGAAAGGCTTTTCTGTAAATTGCGTTTGAGCAGAGACCTAAACTTCATGAGGGAGTGAGCTACATGGACATTTAGGGGAGCACCTCCTAGGGAAAGGTATAGCACATGGAGCTTGGCTCTTTTGAACAGCAAGGAAGCCAGTGGGTTTTGATTTAACAGGGAGAGAGTGATGGGGCATGAGAACAGAGAGATAGCAGGGCTTCTGAATGTGTGGGGCTTTGTAGGCTAAAGAAACAACTTTTAATTTTGTTCTGTGTGGTGTCCCATAGAACAAAACATAAGTGTGGTAGACAGAATAATGGCCCCCAAAGATAGCCCTGTCCTAATTTTTAGAAACTAAACTGTGAGTATGTTTCTTTATATGGCAAGATAAACTTTGCAGATTTGATTAAAATAAAAATCTTGAGATGGGGTGGGCCCATTGTAATCACCAGTGTCCTTACAAGAAGGGTCAGAATTAGAGATGGAGATGCAAGGTCAGGAGCAGAGGCTGAGGTGATGCAGGGCCCTGAGCCAGGGAATGAAGGCAGCCTTTAGAAGCTAGAAAAGTTATGGAACAGATCCCATTCTGGAGCCTCCAGAAAGAACTAGCCCCACTTATATCTTCATTTTAGTCATTGAGACCTATTTCAAACTTCTGACCTCCAGAACTGTAAGATAATCAGTTTGTGTTGCTTTCAGCCACTAAGTTTGTGGTAATTTTTTACAGTGGAAGTCACTAGAGGGTTTTGAAGAGAACTTTGATATGGCCTGACTTATATTTAAAAAGAAAATTCCCTGGATACCTATGTGGAGAATGTAATGAGGAAGGCTAAATATAAGTTTTTGCAAGAGTTCAGAGAAGAGATAATGGTGCTTGACCGTAGGTGGTAATGGTGGAGAGAAGTGCTGGAATCACCACGTGTTTTAAAAATGGACTCCATATGACTGAGTATATAAGAGATTGGTTGCAGGAGCTGGGAGAGACTGAGGGGTAAGGATGAGTCCCAGATCTTGACTTAAGTCCCTGAAAAGAAGGGACTTTTATTTATTGAGAATGGTTGGGGGATAAATCAGTTTTGGAGGTTCGGTGTCTGTGGAGAAAGAGAGTCAATCAAGAATTCCATTTGGACATATGCTTGAAGTGTTTGTAAACCATCAAAGGAGAGGTGTTAAATAGATGACTTTTTAAATGAATTTGGAGAGCATGGGAGTGTTCTGGGCTAGAGGTCTAAATGTAAGAGTGTCAGTGTAAAGATGATCTTTAAACCAATGGGAATGGATGTGATTACCTCAATGCAGATTGAGGAGAGCACAGGCTGGGGAGGGCGTGTGGGGGCATTCCATGTAGTTTCCTGGGTTAGCAGTACTCCCTCTTGTCTGGAACTCGGGCTGGAAAAGAGAGTTCCGCTACAATGTTGGTGTGAGGAATAAATAACTAAGGAGAGTTCTTAGTTACCCATTTCCTTCTATCAGCACTTATTCATAATGGAAAGCCATGGTACTTTCTTAAATAGATGAATAAAATCACATATTTAAGAAAGGCAGCAATCATATCAACATGTATACTATGATACCCTATGGCTGAGTATATCTATGAAAGTGCTTTCATATGGGTTCATCATATAAATAATGATTGTAAGAAAAGGGTAAATACTTGGGGGAGCAGAAGGAAGTGCACTATATGGAGGGAAAGATGGCTGTCAGATTGATTCATTTGCTCTTATTGACTATCTCTGCACTATAAATCTCAGTTGAAGAGTCTCAGTGTATCAAAAATGTGTGCCTGGAAACCCCAAACAAGAGTACAATGGCTCACCAGGGAAGACATTAACCAACCTAAATGCTGCTTTCCTTCCCTGAAGAAATCTCCTCCATCTGTGCCAGAGTCGTTATCTCTGCCTTCCTTGGAAAGGAGGAAATTTGCACTATCAAAAACAGGATTTGTGTGGCCAACCTGATTTCAAAGGTATTAAATGATAAACTTTCCAAATGAAGAACAGAATTAGTTCAAAGTTCTCTCTCCACTTGCTGGGTTAATGGTGATAGAGCTTTGTGCAAAACTGTCTGCAGAAAGGTGAGCTAATTTCTTGTACCTTGACCCATAGACATGCTCTAACAAGAGTTCTGTTTCAAGAGCTGGGCCAAATATTGAGGCTTCCAAGATTTCTAGTACATACAGGTTGTCCCAAAATAAATGTATACACACTTTAACAACTGATAGTTCAATTCTGAACATGAAATATTAATGTGTGCCTGGAAACCCCAAACAAGAGTAGAATGGATCACCAGGGAAAACATTAACCCACCACCTAAATGCACTATGTTTTAATAAACAGTGCCTTTATAATTATTCCAAGTGTGTGTATATATTTTTTGGGACACGCTATATATCTGTGGGGAAGCTAGGGTTGACTCAGGGGGCTCTGCTCAACATATTTTTATTGTTGGGTCCAGGATGAAGGAGTAGCAGCTGTCTGGGGTGAGATCTCATGTAGAGATTGAAAGTGCTCAGAGGGATGAGTGGAATGACACAATTAAGGCCTTGGTTCAGAAGTGGTGTACTGTGGCTTCCATCACATTTCAATGGCCAACGTGAGTCATCAGACCAAGTCCAATACCCATGCAGTAGGGAGCATACTTTTCCCATGAAGGTTGGGGAAAGGGAATGAATATTTACCAAATGATAAGCTAATCTTTATAGAAAGGGATACTCATATTTCTGTTTTATAGATGGGAAAACTGAAACACAGAGAGATCAATGTCATGTCTGTGCAATATTTCTCAGTTGAAACTTAGAGAAAACATTTTGTATTGATTACTGAAATTGTTATTCACTAGGCTATTTTTTTTCTTGCATCTCCATTTACTTGGTCACTGATATAGTTATTTTCTAGAAGGGACCAGAGTGACTCTCCTACTATTCATGGAATGCCCAGATGGCAGTGGCCAGGTAGTGGCCAGGTCAGGTAGTTACAAGTTGATCAGAATGACCTTCAGATAATTTGGATGATTGCTTATGATTGGATTGCATGGCACAATTTTGAATATTTTGTTTTTCCCAAATCAGTGAGATGTTAGTTAAAACCCTTGTTACCAAGAGATCAAACCATTACCGTTTTATGGCTTGAAGCTATGACAATGTGGCAAGCATAATCAATTGTTCAAGGATCAATCCATATTTTCCCAGCTGTCAAGATAGCTGAGAGCCCAGTAGCAGTGTGGTCTCAAAGACAGTCTGGTTTGATCAGCTTGCCCAAAATAATGCAGCCGTGTGTCACATTATGCCCCATAGTGAAGACTGAAAATTCTTTGTTCCTACTAGATTTTCTCAAAGCCCAGTATCTGACACTGTATCCCTTTCTTCCTTCATCCTTAAGAAAAAACAATGACAGCTTCTACACCTATCTTTGATGTCATGCCTTGGCTGTGCTACTCTTTCAGGAAGGAACATAACCCACATTGTTTTTTCTACCATGTGCATGGACTTGAAAAATAGACCAAAAGAGAAGAAATTGGCTGGCAGTCACATGAGTATGATGAATTCCAGAACACAGGGTCTCAACAGTGCCTTTCTACACAAAATCCTTCCAGAGCCCCAAAGACCAGGCTCTGAGAATGGGCTGGCTCCTTGAGAAAAGGCACTTTAATTATTCACCAAAACTCATTTTCTTTTTCTCCTGAGTACACAGATATTTCCCAGCCTTCCTTGTTCAAGCATGTCAAACTTGCAGCCGGCAGGCTGCATGTGGCCCACCAGCCACGGGTTTGACATACTTGTCAGCTGAATGGGTTCATGTGACTGAGTTATAGCCAATGAAATATGGGCTGATGTGATTGGCGCAACTCCTAGGTCCGCTAGATGCAAACCTCTGACATGAACTCCCCACACTCTCTCCCCTTTCCATCATCCAGATGTCCTCAAGAAGGGTAACATTGGGACCACAGGTTAAAGGTGGCAGATTTGCCCTCCAACCAGTATATCCTACTGTGGCCTGTTACATGAATGGTTAGAAACAAAAACAAAAACAAAAACAAAAACTTCCATTTTGTTAAGCCACTGGTATTTTGGGGTTTAATTGTTAGTAGTTAGTATTACACTAATTAATATGATTTATATTTTTTATTCACATACTAAAAAGCTCTCACTTTCCCATGTCTCCAAGGCCTTGGTTGGACATGGTGGACTATTTTAGGACCCAAATATGTCCTTCCCATCTCTAAGGCCAAATGAGGGTCCCCATTATCAAGTCTCACATTTTGTCAATGATGAAACTGGTGACAGCTAACATTTATTGAAAACTTATTTTGTGCCAGGCATTTTATATATACTTTATCGCATTATAACCCGAAAAATCCACTGATGTTTACCATATTCATTTTACTGTTGAGGAAATCTAGGCTCAGAGAGGCAAAGTAATGTGCCCCAAACTGCACAGCTAGACAGGTGGGGAAGTTAGGAATGAAGCCCAAGTTAAGGGATGCTAGAGCTTGTGTGCTGATCATTAGCCCTTCTGGTTACCCTCTCTCCAGGCAGCCTCAGACTCCCACTTCTCCTGGCCATCTCTGGAAACCAGGGGCTGCTTTCTTGAGATTCCTGAGTGACTAAGCTCTGCATGCATGGCCCAGCCTAGCCCATCCCTCTCCCAAGAGCCAAGCAGAAGGACACTCCCAGTGCGCCATGCTGCAACACCATTCATCTTCCTGGGGCCGCTGTTTGGAGACAGGCCTCCATGAGCCAGCCCTTTCATTAAAAACCTCTGCTTGCCCTTTTGCTCACCCACACTGGGGGGCTGAATCCACAGGAGAATCTTTCCCGTTCGCCCTATGATAGAGAGACTGATTACCTACGTCTCTGCTTTCCAGATTGCTGGAGTTGGGAGCAGTGGGGAAACACCATCAAGGCTACTGCGTCAAAGCATGGACTTTCCAGAACAATGATGAATGGGCTTAGAGAGGCCTGTGCGTACTCTCACAGCATAATAAAGTGCTGGCGAGCAGACTCTCGCCAATAGGGGCGTAGACACTCCTTGCTGGAAGCAGGCCTCCTTTTTCTCTTTCTGGCAGAGGTCTGAGCTCCTGCCACTGTCATTCAACCTTGGTATCAGTTTCCAGGAAACAGTCAAAGGCAGCTCAGGGAACCAGCAAGGGCCTGGGAGATGGCTTTGGGTGAGAGGGCAGGATGGCAGTGAGCATAGAGCAGTGTGTCTGAGCCTAAACTCATGGTGTGACTGTGGAGCTGATCCTATAGTTACAATTGAGGCAGTGTGTAGAGGTCCATCAACCTTGCTTGCTCTATCACTTCTTAGTTGTGAGACCATTAATTTCTTAATCTCCTAAAGACTCAATTTTCTTTTGTGTATGATGGAGATTTTTAGAAATATGGTACCTTAAAAGGGTGGGGCCTTGTGCAACAGGCAGAGAAAGTGCTCAGCAGAGTAACAGCTTCTATGATGTCCATCTAGGCCACTACCTCCGAGGCAAAGCTTGTTTGGTCAACAATATTTTTCCAGGAAACATTAGGGCCTGGGAAGAAAATTATGGAGAAGTCCATTGGGGTTCCTGTGGTCATATTTTGTGTCTGGAGTTCAGAGGGAGAGGCAAGATTAACCCTTATTTCTCTCTTCTGGTGAGAGTCTGTCTAGAGCTGAAAGGTCTATAAGTGAGGTTGATGTGTTTTTCCTAGTGAATGAGCTATTAGCTTGCCCCATTTGACCTCAGTTGCCTGTGTCCATCTGCTTCCCATCTGGAGGTGGCACCTTCTTTCTATCATGGGAAAGGCTGGAGAATGTTACTGTAGATGAGGCAGAGGCAGTGAAGAGGGAGAGGCTGGCCAGCAAGGCAGTGATAACCACTCGGCTTAGATCCCCAGAAGGTGAAAGGGACCAGAATCTGTAGTGGAACCAGAGGGACTGACTATTGCTATGAAGAAGGACTCATCTTTCATTGCAAGGACCCTTATAAAGCCCTGGCCCATGTAGTTTAGTCTAATGGCAAGTTTGTATTTTAAAAAATCTGGTACAGACAGAAATTCCAGTCTTTCTATATGTTCTCAAACAGCTAAGGGGGTTGCCTTGGTTTGGATTTCCCCAGAGTATAAGGATCCCAAGAACTCTGGTAGGAGGATAGGGAAGAGACACAGATGTGGTAGACTGGAAAATGGCACCCAGTAGATTTCCATGTCCTAATCCCTGAAAACTGTGGATAAGTTACATGGCAAAGTCATTGCAGACGTGATTGTTAATGTTCATGAGATGGGCAGATGATACTATTCAGCCATGGGCAAACTACGGCCCGTGGGCCGGATCCGGCCCGTTTGAAATGAATAAAACTAAAAAAAAAAAAGACCATACCCTTTTATGTAATGATGTTTACTTTGAATTTATATTAGTTCACACAAACACTCCATCCATGCTTTTGTTCCGGCCCTCCGGTCCAGTTTAAGAACCCATTGTGGCCCTCGAGTCAAAAAGTTTGCCCACCCCTGTACTAGAATCTAGTATCATCTAGTATCATTGATGTCGAACCTATGACATGTGTGTCAGAGGTGACACGCAAACTCATTTTTTTGGTTGATTTTTCTTTGTTAAATGGCATTCAAATATATAAAATAAATATCAAAAGTATATAAGTCTTTGTTTTACTATGGTTGCAAATATCAAAAAATTTCTATATGTGACACGGCACCAGAGTTAAGTTAGGGTTTTTCAAAATGCTGACATGCCGAGCTCAAAAGTTTCACCATCTAGATTATCTGGGTGGGCATTAAAGCCCTTATATTCAAGTATCCTTATGAGAAGGAGGCAGAGGGTGATTTTACACACACAGAGCAGAAGGCAGTGTGTTCTCAGAGGCAGAGGTTAGAGTGATGGGATCACAGATCAAGCAATCCTTGCAGCCACCAGAAGCTGGGAAGATTCTCCCCTAGAGTCTACGAAGGGAGCATGGCCCTGCTGATACCTTGATCTTGGACTTCATGCTTTTTTATGGTTTTAAGCCACTAAGTTTATGGTAATTTGTCACAACAGACCTACAAAACTCATACAACAGGGGAGGAAGAATGTTATTCAGGGTGTGTTAATAAATTGGTTTTCTCTGTGGACAACTGAGGCTTAATCCCACTGGGGGCCTCTTGGAGCTTTGAGGTCACACCTCCCAGCTGCCTCACCTGAGGGGCAAGAAAGTGTGAGTGTTTATTCACCAAAACTTCTAGTCAATGTTTGGTGGCTACTCTTGGGGGCATCAACTCCCTGGCTCCATGGACTGCTCTTTGCACCATGGGAATGAGCTCTCCACACCAGAGAATGTCCTCAGGCAGAGGAGTAGTTGCAGTTTTCTGCAGTAAGAATTTGTCAGCATGGTTGGAATGGTGTGTTGAGCCAACAGAGCCTGCTCTGAAGGCTACCATGGACCCCATCCCCATACATAATCCACTGTGATTAAACTTTGTTTTTCTCTCCTTGTGTCTGAAATACTCATACAGCCAGTAGCCTCTCACTGTTCCAGCCCAGGACTCCCTTTAGCACTCATAGCATCATTGTTCTATCATCTTTGATAACTGAAAGCTCTGAGTTGGGAAAGGGGGGACTTGGTGAATTTCTAGAGATGAATATATTTTGGTCCCATTGCAATTATAGTAAGAGGCAAAATGAGAAATGGATTTAGACATAGGATTGTAGAAATGAATTTCCTCCCTGCCACCCCTAACTACAGAAGAGAAACATCACCTGGGCATTCTGATGTCCTACCCTCTCCCCCTGCCATTGCTTCTTTAGAGCATATTTCTCTGGGTTTCATGTGTATTTGGGTGATGTACTGAGGCCACCCAGGAATATTAATTAGCTATGTAGGACGCTTCCCAGGTTACCACTCAGTTTTACAGCCAGTGTTTTAGTTACTTCTGATAATGAAAGAGTAAGGATGGTATTACAACTGTATTAACCATTAACTGTTATTAATCATTAATCATTATAAACCAAATCCATTTTACAACAGAGAAAACTGAAGCTATGGCTTTGCTATTCAAAGTGTGATCTGTGGACCAGCAAGGTCAGCATCACCTGGGAACTTGCTAGAGCCTATACTTCCTCTGGCTCTGTTGACCTAGGTCTTCTTTGCAGGCTTGAGGATAGGGAATGGGGTGACAGAAGTAAACACCCCTATTTTCAGTAGGCTTCTTCTAGGGGTTCCCTTGGGGTCTGAGGCCCTAGGGATCCATTAGGCAAGTCTCTGTGACCTTCCTACTTTCTCTTCCTCCAAGTTGATAGAAGAGGCCTTTTTTTTTTTTTTTTTTTTTTTTTTTTTTTTTTTTTTTTTTTTTTTACTGTTGGGCTGCAGTCTCCAGCCCTTTGCAATTATATGTTAAGTGGTGGGAAGTCACTCCTTGGCATTGTGAGAGTGGGGAAGGACAAAGCTACTTCTAATTTTTATTTGGGGGTGGGAGGAGTCAAGAATTTAGGGTCTTTTTTAGTAAGTGGCTTCCTCTGACACCCCCTCTTTGCCTTTTCTTCCTCTGTCCTGAGACTATATTTTGCTTTGCTTAAATTCGGAAACCCTTGCCACCCCTCTCGGCCCCCTGCTCTGGTAGTGCTGTCAGAGTCTGCTTCCTAAACCTTTCCATGCTCTAAATAATCTCATAAGCTCTTTTGAATTCTCTTGCTCACGTAACATGGAGAAGAGCCGCGTTGTTATGCCAAAGCTGGCTTCTCCCATGAGCCTTTGTCACACAAATAAAATAGATGTTTGCTTTGTTCCCCATGCTCCACTTTTTTACACTCCCTGGCACAGGCTTTTTAACAGAGTTTATTAGAAATGGAAAAGAAAGCCGCTAACGACAGCAAAGGGCGCCTGAGCATTCTCCTGATTCTAGCTCTGCCCTTCCCTGATGCCTGTGTTTTCGATAATGAATGTCACAGGGGGATTGGGAGATGAATGGGGGCTGCCAATTGTAAGCCATTATTACGCTCAGCTCTTGGGAGCTGGCGAGGGGTGCCACCATCAGAGCTCCCGAGCTGCTGCGACAGGAGAAAGCACTTTTCTTGCTGTTCTCCAATGTCCTCCAACTCAGCCCAAGGTCTCTGTTTGTGATGGTGCAGAGGGGGAAAGCACTCAGAGCACCAATACTTGTTTCTGGCTTTGCCACCAACATGCACTGCAACCAGGCCACATGACGGAAGCTTTTTGGGCTTTGGTTTCCTTCGATGTAGAGTGAACCTGTAAACTTGTTCTTCCTGCTTCCTAAAGTTGCACTACTTCATATGTTAAGATATTCTTCCTTGGATTAAGAAACAAGTATATAGTTCCCTTTGTGTACTCCAAGGTTGTCTGCTGTTGCTTGTTTTTCTGCAGGGATCCAGAGAACAAGGCTAACCTAACTTGATAGGATGATAGACAGATGTGCAAGCACTTAGTAAACTGTCAAGTACTGTGCCCAAGTGCAATACTGTCAATCTAAAGTGGAATAAAAGCTGGGTAATATGGGAAGGGAAGACTGAGGGAAGTGATAGATGGTAGGAAAATAGGCCAGGCAACGCAACAGAGATAATGATTGTCTTAGTCATTATCAGGCTGCTGTAACCAAGCATGACAGACCCAGTGGCTTGCAAACAGCAGAGATTTCTTTATTACATCTCTGAAGGCTGGGATTCTGAGATCAGGGTGCCAGCATGGTCGGGGGAGCCCCTCTCCTGGATTGCAGATTTCTTGTATCCTCACATGGTGGAATGGACCAGAGAGCTCTGTAGGGTCTCCTTTATAAGGGCACTAATCCCATCTATGAGGACTCTACCCTCATGACCTAATCATCTCTCAAGGCCCACCTCCTGATACCATTATCTTAGTCATTAAAGTTAATAAAACAATTGGGGGATTGGAGGTGGGGGGCACAAACATACTGATCCTAGCAATGATTGTAAACTGCTTGGTATGAACTTCACCCCTGTTTCCTCATCTCTGAACCTACTCTGGGTCATCAGAGTCCCTCTTGGTATGATATAAAACTTACGCTCAATTTTCCAGTCTGGCCTATTTCAGTCATCAGTATGATTATCAGTTTCTTTGACAAATATACTCTACACCTCTTAATACAGCCTAAAATTGCAATGGCCATTTTGTTTATGTCTGGTTGTTTTTGTCATTCATGTTTCATTTTAGACTATTTGAGCTTATAGTCAACCAACGCAGCCCTATCTTTTCTCTTATAAGCTGGCATCAATGTGGCTCTCACTGATTCTCAATTACATATGTAGTTTTAAGAGAATAGCTTTGCTCTAATAAATAATGACATTTTAAGTAATTTTAAATGTTGGCAGCTTAAATAAGCATGATGGGTAAGGGTTCAGCCAAGTGGACAAATCCTTGTATGGTGTCTAGGGACGTAAATGGAATTGGTAAGGTGGTGACCAGAAGCATAGAGGAGAAGGAAGAGGCAGATGGTAAATGTGGGAGCCAGCCTCCTTGATGGCCCCCAGTGATCCTGGGCTCCCAGTATTCACACCCTTGTATAATATCCTCCCACAATGACTCAGAGGGCCAATCAAGTGTGGTGGTTGTTACAGTTTGTCATAAAGGGCATGCAGCTTCCACCCTGGCTTTTTGGATCTCTCCCTCTGGGGGAAGCCAGTCACCATAACAAGAGGAAGCTCAAGCAGCCCCATGGACAGATCCAGGTGAAGAAAAACTGTCTTCTACCAAAAGCCACTTTGAAAGTAGATTCTCCAATATCAGGCAAGCCTTTAGATGACTGTCATCTGGTCAATCTTCCGGCCACCAATAGAGATCCGCGAGTCAGAATTGCCCTGCTAAGCGGCTCCAAAGTTCCTGACCCATAGAAACTCAGATAATAAATGTTTACTGTTGCTTTAAGCCAGAGTTTTGAGGCAGCAGTAGGTAACTAATAGAGGGAGTAAAAGCTTGATGCCAGGGAGAGCTGAAGGTCAAAACCAGAGAAGCCAATTTTTGCTTTTAATCTAAAAGTTTTCACAGAAAAAAGGACCCAGATTTTTTAAAAAAGAAAACTTCAAAGTTTATGAGAACTGCATTGCAGTAAAGAAGAAGGAAAGTAAAATAGTCCTTCCTAGACTATTCCAAGACTCCAGTGGATGCCTGAAATTGTGAATAGTACTGGTTCCTATGTATGCTATGTGTTTACCTACACATTACATACCTATGACCAAGTGTAATTTATATATCTGGCATAGTAAAAAATTAACAATAATAACTTATAATAAAATATAATAACTATAACAATACACTATAATAAAAGTTATGTGAATGTTCTCTCTCTCTCTCTCTCTCTCTCTCTCTCTCTCTCTCTCTCTCTCTGAAAATATCTGATAGCTGATTTGATCACTGAGACAGCTACTTAGTGTACTAAATGACTAACGGATAAGTAGCATATACAGCATGGATATACTGGAAAAGGGATGATTTATGTCTTGGGTGGAACAGAGGGGATTGGTGAGGTTTCAACACACTACTCAAAATGGAGTGTAATTTAAAACTTATGGATAGTTTGTTTTTCTTTTAATATTTTCAGAGTGCAATTGATCACAGGTAACTGAAACCACAGAGAGCAAGACTACAGATAAGGGGGACTACTGTACTCACCTTTCAGAAACCTGGGAACTACCACACCCAGATTCTTAACATATCAAATTACAGGCTTAAAAAACCCCCACAAATACAGTGGAAGGCCTCTGTGGACATTGCCTTGTGGTTGTTTGTGGAGGAGAGATCTTGCAACATTCCTGGTGAGAAGAGAAAGCCTCATGAGGCTTGGCAGTGGGGAAGAAGGTGGTCCTTGACATAAGTTAGCAAACTTCAAACAGGCTTTTTGAAAAGCATACAAGTAATATATCTTTGAAATAAGTCACTATTTTTATTTATTTATTTTTTTGTCCACTGAAACCTGCAGTGTCTCTAATGGATTCTAGCCTTTTTCCAAGGGAGTAAAGCTTTGAAGATGTATAAAGGGGTCATGGCGCGGGATGCGTGAAGTAAAGCACTCTGGCTTTCTAATTAGTTGAGATTTTTAAATTTCTGAATATGTGGCATGAAGTTCAGTTGACTTTGGATTGTCATCAGGATGAGGACAAAAATAAAAGCCGGACCATAAGGATCAGGAGCTGCTGGAGCTGGGTGGCCAGGGCCAGGCCTGGGGGCCAAGTGAGAAGGACTTGACAGTTGTTATAAACTGTGCTGCGTTGATATTTTTAGAGGGACTGTAAATTTCTATGAATGGGGCAAGCGATTCTCTGCTCCACCTGGAATTCTCAGGACTTATTTTCCAATAGTTCGGGATGACAAGGCTCTGTTAGTTCTTTCCTGCTTTGAGAGAGCCACACCAGGCAGCCTAGTGTGGGATTTTCACTTTCCTCCAGAGAAAGCCCTGTTCTCCTCTCCCCACATCTTCCCCTGTGCCATCCAATGGTATATGAGGACTGGATGGAGAATGCCCATCAAAGCTGATGACACTTAGAATGATTGTTATTTTCAAGATATTAAGTTGTGTTACCTTTTCCATAAGATGGGCTTCTCAATGGCATTTTTTTTCTGAATTAAAATAAAGTGCAACCAATTTAAGAAATAAATAACATTGGAGAATTTTTTAGATAGTAGTAATGCCTTCATTTAGGCACTCAAAAATATTGGTCATTTTTACATTTCCCATGAGCAAATAAAATTACTACAAGAGAGATATGGCCTAGTCAAGAGTGTTTTGCTGGCAAGAGCTTAACTCCCACTTGAAACAAAACAAGCCAGTCAAAGCAAAGCAAATATAAAGTAAAAAAAACAAACAACAAAAAACAAAAGAAGAAAGAAAATAAATTTATTGACAGTTCCATGGGACATAGACTTGACTCATTCCATCTTCTGCTCTCCATTGTTCAAATTCCCAAGAGAGAGAATTGGATTGGCAAGAGGGGTTCAGGACCCTTCCCAGGCAGGCAGGGTAGGAGAGCATTGTGTTTGGGGGCCATCTTTATGAATGGCATAGAGTCATTATCAGATAGGAGGGCCATGCACTGGACAGACCATCCAGATTATCTTCCACACACTTCCATCCTGGCGGGGAGCACTGGTTAGCTCATAACCATGCATAGATACAGAGAACACTCTGATGGTTGCCAGATGGGAGGGTGGTTGGGGGAGTGGGTGACAAAGGTGAAGGGATTAAGAAGTACAAATTGGTAGTTACAGAATAGTCATGGGGATGTAAAGTACAGCATAGGGGAGATAGTTAATGCTATTCTAATAACTATGTATGGTGTCAGATATGTACAAGATTTATTGGGATGATCACTTAGTAAGTTATACAATGTCTAGTCACTGGGCTGTAAACCTGAAAATACTATAATATTGTATGTCAACTGTATTTGAAAATTTAAAATGACTGTTTAAAAAGAAAAAATACTAGGCTATAGTTTCTAGATAAGCCGTGGGCAAACTACGGCCCGCGGGCTGGATCCGGCCCGTTTGAAATGAATAAAACTAAAAAAAAAAAAATAGACCGTACCCTTTTATGTAATGATGTTTACTTTGAATTTATATTAGTTCACACAAACACTCCATCCATGCTTTTGTTCTGGCCCTCCGGTCCAGTTTAAGAACCCATTGTGGCCCTCGAGTCAAAAAGTTTGCCCACCCCTGCGCTAGGTAAAGAAGGAAGGAAAGAAGAGTGGGAGGGAGGGCTAGGAGAAAGAAAATTACACATTGTGAGTATGCAATGAAATTATTGTGGTATACTGAAATTATTTATCCTATCTAATAAAAGAGTAATATGCAAATTGACCATCACCCCAACACACAAGATGGCCACCCCCATGTGGACACAAGCTGGCCAGCAGGGGAGGGCAGTTAGGGGCAATCAGGCCAGCAGGGGAGGGCAGTTAGGGGGGACCAAGCCTACAGGGGAGGGCAGTTAGAGTGACCGAGCTGGCAGGGGAGGGAAATTAGGGGGAACAAGGCTTGCATGGGAGGGCAGTTGGGGGGAACAAGGCCTACAGGGGAGGCCAGTTAGGGGTGACCAGCCCTGCAGGGGAGGGTGGTTGGGGGGAACCAGCCCTGCAGGGGAGGGCAGTTACGGGGAGCAAGGCCTGCAGGGGAGGGCAGTAAGGGGTGACCGGGCCAGCAGGGGAGGGAAGTTAGGGGCAATTGGGCTGGCAGGGGAGCAGTTAGGCGTTGATCAGGCTGGCAGGGGAGTGGTTAGGGGCAATCAGGCTGGCAGGCAGGTGAGCAGTTGGGAGCCAGCAGTCCTGGATTGTGAGAGGGATGTCTGACTGCCCGTTCAGGTCTGATTCTGAACTAGGATTCAGGATCCTACTAGGATTGCCCACTAGGATCGGGCCTGAACAGGAAATCAGACATCCCTCAAGGGGTCCCAGATTGGAGAGGGTGCAGGCTGGGCTGAGGGGCACACACTCCTGCCCCTTGCATGAATTTCATGCACCAGGCCTCTAGTAGTTTATATGAAATGCAAATTTAACTGGGAATCCTATATTTTATCTGGCAACCCTATCCAAGGTTGTCCTTCTCCATTGGAGCTGCCATGGGAAAGGACTTGGGAGAATTTAAATCGAGTCTTACACTAAATTCTCCATGCTCCAGGCTGCTTGTGTTTATGTGCTGCTTGTTTTCTGTGATCTGTTTTCATGTTTGAGAGGAGCAATCTGGCATGATGAAAAAGCAGAGAACCTGGCTTTGAGGTCAGAATCTGTCACTTAGAAACTGGGGGATGCTGGGAAAGTCATTTCCTTTCAAGGTGCCTGTGTTTCCTCATCTAGAAATCATGGATATTCATGCCTGTTTCAAAAGATTGCTGTGGGGAATAAGTTTATGCAGGTAAAATTACCTAGCAGGATACCAGCTATGTAGCAATGCTCAAGTCATACATGCATCCCTATTTCTTTTCCTCCTCTTAGTCTGAGCAGACACCCCAGGATCTGTTATATTTATTGAATAGCTATAGCCCTTTATGTGCCAGGTATAGGATAATGTTCTGTGCAAGCATTGTCTCCTCTAATTCAAGCAACAATTGAGTGAGAGAGCTACTATTCTCATCCCCAATTTGCTGCTGATGAAATTGGGCTCAGGTTGGTACAGGAGAGGCCCCAGGACATAGTTTCTAATTGACAGAAATGGGGTGTAAAGCCAGGCCCCATGGGTCAGAGTACATGCTCTCAACTTTCACTCCAAATCATTTCATCGCACTCATAAAGCACGCAGCCACTGCGTGGACATGGAGCATTTGCAGTGTTGGATCCACTGTCTGTCCATGTGTGGTTCAGTTGGCAAACCAGTCATTTCACTAGATTTGTTGCATATTCACACGATTGCAGACTTCCTTTAGGGCACTGAGGATGCAGTGATGATCAAGACAAAGTCCTTCCTCATAGAGTTTCCATCTCAGTAAGCAGACACAAGTAAGACATGGCATCATACTGTGGTGTGTGATATACAGAAAGTTAAACAGAGGAACACGAGGTGTGACTCAGGGCTAGGGAATAGAAGAAAGATATTTTAAGTAAGGGTGTTCATGGGAGGCTTTTTTGAGGAGTGACATGTGAGCCAAGACCTCAAGAAGGTATGAGAAGATACGAGTACAGGGTGTGGCAAACAAAATTAGGACAAGAACAAATCCGGGATGATGGAGCAGAGCTAAGAGGCAGGTTTGAAGCAGTGTGCGAAGGAGGGAGGAGATGAATTCAGACCTTAGCAAGGAGTTGGGGATTTAGTCCTCAGTGATGGAAGATGCAGTTTGTGGGGGTGCAGGGGGCTCTTCCACTTGTGACCCACAGAGCTGATCACAGCTGCAGGAGAAAGGCCCCCTGCCTCCCAGGGGCGAAGAAGGAAAGCAATCATACCACTTATCGCCCCAGTTTGAAAAGTAATTGCAGACACATGTGAAAAGGGCAGGGCAATCTTTTCTGCCAATTATGTGCCCTGCTATTAGGCGATTAGAAGCTGGTAAAGTCACGGTGTGAGGATTAGCAGCACAATTCCCTCTCTGTCACCTTTGCATTTCTGCCTCTCCCAAGAGTGCAATCTTCCTTCCCCAGGCGCTGTTCTCAGCTTGATCAGGTGCCCCTCTCCCCCAGTTATTCCCTAAGCGTACTTGTCCTTGTCTAGAAAAAGAAAAAGCCTACAAGAAACCTTACAAAACTGTAGTTGAAAAGCCAGGCTAAGTCTGCCCAACTTCAAGATTGCAAACTTGTATTTGCAACAATATTCGTGAAGACTGTTTGGTTCTGGGCTTTTCCAAAGCTCCTTATCAAACAGATTGTGCTGGTCCTTGTTGCTCTCTCATGCACATGGTGCCTTTATTATTTTATTTGGCTCTTGTGCCTATGCACATCTGCCCATTTCTTTGAGCATTTCATTCACTAATCCATCTGTCCCTTCATTCTTCAAGCCAGTTTCTAATTAAATACCTATTTTCTGCCTGGCACAGAACTGCTCTTTAAAATTAAGGTCTAGTGGTTAAGAGCTTGGGGTACAAATAGCCCTGAATTCAAACTTTAGCTTAGCTCCTTTGGTTATTTCTACAGTAAGATTTTTTTTCCCATTTGAAAAATGGAGATGATGTAAGAATAGGATTTTCTGTCACTCTAACCCTCTTCATTCACCCTCATTCTCAGTCCTGTGGAGAAGGGACTTTTAGTCTAGCACCCCATCCCGTTAAGGCATGGCAAGAGTCAACAGCTGCCAGAGGACAGTGTTGGTTTGCAGGTGTCCCACTCTGAACATGAAGATTGCAGGGCAGGGCAGCTCTGCAGTGTGAGGAGGATGGGACTCACGGGCCTTGAATAGCTGAATGAAGCTGGAAACCTGGGAGGAAGAAACAGGGGGAAGGCAAAGGAAGAAGGGAGCAGAAACAAAACAAGGGAGCTTCCAAGCATGCATTGAAAGGAGTCTGACCAGCTAAGCTCTCCTGTACTGAGACTACTGCATACCTTCGTTGGCTAAGGGAATGACTTCAGGAACCAAACTGGTTGGGTTCAGGTCCTGGCTCCGCCCCTTGTTCGCTATGGGACCCTGTACCAGGCATCTAACCTCATTGTATCATCTGTAACAAGATCCTAATAACAGGACTTACCTCTGAGGGTGGCTGGAAGGGTTCAATGAGTGCATATATGGACAATGCCTAGAACAGCGGTTCTCAACCTGTGGGTCGCGATCCCTTTGGCGGTCGAACGACCCTTTCACAGGGGTCGCCTAAGACCATCCTGCATATCAGATATTTACACTATGATTCATAGCAGTAGCAACATTACAGTTATGAAGTAGCAACGAAAATAATTTTATGGTTGGGTCACAACATGAGGAACTGTATTTAAAGGGCCAGAAGGTTGACTACCACTGGCCTAGAATGACGGCTAGCTCAGAGTAATCATGAAGTAAACGTTAGTATGGAATTCTCAGTGTCTTCCATGCCCTCTCTCCCCTTTCTGACTGTATTTTACCAGATCACTTGCTACCATTTAATCTTCAAGTTCCTTGAAGTCTGGGATTTTCATCTGTTTTGTTCACTATTGTATATTCAGCATTATTATCTGGAACAGTGCTCGCTTGACACAGGAAACAGGCACAATCAGTGCTTCTTAATGATTGAGTGACTGAAGGAATAAATGAAAAAAATGAATGGGTTACTATCCTATGAACTCTGTGTTCTTGATTAGCACTGAGTGATAATGCGCTGCCCACCCAACCTTGCAGATATCATGAGCATAGTGATGGTATTTTATAATAATAATAGTGATATCCACTTTCTGAGGATTGAAGAGCCTAGCAGGTGTAAGATACCCAGGATAAGTGCCCAGTTATGTTACCTGTTAGTTACATTATTTCTTTCTATGGCATACCCCATCCTTCAAGCTTGCATTATTCCTTTTCTAGTAAGTGACAGAGTGGAACTTAAACCCAGACTGTCTGATTCCAAAGGCTGTGCTTATTAACAGGAAAGGAAACCAAGGCTTTGAGAATATTGATCTGTTCTCCACTATGGCACAAATAGGCCATGGAAACTCACATAGGACTCAGGTGCTTAGACTATCAGATCAATGCTTTCTCCCCATTCAACCCAGGGTAGGTTTGCCTATCATTGGTCACCAGTAAAAGGCAATACTCATATTTTATGTATTGCTGATTAGGATTTGATGAGAAAATCCTGAGTGTAAAGTACTTGGAAAAATGCTTGGTACTTAATAAACCTCATAGCCCTCATGGTTATTTATCATGTGTGCATGTATCAATGCATAGATGTTAATTTGAAATCCTATGTGTGCTTGGCACTGGGATCACTGAGGAGGTATATGAGAATAAGATTTGGTTCCTTGCCTCAAGCCAATGATGCCAAGGGACTCCAATAAATGAATACTGACATGTTCTAAGTGAAATTAACCCAGTCTGGGGTATATCAGGGGAGACTTCCTAGAGGAAGTGGCATTTGAGGTGGTTGGTCCCTAATGCTGAACTACGGCCTACCAAGTTGACTTTGGCCTGCACAAGAGAAATCCTAGAAAGTAGCATGTACAAAGATCCTGTGCAGTGAATTAGATGTTAATTTGAAGTCCTATTTGAGGTGGATGAAATGATAGAATGTTCTACATGGCTGGTACTTAAGCCTTGTTGGGGAAGATAAAGCAGAACAGTTGTGTAGAATCTTTATGTATGGCACTGAATACCAAGTTAGGGATTTGGACTTTTAACTTCAAGGCAATGGGAGACATTGAAGTTTTTATGTATATACTGAGGACAGTTACAGGAACAAAGGCCAGAAACAAAGTTGCATTTATTCATTACTGAGTAAAATAATGCCTAGATCATAATAGATACTTGATACTTATTGCTTGAATTAAAAATTGCTCTGGCAACAATATAGAAATTGGGCTGGCAATCTAGAGATCAATGCATAGATGTTAATTTGAAGTCCTATGTGTGCTTGGCTTGATTACAGAAAAATGCTTCTTTTTTTATAATATCTTTCTGCTTCATATCAAAACAATTGCTAAATGAATGAATGAATAGTTGTCCTGCTCTACTTTCTTTGTTAAGAGAGGGGTGATTTACAGACATGGAGGGCATGTTAGCTGAGAGCAATAAAGTAGGTTAGTCCTAAAATAAACAACTATTTACCTCCCCCACCCCGCAAAAAAAAAAAAAAAAAAAGAATAATAACTGGGCCATGAGCATCTGAGAAAATGCCGAGACCTGTCTCATCACCCGTCAGGTTCCATGACAAATAACGAGAATTTTTTGTCTTTTTTCTTGACATTCTGTGGTCTTCAGAGTCTCCTGGGGACAAAGAGTAAATCAATAGATTCATTACATGAACAAGAACCTGGCACTTTGAAAAGGCTTTAGACCAGTGGTTCTCAACCTTCCTAATGCCGCGACCCTTTAATACAGTTCCTCATGTTGTGGTGACCCCCAATTTCATTGTTACAAATTGAACATAATTAAAGCATAGTGATTAATCACAAAAACAATATGTAATTATATATGTGTTTTCCGATGGTCTTAGGTGACCCCTGTGAAAGGGTCGTTCAACACGCAAAGGGGTCGCGACCCACAGGTTGAGAACCGCTGCTTTAGATGAAATCCAGACCTGTTAAGTGAGAGAAAATGGTGTTGAAAATACTCTACCATGTCTTTTTTAGGTGTGCCCCAGCTCGCCTCAGCTTCTCCTGATTCACCTTGGGAAAACTGGTTCCTCAGTTCACCTATTATTCCCCACACCCCATATGAGCTTGGTCTTGGCAAAGAGAATGGAGTGTAGTCTACTTAGCCCACCAGCAGAGCCCCTGTACCCTTAATCTTATGTTTTATGCAAGATAAGGCTTGAAGTGTGCACATACTTTGTCTTGGCCATATTTTTGTATAGTGGTTCCCTGGCAGATTCCTGCAGTCATCAGCCATCAGCCACTACTTGGTATTCCTGATGAGATGAAAGCATCTAGAGAACCACCCATCCATATATTCTCCTTGGCTATAAGATCATCTGTTTGCTCATTTATTAAAATAAAAATAAAAAAGGCTAACAAGTGCCTGTCATGGGCCAGACATGCTTCGAGGTCCTGGAGTGCAGTGACCAGTTAACAGACATCTAATTGGCATCGTGAAACTCATGTTCTAGGAAGGAAAACCAACACAGAGAGAAGCAAACAATAAATAAAATAGTGACACATGACAGAAAATGCAATGGAGGAAACAAATAAGGAAGGAAGCGAATGAAGGACGAGCTAGTGAGAGATGGCTCCTTCGCTAAAGAAGTGGCATATAAACAGTTTCTGGGAGTCTGAGAATTACCTGGAAGAGGAGGAAAGAACATTTCCTAAAGAGTGACTAGAGTGTGCAAAGGAACTGAGATAGGGAAGAATTTGGCACCTCTCACAATTGAGAGTAGAGCAGGGCACAATGAGCAGAGGGGAGAGTGGAAATGGAATGGATTTGGAGAGGGAGGCAGGAGACAGCTCATTAAGGCTTCCTGGACTGTGGTGAGTTTTCCTTTTCTCTCATGTGCTAAGAGAATTTTTTTATTCAATGCATATTTGCTTTTGTGTTTTATATAATAGAAATAGGAGTAGTATAGACAATTAACATTTGCATGTGGAGTATTGCCACTGGGTGGGGACACATATGACAACAGTTTGAAAACCACTGCTCTAGGATATGCTGATACTAGAGGTGTATTATTTGATAGTTTGTTTTGCTGCAGTATAAGTATGACAAAAAGACCTATAGGACTAGGCAGGACCTCTCCTATGCATCTGCACTCTTTTATTGATGCATCCTGCTCACATCTACCAAATGTCCACTCAGTGACAGGCAATGTGGGGGCAAGGAGTATCCAAGAGAGAGAAAGACAGAAATCCTCCCTGACCTCATGGAAATTGCACACCAACCATTTTAACTCAATAAAAAGCTCAGTTTAAGGAACGAAAGAGTCTTGGATTTGCCTTTTCTGGTGCTCATTTGGTTAAATCCAGACATGCTGTCACACATTGAGAATCATTAAAATGTAGTTTTCATGTAGTTTTCTGTGCTTAACTTGCTTCCACAGATTAACTTTCCCCAACTCATTATGGTGGACCTGAATTTGGTCTATTCATAAAAGACCACAGAAATTATTAACCGGGTGGGTTGCTTTTTATAGGAGCAGCACAGTTTTATCTACTAGAGGTATTGGCAGATTTGGATTACATTGCAAGTAAATTTATCCACTACAAACATTCATGGATCTGCCTTGCATTGTAAATAAATTTCCCAAGTAATTGCTAAGCGATGGCCTCACAATTATGCTGGCATGAGAAAAGCAGCCAGAGACAGCTTCAGTAACTTTGCAGTAGATATTCACAAAGGAGGCTAAGGATTTTCTAGGAGACAGCCATATTGGATTATGTGGGTGGAAGGAGAGGACTATTGGGTGAATTTTTATTTTCAACAAGTTCAGAGGTGATGCTGATGTGTTCTAGGGGTCACAATATGAAAAACTGATGCTGAGAAATAACCCCAGTAACTAATTTTGGGTAAGGGAGACACCTAGAGGGGGCTCTTAATGGCTTCTAGTTTATAGGATAAAATTGGTGTCTGAATGCCCAAATTTGCTACGTAAGGGGACTGAAACCTTTAAAGACAATTAGGCAAGTTGAATTTAGGTGGCAAAAAAGTCACTACAGGCTTTATTTACATGCTAGTATGGAAGTCACGATTGTATTAAACATATTCACAGAGGACCCTATGTTAGTGCAGTATCTCAAAAGTCAAAGGAGCACTTTCTGTCTTAGTCTTATATGTCTGGACTTTTTATAAATCAAGGAAATTCAGAATGATGTCACATCCCAAGGGTCCTTCAATGAGGATCTCCAAGCACCTACATGCTCACACTAGCCTCTGTGGAATGTTCCTTACTATGTCTAACCTGGTTGAGACTATTGTAAGAAGGCCTTGCCTTGTCATAGGCTGACCTAGATGGCTACATGTGAGTGCAGAGTGTCAAGGTTACAGAATGCTTTCCAGGTGGGAGAACTGAACTGTCACCATCAGGATATATTTCTGGTAGGGCTATACATGTAGGGGGGTTCATATCACCATCATGCATTGTTCAATACAGAAGCCATTTATCTTTACAACAAAAATCCTTTGAGCACCTCCTGTATGCCAGACACTGTTCTAGAAGCTAAGCACACAGCAGCAAAAAGACAGATGTAGGAGAGATAGACAACAAACCAAAAGTGTAATTATTGGTTAGCTATTGATATATAACAAACAACCCCCCAAATTTAGAGCAATCATTTATTTTTAGCTCACATACCTGTGAGTCAGCTGATCTGGATGGTTTGTTATGTATCAAAGCTTTGTTAGCTTTGCTCAAGTTTCTCTGGGTCCATGGAGGTGCTTGTCTGTCCTCCTACGACCAGTGAGCTAGTCCATGAATGTTCCTTTGAGGCATTGATAGAGAACCTAGTGAGAGGAAGCTGAAATGCACAGGACCCCTTGGAGCTTTGGCTTTTAACTGGCACCCTATCATTTCCTATCACTTTTGCCTCATTCGATTGGCCACACCAAGTTCGTATGGCCAAACCCAAAGTCAAGGGGTAAAAGGTGTAGATGCAGGTTGGAGTAAAGAATTGAGACAATAATGCAAGTAACCACTTATGGTATAAGGCCAAATAACAGAAAGGGCAATGAAGAAACATAAAGCAGGTTCATGGCTCAAGCAGATCAAGGATGCAACTTTTGGTATCCAGGTATTATGGGATGGTGTATTGTCATAACCTTGGGTGTTTTTAGCAGGCTATAGACATTGAGGGGGTGTAGCTTCAGCATTATGTTATGTTATAATGCTGTATGGGATGGACTTCCCTCCCTGCTCTCCAAGTATCAAGTGCCCCTGCACACCTGATAACTATTGAGTCTCATAAGGACATCTGTCCAGTTTATCACTATTCTATTCAAATGCCTGATCACAGAGCAAATTTAAAGGGTACCACGATTTGACTAAATTATCTCTGTGGGATGATATCCCAGTTGCTCCTTTCCACACACGCACATTCATGTGCCTGTATAGATGACACACAAGCACTGCACACACCCACACAGCCACCTCCACACACTCAGAAATCATGTCTTCATCCACATCAGTCAATGAGAGGAAAGTCTCAATCCCTGGAACCTCAGGAAACAGCTGCAGACTGTTGGGTGATGGTTCCACCAGCTCCACAGCCAGGCTGATGTGCTTTGAAAAGGAATGTGGACCTGGAATGTGTCTGAACACAGACATGGCTTCTGGGGAACCCACAGCTGCAAAAGCTGCTGGGGCTCTTGGAGGGCTGTAGTGGGGGAGGTAGAGGAGGGGTAGTTGGGAGGTGGATTTTAGCTTCAGTATTTTGTTGCCACCATCAATCAATCAGCCAAAAACCCCTCATTAGGAAGCTGAAGGGAGAACACGGCAAAACAAACAAATGGATTTCTTCTTCAGAACCCTGTTATTACTGGAATAAAATGACTTTTCTCCTATTTTTGTTAAACAAAACATGATATTTTTGGTAAAATGTACACTCTGTGAGAGTAGAGTGGAGTGAGAGGTAGCGGGGAAAAGTAACATCATTTTTTTTACAACAATCCTTGGAATGTTGCTGTGTTGTTATTCCTATTGTCTGGATGAAGAAACTGAGGTTGGGGAGTAAAAGCTACTTGCCCAATACAAGTGAAGCCCAGAGATCCCAATTCAGATGCCATTTTTTGGACAAATTTCTTTCCAACTTCCTAGCCTCTGTGGTTTCTAGAAATGAGCCTCAAGGCCTAAGAAGACTCTGAAAGTTACATTTATAACTTATTACAACTCCCAACACCTCCCCTACTGAAGTAGGAAGGGATGGGGACTGGCCCTTTGGGCACATCCACCTAGAATCAGTTGAGGTTGGCTAGAGCCACTCTGCCTGCCAGTAGGATAGCTCAGGACAAAAGCCCAGGACCTTGGGGAATGCCTGCAAGCTCCTGGCTGGAAACAGACTCAGCAGAATTTTGGCCAGGCAAATCTGTAGCTAGCTAGCTTCACTGGTGCCCTCAGATGCACAAGTTCATCTGCAGCCTAGGAATCACAGCCTGCAGTTACCTGTTGTGGGTCAGCACCTTAATTCAGTACATTGATGAAGCTGAAACAACCTCACCCAAGATTATTGTCCTCCTTTAGGGAGCAGCTGGCGCCTGGGAACACAAAGGTTCTTCAGAGATGACCCTAATAGAGTCATCTCTGAAGGACCACTCTAGCCTCAGAGCTCCCCTGGGATTGGCTGGGTCCTCTACTGCAAGGACAGCTGTGTTCACTTTCTACCTCTGCCAATTTGTTTCCCCACCTCTTGCAGCTGTTGGTCCTGAGAACACTCCCCAATAAGCTCCATCTCAGCACCTATTCCAGGGAAACTAGCCTGTCTCACACTAGTGATTAAATACTTCAGCCTTGAAGTGACACCTGTCGCTTTTGCTCACAGCTTATTGGCTAGAACTAGTCACACTTACCCACGCTAACCACAAGGGGGCGGCAAGTGCAACCCTTCCATGTGCCAGGAAAGGGGAAAACTGGACCTGCTTGGTGAGCAGCAGTAAAAATGACGGAATAGGGAGACCATAGAAAGGTCCAGGAAAACTATGAAATCAATAATACTGCTTTGTACTTTGTACACGTGCATCCTTGGAAACTCCCTACTCTTAGTAGTGCTTCCTGACTGGGTGTCTGCTTGTGGAAATGTAGCTGGAGCATCATCTTACTGCCACCATTACCCCTTATCCTGGTTTATCATCTGCCAAGCTGTCCTCTGCTCTCTCTCTCTCTCTTTGTGCCTGCTGAACCTATGGGCTTGGCTCAGCTGGCCCCCGATTCTGCCCTGGAATGGAGAAAAATCAGGATATTTCATGATGCCTTGATTTGAAGCAGGTCTGGCTCCAAAGAATCTTGTTTTATTCTTACTGGTGAGCAATGTGGGGATGGGTCTCCACACACATAGGTTCCAATCTGAGACAAGTACAACATCTATCAAACACTGTGACTGCACTTCTTAGAGGCTCAGGGGCAGTGCTACCTTGAAAAGAGGACAGTGGAAAGCTGGAAGAAGCAGAAGTATTCACCTTTCCTGGGCTCTTCTGGGAGCTGTTTGGCCAACATTGCCATCTGTTGGGCTGGCACTGGCTAAAGCAGCTAGGTGGTCAGATGGCATTGCATCTTCATTAATGACCTTGGGCCACATGAGATGACCTTGTGATAGAACAGCTGGCAATGAAATAATTTTTTTAAGGTGCATCAGTTTACATCTGTTGAGTGGTTATTTTGTTATTTAATCCTCATCACATCCTTATGAGTTCAGTATAATGTATATGTTTATTTAACCATTGGACAGAGGCAGAGACAGTTTGAATAACTTATTAGTCAGTGGTAGAACTGCAGGTTAAGCTTAGGCAACGTGGCTCTAAAAATCTTTGTTCCACCCCACACTCACTACTTCTTGATTAAGTTTAGACATCTCTTTCACACAAACTCATGGTGGTCTCCATGTTCCAGGCCCTGTGCCAGATGCTAGGAATATAGCCCCATCCCTTGGATCACCAGGTAGTGTCCTGCTAGATTAGATAACACATAATACACTTATTCCATTATTTGGCATCAAGGGAAAGTATGTCAGATATATTTGTATAATAAGAACAATGTAACTTATATATTTCTCTTATTGCTTTAGCCGCCAGGAAGCTCAGATCTAAATCAGAGCAAATTTATTAGAGTTTGGGTTTAGCATTTCAGTTTTCTGGTTTCTTTCCTTCTGGCCCAGATTTGTTATATTGGTTGCATAAATTCTATTGCACAAATATCCTGTATTATAGAACACCTTAAATCCTTTTTAGGAGGCTGCATGGAAATGACAATGTAAAGTCTTTATTGCATATTCTTAGATTCCTACTGGGAAAGACAAACCTAGATATCCCTCTTACCCTCATTTCCATAGGACTCCATTTGTAAAATCCCCTGAGACATGGGTACTACTGTTCGGAGTTTTGGGGGAATAGCTAGGAGCTTTCAAAGATTATATCCATATAGAAAATAAAAAAGTTTCCTCACATCATGGTCCCAACTTTGGAGCCAGATGAATGTTTGTGGAGTAGGTGGCCAGACAGATTCTCATCTGAGCAGTTAATAAAGTCTGTTGCCCCTTGATGGATTTTTTTCCTGCAAGCTAGAATTGATCTGTCCTCTTTGTGATTTGTGTGATGGCAGGGAAACACCAAACACCATCATGACTTGGACCACATGGGAAAAAAAGAAAGAAAAAGAAAAAAATAAAATCCATTGCCAGGTCTTTCCAGGCGTAGAAAGGGCTGGAACTGTTGGGGTAATTTTATTTGATTTATTGGAAATAAAGTGGATCTTATTAACATTTTAATAAAGAGAATCTTTTTGCACTGAGCTGTAAGTGGCCGCCAGTCCCGGGCGCAATTCCATTCTCTTCATAAGTGGAATCTGCTGGCGATGCCCAGCGTGATTTGTGAGGCTGGGCCCCAACAGTCCAAAAAAGCAAATGGGCTGCCTCCTTTGAGGGTCTCGGTTTGCGCGAGGTGCTCGCCCCGTATCTGCCATGCAAAACGAGGGAGCTTTATGAAGGAATCCGTCTTGTAAAGCCATTGGTCCTGGTCATCAGCCTCTACCCAATGCTTTCGTGATGCTGCCGCTGATCTATTTGGGAAGTTGGCTGGCTGGCGAGGCAGAGCCTCTCCTCAAAGCCTGGCTCCCACGGAAAATATGCTCAGTGCAGCCTCGTGCATGAATGAAAACGCCGCCGGGCTCTTCTAGTCGGGCAAAATGCAGCCGAGAACTCCGCTTGCCTTGTGTATTCTCCTGTCCCAGGTAGGGAAGAGGGGCTGCGGGGGCGCGCCCTGCGCCCTGGATCTGCATTCCGATTGCTTGATGCCGGCAGAGTGAGGGGGCTTTCGGGGCGCTAGGGGACTCCGGAGCCGTGGCAAAGACAGCCCTGGGCTTGGAAGGGAGGTCATTCTTCCCAGCCCCAGAGATTCTAGGGTGTCCCGGTTACCCACTCCGCCGTGTGTGTGTGTGTGTGTGTGTGTGTGTGTGTGTGTGTGTGTGTGTGTGTGTGGTGTGTACGTGTGCGCGCTCGCTCGCGTGAAGGGGAGAAGGAGAGAGCTCCGGAGTCCTGAGTCCTTTATTTTGCAAGCCAGGGCGACATTCTCGCCTACATCAAGTGGCGTAACTTTGATTCGCCTTCTCCCGGAGGCTAGTGTATTGGAGAAAGACTCAGTTGGAAACGACTCCAAGGAGTCGTTATTTTACCAAGCTCAGCGCGGATCAGGGAAGCGCCGCTTGTGTTGGGATTGTGGGCTGCTCTGCGGCTGGAGAGGATGGCCTGGCATTGCTGACTTCCTGGGGCGCCCAGGCCCCCTCACCCAGCCCGGCGGTGCGCGCTGGAAGGTGCCTCGGGCTAGCCTTGCGCAGCAGCGGCTGCTGCTGTCGCTCAAAGACGCCCGTGGCAATTGCTCCTGCTTGGGGGTCCTTTCCTTCCCCAACCTCAGGCCGGGAAAGACCGGAGTGCGTCCCCTGTCAGGGCACAGGCCCCAACCCCCTACGCTACACCCCATTTGTCCAGCTAACTGAAGCTTCAACCCTGAGCCTTGGTTGCCGCCTCTGCTGCTTTCTTGGGCGGGCAGGCAGGCGGGCGCGGAACAGAGAAAAGTTCAAGCCTTGCCCACCGGGCCGCAGCTGCCTGTTAACCCTCGGAGGGAAGGAGGGGAGCGCTGCGCTGTGAGGGAAGCGCCCTGAGATTCCTAAAAGGGGACGATGGAGACATGGTCCTCCAGCAACCACCTATGTATCTGAGAGATCTCTGGAAGTTTGTGTATAGGAAAGCAGTACAACGGAGGTGCTGGAGGCTAAGGGGCACACCCAGCACTGCTCAGGGACCCAGTCCCCTAGGTCTTCCTGGCAGCCTAGAAGAGGAGGCAAGGAGACAAGGAGTGCCTTGGGTGCTAGAAATGGGTGTTGAGTTTCTGGCCAGGATTCCTGGGTGCCAGGGGAAGAGGCACATGTATGAGTATGTAGGTGAGAGGGAGAGTGAGCAGCTAGGGACCCAGGCAGGGGCAGGTTAGGGAGAGGAGATGCAGTACAGCCTTCTAAGGGAAGACCACTGCTGGGTCCAAGCTAGTGTTGACTTTGGGATTTGACCCATGTCCCATGGAGAGCACTCAGAGTGGGGGTGGCAGTGTGTGATAGTACTTGGAGCCTCCTTCCCCCACTCATACTCCCTTACTCAGTTGTACGCCTCTTTTACCAAGGTTTGCTGGTTGATTCTCTTAGGGTTTCTGTAGCCTTAAGTCCTGCCACAAATCCTATGCCTGTCTATGAGCCAGTTTTCCAGCCTTTCTGGACTAATTATTCCCGAGGCTGAATGTAGGGATACGCAATCCCAATTCAGCAGGGTAGTGCAGAGAATGCTTCTGATTCAGACAGATCTGCTCTGCCATATGCTAGTGGTACCACTCTGGGCAAGTTGCTTAATCTCTCCGAGCTTCCCGATTCTCCACTGTAAAATAATCTTATCACCTTCATAGGCTTGCTAGGCAGATTGTATTGCATTGAAAAGGATGTCCCAGGTAACGCAATTACCATGAGGCCTGGCTCACAGGGAGTTGTCCGTGTCTGGGAGCACTTACCACTACCTTACCTAGGACTTCACAGTCTCTGTGGGCATGCTTTGCCCTCAGTTTGGATTCCAGGGCTTGCCCAAAGTTATGCTTCCTTTTGAATAAGACAGACCACAGCACCCAGCAATCCTTATGCACTGGGGGCTTCTCACATGATGCCTTTTGCAAAGCAACTGGTGTGTCTCAGCCAAGGCCCAGCTAGCACAGGTGGGTTCTGAAGACTCACAGCTCACTCCGTTTCTTTAAAATGAATTAAATTGCCTGCCCTGAGAAGCGTATTTCTCTTTTAGATTATTATGCATAATCAGAGCAAATGTCCACATTAGGTCAGTAATTGATATCCTAGTAGCGGTAGCACCTTGCAGAGAAATCATCTGGCGCAATCCAGTTACCCAGCAAGAGGCTTGAGTGCAGGGCTCTTGAGGGCCATGGTGGAAAAAGTGGGGAAAGTCTTGGGGGCTTTGAGTCAACAAGAAAAAAAAACTTCCCTGAGGCAGAGAGAAAACAGAAGAAAGGGAAAAACAGTGTAATAAAGCAAATTAGTCACTCAGCCCTCATGGTGTTCAGGCAAGCATGTGTGTGTTTTTCCACCTCAGTGGTAAGGTGCTGGGTCCAGCTTTGGAAGATATCAGCCTCTGTAAGTTTATTGGCTAGGTTTCTCTTTTAGGCATTTGGGGTGGGGCGGGGTGGGGGGGGGGCAGGGAGAGGAATTCTAACCAACAATGGCTGGGAACTGGCAGAGTTGTTAAGGACAATCAGCTCTCTTTTCCCCTGGGTGTTTTGAGAAAGATTGTCCCAGAAGTGGCCTCTGGAATTTGGCTATAATAAAAAAAAAGAGTAGCATGAGCTAGAAATTCCACTGTAAATATGATTCCCCCTCCCATATTTGGGTATCACAACTAGCCAAAAGTTCTAACAATAAATGAGTAATCCTCCAAGAATTAGGATTTTAGGGAGTGGTTCAGGTTTGGAGAGCAGTCACTTAGGAGTGACTACAAATGTTCCACAGAATTCTGAGGTGTTGATTTTAAAATGGGAAGTCCTTTCTTGGAGTCAGAATCTTGGCTTTCAGGATTTTAAGTGAGAATCAGTGTCTTCTAGTGCCCCTTCAACTTCCTATATTATATTCTAAGGGCAGTGTTTTTTTGCAGAACCATTTTGATGAGGATAAAAGATTGAGGGTTGCAGAGAGTACTCCTGCCCTGAGAAGGGTTCAGCATGTAGCAGCCTATGAGGCTTCAATAGCCCTGGGGAAACAGATATACGTGGTGAAAGGAATTAAAGTGGTAGAGTTAATGTGTCTGAAAATTTTTTTAGCAAGTCCCCAAAGACATTTAATAAACTGCAAGGCTGAATATGTGATCTGGAATTTATGTAATGCCATAGTCTGTATTAAAAGCCTCAATAGTCATTTTAGCTAATCTCTTCTACTCTGTCTCCCCCCTCCTCCCCTTTTTTTAATTTTTAGCCCTTGGGTTTTCCATTAAACAAAATCTATTTCTAGAAGTATTCTGTATGTGTTAAAACTGCCCAACAAACCAATGTACCCAATAAATGCATTATCTGTAAGTACCAGCATTTAGATGTGTACATGGAGTCTCAGTCTGAAGTTCACTGTTTAGGTAAAAGTTCAGCTAGACTCTTGAGGATATCCTTCTTTCTTTCCCTCCTTTCAAAAAAAAAACACAAAACAACAAAACAAAACAAAGCAAAAAAAAAATAGTTCTTTGAGGAGTAGAGTTAATTTCTATTTCGTGGGAAGTAAGGAAAAGGAGAGAAAAAACCACTATGGATTCAATTCATATATGAATGACATATCATCTAAATAGCCAATAATATGTCCTAATTATCTTTCTCTCTGTATGTGACTGTGTGTGCGTGAGTGTCTATCTCTGCGTGTTTTTATCATGTTTTAATATCTGTTGAAAAATTTCTCCAGAAGAGGGCTCCATCCACAGCATTACAAAATTCTGAATCTACAGCTCATATTTTAAAGAACTTCAGTATAGCAGCTCCATTAAAACCAAACTAGTTTCCCATTCCCAATTATTTGCTACGAGAAGTCCTGTCATTTTGCACTGAGTATCTTTCCTTGTTTTTTTCCCTTCCTTTTTTCCCTATTATAGTTGCTTCTGTTTGATTTTATTCTTCAACTATGTATCCCCTCTGAGTATTAGAGCAAGAAACATTTCAAAGACCTTTGTAGACAATGCAATATGAAATGCAAGGAAGTTCTGAAATTTCCTGGCATTTGACTACAGTTGGACCTAGCTTACTCTTCAGGCAGCCAAAAGGCAGGCACAGTTCTGCCTGTGAAAGGAGATAATCTGCCCCATTAGGTAACTACCCAGAAGAGTGAGTCATGAGCCAGATCCGCTCACCCTTCAACACCAGTTGAAAAAGAGAGGGAAATATCAATCTGTCATCCAATTACAATAATCAGTTGGACAGAATCAAATCAAGTGACCAGTGGTTTTGGCAATGTTTCCACTTAGCTGTCTGCAAGGTGCCCACACGCCTGGGAGGATCTGACCCTCCTGACAGATGCTGCCAATACAATTCCTCACAGCCTGTCTCCTCTGCAGCCACCCAGGGGATCCCGGGCCTGGATCCCCCTACCTGAGCAGACTGTACAAAGGATGACTAGCTGGACTGTAGGATCCCCTGCACCATCACCATACACTAAGTATTGGCTTTATTTGGGGATTAGGGTAGAAAACTACTTTCTCTACTGGGAGAAGCAGCTAAGAGCAGGCTAGAGAAGAAAGAAATGATCTTTCACACTTGAAATGCAGACTGATCCAGGTTTCATGGAGGTGAATGGTCATCCTTTGGTTTAGCAGATTGAACCTTGCAATATCAGTTTGATGGTGCTGAAGCCCATCCATCTCAGTTCTGCAAAGCTGGCTTCAGGGTAGAGGTTACAGAGTAATAGCCACAGGCCAAATGTAGCTCATGGATGTATCTCTTTGGCCCAAATGTTTTGTAAAGTGGGACATTGTACATTAAAAACAATTCTAGGTTTCTTGCATTTCTTAAAATCTCAGAAAATCAGGCAACCCTAGAGCTGCATTTTTACATGGCCACACCATTGGAGCTGAGTCACTACTCTCCCCTTTAGGGAGGACATGCCTCTGAGGTTTGTCACAGTTCCCACCTCTCCCTACTATTCACCTAGCCCTGTGGTCGGCAAACTGTGGCTCGCGAGTCACATGCGGCTCTTTGGCCCCTTGAGTGTGGCTCTTCCACAAAATACCACATGTGGGTGCGCATGTACAGTGCGATTGAAACTTTGTGGCCCATGCGCAGAAGTCGGTATTTTGTGGTACTTTGGCCACACTAAAGGGGCCAAAGAGCCGCATGTGGCTCGTGAACCGCAGTTTGCCAAGCCGCAGTTTGCCAACCACTGACCTAGCCCATTGTCCGCCCTGATTTTATCATCTTGCCCCTAGAGCCATTTGTATTGGGAGTGTCTGCTTTCCAAAAATTTTCGGCTTCATCAAATTTATGCAGTTAATTTTTCAGTGATAGGCTATTTTAAAAGTTTCTTTTTGATTGTTCTGATTGAACCCCATTTATGTGCACTTTGGAAGAACATGACCAAGGAGATTATACCTTCTTTTTGAGAATTTTATTACCATCTGTACTACTGGGTGATTAGGTGGTATCCAGAGCAACATAACATCCAGACCATTGTTTCACGTAGAATAGTTACACCCAGGGAAGTGACACACCACAGCTTTGAGGCAGTCTGAGAGCTGGAATAAACCAGCAGATTGGTTCACCCCACACATTATTATGCATCGGCAGCCAAGGGGCTCTGGGACCACTGGATAATATGTAGGCTTTAGTGCACTGGGTGCAGCGTTATACAGAGAGCATCACTGCCCTTGGAGTACAGTGACACACTGGGCACTGGCCTCCCATCAGCACTGCTCACCCGCAGTATGAGTATAACCAGAACATCACAAAAACGACTTGCCTTAGCCCTGCAGGGTACTCTGGACGCACCAAGCTAACAGGAAGAGCATTCGTAACTTCAGGGTAATATCAGCTCCATAATTTTGTTGCCTAAAGTACTTTTATACACAGGGCATTGTTACCCCTAGCACTACCGGGAATTTGTGTAACCGTTTTTAACAGTTAACACCCACCACAGCCCATATATAGTTTTAATGCTGTAATTAATGTTCTCTGGCTCTGTAAATACTAGACAAATTTGTCCACTCATCCCATTCTAGCAGGTAAGCCTCAGATAATTCCTGTTTTCCATAAGTACAGACCCCAAAGGTTAGGGTAACAGTAACTACACACACATACAGAAACAAAAAGTAATTGTTTTTCCTCTGTCAGCTGCCAACAGAAGTCAAATTCCTGAAAATTAGCATTAGCAATAGGCAGGTTTTGACATGTCATGTCTCATTTCAAAGGCCCCACTGAGTGTCACCCGATCTGCACAAAGCCCCTGTGTCTCCCAGCTGAGCACAGACTGGGCTGGGTGGAGGGCAGCAGCTGCTCAGCCTAGAGCGGCCCTGCCACATGCCTGGGCAGGGCCAGGAAATGAGCTCAGCCTCTGAGGAACCTGGGGACCCTGCAAGGAATGTGGCAGCCTCCATCCCTGCCTTATGCAGCCTGCAGGCCAAAGTCTCTTTCCTCTGGGAGTGGCAGGGAACCGCTTTTCCACGTGCCACAGGAGCTGGTACCTGCAAATGCCTGAAGCTTGAGCTTCTGTGATAATCTTCCTGTTAATTGATGTGGGGTCTGTGGAAAGCTGTTGGATTCTGCCAGCAGAACCCATAGCTGAGTCAGGCCACGCCTTCAACTGCCATAAGCTGCTGAGCATCTGGGATCATCTCACTCCAGGCTTACAAACTCTGGCTTACGGGCTAATTCCTGCCTGCAGCCTGTTTCTATGAATAGTTTTATTGGAACACAGCCATGCCCACTTGTTTATATAATTGTCTATGGCTGTGCTTGTGCTATAACAACAGAGTTGACACCATATGGCCTACCAAGCCTAAAATATTTACTATTTGGCCCTTTACAGAAAAAGATGGCTGACTTCTACTCTGACTCAAAATTATAGCGAGAGAGGCTGCAGAGAGCCTTCTCTAAGGATAGGAGGGCATTAAGGGTCTGGCCATTAGGGATTGTTCCCCCTAAGCCCCAAACAGTCTAACAACTTGACTTCATGGGCATTCATTCACCTGGGACCAAATGGATTCAATAAATATCTATGATATCCATAGAAGACCTAGTATGTTCTCAGGGTACAGTTGCTAGGAAGGGGCTCAGACCCCAAGGTATCCCCTGGCAGGGGACATAAATATCAATTGATGAATAATTCAAAACAAGAGACAACTGTTATGAGGGAAGGAAACAATTGTGTGAGATCATGCCATAATATATATTTTGCTTGTCTGTGCCTTGTCTTTCTCCCCCACTAAGATGTAAGCTCCATTATAGTACATGTTGCTCTCTGAGTGGTTCTGTATTCCTAGTGTCTGGAACAGTACCTACCATATAGTTGGCTCTCCATTAACATGAGTGAATGAGAGAATGAATGAATGAATGAATGAATGAATATAAGAAAAGCATTAGACCCAGATGAAGGATCTGGGAGGCTTCCCTGATAGCCTGATGCCCAAGTTACAGTCTAAAGGAGTAGTGAGGAAGGAACACTACAGGGTGTGGGCTGCGAAAAGCATTCAGAGCAGAAGACACACCTTGGTGGAAGTCCCTGGGCAGGAGGAGACATGGCACAGCTCAAAGAGAGTGATGTGAGAAGCAGCTAGCGCCGCTGGGGCCTTGCCAGCCACTGCAAGGATTTTGGTGTTTGTCCTGGAGCAATGAGCAGCCATTGCGAGTAATATGGGGAAGATACAGTGTGACAAGGTCACCCTGGCTGCAGGGTAGCAAATGGATTGTAACTGGGTACGAGTGGAAGGGAGGAGCCAGTGTAGGCCTGAGATCATGGGAAGAATCTAGATGAGTAAGTGACAATGCAGATGAGAGTAGACGCATGGTACTCAGAGCATCCAGGAGATATTTAGGGAAGAACTTGGCAGGGCATAATAACTGGGTTTGGAGAGGACAGAGCGAGGGCCAGGGAGGGGTTAAGGATGCAAGCTTGAGTTCTGACTCTCAGTCGGCAGGATGTTAGAACCATCGGCCCAAACAAGGAACCCAGGTGTTTGACGCAGTAAACAGGGTCTGAGGGCCATTTCCTTGGGAGTGTTAGCCAGGCTGCAGTAGTGCTCCTTAAGAGAGGCATCCAGGGCCCCAGTTACACGGGTGCCCACAGATCCTGTCTGTGCTTGCATCTGAGATGGGCACTGTGGAGGCCTGGAAATGCCCTTGACTAGAGAGACTAATGTGTAGCCTCTATAATTAACCAATCTTGGAGGCTTTTCATGCAAAAGATATTTGAGTGAAACATTGCCAAGGCATTTAATCGTTTCTTGAACATTCAATCAGCAGCACTAGAAATATTTCTTACTTGAATCAAATAATGATCCACTACTTTCAGCAATCACTTTGCGAATGCTAACAAACCTTTGTTTCAGCATATTAGATACAGCCTTGCTGACTCCATGTTTCTAGGCCTCACAGCAGAATGTTGCCTGGGTGCCAGTCAGTGGTGTGCTAGTAAATGTTAACATGGGCTCTCTTAAAAAACAGCAACAGCAACCAGCAGCACAGTGACATTATCCTCCCAAGGTGGGGAATGTACAGTTGTCCACTCGCTAAGTATTTATAGAGGCATTTAGAGAATTCATAGGTAACGCAAGTGGAATTGAAACCTGCTCTCATGGGGCTTATAGTCTACTGAGGGCATCCAATGAGAAACAAGAAAATAAATAGCTGAAATAATGGAAATTTGGTAACTGTTACAATAGGAAACACTAGGGGCTAAATTAGTACTTGGGGAAGGGTAGCTGTGCCCTCCTTCTTTCCTTCCATCTTTCCTCCCTCTCTTCCTTCCATATTTTCTTTTATCCTTCCCATAATTTTTAATATTGACCAAATGCCAAGAGTGCTGGCAATTTGGGGACCCAGAGATTAATTCAACATAGTCTTGGTCCTCAAGGGAAAATTATGGAGGTTAATCAGGGCCTACAGGTTGCCTGGATCCAGAGGAGCAAGCATCTTGCACTTCTGAGCTTGTGAGACGTGAGTTTAAATCCTGGCCTATGATCTCATTTATATGTGGAATCTAATGAACAAAATAAACTGATGAACAAAATAGGTCTAGAGACATGGAAGCATGGAACAGATTGACAGATCTCAGAGGGAAGGGGAGAGGGAGGATGGAAAGAAATTAACCAAAGAATTTATATGCATATATGCATTGCCCATGGACACAGACAGTTGTGTGTTGAAGGCCTAGGGCAGGGCAGGAGCCGGTGGAGGAGGGTAATGGGGGGAAAATGGGGGACATCTGTAATACTCTCAACAATAAAAATAAATTTTAAAAAATCCTGGCCCCGCCATTTGCATGCTATGTGAACTCAGATAAGTTACTTTACTTTCCTCCTCATCTGTTTCCTCCTGTGTCTAAACAAAAAGAGAGAAGCTATACTTCCCAGCAGGTTTTTCATGAGAATTAAATGAGTGTAAGCTCATGTCTTCATCTCACTATTGGCAAATGCTAGGTGCAGAAGGAAGGTTGGTTGTATTAACTTATCGCAGTGTTCCAAGGGAGTTTATGGCTTGAAGGTGTCATGGTGCCTTGGTCTTGAGCATCCTACTAACTTAGAGGGGGGAAATGCATGTGTATTTTAAAATCCACAGACATTTAAGAAAGTAAAGTTTGTTCCCTAGAGAAGGATTTGCCAGTTCACATCATATTGGTAGCTCCACAAAGATTGTTCCCCTGGGGATTTCATGCCTCATAAAATCATTTGATCTGATGGGATCTTATCTTCTAGATATATCTTCCCAGCATCTTTCTTCCAGGAGGCTTTATCAGGACAGTATGTGTGTGGATGTCTGTAGCAGTATCATGAGCACTTATGATTATTATTATTTAAAATGCATAAAAATAACTGTGGTAAATTTACTGTACTGTACAATTTTCTGCTATGTGCCAGTTGCATGCATTATCTCAAATTGTTGCTGCAATCCATAGAAATTCTTATATATGAAAAAAAAGAAGTTCATGATCTCTCTTATATGTGGAATCTAATGAACAAAATAAACTGACAAACAAAATAGATCCAGAGACATGAAAGCATGGAAAAGACTATTCTTATCTCTATCTATATATATATAAAAGCCTAAGCAACTGTTACGACCGAACAACTGGAACAACTGGAATGACTGATCGACCAGTTGCTATGATGCACACTGGGGGCAGATGCTCAACACAGGAGCTGTCCCCTGGTGGTCAGTGCACTCCTAGAGCCAACCTCCCACAGCCCCTCCCCTCAGCCAGCTGGCAAACCTCCCATGGCCCCTCCCCCCGGGCCAGCCAGCTAACCTCTTGGGGTCCCTCCCCCTGGCCGGTTGGCCCCCCAATAGGCCTCGATCGCTAGCCAGGCCGAGGGACCCCACCCATGCACGAATTTGTGCACTGGGCCTCTAGTTTTATATATAAAGAAAAATTCAGAATGGTTGGTTATTTACCTAAGGCCACACAGAGCTATTCATTGTGCCTGAGTCCTTGCTTTTGACTGGGACAAACAATCCACCCACATTGCATGCTTCCCCCAGCAATAATGGCCATTCCAGTAAGAACCTAGTTGCCCTGAGAACTGTGGTACTTCTTGAGGACTCACACATCACTGGATTATTTCACATTGACTTTGGTCAAGGTAACAGTGCTGGTAGTCAACTATGGAACATAATTCTCAGGTCACCCCTAAAATATATAATAATTTAGCTTTTGTAGTAATTATCTGGACTACAATTCTTAAGGCTTTCTGGCCACTCAAAGATATATTGGTGTTTTGGATTGAGTTCCCTTAAACATTGGAGGAGACACAGGCTTGGATGCAGGGAGCTGGTATGGGAGATAATCCCAGGGACAGAAGTGAGAAGTGTGAAATAAGAAAGCAAGCAAGCCAATAAAGACTGTGCCACTGAGCTGGTTACTGTCCATGGCTCATTACTTCTGGAAGAACTGTGTAAAACTCACTAGAGAATGGTCTCTTTGCAAGAAAGAAGGCTGGGGTATATATTCACGTACATTCATCTTCCATTTGTAAAGGGTGGCCCCTGGCACCATTAATTCCTCTGTGCTTCCCTGTTCAGCCTTTGTGGTTCTGGGGGAGCAACTACGGTTTTGGAGAAGTCCAGAGCAGAAGCACAGAGAGGCATGACAGGTGCTTGGAATGGCAGTATATGTTTAGTGAGGGCATGAGTGTGTAAGAGATTCTATTTGCCATCATTATGTACTACTGCAAACTTCCTCAGTGGAACTAATGATGGAGGGAAGTTATGATTGTTGTTTTCTGAAACCCTTCAGATTTGGTTTAGCACCTACCTGCAGATGCTCTCTTTCTCACTAGATGGTACCAGTTTACCAAAGCCTACCTTAGGGCTTCATTTTAGACTCACTATTTTTAAACAATTGTAAGGAATAAGTGAGTTGAGGTTGGAGGAACAGAATATGGGTGTTTTGGGGATAGAAGATGAGAGAAAAGTGGTGGTTGTCTAAACAATTACCCTCATTCATTCATTCACTGGCAAATCTTACAGACCACCTGCTAAGCCGTCAACACTCTTCTCAGCATTGGGAATACAGAAGTGAACAGTGCACCCCAAGTATCTGCCCCTGTGAACCTCCATAATGGTTGGGGGAGAGATAATAAAAAATGGACAGGTAGATACATGATGTCTGTCAGGTGGTGACAAATGCTATGGAAACCGACCAAGCAAGCAAAGGGATGGACAGGGGCTGGGAGGAGCACAGCCCTTCTCTTATCTGTCTGTCCTGTTGGCTGGTAGCAACAGATTATTTCCATCTGTTTTCTAAACCCAATTCTGCCACCAATCTCTTATGATTGTGCTTATATGGTTTATTTTCAAAATGAGACTGTGAGCTTGTGGAGGGCAGAAGTGGTGCTTGGCCAACTGGGAGCTACTGCAGCCTAATGCCCGACTCAACTGCCTGTTGTTGGTTGATTTCATTTGTCTGAAATCATTTGAATTGTTGCTATTGTAGGCACACAATAGAGTCTTTACTCAGGGGTTAGATTATAACGTCAAGGTTTACGGCAAACAGTTATAATTAACCTTGAAATCTCTTAAGTTTCCCTTTAAATTTCAATGTGTTTGGTTTTGTATATGCAACCTGTACTATGATCAATATGTAACTGTATAATGCATGCAGAAATGTACAGTGTATAATAAAGAATATACACATGATATAATTTTACAGTATTTAATTGCAGGGCTTAAATTGTGCTTTGTTTTTTCTTTCTCTTTTTGGTGGAAGATCTGGATTTTCATTAGTTAAACATGCATATGATAAGACTTTATTCATTTAAGCTGGTTTCCTAATCATATAATTCCCACCAGGCTGTGCACTGGGGAGGGCAAGAGCTGAGCGCTCTGTGCTCTATTGATCTTTGGATTCCCACCACCAGTCATATGCTCTGGGGCAGAGGAACAGCATACTAGAAATTAAAGCAGCAGTATCAATAAAGGAAGTTGGCATCTAAATAGTACTTAGTATGAGGTAGGCCCCGTGTGAGTACTTTAGATGTATTTACTAGTACATTTAATCCTCCTAATGACTTTATGGTATCTACTATGATTTTAATTCCATTTCACAGATGGGGAAATTCTGGGAGAACTTGATAAAGAACACACAGCTTTTGAACTCTGGAACTGAGATTCAACCGTAGGCAGTCCTGGACACAAAAGGCTACATGCTGTGTGATTGCATGAATTGAAAAGAATTATCTAGAACAGGCACATCCATGGAGACAGGAAAGTAGATGAGTCGTTGCCTAGGGCCTTGGAATAGGGAGTGACTGCTAATGGGTATGGGATTTCTTTTGTGGGTGGTGGACATGTTCTGAAACTAGATAATAGTGATGGCTATACAACCCTGTGAATATACTAAGAACCACAGAATTGTATATTTTAACAGGGTGAGCTTTATAGTATTTGAAGTATGTCTCATTAAACAAGCAAACTGGCAGTTTAATGTCAGGGCCATCTCTGAGCACACACAACCCTTTCTACACCGCATGCTAGTGGCATTCTACCTCATTACTTACTGTATATCAACTCAAAGGGTCCCTGGCATTCACCCCATTTCAGAGATCAAAAAATTGAGTCAGAAAGATGCTGAGAAACTTGGACTGATAAGTGACCCAGGCAGTTCTGAGTCACACCAGTTTTTATATCTGTTTCATTCATTAAAAGCAATCCTAGCTGTCCAGAGCTGCAGTTAACATGGGCCCTTTATAAAGCAACTAGTGGCCCAGTGCTCAGATTCGTTCACATCGAAAGAAAATTAATTAGAAGAAATATTTTAATATCACTATTCACCCTTTCTCTATAATAGAAGTGTCAAACAAATTCATGATCGACAATGACAGATTGAAACACACACGTGTGATTGGCGCCAGCGAGAGCTTTATATGTATAGATAAACTTTTTAAATGAGACCTGCTTTCTGATTTAGCTAAACTTTTTCCAGCCTACTGAAGCACCCCAACTTCTCTTTCTGGTAATTGTCAGCAACACAGCAGTAATATCAACACAAAGCAGATTATTATTGTAGATCACGCAGGGAGAACAAAGGGTAAAATATTTAACTGTAGCAGTGATTGACTATATTCTGCGCAGTGAGAAAACCTGCAGTCACTTTCAAGTTCCATCATTTCTTACTTCTTTTCAGTTGGGTCAAGTTTCTAAACTTTCTAAATCTCCATTTTTCGGCTAAGGAAAAAATAGGATTCTACCGAGTCTCCTATCTACCTACTCCAGGACTTCTGTGAGGATCAAATGAGATGAGGCATGGGAAAACACTTCACAAACATTTGGTTAAAGTGTAAAATGTTTGCACCTGGCTATAAAGCAACTTGGGTTCCTGGGCTGAAGAAACTGCAAGGAGGCTAGTCGCTAGGGAGAAGAAGCCTGACTTTGCTACTTGAAGTCATTACCTGGCTCCCACAGTGATGTTTCTGGGCAGGGCTGGGCTTTGGGCCCCATTTTGCACCATGGGGTCTTGACAGTGTTGGCTGCGATTTGGTGGGGTGTCACTCTGGGGTGGTGGCAGGGCCTGTGTCCCACTTGGGGGAAGCCGAGTGTTGGTTTGTTGGCGCCAGGTCCGCAGTGCCATTTCTTTTTAAATGGCCAGTGTGTGTCATGGCAGCTCCTGCATTGAGCATCTGCCCCCTGGTGGTCAGTGCGCATCATAGATACTGGTTAGATGGTCAGACGGACACTTAGGCTTTTATATAGAGAGATGGGTGTATTTTCATTGTTACAAATTGAACACAATTAAAGCATAGTGATTAATCGCAAAAACAATATGTAATTATATGTATGTGTTTTCCGATGGTCTTAGGCGACCCCTGTGAAAGGGTCGTTTGACCCCCCCAAAGGGGTTGCGACCCACAGGTTGAGAACCACTGGCCTGTAGCCATTGGAGTTTGAAGCTCATCCAGAATAATTCTTTGTGTGCCATTGTGAATCTTTACCAATCCTTTTAGTATCTCCCTATGATTCTTACTCATGAAGCGCAGCCTAAACCAGTGGTTCCCAACTGAGGGCAATCATGCCCCTCGGGACGTGTGGAAATGTCTGGGGATATCTTGGATTGTCACAGTACGGGAGAGGGTACTACTGGCATTTAGTGGATGAGGCCCGGGATGCTGCTCAACATCCTACAGTGCCCAGGACTGCCCCCACCACAAAGAATTATCCCCACCAAAATACCAATAGTGCGATGTTGAGAGAATCTGGTCTAACTAGAGCTTCATATATACCCAGCACTCTCAGGCCTTTATTATTTTTTTAATCTCTACCCCATCCTGTTCTTACTAGGAAGCCAGAATCCAGAGTTGGGTCTGTGAAAAGTTAATGAGTAGGAAGCTACTATACATAGTACATGTATAATTTTTCAAGTGGTAAAACCATAACTCACAGGTAAATGTAAATATGAATTCACTAATTTATGAGGACACCAGTAAGATGCTATGGCAATTTAAAAAGCCATTCTGTAACTGGACAATCAGTGGGTCTGTGCTGCCTGTCACAACTTGAGCCAATTCAGCAGAGACAGGATTGAATCATATATGAGCATTTATTCCAATAATGCCAGCAGTATGGGAGAGCAATAGGTCATCCACAAAAATCTGCTCTGCCCCTCCCCACCCCCCCCATAAACCAGATGCTTATTTTGGGTAGAAGGACAAAGATGATGCCAAATGGGCAGTTTAAAAATAATGTGGGCTGGGGATTTGCAAAAACCTGGGAGTATGCAAAGGGCTAGGGGTCTTCAACGGGCTGGCGATATGGAAAGGGCTGGATGCTCTGATTTCTGCAACAAGGTTGTTAATCTTTCCATTATAATAGGCAGCACTGAAATGTGGATGATGGGCCACATATCCAGGTGAGCTCCCAGGTCCCAGGTGCAACTCTCAGCCAGGTTAGAATGTGCTTTCTTCAGAACAAAACAACCATAGTTAAAAGAGCATGATTACTATTTCCTATAATTGTACCTGGTCCCCAATATTCTATTTCTGCCCCTAACAATTTAAGAAGCTGAGTTTTTATGAGCAATTTGACAAAGAAACATCAGTATGAGATTGCTGAATTAGAGAAAAAAAGCAAGTTAATGTGCAGCGTGTCTAAACCTTTGGGGTTATCGGTTCCATTAGACAGAAATTATTTTCATCATTTTCTGAACAAAAATCAACAACTAACTGGTCATTTCACTAAGTCTGGGGTCTTTGACCAACAGCAAACAATGAGATGAACTGAGAATATGCTCCTAGACATCTTCTGGTATCTTTGTCCCCAAATGATATTCAAACGATTTCCATCAACCATTTTGTCCTTGTTTACAATCTTTGGTTAATTTTTTTCTGATGTCTCAAACACATAGCTTTTTATTTACTAGTGCTGCCTTGGTAGAAATGGTCTATAAAATGTGGAGCTAAGAAGTGGAAGTAGGTTGAGGTCTAGAGGGTGGTGGGTGGAGACGTTATAGTAGGTCTAGGTGACAGCATGCATAAATGCCATTTGTTACCTGCCTTTGAAGAAGTGTATGCTGTTCTAGATGCTTTCACTCAACACTGTTAGGTGGGTTTTACTACCATCCCCATATACAGATGTGGAAAGTGAGTCAGAAGGAGAATCAGAATGTTAACAGCAGAAGTGGGTAGAGTAAGGAGAAAACAGTGTGGGATCCAGACTGTAGGGGAAGAAATAGAATTTAGCCAGTTAGAGAAAGAAGGGAGGATGTTACAAAATGGAGCAAGGAGGAGTCCAAATTTGAGGCAGAAATACTCATAGCATGTTCAGGGGCAATAAGGAGGCTCTTCTGTGTGATAATGAATGTGAATGCAATGTGAAATTGGATCACAGCTATTAATAGGATCAGTGTTATTTTAGCCAAATGATCTTACTATTGCTACATGACAGTGACTGGCAGTACAACATGGTGGTTAAGAGCCCAGGCCTTGGGGGAAGGTGGAATTGCAGTTTGAACCACAGCTCAGTCACTGCAGGGCTGTGTGTCCAGGGGCAAGTTTCTTAACCTATCTGTGTCCTGTTACCAGACCTATTAAATGAGGACAATGATACCTACCTGATACTGCTGGGATGGGGATTCAACACAACCCTGAAGAATCTTAGTCCTTGATGTCCTTGATGATTAATGTCCTTGGAGAATGGAGGTTGGTATTTTGAAAAGAAGATTCTAAGAGAAGGCTTTAATGCAATTAATTAATCTGGGAGGTGATTCAGGGAAAACTGGGGAGGTGAGGCAAGGAAGGGGAGGGGCAACCACATGAAGGGTCTGTTATTCAGCCAGTTGCTACAGTGGGTGCATGGACCTTAATTCCCCTGGGGACCTTTGGGAACAAGTGTAGAACACTTCAGAGCCATCCCACCTGAGGGGCATGGGAGCTTTGGACTTTATGTCACAAATCTGAGTGGGGCTGCCCCAGGTGGCATTGATTTTGAACACTACTGGACTGCTGGATATGGACTTTGGTCCCAGAGAAAGACCTCAACAGAAGTGTGGATTTCTACAGGGGAAAGTTGGGCCAGCCCTCTAATGGAAAGCCTAGCGCAGTGGTTCTCAACCTTCTGGCCCTTTAAATACAGTTCCTCATGTTGTGACCCAACCATAAAATTATTTTCGTTGCTACTTCATAACTATAATGTTGCTACTGTTATGAGTTGTAATGTAAATATCTGATATGCAGGGTGGTCTTAGGCGACCCCTGTGAAAGGGTCGTTCAACTGCCAAAGGGGTCGCGACCCACAGGTTGAGAACTTCTGGCCTAGAGGGATGTGGCTTGGAGGTGTCTGGGAAGCCCTCAGCACCTGCTAGAGCAGTGGTTCTCAACCTTGGCTGCACATTAAAATCACCTGGGAATCTTTTTAAAATCCTGATTTCTAGGCCCCATCCTCCGGAAATTCTGATTCTTTGTTATGGGGTGAGGCCACAACATTAGTAACAAAGAAGCAGACTATCTAAATCAGTGGTTCTCAACCTTGGCTGCACATTAGAATCACCTGGGAATCTTTTTAACTTCACCCCATAGCAAAGAAACAGACTTTCCGGAGGATGAGGCCCAGAAATCAGGATTTTAAAAAGATTCCCAAGTGATTCTAATGTGTAGCCAAGGTTGAGAACCACTGTGCTAGAGTCAGTATCAAAAGTCATAAGAACAGTAATACCCTTTATGCCAGTAATCTACATCTGAGAAATTAAAGAAACAGCTAAATACAGAAAAAAATATAGAAACATTCTCTGCATTACATGTGGTAGTCCAAATTGGAAATAACAATAGTCAGCATCTATCAAGTGTTTGCCAGGTACTTGGCTCTCCTAAGTGCTCAACAAATAAAATACATTTCTAGCAAATACTGGCTAAGTGGTTCAATGGAATATTGCATAGCCATTGAAGAGGGTGGTTATTAAGACAATAATGACATGACAAAGTCAGATAAGTGAAAAATTAATACTGAACAGAAGACTGTGTGTAGAGTAGGATTCGTACTAAGCAAAAAATAACATTAAATTCAAAAAGACTCTATGTATGAGAAAGGGAGTGGGTTCTGAAAGGAAATTTATCAAAATCTTAATTGCAGTTTTGTTCATGTAATGGGTTTGTGAGTGATATTTCCCCCCTCTAGTTTACAAATCTTTATTGATGTGCATGTATTACATTTATAATAAAAATATAATAAAGTAGAAAAAGTGAAAGAAGAAAAATACATCTAAAAAATAGGTTGTGGAGATCCATTAGCTGTTTTGAAGAGGGAATAACATAATGGAAAATGATATTTCAGAAAAATTAATCTGGGAATGGTGTGGAAGATGGATTGAATTGGCAAAGACCCAATGTAAGAAGACCAGCTTGCAAACTAATAAGGGTCGGGTCATAGGGAGTATGGGAAGGAAAGAGCCAATTTTAGAGGCTTGGTGTTGAAAAGGATGATGGAGAAGAAAGAGAAAAATACCAGAAATGATCCCAAGATTTTAAGGCTAATTAAGTGCGAGAATGACAACAAATATACTAGTATACTGAACACTCTTTGAGCCAAGTTTCTTTGCATCAGCTGTCTCATTTACACCTAACAACAATCCTATAAATTATTTTCTTAATATTTCTGTTTTGCAAATGAGGTCATAGAAGATCAGAGAAGTAAAATGACTTGTCCAAGATCACACAAAAAAATATGAGTTCAGATAATTTTTAAATTAACTGGATCAATGGATGGATGGGTAGATAAGGCGGAAGAAATGTAGGCTTATATAATGTCAAAGTAGAAAAGAGGGAATTTCAAGAAGGAAGTTTCAGATATATTAGAAGTAAAGAAAGAAGGGACCTGGGGAAAGCACTAGATTCTGCAAGAAGAAGGGGTCACTGGTTCTCTTTGAGAAGGCCATTCCATTCAGGTAATGGGAAGTAGGCTCAAGCTTCAGGGGAGGCTGAGGGGCTGGGACATTGTGTGGCTCATCTATGAAATGACAGCTCAGACCATATAGGAGATAAAAAAAGCATAAATGTAAAGAATATATTTCATAATAGAAGGAGGGGTGATATAACAATAAAGGGGAAGGGGGAGGATGGGAAGGAGAAATGGAAAAAGGAAAAGAAATTATTGGATAAGAATGAGGACACCAGACTGTCTGCACTTGAGTCCCAGCTCCATCACCCTGTGACCCTGAGAAAATTCTATAACATTCTTCACCTCCTCTGTAAAATGGGGAGCATAGTAATAACCTCCATCTCACCGGCTTCATGGGAGGATGAACTGAAGAATGTAACACATTGTGAATCAAAACTGGGCAGGGATCCTTATGTCTTAACTGCCACAATAAGTGCCATTTGCTAGGAAAGAGCCACAAGCTTTAAGTCAAGAAACTGCGATAAGTCACTTGGAGAATGTGCCCCAAGAAAGTACAGCTGAAGTCCCAACATTGCACCTCTAGGGAGAGCAAGCGGTCAGCTCTTTTAGGTCAGTTCTCCCATTCTTCAGAAGAAAATAGATTTTGTGCAAGACACTATGCTGACTTTGTTAGTTGGACCTTCTGTGGTTTGCAATAAATAAAGCATATTGGGTTGTACTGTTGTTGTCGTTGTTGTTGTTTTTTACCAGAATTAATAAACAGAAGCTGCCCATTAAAGCAAAGTTAGAAGGAGTTTTGGAGAGTGGTTAGAGGAGCAAAGTAATGAAGCCCTTGAAAAATCCAAGGGCACAGATGAAGATCCATCAGACCCCAGCAAGCACCCTGAACCCAATGCCCTTTCTCTATTCCAGAAAGTTTTATGCTGTTATAATTGATGCTTGGAGAAGTTTGCACACTGCAGACTCAGCATGAGGGATCCTAAAAGCCTTATTAACCCAGCCACTTAGCCTTACTGAGCACAGCCCCTACCCTGGCTATTTTGACTCAAAACTAGCTCAGTCCCCAAATGTCCCTGTGTTAAGATGAAGAGGTTCAATTTAAGGCCTTTCTCCAGTGGGTTCTCTTCCCAAATCCCCCTGCCTCTCTAGCGCTGTCTGCTGGCAGGTTTTATTGGCGTTCAGCCTGCTCTCTGCCCGCTCTTCCCCTTTGGGATCATGTACAGTGGGGCCTTGACTTACGAGTTTAATTCATTCCGAGACCGAGCTCGTTAACTCAAATTACTCTGTCAACTCAATGCAAAAAATCGGCTGAGAGACAGCTGGTATCTCAAAAAACTCGTTAGTCGGGACACTCGTAAGTCAAGGCCCCACGGTAACTTTCCAAGGAAGTTTTCTCTTAGGCTGAGCCATCAGGAAGATTGCATGTCCGGGATCGATTCTGCATAGTATAAAGATCCGTCTGTACACCAGACAGTAGAGGCTTCCATTTGCAAGATAACTCCTTTAGGATGGTTGGAAGCCCACTGGGGCAGGGCAGCAAGCAGTTTAAGTAAGAAAGTAAAAAACACAAAACAAAAACAGATGATGAGGGGTGTGCTTTTCCAGGCTAGAATGGGCTTTCTCTTTCTGTGTTAATGAGCCTTATTGGGCACAGCTGGATAGTTGCCTACTTTGGTGGGGAGAGGGTTGTAAAGAGCACTTTCCACTAAAAACATTACCCTGCTGGCAGGAGGGGCCCCATGGAGACACTGTCAGCCTGATACAGTCTCTCCAAGGATAGAACTTTAAATGTGCTTTGGAGATAAGACTAAGAACAGTCATCATCATTTGTGTTCTAATAATAATTATTCAATTAAATGACACTAATAATTAAATTATAAATAAATACATAAATAAATAAATAACAGCTAACATTTATGGAGTACCATCTATGTTTAGGTACTCAGCTAAGTACTTACATACGTGATGTCTAATTAAAGGCTCCAAATTTTGGAGCTATTATAATTCATCTCATATAACTAAGGAATTCCCAGCGATCTTCACTCAACCCTCAGAGGCACATATATCATTTTGCAGATAAGGAAACAGCCTCAGGAACCTTGTTTTCTTTGGTGAATAATTGGCAGAACCAGGATTCAAATTCAGGTCTCCTGACTCTATATGATTTTATTGGGAGAGAAGAGGTGGCGAATATTCATTAAATGCCTCTGTGTGTCAGGCCTGGAGAAAAGAGTTTATTGTGCATTGTCTCAGTTCTCAGTCAGGAGGGTGTTGCTTTCCCACCTTACAGATGAGGAGACTGAGACTCAGAGAGGGGAAGCCATTGGAAGAAAGTCACACAGGTAGGGATAGAACTGGGGCCTATAGCTTCCCATTCTATCCTGTAGGTTTCTCCCATTTCAATAGGAGAAACAATACCATGTGATTTCCCAGCAGGGACAGTGAGAGGGTGATTCTGGCCTTGACCCTAGGACTTAGAATAGTTAAATTGTTGGTATTAATAATTGAACAGGCTGCTAGAAATGTGATTCTGCCCTGGAGGGAAGATCAGACATGACCAAGAATTCTGGAAGGACCAGTTCTATCCTATCAAAAGAAATTTGGAGCCTTTCATCTTACTTGAAGGCTAGAAGTTCCAATTTCACTTTGAAAGTAACAACTTGCTGGACCAACCTGTTATTCCTGCCTGCCTCTGCCAGGTCACAGTCCTCAAAACAAAGGTCTCAGAACATGTTCATGTCACAGCACTTTCGAAGGAGATCACTGTCCAGAGCAAAGCTCAAGTCCTGGGAAGGAGGGTTTGAATTGTAGAGTTGAATTTCCATTTACCTGGAGTCTTGTGCTTTGGAAAAGTATTACTGGTTTGTCATTCTGGACTGTCACCAGTGACACCTCCAGGCTCTGAAAGGTTACAGGAAAATAATAGGCCTTCTGGCAGTTTCCAGCCTGGTTATATTTCTCACCTGGGCCAGGATTGTGTATGCGCTTTTTATTCGTGACAAGATGAGAAGAGCTGGTTAAATAAGAATCAGCTGCTCTTTATACATCTGCTTTTCTGATTGATGGCATCAGAAAGCCATTCATCTGGTTTGAAGATAGACAGGTGGTTGCCTTCACTACACTGTGGGCTTTTGAAGATCTCCCTGTGATGTGATTACAGCAAATACTTAGCTTTTGCTCCAGGGAATAAGGTTGACCTTTGATCCTACTCCTCATTTAAAAAGCACACATCTTGCCTGGCCCAGTGTGACTCAGTGGTTGAGCATCGAACTATGAACCCAGGAGGTCATAGTTCAATTCCCAGTGGGGGCATATGCCCTGGTTACAGGTTCGATCCCCAGTAGGGGGCATGCAGGAGTCAGCTGATCAATGATTCTCTCCTCATATTGATGTTTCCATCTCTCTCTTTATTTCTGAAATCAATAAAAATATATTTTTAAAAATAAAAATAAATAAAAATTACACATCTTGGAAAATGAACCAACCTGAGAAGATGCTGGAAGCTACATTTGCTGCTGAGGTTGGTTGTCAAACCAATTTAACTGGCCTGATTTACCTAGAGTTCTGTTTTTTTTTCTGATTAAAACTGAGGACCTTTAAAGTCTTTTTTTTCCCCTCTGACCATCTCTAGAGGACATATGGTCTTTTGTGAGTTCCAATGGGAATCCCAGAATCATGCCATGACTGTGGGTTCCCAATGAAGAAAGTGCATTTAACAAAGTGACAATTATAAGATATTCAAGAGCGTTGTCCAAACTGAGAGTGCATGTTCTTTACCCTTCTCATTCATTCATTCCATTGTTTATTCATTCGACATTCATAGAGAACACATCATATGCCAGTTCTGTGGCGGGAACTGGTGATAAGGAGGTGACCAAATTATATTACCTGACTCCAGTATCTTATAAGGCTAAACAGACAAGGCAGGCACCATTGTTAGGATAGGATGAAAGGGCCTGGACGTGCAGCCACTTTGGAAAAGTGTTTGGTTTGGCTTTGATAAGTACCCTCAGACAGTTTTCCAAAGTGGTTGCAAAGAAGGCAGAGTGGGGGCTTCTGAGAACCTGGTTGTGTTTTATTTCTTGAACTCAGTGCTGTTTGCATGGCACCTGTGGAAAACACTGAGCTGTATCCTGAGGCTTTTGCATACTTTCTATAGTGTTTGGTATAATTTAAATGAAAAATAAAGAAATAAGGTGTTAGCTTTGGGCTCTTTGGGAGAATAAGATTGAGGAAGGCTTTCAGGGGGAGATGATGTTTGAACTGGGAGTTGAAGGATCAATAGGAAGTTAGGTAGACAGAAACTGGAATGGGAATTGCTTACACAGACCCTCGTTAGGAAGGAGGCCATAGAGTCAAGGGAGCTGGCCATAGAGGCTTGGGAGAGCTATGAGTTGCTGAAGCCCAGGGTGTGGGGCTAAGGGGGTGGGAGGGGCTGCAGGGAAGGGCCTGGACTGTTTCACAGACAGTATGCTCTGAAGACAGTGGGAACCCTGAGAGATTTTTAAGCAGCAGGGTGACATTGTCAAGCCTGAGTTTCCCAACAATCAGCATGCCTGTATGGGAGTGCAGGATGGGAGACATTTAGGCAACTTTGCAACAGTCCCAGAGAGGAAGGTATCCCATTCCAGGTACTGAGGGAGGAGAGGAGGAGACAGATCAAAGATCAGGAGATATCATGCAATCAGTGAGACTTGTTAATAACTGCAAGGTGGAGGTTGGGGGAAGAGATGGGGAAAAAATCAGGTCTTTCTTCCAGCCCAGACTCTAGTGAGAATCACTTAGAAACACTTAGAACACTTGAGCCTAAGAACAGATTCCCTTTATTACATCAAATCACGAAGATTCTCTCGTTAGTCATTCCAGAAACATCTACTTCATGCCCATATGTGCCAGTCAGTGCTGGAGTTTCTTAGGATATCCAGATGGAAGGATATCGTACCTCAAGCATACACCTGTAGAGTGTGAGGAGATAGTAGGTCTGATTCTCTCTGCCTTAAACCTCAGACAGTATGTTTGAGTTTATGCAGTGGTGTAGATTCCTTATGTGATTCAAGGTCAGTTCCCCAGACCTTGCAGTGACAGTGATATGGCATTCCCCAAATCCCATGCAGAAAGAATCTTTCTTTCCCCTTGAATAGTTTTGAGCCAAGTGCATAACATTGCGTGAATGTTTGAAAACTTCTCCTGGTTCTCAGAATGCAATTCTGATGGTGCTGAAGGCTGTCAATTAAATGAAGATTTAGATAAAGGCTGTGTGGGAGAGAGAACGCAATATTCTTAAACCTGATAATGGTTTCCTTCTGTCTGTTTGAAACTCTGGAATAATCCTGATTGACTGGCTCTCTGCTTTGGGCATTCCCATTTACTGGACAATTTAATAACATTTAAAATGTTTGACAACCTTTATTTAGGGGCAGATATCCCCATTGGAGTTGGTAAGTATATTAATGCTGTACAGTTAAAAAGGAGGAACCAGGATTTTAGTTTCTTTTCATATTCAGAACATGTCTCTGCATGTGGAATAGCAAGGAGCGCAGAAGGGGTGAGAACAGGCTCTCACATTATATTAAACATGGGGAACATGTAATGATTGTCATGCGCTGTGCCTCGTGCTAAGTGCTTTTCTCATATCACCTCATTTACTCCTCCCAAAGGCATTGAGGTGGATGCTATGACTATACCTGTGCTATGCAGGTGAAGTAGCTAAGGCTGATAGCTATGCTGCTAATTAGCTGTGGGCTGGTGGTTCTCCGTTCTGTGCTCTGGGCTACTGTTTGGGCTTCGGGAACTGAAGAGGGAATTTAAAAAGAAATCCAAAACAACTTCCCACTATATCAGAGGAGTCATCTGCCCATTCATTCATTCATTTATTCAACACATGTATTGAGTGTCCGCTATGTGCCAGGTATGGTTCTAAGCACCAAGAAGGCAGCAATGGACACCGCCAAGTCCCTGAAGGATAAAGAGTAATAAGGATGCTTATTTCCATAGTGGTGGAGTATTGTGTGTGAGGGTCTCCAGGAGAGGGGACATTTCAACTGACACCTGCCTGAAGTGGAGGAGACAGGCATGTGGGTCTGTGGGGGAAGGAATATAACAGGTAGAGCGGAGAGCAATCAAGTATATGTTCCCTGGTATATTCCTGAAATAGTGAGGCAACTACAGTGGCTGGACCAAGAGTTGGAGATGAGATCAAGAGTTAGATAGGTTAGGCCATGGGGAGGCTTTGGATGTTATTCTGAGAGTGATGAGAAACCATTGAGAGGAGGGCAAAGCAGTGACATCATCTGTTGCTATGTGTAGTAGAGGAAGCCTTAGCAATTTACAGGCTTGCAGAAGCTCACCTCCTCCACAGTCTGTTTTCTTATTTACATACATTACATATAATGTTACATATGTTAACTCTTTTAGTCACACAACAGCCAATAAAATAGGCATTGCTGTCATTCCTTAGTTTAACAGTGGGGAAACTGAGACTCGGAGTGGGCAAACTGGGAGTGGAAACCATGTTGGAAATAGTCAAACACAATAGGAGGTATGAAGGTGGGTAGAGGCATTCCAAGCAGAGAAATCAATCAGAGATTCAAAGACATAGGTAAGATGGAGAGAGAATGGCTGACTGTTCAAAATGGCTAGAGAGGGAGTGGTGCATCTGGTTGCATTTGAATGGTGTTTCTGTGCACCCTTGGCTCTACTGTGTGTGTGTGTGTGTGTGTGTGTGTGTGTGTGTGTATTAATAAGATGATGAGATAGGAGTCTGGAGAGAAAAACACGTTTGTACCTGGTTGCTTTTATTTTTTCAATATCTAGATAAACTTTATTTTTCAGAGCAGTTGGAGGTTCAAAGATTTCACATACTCCTTGCTCACATATGGGTACAGCTTCTCCCACTATCAAAATCCAGCACCATAGTGGTACATTTGATAAAATTAATAAACCTTCATTGACACATTATTACTCAAAGTCCATAGTTTACCTTAGGCTTTACTCTTGGTATTGTACCTTCTGTGGGTTTGACAAATATATAACATGTATCCACCATTATAGTATCATATAGAATAGTTTCCTACCCTAAAAATCTTCTGTGCTCTGCCTTTTCATTCTTCCCTCCTCCCTAACCCCTGGAAATGACTGATCCTTTTATTATCTCCACACTTTTGCCTTTTCTAGAATGTCATGTAATTGGAATTATAGCTTTTCAGAATTGCTTCTTTTACTTAGTAATATGCATTTATGTTTTCTCCCTGTCTTTTCATGGTTTCATAGCTCATTTATTTTTGTTGCTGAATAATATTCCATTGTCTGAATGTATCACAGTTATTTATCCATTCTCCTACCAAAGGACATCTTGCTTTCCTCCAAGTTTTGGCAATTATGAATAAAGCTGTTATAAACATGTGTATACAGGTTTTTGCATGGACATACATTTTCAACTCCTTTGGGTAAATCACAAAGAGTGCAATTGCTGGATCAAATAGTATATTTATTTTTGTTGGAAACTGCCAAAGTTTAACAATAATGTGAATTTTAAAAAGCAGAAAGTGAGATTGTATTCATTCTATAGGTTGTAACCAGGTTGACTGAGGTTCTAGGTTCAGAGGAAGCTGTTGGAAAAAGGGAGGGGAAAAAATGGTGTCGCAGAAATAACAGGAGCCAGGGAGCCTCAATGAATTGAATATACTGGTTTGTCTAGGACTAAGAACCCAAAGATAATCATGGATCAGGTAGATATAAGTAAAACAATCAAATAATATGGGAATGTGGAAATTTTGTGCCAAAAGTGACTTAAGTCAAAGCAGACAAATATGGGTATATCAGGAGTAATATTTAGTATTTTTACCAACAAAATATGGCATAGGAACCACCAATCATGATAGCCATCTGCTGAAACCACCCATTATGGGCATTTCTGTGCTTGCAAGGGTGTGGGGGGAATCCACAAGGGAGCACCAATTGGCCAGAGTCACTCAGTGGCACAGGGACTAATCTTCCAGCAGGACCTGGAAAAACAGGAGTGGTCCGAGGCCAGGGGCAAAGTAGAAGAAGAAGAGACTTAGGGACCAGAGAAAACCTGCTGGAGGGTTGAGTTATATTTAATCCCACTTGCTGCATACCTGGAATCAGACAGGAGAGTGGCTTCAGACATAAATTATGTATACACATGAACAAAGACAGAAAAGGAGCACAGAAAAATGAAAACAGTTTGATTTGTAGGGCTTTCAGCATCATGGATGCTTTTTTTCCTTCCTTTATTTAGAGGTTTGTTGATGCTGCTACAATTTTGTTCCGGCAATAAAAGTAAAATATATGTTGATGTTCACAAAGATGAGAAAAGCCTTTGGAAGGATGTAACTGGTTAGAATTTAATATTCGTTAGGTTTTAAAAATCGATTAAATTCATTGAAGAAGTCAGAAAAACAAACCAAATACCATCTTCCTTCTCAAGAACGTGGCAATGGCCCCTTCAAGCAGGCCCAGTCTCTGTGATGAGCCCGTCATTTCGAGTGTGACATTTCATGCTGGGTGGATACAGCTATCCATTTTCTTTGTCTCCTTTCTTCCTGCTTGTTGTTCATGCTGACCCAGTGAGGTTGGCATCAAGCTCTCCCCTCCCGGTGCTGTAGTGAGAGATAGTCCTGAGGACACATGCATCATCCATTGCAACAGATTAGCTCTGATCACAGCCTAATTACGTGAAGTGCAGCCAAACCCCTTATTTATGCTTTTCTGGGGATAGGAAAGAAGAGCTAGGAATGGGTAATTGAGGGACATTAAGAAACAGACTAAAATAATTGCTTGCTGTGCTTTAATATGAGCACTATTAATGATGCATTATTGTAGGCACTGAGTAAAGAGCTTACTGCCAGCTCCTTCATGTGCGGCATTCAGCAGACCCTTCTTCCCAAGTGGGGGATTAGTGCAGGTACCTCCATGGGGAAAGCCTGGCTATCAGCAGGAGCAACTTGTAGGCAGTCCAGCCTGTCAAGTTGCTGCAGGGGAACTGTGCAACTCAAAAAAGGATGCTAAATGCATATAGGAAGCTCTATGCCTTACGGCTAGTTTATGGCAAATATATGGGCACATCTGCCTTATATTCTTTTGGTAATAAATGCAGATTGTAGAAACCTGGCTTATGTTTAAGAACACAAAGTATTGGGGGAGAACCTCAGTTAGGGAATAATGAGTTAATATTCGGGTCTTCACACACAGAGATGTGCATCCCATCAAAATATCTAATAGAGACAATTTAAGAAAAACTAATGTATGCCCTTCACTTAGGTGACTCATCCAATCTGCACTGTCTAATATAGTAGCTACTAGCCACATGTGACTATTTATGTTTAAATTTTATGTTTAAATTAGAGAAAATTAAAATGTAACAGTTAGTTCCCCCAGTTTTAGAAGGTATAATTCAAGTGCTTAATAGCCACATGTGGCTACTGGCTACCAGATTATACAATGAAGATATAGGGCATCTCCATTATTAGAGAGATCTGTTAAGGCTGCACTGGGTTAAATGGTGGTAGACTACATTCTCAGAAAAATGAGTTAAGAACAGATATTCTGGCATAAAAATGTCTCCTTTGTGTATTGCGTGTAAAGAAGTTACAAACCTTTATGATATTAATGTTACTTAAAAGCAAATGCAACACTCACACTTTTTGTATGAGTGTAAATACAATAAAGTGGAAGAATATTCATCAAATGGTTAGCAATAGTTGTCTTGAGAAGGAAGAAGTGGACATTTACTTTTTAGTTTCTCCACTTATGTATGGGCTGAATTTATTTCAATGAGAATGCAGTACTTTTGTACTAAAAAAAGAGATTAATTTGATGAGGTCCCATGAAGACAATTGAGACACATAAATGGGGAGTTTTCTCTCTTTAGGTCTTTAGTTGATTAAAGTCTGTTTATTAAGACCATCTGAGTGGGGTTGACCAGATGGCCCTTTAAAGAAGGGGCATTGTGGGAGGGGGAAGGGGTGGTTCATAGTAAATCCATCCCTGATGCTCTCAAGACACACCAACAGTCATGCCATCGTTGTTTCCTTGTCTTGAATGTTCTGTTCTGGTAGGAAGACAAAAACACTTTATAATCAATTCTTACTATTAATCTTTTGTTGAGTCAATAGAAACTTCTGCTATGGAATGTAGCAGAAAAACACTGGGCTTAAATGTCAAAGAGCATTTGGGAGACATATACAGCCACAGATACATGCCAGTCAAGGAGGGCTTCTCTGCCATTTAGGAGGGAATAAGAAGATGTCTTCCAGGCTGGTGTGTGTGGGTGTGTGAGGTGCCCTTATCTATCCTGTCCTAGAGAATTTACCTCTGTGCTGGCTTATGTACTATGTGAATAAAGCATGGACATGGAGAAGAAATACTTTCTTTTTTCTTTCCCTTTAGAAATTCATCTCTGTCCTCCAGAATCCCAGACTTTCTACTCAGGGGTAGAATCACTTGAACTCTGAGGACAGTTGTGCTGCCTCTGCTTCTGGAGCTATGAACTATGGCCCACTGGGCAGAGACCCTTGACCTTTGAAATTCGGTGTCACCCTACCTCATAGGGTGGTTGCTCAATGTTAAAGGGAGAGGAAGGGTGATGTGGGGGTTCGGCAGTGCTTGGCACATAATAAGTGCTACATAAAAAATGTTGGGTGTCACTCCAAGTAGTATTACTTTGTGCTAAGCAATATTGCAAAGCATTAAACTATTACCTGTTCTTGTGGATGTGTACCTCCTCCACAGATGAAAGGACTGTCATTGTAGGATAAGAGTGTACTGCCACACTTCTTTCTATCTTTTTGGGTCCCTGACTGTGACCTTCACCATCTAATTGGTAAACTCATGCCAAGTAACTGGTGCCTGAGTGTGGGAGCTGAATGCTGCACAGGGGGAGCTGCCAGTCAGGGAGCCCAGTGCATTCCCAGGATACTGTCAGTGCAGTAGGTGGGTTATAGGCATCCGCCATGACTCTGAAGCATAGCTTTCTGAGGGAGAAGGCTGGAAGTCTTTCCATTTTGATGGCAGGAAGAAAGGATCCACATTTTTCTTGCAACTTTCCTTTAAACAGCCTCACTCAGTGTTTTTTTTCCCAATGTTTTTTAAAAGAATGGAAAATTTTGTTCATTTTGACTATTGACTGTACTTAGAATTTCACCTCTTGAAAATAGGATTTACTTTTTCAAAGTGACAGATTTTTATATGAAATAGTAACAACATGTATTTTTAGTATATATGATTCATAAGCATTTAATACACAGGTATTTATGCATATGTGCATAATTATGTGTATATGTATATATGTGTGTGTGTATCTATGCATACACACTCAGGGTTGATCTTCCTTAAGGACTCTGTGGTTTTTTGTTTTTTTTTTTATTAGTTAAGGTATTACAAATGTGTCCTCATCCCCCCCATTAACCCCCAACCTCCCCCACACACACAAACTCATGCTCCCATCCCCCTGTTGTCCATGTCCATTGGTTTGGCTTATATACATGTATACAAGTCCTTCAGTTGATCTCTTCCCCTTACCCCCGCCCTCCCCTACTTTCCTTCTGGGGATTGATAGCCTGACTCTGTGTTTTTGAATGCACTAAATGTATCTGTAACTCCCACATCAGTACTCACAGCACTTCCGTGGTCATCTGTGGACATTCACAGAGCGGTGAAAACTGAGTTGTTTCATAGGCATGTTTCAAGTGGAGGCCGAACAGGGCCATGCTCTGCCTTCTTATTTTGGCTCTCATAGTGCAAACAAGTGTCCTTTTGGTGGGTTTTAGTACCTTTTTTAAAACATTTTTGTGCTTTTTGTTGGTAATTTTATGTATAAAATGACCCAGGCGTAATGCTGAAGGGCTGCCACGTGTCCTAAGCACAGAAGGCTGTGATGCGCCTTGTGGAGGAAATACATGTGTTAGGTAAGCTTCATTTAGGCTTGGATGTTGGCTCTGAGTTCAGTGTTCATGAGTCAACCTACATACATTAAATAAGCCAACTTTTTACATATTAAATATAAACAAAAACATGCATACGTGGGTTACAGTATATTGATTGGTTGACAGAAATGTTGTGACCAGAGGCTCCTAACCTTGTGTTTCCATCAGAAACATTGGTTCACTGTTTGCTAATTTGTTCATGGTAACTTTATTGACCATAACTGCCATGAATGAGAACCAATTGTATATGTAGATTTCCTTAAATCCTTCCAGAGCCTTTATGAGAGGGGGTAGACTACGGTGCTCTATTTCCTGGATTGTGGGCCTGTCACAATGCCCCTCTCTGCCCATAGCCTTTGCACATCTGATTTTGTCAAGGTCCATAGCTGCTGAGGAACCTGCTCAGGGAACTTGGTGTGTGTTTGTCTTTAGGTGTCTTTTCATCTTTCTAAGTTCCTGCAACCAGAGATAAACTTAGGGGAATGGATGGCTTATCATTCATTATACCAATTATGCCACAGGGAAATCCTTTCTGTATGCATTCAATATTAGAGCCACTTCAAATGCAAGGTCCCTGGACCACTGCACAGCAAGGCAATTACCAGTACTGCCTCTCTGATGGACACATGGCCACACACTGTGTTTATTGCTTCCATAGGAGAGATAAACTTGAGTGAGTACTTTGAGCTTATCTCCCATTCTCTATTGGGTCGGCAGTAGGCTGTAGGAGACAGCACAGGCATTAAGCCAGACTCACTTGCACTGGAGTCTGAGTTCTTTTACACAACAATAGAAAGCAATCTCAATCTCTCTCTCTCTCTCTCTCTCTCTCTCTCTCTCTCTCTCTCTCATTATAACCTGGGTACTATGATAAGTGAGGCATCACACCAAAATGAGGATAGTACTATTAACACCCCCATTTTTCAAATGAGAATACGGAGGCTTACAGAAGATAAATTGTGTGCCCCAGATTACACAGATGAAAACTGGTGAAAGCAGGATTGACGTTAGGTCGCTTAACCCCAGAGCCAGCCTTCCTTTCCACCAACCGAATGGTGCTATTCCACACCCTTGAGCATCGGGTCCTTATCAGAATGGGTGATGACTCCAACAAAAAATCAATATAAAATTGCATTGTGCAGGTTCTGTCGTTGAATTCAGTAACAGGGCTTAGTCTCTTCTGTAAACATCTGTTCTCCTCTTGCTCCCAGGTCAACTCTGAGCATTCGGGTGTTTCCAAATTGACAAGGAATTTCTTCTGGGACTTGTGTCTTTAGAAGTGATTTACTAGTAATATCAACTTATTCATATTGTCACACCTACTTGCAGCAGAAATGAAAGAGGTATTGAAACTTAGAACGCCAGTCCAGTCTCTAGTTACACCCTTAGCTGGGTACCCCATAAAGCAGAGGGCTCATATGTTCATATGATACCCAGAAAAACATGAGTGAAGCAGGGAAGGAGGATGTGAAGAGGTGCTATTGAGTTGAACAACTCCAAATGCAACTGATTGATGATAGGTTTGCAGGAACCCTCCCTTGGGAAGCCTGCCTCCCAGGACTGTGGGGTCAAGAGAAGAAGGAAGGATTTATTCACTTATTCATCATCCCCATCTGTTATTGGCTAAGTGTTCACTCAAGGGGCTTTCTTTTCCTTCTACCCTTGGGTTGTGAGTGCATGAATGAGGCACCTCTATAGAACCAAGAAGGAAGCCCTAGGGCAGGGGTTAGGAACCTCTTAGGCTAAACAGGAGCTGGGTGCTGTCACATTGCCCCGACCTGAAGGGGGCCAGAGCCACTCAGAGCATAAGCGAGGCCAGGAGGCCACGTAGCAGTGCATACCCAGTGTTTGAGGCAGTCATGAAATTGCAGTCACTGTCCCGCCTCCATCCATGCCCCTGCAGCACATGCCTGCTTACCATGTCCCTGTTCCTTACTTTTCTCTACCTCTGCCCTGCCATGGCAGGCATTCACACTGTTGTTAGGGAGCCTTTTCAATCTTTTATGCCCTACTTTCAAAGCTGTCTCAAAATGAGATAAGTTTAAGCCTAATATAATTTTTCAGAAACACCTGTATTTGTCTGGCTGACCTAATGTTAACACAGGTTCTCGTCTCTACTTGAATGTTTACTCCATCTATTGCTACACAATTACCAGGGCTGTGATCTGAATCTTTAGAGCTCATCTGTGCACCTGATGCTATGAATACCTGGTAGGCAATGTAGGATGGCTGACATGCCACCTGGGAGACAGGGCTAGGCTACCCAGCAAGTTTACAAAGACTCACAAAAGTCTTTGCAAACCATGGGCTTGTAGCATCTCAGTTCAACTGCTCTGGTGAATCCTGGCACCTAAGATTTTGGTTGTCCCCTGTGTCCCATGAGCCCTAATCACAAGGTGCCCAGGCTGGGAAAGCAAAGTTGACAAGAACAGCCAATCCTAGAGAGGTGTCAAACCCGCCGATAATTAAAGGGCAGCTGGGACACATTGCCAAGTCTATTATTGGTTCCAGTAGACTTGACTTCATTCCACAGGGGACAAAAGAAGTTGACATTTAAGCATTCAGGGTTTGTGCTGGCATAAGGGAAATGGTTCTTACCCCAAAGCTACAACTCAGGGACAGCCATTTGGGTGGTGATTTTCCTTTTAAGCAAGAGGCTAGGCTATTTGTTTCAAAATTACCTGGGATGGCATGAAAAATAAAGAGATTTTAGGACCCTGCTTCTGAGGCAGAATTCCTTGTTGGGTGGAGGGAGTGGGCAAGGCTTCTGTATTTTAACAAGCATCCTGAATGATTCTGGTGCTCACTGCCATAGTGTAGTCAGCAAGTTAGGCCTCCTGGAGTACTTGAAGTTGTGTCATGGCACAGCACCATCTGGGAAAAAACAGGAAAAGTCAACCAGTGTCCATGCCAAAGGGGCGCTGAGCCCTCGCTTTGCTGTACGATTTGTGTCTCTTTGGACCTTTAGCGAGTCCCAGGACACCTGTGGATCCGAGTTTTCCCCTGTGGAAAGTGGAGATGATAATAGTGCCTGTTATTATCATAGGGGTGTGGAGGATTAAATGAGCTGTACCGAGGGTGTGCCAAGCACAGTGGCTTCCTTCGGACTGCATTGCTTTCATTACCATCCACATCAAAGGGGCTGGATCAGCTGGGCCCATAGGCTATGCATGAGCCGCAGATCAGAAAAACCCGAGAATCGCTTTTAGGACTTACTGAGGCTCAGATGTGAGCCATGCTTTCCAAAGGCATGACAGGAAACCTACTAGGGACCATCGGCATCTCTCAGGAATGCCATTCCTCTCTGGTGGGCTTTGGGCATGGTCAGACACAGGGACAGTGTGCTGGATAACACCGAACTTCAGACCCAAGGACAGCTTCCTCAGACACCCAGTGTAGACCAGACGAGCCCTGCCCTGGTCTTTCAAACCCAGTAGGTTATATTGCCCTATCCAGCTCTTGAGAAATGGACATGGGTATGATCTATCTTATCCATGACCACATTAATAAAGTCTAAGAAAAAATAGTGGGTCTTTTAGGACTTACCCATTGAACCTTTTATTTTAAATGACATATTCTAGTACTAGCATAATTGTAATTCTGATAACATTACTTGTAATACTGTCTTCAGTCCTTAGAATTAATTTGACTGGAAAAATTCCAGAAGGACTTAAATGTTTCTCATTAAAAGCATTATAGATAACATATTGGACATTCTAACTAATTGTAATATCACCCAATGTAAAGCTAACCAATTAAGAGGCAGTTTCTTCTCCTGTGATTAGTTGGCAAACTTTCCATACGAGAATGGCCTCTAGAATCTAGATCCATTAAGCACAGATAATTTGACTGAACCATTTGCCACCCCCCCCCCCCCCACACACACACACACATCATTACTCTCTTTAGTGAGAGATATCCCAGCCAGGTTGGTAGGCTTGCAGACACATGTTCCAAACTCTAGTTAGGGAGTTGACAAATGAATCTCTGTAAGAGGCTTATGTGCTAAATATTTCTTGTAGCCCATTTGTCAGAGATGTATTCTGTTTTCTCAGTATGGAAAATTCCTTGCTATTTGTACATCTTTCCTTTAAAAAATAAAGAGAAGCCATCATGCTCTCTTCATTCTCGACCTGCCTGAAGGAGCAAATACAGATGGGAAAACAGTCCCTGTTGGGTAATGGCTGCTTGTGGCAGGGTTTCAGATTCTGCCTGGATTTCTTGAGTCACCGAGTATATGGGGCTTCTGGCTGGACTGTCCACTCCCTGTGCCTGGGAATTTATTGGACAGGTTTAATAAAGCAAAGCAGGGATTTGCCAGCTGCCACCAGAGTATTTGACCTAATGCTGAATTGCAAATGCTTCCCCAATCAGAATATTTGAAAGTCATTTAGAGGGATCAGGAAATAACCGAAAGGTTGTATAGGAGAGTTAGAACAACAGTAGCTATGGCCTGGTATTAAGAAGGAACTGCGTCTTTCTTGTTCCTTCTATTTACTTTCCTGCATTGAATTTTCCTTCAGGCACATATGCGTACAAAATGAGAAAAACATAACTTGAAACAAAATCAAAGGCAACAGCAACTCTGGAGTCAATGGAAAGTTTACCTCTACAAGGAAGTGTGAGTTTACAGGTTGTGCAACTGTATACTGCCCAGGTTGGATGTACCTGGATGCAGCAGGACAGATGTATACATGACTGGCAAGTGGAAGGGCAGATGGGGCTATATTTAGGGGGTTAGCTTTCAACAGAGTCTTAGAATGGGCCAGTTATTTGTGGTGTTCAGACTGGCTTGTAATTTGGGGTAGTGGGGTATGAAACTTAAAGACACGTCCATGGATTTCCCTTTAATAAATCATCTTCTCTAGTAGTCATTTTTCATCAACAGGCAATTCAGTAAAAGTTAAGAGTTGAGCATAATGTTGCATATCATTTTGGAACATCTGGTCCTAATATGTAGTAACAGCTGTTTAGTACCTGAGATATAAACAAAGCATTTTTCCGATGGGTGACACTGTTTATCCTCCTGGAGGCATAGCATCATTGAAGTAGGTCTGCTTCCCAGTGTTTCCTGTTATGGGTAATAGTAATGGCAACAATATCAATAATGCAGTGTTGATTATCATATATTGTTTTACTTATATGCCAGACACTGAGCCAACCATCAGCCTTTTGTCAACATTTATTGAAGAAAAAAGTTATAAAGCTAGAGAGTGGCTCTGCTGAAAGTCGAACTGAAGTCTGTTCAATGCCAAAGCTAATGTTCTTTTACAATTATAATAAATTGCTCCTAAGTAAGGCAAATGAGAAAAGGACACAACTGTATATGTCATAAATGACAAAGATAACAGAAGGGAATTCAGAAGGATTTTTTTAATGGTCTTGTTTCAGAATGTAAGGCTCATTTTTGCCATTGTATTGTATTGCATTGTATTGTATTGCAATACATTGTATTGTATCGCAATACCAGGTGATGGTATTATACCTTGGTCACATGAGCCAATCAATAAGCCTTGTTTCATCACTTTAAACTCAGTTCATTATGTTATGATTGCTATGATTACCCCTTCAAGTCATCTCTAATCACCATATTTCTATCAATGTTCGGTGTGTGCTCTGTATCTATGAGTCTGTTTCTCAGATTCCAGATTTAAGTGAAATCATATTGTATTGTATTTGTCATCCTCTGTCTGACTTATTTCACTTAGCATAACACCCTCTAGGTCCATCTATGCTGTTGCTGTCAAAATATTGCTAAGAGAGATATCAGGTTACTGCCTATCCTTTCTTCTAGGAGTTTCCCAGTATCATTCTGACTCTTCTGTCACTCAGTTCATATCCAATCCCTTTGCCTCATATTGTGTATTCACTTTCCTACCCACACCTCTGAAATAATCGTCCACTGACTTCCATAATTTTCTCTTTCATCTTCCTTGGAAGATGTCTCTTATAAGCCTTGGTTCCATTCTCGCTGAAACAGTCCTTCCATTGAATTACCTAGCCTCACTGATTTGCCATTTTCTATAGACTTCTTTGTGATTTTCAGGGTAGGAGGAGATATCGTATTTCACTTAAGAAAGGAAATGTATTTTACTTCTTTTGTTCTCCCTCAGTACCTAGTAAAATACCTGGCCCCAAGTAGGAATTTGACAGATCTATGTGGTTGATTAGTTTCCTTCTCCCATTATTTGTCCTCACCATCATTTGTCCCTTTCTCTTGTCATTCATTCAACCATTCATTCAGTCAGTCATTGAACACTCACTAAGCTTCATGCTCATGTAGGAGCTGAGAATACTAGTATAACAGTTCTCTGTAGGGGCTCACCAGCAGGAAAAGGAGGTATCTCCAAGGTGAGAGCTTTGGGAATTAAAATTTTCAGTGCAAAAGCATTTATTGGGCACTGACTGTAACTCAGGCACCTCACCAGGCACTGGGTTTCAGCGGTGAAGAAGATGGACACAGCCCTGGTGGAACTCACAAACTAGCAATTAATTAGGTAAGTAATTCCAGAAGCCATGAAGCTTACAAAAGGGAGAATGCGACAGCATACTGCAAATGTTTTTATCCTGTCTGAGTTGGGAGGTGTCTCTTCAAGTTTCTTCTGTATTTAATCTGAAGTTAAAAAATTGGGTGTTTGACAGGTGAAGATTTGACTTTGGATGGTGGACACACAGTGCAATATATAGATTTTGTAACATAGTAACCCACGCCTGAAACCTATATGTTTATGTTGACCAATGTCACCCCAAGCAATCAAATAAATAAATAAACAAACAAACAAATAAAAATTAGGTGTAACAGAGCTAAGCATGATGTGTGTGAGAGGAAGAGGAAGGATGTTCCCATTAGAGTAGACAGAAGGAGGTATGTGGGTTGGTTTAGTGTGTTAATGAAGTCCATGGAATAAAAGTTTTCTTTCTCCTTCAAACCTTCAAAGGGTGCACTCTAGGTCTTGACGAGGGAAAGCAGAGTTAATTATGTTGGTTCTTCTATTTGTATTCTTCTTCCCAGTTAATGATATACTTTTGAAGCTACTGCCCTAAAATTTGTATGATCAAGATTCTAAATAATCTTCTCTTGTAATGGGAGAGGAATGAGCAGAAAATCACACTCCAGATTAGTAAACCTTAGCTTCTTATTGTGACATTGTGGCCCCATGCATCAGTTTAAGGAAATAACCATCTTGATTGGCAGGATTGAAAGCTTATATTTAACTGTTTTGTAAATTGCTCTTTATAAAGATCTCTTTCTTCAAGTCAGACTAAAGACTTCAACTAATATTGTAATTGAATCACTTGGTTTTCATCTCTGATTTAAGGCATTTTAAATGAACAGGAGGTTTAAGTAAATGAAGAGGCATGAAAAGTGTTAGCAGTTCTTCAGATAGTTAGGGAATATCCTCTCCCGCTGTCTCTACTTGTCAAGATTGAAATTCTCAGTTAACTTCAGCATGGCTCGGTATCTGGACTTGAAAATATCTTGATTCTTGTATTCCTAATTCTGCTCCAGAGAAGTCCTTGGATAAGATACACAAAACCAGAGGGGAGCTGTCACTGGGGATTACATAGATGGAGGATATTTAAAATTGCAAAACATTATTAAGAAATATGAGACATGTCAGCCATCTCCTGTGCTAACATTTTTTCAAGTGAATTATTTTGTAGATGTTCAAAGTGGAAGCATACTGGAAAGAAAAAAGATAGGAGGAACCAAATTATTTATAATTATGTATGTGTTGGCGGGACGGGGGCTGCCATCTGAGACACAAATGGATAACAAAGAATACATTATCTCTTTATAGATAGAACATGGCAATAATTGCATAGTTTCTGGCTTCAAAAAGTCATAATCTGTTAATTTGATGGATATCAAAAAGCCATAATCTGTCAATCAGGTGTCAGAAGGAAGAGTGCCTCAGAGCTTTGAAGTGTGATGTTTAGAATGCCACTGATACCTTTATTTTCCTTCTGATAGTAACAGGGAGAAAGGATTCAAACATTCTCAGCATAGTTAGGAAGTGAATATTATTTTAGCTATCTTAACAATTTTACAACTTAAGAGTGGCATTAGATCAGTATGCTGTATTTTAAAAAGTGTAAAAATCACCCTATAGTGAATTAGAGGGAGATAATTTCATTTTAAGATTTTGTTGACATACCCATTGTACCATCGCTTTCTTGTTTTAAATTTGAACAGAACCTGAGATTATTTTTTCATAAATTCCTGTGAGCTATCTATTACTTCTATATACTATATGGATAAGTCCTTGAAACTTCCTGATGGGTAATGAAGAAAATGCTCTGGTCTATCAATGGGATGTCAAATTGATGGAAAGAAGACGTAGAAAAATAGAGCTTTTCCAGAACCCAGTAAGTTTGCCAGTAATAGTGAACAAAGACATCATCCTTCTCTGATAGGAAGAGAAGAATTAAATGCCATTGCCCCTTGATGTTACAAGACGTATTTCAGAGTTGAATGGAGTTGCATATGGCTCACTATAATTACCTCAGTTTAAGATGCTCTTATAGATACTCTAAATTTTTGGTTAAAATATTTCTGGATTCACCTTCTTGCTCACAACAAGTATGGCAAAAGGAACATTGTGTTCTATTGCTGCCTTTCCTCCTGAGGTCCTGCTAAAGTTCAAGTTGAAGAGAGAATTATCCTGCATATCTAGTTTAGCCTTTGTGGCCTCTATCTTTAATCCAAATAACCTAGTTAAAAGCAGAAGGTAGGGAGGGCATCAGTGTTCAGAAGCTAAGAGAAAGGGATATTGCTCTTCCTGCAAAAATCTATTCTGAACCTTTAAGCAGAAGATTGGTTCTTCTCTTTCTCCCCAAGAACAAGCTTCCTTTGGGGCTTGCCCAAACACAGTCACCATGCTATTGCTCAAAAGATGGGGAAAAAAGGGAAGGAGGTAAGATTTGTTAATACCCAATCTGTGCCTGGTAGTATTCTAGTTGCTTTGTATATGAACATTTATTTTATTTTCACAATGATCTCATCCATGTTCATGGTTTCAATTTCATCTACCTTACCACCAATGACTCACCCTTCAGTTTAGTCATCTCCAAGCTCCAGTCCTGTATAACCCACTAGAATATCCCAGTTAACATCCTTCTTTCATGTCTCAATGGACTCAGCATTTCCCAACCCAATATGCGGCCTTCACTCCCATACCTCGTGGCTTTCTATTGTTTCCTACTTCAGTCCACAGCATGACCCATCCAATTTCATTCTTCCCTCATTTTCAAATTTAAATCCTGCCTCCTAAATATATCAGGAATACATTTATTGCTCTCCATCTCCATCACCAGCACTCTAATATGAGCTACCATTATTTTTTGCCTTGATACCAACATGGCCACCCAGCTGGTCTCCCCATAGTCACTCTTACCTTCCTTTTACCTCTTCTCCCCAGCCAGAGTGATCCTTTGAAAGCTTTGATATGATGCATCTGATCATGCCACTCCTTTGCTTAAAATCCTTTAATGGTTTTTCATTGCTTTGGGATTTAAATTAAAGAAAAAATCCTTGACATGAGGTACAAGGCCTTGCAAAGGATGAACTTACCTATACCAACTGCTCTAATCTCCTCTCACACCACTGTATACTTCAAACTACAGTCACACTGGTCTTTGTTTGGTTGCTGGGACCATCATGCTCCAAGGCCTTTATACCAACTGCTTTCTCTATTAAGAATCTACCCATAACCTATTCCTGAGATTTCTTCCTAATTCAGACTCATCCTGAGGTCAGCTCTACTGCCAGTCTAAGATCAGACATCTCTTTTATTATCTATTGTAATGCCATATATCTCTCTTCCATATACCAAGTAATAACCACCATTTCCATTTATTTATGGTGAATTTGTGATTAGTGTTTCTCCCCCTGAAACTCAAAGATATACAAGGTCAAGGACTTTAAAAATTATTATTGAAGGTTCACCACTGAGCAGAGCTTGGCACTTTAGATAACTATTATCAACCTAAAGGCCGGGTTCATGAAATTCGTGCACTTGGTCGGGGGGGGGGGGCGGGGAGGAGGGTCCCTCAGCCTGGCCTTCACCCTCTCACAGTCCAGAAGCCCTTGGGGGATGTCCAACATCTTTAGCACTGCCACAGACACGGGAGAGGCTCCCACCACTGCCGCTGCACTCACCAGCTGTGAGCCCAGCTTCTGGCTGAGTGGTGCTCCCCCTGTGGGAGCACACTGACCACCAGGGTCAACTCCTGCATTGAGTGTCTTCCCCCTCGTGGTCAGTGCACGTCATAGCGACTGGTCGTTCTGCCATTCGGTCGATTTGCATATTAGCCTTTTATTATATAGGATAACTAATAAATAATGACTGAATTAATGGATGCATGGGTTAGATAGATAGAATTAGACCCATGTAACAAATTAGAAAATCAGAGCTCAGTCTAAGCAAGATCGTAGAGGTATCAGAAGCAAGATTAGTTCCAGGGTCATAAAACTTAAGACTATAATATCTACAGTAGTGCTTACATTTTTAAAAAAGATCCTTTTATAACACTACACTAGCTGTTTTCAGTTTGACATTCTACAGTTTTTTCCTTATACACATGGAAGTTTTTGAGGGTAGGACCTAGACACTCTAGTTAGAACAATATATTTCCTTCTCTGTTTTTTACTGTTTTGATGTTTTCAAGGTGTCCCAGTTAAGGCTTTCTTCAAGTGCCAAAACTGATCCTAGTGAACTTGGCTGCTGACCTTGCTCCCACACATTCGTCATCTCAGAATGATTGTTGTCTGCTTGGTGCCTATTGAAAAATTGGTTGCTAATATGATCCAGGAAATCTATAGTTGCAAATCTAGCATAATTTTAACAAGTCGTGGTCAGAATAGCAAGAAGCATTGCATGGAAGTCTTGCATGAAAATTATTCATCTTCTGTCATCTTTGCCCTTTACATTGGCCTCCCTAAGTCCCCATGTAAGCTATCCAGCACCAAAACTTCTTTCCTATGAGAATGTTGTGACCAAACATATTTGTATTGGATGAGTGAGTGCATGGATGGATGGGTGGGTGGATAGATGAATAGGTGCTTTATATTTTTATCTCAATATAGTTTACAGGTCTAGGACCAAAACGAAGTGAGATAAATCTAGATTACATTTTTTTAAGTTGGTTTAAAATGAAATGCATAATAGACAGAAAGATTGTTTCCCCTTAAAACCTCTATTTTTACTTACATAATTGTTCCAGTTGTACTTTTAACAAGGTGTGAAAATTTCCTGTTTACTTATCTGCTTTTAATCTAGAATGTTCACTCCTTAAGGGCAAGGATGGGGCTGTTTATCTTCTTATCCCTGAAGACTTGCAGAATTCTGGCTGGTCCTAGATACTCAATATTTTCTTGAATGAAACACACCCTTCTCATGATGACAATGAAGCATGTTGGAAGCATAAGTGACTGATTATGAGGGTGAATATCTATTTGTTTTGCTTTATTGAGAAATGTTTGAATCCTCTTGGTGAAGTCAAGGGCACATGACTATTTCTGTACAATAGTCAGCCCCGCCTGTCCTTGGGGAGTAGAGAGTTTAAAGAGATAGCAGTGTGTGCAGTCTTCTCCAGGAAGATCTGTACCACTCTCTGAGGAATCCGTATCTTAGGCAAGGAGAGACTATTATTCACAACAAATATTTACAAAACAAATCAACTCTCCATCATCCTAGATTTAGCCTGCACTCACCCCAGAAAGCAAAGCCTAATATAAGGGATTGTTTAATTCCAAGAAACAGGATGGGGGGATGGGCAAAGTAAGACAGGGAAGTTAGGGACAACTCACTCAAAGGGGACAGATACAGGATGGTAATCAATATTGGCAACCAAGACACTCCTTCAGGACCCTGAGAGAAGAACCATAGAAAGTACCTCAAAAATGTTGATCTCTTGGAATGAAGGGCACAGGATCTATGGAAACTTGCTTCTCTCCACATTCCCTACTGGGAAAGAACATTGGTGCTAGTGTACTTCCAGCCCTAGCCATCACTGGCTCAGCATCTAGGAAGAGTCTGGGCCAGCAGACTGGACTCAGATAATGCCATGAAAAGCTGTTAAAGACCTGGAGAGAGGAATTCAATGCTAGGGTGAATGTGGGTTAACATAGTAGCTGACATTTATTGGGCCCTATTCTGAGAACTTTCTGCATATTGTCTGTTTGTCATAGATCGTCTAGACAGGTAATTCACATTTTACACCTCATGAATCTGAGGCTTGGAGGGATTAAGTCATTAGCCCCAGGTCACATGCTGGGAGGTGCAGAGCTGAGAACTGAACCTTCGGAAATGTGATTCCAGATCCCACATTCATAATTGGCCTATTGCAGTGCCTTCTAGCAATTGCTGTCTGGTTCACATCTGGTCTGGGAATGGGGATTATACACAGGGGTTCAGAGTATTTCTCAGTCCCAAAGTTATGAGTAGGCATCATGAAATGTGCTTCAGTGATTGAGTAAAATACTGATGAGTTATTCTATCATTGATCGTTATTGTATTAGTCAGGGTCCCAGCAGGAAAGACAGGTACACTAACTGGAATAACTTGAAGAAAGTTAAATAGACCATTTAGAAAGATGTGAGATTTGGGGAAAACCAATGGAAGATAATGCAGTTCTTGAGAGCTATCAGCAACAGGAAGCTGTTACTTGGTTTAGGCCTGAAAGTGGCAAGAGAGAGAGGGGCCAACAGAACTTGGAGAGAAGCTTAGTGGAGAGGACCCTTTGATAGCAGTCCTAGTCTTTGTAGAGGGTCACACTCATTTTCCAAGACCAGAGCATCCCTGGTCTTTGTAGAGGGACACACTTACTTTTCCAAGACCATACAGGCAGGGAGCTGGAGAAAAAAATGCCTGAACCATGCTTGTTTTTATCTGGTAGCTTGCCATTAACTTCCATTAACCAAACCTAACAGGAAGCTAGAGAGGAGAGCTAGAGAAGGAAGCAGCTCACAAAGACGAACATCTTGGAGCACAAATGAAGACGGAGAGCAATGACAATTGATCTGGTATGGCAAACTGGGCACACCCAGCACTATTGTCAGTCTGCAAAGACATGTTCTTGGGGCACCTGAGGTGTCCAAAAATTGAGAGAGAGTACAGTCCTTACAATGGAACATTATTCAACCAGAAAAAGACTGAACTACTGATGCATGCAACAACATGGATGAAAATTGACGGCAAGTTGCTATGGAAAAGAAGCCAGACACAAAGGGCCACATAGTGTAGATTCCACTTATAAAAGTGTCCAGAACAGTCAAATCCAGAGAGACAGAGGGTACATTGGTGGTAGCCAGTGCTCAGGGAGGAGAGAATAGAGAGTGATGACTAATGGGTACAGGATTTTTTGGGAAGGGTGATGGAAATGTTCTGGAACTAGATAGTGGTGATGGTTGTAGAACACCACCCTGTTAAATGTCACTAATGGTAATTTGTGTGTTATGTGTAGTGCCAGGGAATTACCCACTCCCAGGAGCCCAGCCAAGCAAGGGCAGGAGTCAGGAAACACCAGCCTCTATGCCCTCCAGGTGAGAGTACAGGGAGGGTATGCTCCTCACCTGCCACTGAAGACCCCAGCAGGCTTGGTCTCCAGTTGCCTATAGTGGTTAACTGAGGGCAACAACTCTTTACTCCACTTTCCCCTCCTTGTCTCATGTCTCCCCTCACCTCCTGATTCTGCCTGCACCTCCCAAAGCAAGCTCTCAAGCCCTTGTCTGAGGATTTATGTCAAGTTTAAAATAATAATAGATAACATGTATTGAATTATTATTATTAAAATATGTATGAGAGGAGACTGGCTTATGTTCATTTTGCCTCTCCTAGTCCCATGATAAAGCTGTCTTCATGTATCTGGCAAATAACTATCACTGGTTCTTAAAGCTATAATAATAAAAGCATAATATACAAATCGACTGAGTGACTGAACAGTGGAACAACCGTCTGGACGTCCTTCCGGACGACCTTTCAGATGACCTTCTGGATGAAGCCGGGGCTGTGAAGGCCTACTTTTGTACGAATTTCATGCATAGGTCCTCTAGTATTCCTATAAGTAGAATCCCCTAGGGAGAGTGTCAGAAGTGCAGATTCTCAGACCCCACCCTCAGACATGCTGATTCAGAAAGTCTGGTTTCGGGGCCTTAGGATGTGCATTTATCAAGCTCTCAGGTTATTCTCTTTTTTTTATGATTTTTATTTGACTTTTTTAGAGAGAGAGGGAAAGGGAGAGGGAGAGAGAGAGAAAGAGAGAGAGAGAGAGGGAAACATCGGTGTGATAATAAACGTCAATCAGCTGCCTCTTGCACATCCCCTACCAGGGATCGAGCCTACAACCTGGGCATGTGCCCTGACAAGAATTGAACCTGCAGCCTCTCAGTGCATGGGGCAACACTCAACCAACTGATCCACACCAGCCAGGAGTCTCAGGTTATTCTTATGCAGAATAGAATAGGGGCAGTGTCCACTGAGAAATAATGGACAGTGGGATCATGAGAACTGAGAGGGGAGGCCACTTAATGCAAGCATTCATGAGTATCTGCCCATGTAGTATTATTTCTGCAAGTGTGATCCCCCATATTCTTTAGGGTATTTTCTCTTAAACTGATAGAATCTACATCCAAGTTAATTTCAGTATTTAATAGTCATTAAGTAAAGAGAGAGTGAAATATCTACACTATTTAATTACATAAAACATGCTTCTGGCAATATTTGCCCCTTTGGAAATTCAAATAGGAAGTCTCCAAGGATCAAGGTTGTATTCTTGGAGGTGGACACAAAGTAATTGAGCTTAGCTAATGGAGATAATTAATTAAGAAATGGATGTGCTTGCTTCTAAGAAAAATACTGTAAGGATCTCCCAGAAGACTTAGCCTTCTACTCTTGTCATTTTCAGAAGTCAGTGACATCTAGAGATTCCAGTGTTTCCTCTGAATCATGGCCCCATCACGCTCAGTAATTGAGAGGGCAGAGAACAAACAGTCCCTGCCCACAGCTCTCCACTTATTATTAGCTCTCTGCACTTAGCCAAGTTATTTTATTTCCATGGGGCCTAGTGTTCTTATCTTAAAACCACGAGTTGTAATTGTAATAACAGAAATGAGTACTAGTGAACCACCACCCTGCAGGAAAACAGGTTGTGAATCGGAAGATGCTGCCCTGGTACGGTCTTGATAAACTTTCTGTCAACCCTGGATCTTGCTTATTTTCTTGCATCTGGATCACTTATTTGACCCTTTCTGCCCAAGTTTGAATGTTATGAGCCTAGCATTCTGGCCTCATCTTTCTGGCTTGTCTGCTTGCCACTTTCCTTCCTGTCCCTTTCTGGTTCCAAGTGTTTTCTCAATCTTGCCTATTATGCCTGCCTGGCTTACTGGGTTCACTCTTGGTACTTCCAAGTGGCAGTGCCATGGATCTTCCAGCCCAATCCTACTTTTTATCACCCCAATGATAGGGAACAACAACCCAGTGGTAAGGGATTGCATTCAGACTACCTACCTACCTACCTACCTACCTACCTCTTCCCTAGTTGTATTGCACAAGGGTAGGGCAGGACAAGAAGTCAAGCCCACAAATATGATTGGACCAGAAGGACCAGCAGCTCTCAGGGGGCAGCAGAATAAGGAGCCAGGTCATAGAGGTCATAGGCAAGGCATATGAGCAATCATGGATTGAAGATGCATCCATCATATGGTCAAAACCACATTTGTCTTGTTCACCAGGCTATCCACACCATCTAGCTCACTCAATAATTGTGGAACGAGAGAAGCTGAGACCCAAGCTAAGGAGGCAGGGAGTTGATGTGGATGGTGTTTCTGCTTTCTGGTGATGGCAGATTTTACCTTACATGTTATTAGGATATGATAAAATAAGTCTTTTATTTTCTGTATTGGTGAAAAATGTGTTTTTTATTTCTTTACATAACTAATATAGAATCATAGCACATTTCTCTTTGACTTTTCAATCTCCTTTTATTAAGTCCCCTCTAGGAAGTTGGGTATGAAATGTCTTCTGTCTTGTCTGTCCTTTTCCTAAGACTTTATATTGCAGCAACTAAAACCAGCAATGAAGAATTAATGAATAGCTGAGGTCAATGTGGTAAGAATAAGGAGAAGTCTCAGGGGGGGAGAGGGACTCAAGTCTATTTGGAGGAAATGGCCTAATAATGGAGGAAATGCCCAGGTTTTGATATCTACAGACATCTATTGGTGTCAGGGATTAGTAGGCAGGCTGACAGAGTACAGGTCCAGGATTCAGAACAAAAAGTTGACAGTGGCATCTGATATAGGTGTTCCTGCTGCTTATCTCATTAGGGCCAGATATAAATGTCACTGGGTCATCAGTCCCTTAGTAATAATCATGTGTCTCTATCTGGGATAACAGCTAGTTTTCCTTGTGTGAGTCAGCTGTCACTTAGAGACTGCCTAGATCTCTGTTCTGAGTAAGATCTGAAACTCGAAACTCGTCAGGAGAGTGTGGTGCCGTTATTAATGATGTCTCTCATGGGCATGGGTATGGAATTGTGTCACGCATACCACATACTTACCATCTCAGTTTACTGTACACACATTGAAGCCAAGAACTATCTTAATAAGTGAGAACTTTTCCCAAAATATTTCTTTGAGATGCTAGGTCCCATCTGGAGTCTACACTAATTCTATAGAACAGGACTGTTTACAGTTGGTTTTTACCCCCTTTCCAGATGATTGACTGCTTTGACATAAAAGGGCAAATACATCATTTTGGGGATTATCCTGTATAAACATGACTTAAACTCTGAGTCAGACCTCAGCCTTGGACCAAAGTTCTGCTTTCCTAAGGCCACAGGCCCCTTCTGAGAGTTGAGAAAGAGACAGGTATAAGACAAATAACTTGTATATTCTTAAAGAAAACAATCACATTAAAAAGTTGCTTGAAAATTATTAAATTCAACTGCTTATCCTATCTAATAAAAGAGAAACATGGTAATTAGCGTACTACTGCTACCCTTCCCATTGGCTAATCAGGGCAATATGCAAATTAACTACCAGCCAAGATGGCGGCTGGCAGCCAGGCAGCTTGAAACTAACATGAGGCTTACTTGCTTCAGTGACAGAGGACTCCAACATTCCCCGCCTGCCTTGCCGGCCTCTAAGCCTGCAGTTTGAAACATTGTAACAAATATAGAAGCTAAACAAAACCCCAGAAACCTGCTTTCAGTGAGCCGGGATCTCAGAGCTGGAGTTATACATTGTTTCGATTAAAGAACCCAAACAAACCAAATACCTGCTTTCAGCAGCAGAGGCCTCAGAGCTGGAGCCAGAGCTAAAGCTGGCCCAGAATAAAAAAAGAAAAAGAAAAAAGGAGCAGTTGGGAGCTTCAGCCGTCAGCCCCTCACCCAGACTGGCCAAGCACCCCAGTGGGGACCCCCACCCTGAAGGGTGTGTGACCCGCTGCAAACAGCCATCATCCCCTCACCCAGGCTGGCCAGGCACCCCAGTGGGGACCCCCACCCTGAAGGGTGTGTGACCAGCTGCAAACAGCCATCATCCCCTCACCCAGGCTGGCCAGGCACCCCAGTGGGGACCCCCACCCTGATCCAGGACTCCCTTCAGGGCAGACCAGCCGGCCCCCACCCGTGCACCAGGCCTCTATGCTATATAGTAAAAGGGTAATATGCCTCCCAGCACCGGGATCAGTGGAGCCGAGAGGCCTCCTGGCACTGGGATCAGCATGACAAGGGGCAACGCCCAAACCCCCTGATCGCCCTGCGGCTCTGTGTGTGACAGGGGGCGGGGCCACAACCTCCCTATCCACCCTGCTCTGTTCGTGACAGGGGAAGGCGCCCCCAACGTCCTGATCAGCCCTGCTCTGTGCCTGATACGGGGGAGCTCCCCAACCCCCTGATCGGCCCTGCTCTGTGTGTGACAGGGTGCAGCGCCCCCCCCTCCCCCATGGGCCCTGCTCTGTGTGTGACAGGGTAGAGCCATAACCTCCCCATCGGCCCTGCCCTGAGTGTGAGAGTGGCGGCGCCCCAACCCCCTAATCGGCCCTGCTCTGTGGGTGATAGAGGGCAGCGCCCCAATCCCCTGATCCGCCCTGCTCTGTGTGTAACAGGGGGCGGTGCCCCAACTCCCCTATCGGCCCTACTCTGTGAGTGACAGGGGGGAGCTCCTCACCCCCCTGATGGGCCCTGCTCTGTGCGTGACAGGGGCGAGCTCCCCAACCCCCTGATGGGCCCTGCTCTGTGCGTGACAGGGGGGAGCTCCCCAACCCCCTGATCGACCCTGCTCTGTGTGTGACGGGGCAGCGCCCCAACCCCCGGATTGGCCCTGCTCTGTGCGTGACAGGGGGTGGCGCCACAACCTCCCCATCGACCCTGCCTTGAGTATGACAGGGGGTGGTGCCCCAACCCCCCAATCGGCCCTACCCTGAGCATGACTGAGGGTGGCATCGCAACCTCCCAATCCGCCCTACTCCATGCATGACGGGGGCAGTGCCCCAACTCCCCAATCGGCCCTGCTCTGAGACTGACCAGGGGCTGCACCTAGGGATTGGGCCTGCCCTCTGCCACCCGGGAGCAGGCCTAAGCCAGCAGGGCGTTATCTCCCGAGGGGTCCCAGACTGCGAGAGGGCACAGGCCTGGCTGAGGGACCCCCCCCTTCCCCCCGAGCGCACAAATTTTTGTGCACCGGGCCTCTAGTCCTATATAATAAAGAACTAATATGCTAATTAGACCGGATGGCAGGACGACCTTCTGGAACGACCTTCCTGAACGACCAATGGGTAGGGGGCAGGGCCGAGGGGCCACGAGGCAGCCGGGGCTGCAAGAGCCAAGCCCCTTGCTTGAATTTCATGCATCAGGCCTCTAGTCATGTAGTATTTGGGTGTGTGGCAAATTTAGCCAAGCTAAGCAAAAGTTAAGGCAAAAGGTATATCACCCACCACAGAGCAACACATGTTTTGTGTATTTAACCAGTAAACTTTTAAGTAATTCAGAGCATAGCCATTGGCAGGCAAGGCATATTTTGGAAAAATGATTCAATGAGAGTAAGAAAAGGTTCTGTTCTTTTGAAAGATCATGAAATCATGTCCATGATATAAAAAGTGACATCTGGGTCAAAAAGTACTAGTTGTTGACAAAGATGTGTTTGTGCATGTATATACAAATGTATGTGTGTGTGTGTGCATTTACATGTGTTTCCTCTATATGTGTGTATTTGTGTTGCATGTGTTCTGGTGTGAGCTTTTGTATGTGAGAGATTTCTCCAGCTATGAGGAGGCCAGTGGACATTCAACCAGGCTTGACTCAGGCAGCTTTAGGCTTCCAGGCAAACCTTGTGTTCAGCCCTTAGCTCATGGAGATGTTTGACCAAATCTGGAATGCTCACTGTATCTAAGTGTCACTTCAGATGCACAGACCAGAGAGTGGTCTTGGAAGCAATGGGCTTGTTGTTTGCTTGCTGAGGAACTCTGGGTAAATTATTTAACCACTTCGAGCTTCAGTTTATCAGATATAAAAGTGAGAACATTGATTTCTTCACAAGATTATTATGTTGATTCCATGTGATGACTTGTGAGAAAGATTCCAACTCAATATCAGTAGCTCTTGCTTAGTTAAACAAAGACATTGCATATGGGGAAGCCCATTGCTTCTCTGTCTTCACAGAGAAGTATCTGCCTCAAATTTGTAGAATTGGGGAGAGAGGGGAAGGGGCTGGCTCCTATATATTACATGTAGGTGTCGGGGGAAAGTCAGCATTTTACCTGTGGCAGGTAGGCCAGGTCCCCTGTTAGGGTAGATTCTGACTTTAAAACTGGTGTAAGAGAGAAGTTAGCACCCACGGACAGAGAGATGTAAGGGTGTAAAGGAGAAGGCAGGATTTGACACAGAGAGTAACTAAGTCCTTAGCCTGTGGGGCACTGTGCAGTGGGATTTTCCAAATGTATAACAAGATGTAAGTGCTATCAGACCGGGTTTACTGGTCTATGTAAGATGGAGAGGTCATTTGCAATAGGGTTGCTTGCCATTCTGATCTCAGCATATCTAAACAGTGGATCCCAACCCCCCAATCGGCCCTACCCTGAGCGTGACTGAGGGTGGCATCGCAACCTCCCAATCCGCCCCAGTGGGGCCTCTCCTAACTGGCCATCTTTGGGGTGGGAGCAGAGCCAGGCAAATCCTCTTGGACACAGACATGCTTGGGATTGGGTTGACAGGATGAGTTCACCTGTTAATTGTAACACTGCAGCATTACAATGAGGGATTTAAGTCCTCAGTGGTCACAGACCTGTATGATAGCCATAATCCAAGCACCGAAGTGAGACAAGTGTTTGCGACTTCTCCTTTATGTGAAGCTGGGCATAACTGGGCTTCTGCCTGGAATCTCTACAGTTCATAACCCTGGCCAGTTGCGGGGCTCTTGCCTCACGTGGACAAGCCAAGGGGTCTTCGTGCTCAACACTGTATGACCTGTCAGTAACTGCTACCTCTGGCTGTGTCCTGGATGCCCTGCTGGGTACAGGTTTTTTGTCCCCAAAACCAAGCACCTAAACACACCAGGATCCAAACCCTCGAAATCAGTGGTTCTCAACCTTCTGGCCCTTTAAATACAGTTCCTCATGTTGTGACCCAACCATAAAATTATTTTTGTTGCTACTTCATAACTGTAATGTTGCTACTGTTATGAATCATAATGTAAATGTCTGATATGCAGGATGGTCTTAGGCGACCCCTGTGAAAGTGTTGTTCGACCCCCAAAGGGGTCGCGACCCACAGGTTGAGAACCGCTGCTCTAAATCTTTCTGAGCCTCAGCTTTCTCTCCTGTAAAAGGGGGCCGCAATCACAGGAAGTTTGTGTACTAAATCAAATAGTGACTACTGCAAGTCCAGAACTGGCCATTGTTATTATTCAAGACTCTGAAATCCATTAAAGCACAGTCTGTGTTTCCGTGGTTGCATTTCCTGAGCTTGGCATCCAATGGGGACTCACTAATATTTATTGATTAAAACGCTAACTATGACAACATAGTTTAAAGACTAATAATCAAAACATCAATCATTAGATGGCATGTCTTGTAAACCAGTTGGGGATGTTTCTGTTAGTGTCTGTAAAAGGAAGTAGGGATCCAAGAATGATGCTAGTGAGCAGTCTCCAATTATCCACTTCATTTTTAATGTGTTTGCAATGTGTAGTAATTAAAAATCAAGCATTGAGCCCAGCCGGCATGGCTTAGTGGTTAAATGTTGACCTATGCACCAGGAGCTCATAGTTTGATTCCAGGTCAGGGCACATGCCTGGGTTTCAGGCTTGATCCCTGGTGGGGGGCATGCAGGAGGCAGCTGATGAATGATTCTCTCTCATCATTGATGTTTCTATTTCTCTTCCCCTCTCCCTCTCTCCCTGAAATCAATAAAAAATATATTTAAAAAAACAAGCAATGAAAGAAAGTAAAAAGACTGGTTTGGTGGTTTGATGTCCAGACAGATGGACAACAGAAGGAAAAGGAACCAGGGTGACCACATGGCCAATTGTTTGTGCCCGGATGGAAGTGAGAGAGGGCTCTGGCCCAGGCTCCCTGACGGTGGCCAGAACCCAAGAACACACAGAGTCAGACTCACTTGCAACCAGAGCCCTTGGTTTTTACCTTGCCAGGGTCATATACTTCAGTTTAGGATTGGGGTCAGCCATTTTTCTCACCTGCTGGGCTTATGCATGGAAGAATAATGTGCATAAAGTAATGAGAACATTCTTGAAGGTTTAATGTACTTATTCAGGCTTATTCCTCTAATTTGCCTGTGTCCAAACAATTTTTCAAGGTAAAACCAATGTATCTGACTGTCCAGCTAACATTACCTGGTACGTTTGAGAAAATATCTGAATTAGAGCTGGGACACATGAAGTGAATTTTTCATCAGGTATGAATCACTATTAAAAATTGTTGTTGGTGCCAAAACCGGTTTGGCTCAGTGGATAGAGCGTTGGCCTGCGGACTGAAGGGTCCTGGGTTCGATTCCGGTCAAGGGCATGTACCTGGGTTGCGGGCACATCCCCAGTGGGGGGTGTGCAGGAGGCAGCTGATCGATGTTTCTCTCTCATCGATGTTTCTAGCTCTCTATCTCTCTCCCTTCCTCTCTATAAAAAAAAAAAATCAATAAAATATATTTTAAAAAAAAATTGTTGGTAAGCTATCCCATCCGTCCACTCTCTGCAAAGCCAATTTTATCAGTTTTGTCAATTTCAAGGGCTGTCATTATTATAATCACTCCTGTAATCTCCTTTTGCATAGCATTGCTTACTTTGTTTTCAAAACCCCTCACAAGGGGCAGGTGACTCATGGCAAATGCCTCAGTCTCTGTCTCAGTTTGGGACAGCTCCAAAGGGCCATTGAGATTAGAATTCCATGTAGGATCTACAGAGGCTTCAGATGACATTCCATTGTGGGTTTGCTTGTCCCTTGGCCCAACCCTGCCTTTCTCACCTTGTGGGATATCTTTCAGAACAGTCCCCAAATCCTCCCGGATGCAGCTCTCTGTCTTAGAGCTGGTTTTCCTGATGGAGAGGGCCAGCAGGAATGACTGTCTGAGGCGCTAATCCTCAAGTTATATTTGATGGTGAACAGGCATAAGAAAGAAAAAGTGCAAAACCCCATGGCAGAAAAGGGTCTGGGAATTCAGGGAACAGAAAGGAGACCAGGGCAGTCAGAGTGAGTGATCAACAGGCAGAGAGCCAAGACAAGGTTAGAGTGGCTGGCAGAAGGCAGTTCCTACAAGGAGGGAGTGGGGTTTATTCAGAGTACAATGGGAAACGATCAGTGGGGTTTGACCAGGGATGTGACAATATTTGTTTTATTCTTTAAAAAGGGCTCCCTTGCCGAAACCGGTTTGGCTCAGTGGATAGAGCGTCAGCCTGCGGACTGAGAGGTCCCGGGTTCGATTCCGGTCAAGGGCATGTACCTGGGTTGCGGGCACATCCCCGGTGGGGGATGTGCAGGAGGCAGCTGATCGATGTTCTCTCTCATCGATGTTTCTAACTCTCTCTGTCTCTCTCCCTTCCTCTCTGTGAAAAATCAATAAAATGTATTTTAAAAAGAATAAATAAATAAAAATAAAAAATAAAAAAAAATAAAAAGGGCTCCCTTGATCATAGGGAAAGTGGAATTGGTGCCTGTATAATGGCCCCCAAATATGTCCAGGTCCTAATCTCTGGAACCTATAAATGTTACCTTATGTAGTAAAAGGGACTTTGCAGATGTGGTCAAGTTAGGAATCTTGAAATGGGGAGATTATCCTGGATTGTTCCAATGGGCCCAATGTAATAAGGGTCCATATAAGAGGGAAGCAGAAATCACAGTTAGAGAGGAGGATGCAATGATGAGCACAAGTTGGAGTAATGAGGTAATAAGCCAAGGACTGGGGTTAGTTTCTAGAAGATGCAATAGGAAAAGAAATAGATTCTCCCCTCAAGATTCCAGAAGTAACCAGCTCTGCCAATGCCCTGATTTTAGCCCTATGAGACTCATTTAGGACTTCTGACCTTCAGAACTGTAAGAAAATAATTTTGTGCTGTTTTAAGTTCACAGTAATTTGTTACAGCCACATGAAAAACCAACACAAGAGGTCAAGCAGGAGGTAGAAGATGAGTCCAGGTGGGCATAATGATGGAGGGTGGGAGCAGATGGTGGCAGAGGCTGGATGTCATCATGAGGTAAAATGAGGGGCTGATGCAATTAAAGACCCAGACAGAGTAGAGCTCACATTACAGCTCCACCATCCCTCAGTAAGTTTGGGAAATGCTCCAGGCTTAGGTTTCTCTTTTGTAAAATGGTGATGGTACTTACCTCACGGGGGTGTTATGTCACTTAAATTAGATAAATTGCATCAACAATTTAGCATCAGACCTGGCACTGCATTCCTTTGCCTCCTCTCAGAACACTCAGAGGACCCATTTTCTCTGCCCTCTTCCTTCAACTCCCCATCAGAAGCTCAAATGAGGAAAGGTAACCATCATCAGCTTCTGAAACTCCCTCTCTCTCTAAAAAATCAATGGAAAAAAAATATCCTCAGGTGAAGACCAACAAACACAAAACAAAACCCCAACAAAAAAGTGCATTGTTTTTTAGCCTTTTAGTTTGTGGTAATTGGTAATTCAGCAGCAGATGACTAATAATACATACATGAAAATCATGCCTTGAGTATTATTTGAGTACCTGCTGGCAAAATCCTTGTACATAATCACGCAAGTGTGTAGGATATTGAAGTCGCCCCCTTTGTTGAAAGCAACATTCTTTGTCTCAGGAAGACGACTGCCAGGCCCAAGATGCATGTAGACAAGCTCTAAACATTTAGGCATTGACCCCTGACATCAATTGTCAGGTGTAATGGGATGCACATCTTCCTGCCCTGGGTGCTCTGCAAAAATATCCAAGTAGACAATTATATAAGCATACCAGTATGCGGGCCCACATTAAAAAGATCTGTGCTATCAATTCTTCATTAATGTGCGCTGCTGTGTATACTAGCATGTGTTAAAAGGCATAATTACATTCCAATATGTATTTGAGTTGCTGGCTTTAGGCATATTTCTTGGAAGAACAGGAGTAGGAAAAGTCCTTTGTTTTGTGTTATTGATCTGAGGTGCTGTCAGTGTCATAGAGCCCCCAGTAAAATTCCAGCAACTAGATTCTGCCATCCCTTGATAATTTTATTACTCTCTTGGTTCAAATTTCTTATCTCTGACTTCATGGGATACACCAAGGTACAGTGAAGACCTGGATTAAATTGTTGTCATTTATTTACTAAATGCATGACCTTGAGCAAACAATTTAAATAAGCTCTGAATTTTAATGTCCACACATGGGTAAAACTAAAACTAAAACATACCCTTATACACTATAATCATAAAAATTCAGTGACTGGCACTTAGTAGGTGCTCAGTAATGCTTCCCTCAATAATTTATTCACAAGCACATAGAAATATTTATGCTGAAAAATTTACTTGACAACTAGCAGTTATGGATACTTTTATACAAAATGTGCCTGTCTTATAATAAAAAATAGCATTTGGCTCCAAGCAGATGAGATTGAACAGAGTTATTGGAGCTACTTATAATAAAATGTGACAGGCAGACTTTGGTATTTCTCCGCCCCAAGGTTTTTTTGTTTGTTTGTTTGTTTTTTGTTTGTTTGTTTTTTTAGACTTCTTGCTATCATTGCAACATTCAGTACTTTTTTCTGTGTCAGTGTGATAGACAGTATTCATATTCTTCTTGGGTAATTGCCTTTTTAGCTGAATCAATGCCTTGCAGGCATGAGAAGGAGGCTGTTTTATCTCAACTTTATTTATCTTATGATTATACTAAGATTATTAAACTGAATTTTCCCTCCTTCCACTCTTCCTAGGCCCATTCCCAAACATCTTCTCAGACATCTCTCAATACTCAGCCCTTTTGTAAATTTTCCCACTGCCATGCCTCACATTTCCCTAATATTTACCTTCTCTGGCAGAATTCCAAATTTTAAATAAGAGCCTGATGGATGAGAGAACAACTAGTATGATTCATTCACTCATTCATTCAAACACATTCTTTGAGAGTTTATAGTGGGAGGATACAAGAGGGAGAGAGAAGGATACCAGTATCCCTATGTACCGTATACAGGGGATACCGCTGTAATAAGTTCAGAAAGTTGAAGTTCCTATGAAGAAGGGTTCTCAGGTATTCTTTATGAGAATAATAAATGCTTAAAAGTGGCTTATCATGAAGGAAAGTTTCTCTCCATGGAGACTGGAGGTGTTGGAGGAGTTAAGTACCCCAGGGCAGAGGGAACAGCATGTACAAAGCCCTGATGGCCAGAGAAGGTGTGGTGTGTTTTTGGAGCTAAAGGCAGCTCAGTGGGCAGGAGTCTGAAAGAGAGCCCTGGCAGGCAGAGTCCAGACTCTGGGGGCCTGTGGACCTTGTTGCACATTCCAGCCTCCATATCTAGGGAAATGGAGAGTCCATGAAGTGAGTAAGCAAGAAAGTAGCACTATTAGAAAAGGATTCACATTTCACCAAAAGCTCTGTGGTTGGAGGGTAAGGAATGGATTGGAGATGATCAGCTTGGATGTGGACTGTTGCAATATTCAGGTCAGGCGTGATGGAGGCTTGACCTAGCATGGCTGCAGTAGAAATGGAGCAAGTTAGAAGGCATTGCTATTTACTTAGGAGATAAAATCCACATGATACAGCGATGGATTGAATATGGAAGGTGCAGGAGAAATGGACATCAAGGATAACATCTCAGTTTCTGGCTTGCCTTGCTGAATGGCTGGTGTTCCTTGTCATTCAACTGTTAGAAAGCACTGGGAGAAAACCAGATATGGGGAGGGATGGTAGTTCCTTCTTATATTGGCTTTAGCTTTCTAGAGTGATTAGACTTCAGGAAACAAATGCTGAACCATATTTTAAATTTATTATTGAAAGTATTACAGTTGTCCCCTTTTTTTCCTCATTGATCCCCTCCACCCTGCTTTTTGCTGTACTCTTGCAGAGACCCCAGTTAAAGAGCAAGCATTTCCCCACCAGTCTATACCAAACATGCGACATCATCTAGTACAGGTTATCCAAACAGTGAATGCCTTGGTCTTGCAGAGGTCTTTGGTATACTTTTCCTCCTCCTTTGCTGCTGGAGAAGCTAGAGAAAGTATCTTCCTCTCTGGTTGCCGTAGGAATTCTACCCCTTCCTAAATGTGTGTTGGCAGCCTTCCCTTTCCTGTCACCTGTGTAATATATCAACATCCTCATGCTTTTGGAAGTGATAATTTAGTGTTTTGATCTTCTGAACCAATGAATTCAGGTAAACAGGCTTCCTCTCACAAGCCAGATCAGACTGAGTGGTGGTAGTGGCTGTTCCTATGTGCATAGAAGATTCTGGAGCCATACCTAGGCCTAACAGACAATAATTCTGGGGTTAATTGGTAGTGTCTGTCATGATCTCAAAATGGAAGAATGGTGTCATATAAGCCATTCGTTTTTGTTCCTTCTTTACTGCTTCCCAATTGCTAGTTCACCTTTTTAATCTACTAACCTATCAGATATCTACAATATCCCACACTTTTCTTCAGTATGTTGTTCTTTGGATATTTCTGTAATTCCCTCAAATACACTATAAATTATATGACAACAAGGATAAATTTATCTGTTTCTAATTTTTGGTCTCCTCCTTAGCACTTGGGTGCCCAGAGGGGTTTAATAAATTATCTTTAACTCTACTTTCTACCATTTCCTCTCCCTTCAAGCTGTCTCTATTTATCTCCCACCGATGGCAAGGTTAGCATGTGGCTCCTGAGCCGAGTGGGAGGAACTTCATCTCTTGTCCCTCCCTTGGCTTTTGTGTGTGTTGCTCCCAAAGTAGCTTTGAGGTTAGAGTCCAGTAGAGGAAAATTTGGCAGTATTGTGGGGATAGTACCCTTTGTCCAGACTCACTCAAGCCTCTTAGCTCTTTTTTCAGGGACAGGAAACGGCTGATCTACAGTCAAAACCCCTGTCTGAACTGTAAGAAGCATGATTGTTAAGTCATTGATTCTCCATCGAGTTGGAACAGCAGGAGATGTGAACATGAGGGTGCGATGCTATACACTGCAGCCTGACAGAATTGAACTGAATAACTTTTGGATTTATAAGAGAGTACATTTAATTTTTAACAGATTATATATAAGATATTGAGTGACATTAAACACAGAGTTAAATCAACCATAACTCATTTAAAGCAGCCTTGCAGATAAAAGTCCCAAATCTACTGGCCTGCCAAATATATTCTTTAATCTACACACATTTGTCAGTTTCTTTCCACAACACTAAACCTTTCTAATGCTTCCTGGGAGTTACATCCCCCCCGCCCCCCCACCTGAAATAAAGGTGACATCTCCTCTTTGTGAAATAGATAGGATTGACAAGGGAAAACTCCTTGATTTGTGATTGTTAATACTTTGGTGTTCACAGGCCCTTTTGAGATTCTGACGAAATCTTTGGACTGCTTCCCATTCAGAAAAGAAATGGTGTAAACATTTACAAACTCATTTTGCACACAATCTATTTGTTACATTTAAGATTGTTTCCATTTACAATCACATCATAGAGTATAAAAATAATCTTTACTAAAAAGCAAGTGTTACTCTAAATTGTTCAAATAAATTAAAGATTTTTCTTAAAAAATTAGAAAAAAACATAAACTATGAAAGTAAAACAAAAAGTAAATCTAATTATGTTCAAAAGTGAAAATTAATTAGAACACTGTTGTTTTAAAAATGTAAGGAACTTTAATTGTCACAAGGTCTTTGGCATAGCAACTAGGATGTCGTCTTCAACAACCAGTCAGTTCTGCACCTTTGGTTTTGATGGCAACAAATGTGTAAACAGACTAATGTAGGTGGCAGCAACAAAATCAGAACTCCCATGGATCACTTCACCAAAGAAATGTAGGCTGGTGTCAAGAAAAATGGGTTATAAGACTCTTCCCATTCTTTCATGATTTCTTTGTTCTCAGGACATTTGGGTCAGTTATGAATGAATGGTTTTAATCATTTGATGCTATCTGTATTAATTGTCTAATGCTGGCATAAAAATTACCCCAAATGCAAACGGGTCCAAAATTATTTATTATCTCAGAAATAGCTTTAACTAGGTGATTCTGGCTCAGAGTCTTTCATGATATTGCTGTCAAGATGTCAGCCAGGGCTGCAGTCTCATCTGAAGGCTTGACTGCAACTAGAGGATCTACTTTTTAATTTTTTTTATTTTTACAAAAATTTATTCTTACATCAGGCTCTAAGACAGGGGTGGGCAAACTTTTTGACTCGAGGGCCACAATGGGTTCTTAAACTGGACCAGAGGGCCGGAACAAAAGCATGGATGGAGTGTTTGTGTGAACTAATATAAATTCAAAGTAAACATCATTACATAAAAGGGTACGGTCTTTTTTTTTTTTTTTTTTTTTTTTTTTTTAGTTTTATTCATTTCAACCAGGCCGGATCCGGCCCGCGGGCCATAGTTTGCCCACGGCTGCTCTAAGACAACACTTCATTCTAGCTATAGGTGGCAAAAGATGTTATGACAAGGAATCCAGATGTTAAAACAGGAATGGAATTAAGTATCACCATTGCCCCAGGCAGAAGGAACAGTTTACTTTTTGCCAGATTTTTTAATTCTACCTGTGGCCAGGGGTTCCTTCCCCACAGCCTTTGCTTTTACCTCCTCAGGTTTCTCCTGCTCCTCTTTTTGCTTTTTCTTGAATTCCTTATCTCATCCATCTCCTTGGTCTGCTTCTTGGACTGATTCAGGGGTTCCATCTTACCATCTTCGTGGCCAGACCTGGCTCCTACCACCCCTTCTCTACCCCCTGCCACCGGAAGCTCTGGAGGATCTACTTTTAAGATGGTACCTTTACATGGCTATTGGCAGGAGGCCCCAGTTCCTTAACACATCAGCCTCTCCATAGGACTGCTAGAGTATTTAGACATGACAACGGACTTTCCTTACAGTGACATTTCTAATAGAGAGAAAAGCAGGGGAGCAACCAGAATGGCTTTTATGTCCTAATCTTGGCTGTCACACACCATCACTTTTCTCACACTCTACTTACTAGAAGCAAGTCACTAAGTCCTGCTCCACAATCGAAGAGAGAAGGATTACACTTCACCTCTTGAAGGAGAAGGGTCAAAGAATTTGTGGACTATTTTAAAACCACCACTCTATGTCATTAAAGAAAGAATTGTACATTCATGTTTCAATTTTAAGGCGATTTGAAAAAAGTTAACTATTAGAACAGTTCATCATGTTTCCAGATACTGAAGTTGAAGACATCTCTCTGCAGAGAAAATAATGATTCTGGAAAATTAAAGCACTGGTAGAAATGAGAGTTCTAATTCCAAGGCTAATCCATCTCTACCCTCGTTAGTGTTCTCTGACAAGTGTGACTAGCCTGTGGATCTCAGGCATATGTTTGTATTCAAAAGCGAAGATGGGAGCTGGTAGGGATGCCTTAATCTTAATGAGGAATGAGGCTAGAACTGTTTTCTTGGGTGTCTTCTGCAGGTGAAAAGGAAGTGAAGTATAACATATCTTGCTGTGTAACAAAACCTTAATAGTATATGACAGGTAGCATTTATTGCCCATGAATGTGGGTCAGCTGTCACCTAGGTGGCTTTTCCTGTCTTGGCTGGGTTTACTCACATGTTGGAGAGTCAGCTGACTGTTTGCTGATCTATGTTGGCCTCAGCTGTGATGACTGAGGTGACTTGGCTTTGCCCCATGACTTTCCCATCTTATAGCACGTTTAGCTTTGCCATGTTCTCAGAGTAATGGCAGAGGCACAAGAGAGCAAGTGCAATCCTATCAGTGATTTTCAAACCTGTTTGGCAAGCATTCCATTGGCCAAGCACTTTGTGGCTGAGGCCAGTGACAAAGTAGGAGGATACATGGTGCAGGGAGTGGTGAAGAACCAGGGTCATTTTTTCCATCTACTACAGGAAGGCAAAGAAAGAGCCAGTTTTTCTTTTTTAAAAATAAGGATCCACAAACTCTTTTCTGTAAAGGGACAGATAGTAAATATTTTAGGCTTTGCAGGTCACATATGGGCTCTGTTGTGTACTCTCCTCCTCCTTCTCATCTTGTCCCTCCTGCTCCTTCTTCTCCTTCTTCTTTTGCTAATCTTTTAAAATGTAAAAATGATTTCTTGCTTATAGGTTCTATAGAATTGGGCTGCAAGACAGACTTGACCATAGTTTGCCAACCCCTGGTTTAAGTGGGAAGAAGATTTCATTCTGATGATAATTTATTATGTTGTATGTACAAAACACACTCACATCTGTTGTTTTATTTGGTCCTTGCAAAACTCTGAAGGTATATATTAGTAATATCTTTGTTTTCATATAGGGAGAGATGTGAACTAATTTGGTAAATTGGGGTCTGGCTGCAGCAGGGGCTGGGAAGGCCATCTTTGTGTACCCAAGGTTATCCTGCCAAGAACACGGCTCATCTCCATGGCATCTGAGGACTAGGCTTCCAGAAGGACTGCTAGTGTGAGGAGAGTATTCTTCTCCACCCTCCTGAGAACACTATGCAGGGGGAAGGGAAGCAAGCCGTGGAATCATGTTAATTTCCACCACACAGGCTGATTGCGAGGGTCAGGAGGTAAGGCAGTTGATTCCCAGGCCCCATTTCCCATTCTTCACTTCCTTAGCGTGACCACCTTTGCTGTATTTCTTACCTCTGACTTCAGAAAGGTTTGCTTTCTGCTAGAAATCATTTGGAAATGATGCTTTAGGGAATGTGTTTAAACAAGTCTTCATATTGATTAAGGCATTTTTAAAAACCAAAATGTAATCAGTATGCACATTTTGATTTTTATATTTAATCCACAAACATAGCTGATAGTGTTTTCCCTTCTACTACCCACGACTCTGAACAACGTCATAGAACAAATTTAACAAACTATTAAGATATTCTCTTTTGTCTATGCCAAGTGTCATTTAGCTGTTGGGAGAGGAATGTTCAATCTAGTTTTCATAAATAGTAATAATACAGCTTATGCAAGCCCATGTGGGTGGTACTAACTTGATGTCTCAACAGTCCTCTGAAAAAGGAAAATAAAATGATTCAGCCAATTAGTTGGCTAGGCACTTGCCTTCAAGTTGTCAAACAGAAAGCTTTGTTCATTTATTCCAAGTATTGTTAAGATTGGCTTAGTCTAAAAATTGGGTTACTTTAGAATTATGGTCCATGGAAGCATTTTCTAGGATTGCCCAAAGTATAATTTATGGATATTAGTTCCTCAGAATGCTGGAAAGTATTATGGAATCAAGGATGCATTTGGCTAATCAAATTGGGGGATAGCTAGGTTAAACAAAATTAAATTAGTTTTTCTCCTGCAGGACTTCTCAGAGCTGTTAATATGTGAATGGACATCCTGAATTTCCTAGTAGGGCAGTAATGGCGAACCTATGACACGCGTGTCAGAGGTGACACGTGAACTCATTTTTTTGGTTGATTTTTCTTTGTTAAATGGCATTTAAATATATAAAATAAATATCAAAAATATAAGTCTTTGTTTTACTATGGTTGCAAATATCAAAAAATTTCTATATGTGACATGGCACCAGAGTTAAGTTAGGTTTTTTCAAAATGCTGACACGCCGAACTCAAAAGGTTCGCCATCACTGGGTTAGAGTGTGCAGCAATTTCCAAATCTACTTAGCCATGGGACCCTTTTGTTCATAGAACATCTCATGAGATAATATTCTGTAGGGAATACTTTGAGGATCACTATCAAAGTGGAATGTCACCAACAATTTGTGCCAGAGGGGATCCTTGGAATCACCCTCACCAGTGAAGACATACAGTGAATTAGTTGAATTAAGCTGTGTTTTTTCAAATAACAAATTTAAACCTCAGTGTTTTAAGGAAGATATCATCACAGAAATCAGGGCTAGTAATATATATATATATATATATATATATATATATATATATATATATATATATATCTTGCCAGTGAACAAAATTTATGCACTCGGGCGGGGGGGGGGGGTCCCTCAGTTTGGCCTGCACCCTCTCACAGTCTGGGAGCCCTCAGGGGATATCTGACTAACAACTTAGCCCCGCTTCCCACCGGAGCGGGCCTAAGCCATCAGTTAGACATCCTTAGCACTGCCACAGAGGTGAGAGAGGCTTCCGCCACCGCTGCTGTGCTCACCAGCTGTGAGTCCAGCTTCTGGCTGAGCAGCGCCCTCCCCTGTGGGAGCATACTGACCACCAGGGGGCAGTTCCTGAGTTGAGTGTCTGCCACCTGGTGGTCAGTGCACATCATAGCGACTGGTCATTCCACCATTTGGTTGATTTGCATATTAGCCTTTTATTATATAAGATCTATATCCATCCCTAGGAATAAGTAGTTAAAATTAGGGATTAAGCTTAATCATTTCACAGATTCTAAGACACTAAATTCTGTGCTAGAATTTTGGAAGCATCTAGAGAAATCTGCTGTCAGAACATCACAGCTTCTCATCCTATTTTGAGTTTCCTCTCCTCTTTGCTGTCATGCAAGATTTTACTGATGGCATTACTGACAGGATGCATTTTAATTGCTTTCTGCTATGACTTCCCAATACATTAAGCCTGTTTTCTTTATATGTAGTGATTACTCACAAAGATTACCATTTAGAACACTAATCTGATCTCTAAAACTGCGAAAAGAGGTCATGTCTTTATGGTAGCTGATTTTCTCACTGAGCACTGCAGCACCATGGCAAGTACTGCTTTCCACCCATACTGGACATCCAGCCTACTGTCCCTGAGATCAGATTCAGCTCCGTGTGGCTAAAAGTGAACTTGCTATCTTTGTCATGAGTCAGTTCCTCTTCCTGTTTTTTCTCTCATCACAGCTAATAGCATTAACACCCCTTCAGCGTCCAAAGTTAGAAAGTTCTGAGAATTTTTTTATTTCTTCCTCTTCCTTTCCATATATTATTTGCCAAATCCTGTTGACTCTACCTCTGAAATATTTCTCAAATTTATATCTTCTTTTCATTCTCATGAGCATTGGTCCAGTTCAAGGTCCTAGTTTTCTTAGAAAAGCCATGTAGTCCCTTTGCCATTATCTTTTGCCCCAACCAATTAATACTTCTACCACTATGACTTAAGAGCCTTAACATTTCTGACTTCTCTTTCTTTTCTGAGTGTCTTAAATACATTGTCATTCAGTCTTTACAATAGCTGAGATTGGTGCTATTACTATCCACATTTTATAAACAAACAAACAAACAAACAAACAACCAAATGGAGGCACAGAGAAGTTGTGTAATATTGCCAAAGTCATACAGGGATGGATCTGCAATTTCAGTCTGGAGGGTTCTAAGCTCTTACCCACTACACCATGAACAACATGTGGACCTTCTGGAAAACAACCCTGAGTAGGGGAGACCCTCATTTCAAAAACCTTCACTGGCCCTTTCTTTTCTTCTTTTTTAAAAAATATATTTTATTGATTTTTTACAGAGAGAAAGGGAGAGGGATAGAGCGTTGGAAACATCAATGAGAGAGAAACATCGATCAGCTGCCTCCCGCACACCCAGCACTAGGGATGTGCCAGCAACCAAGGTACATGCCCTTGACTGGAATTGAACTTGGAACCCTTCAGTCTGCAGGCTGATGCTCTATCCACTGAGCCAAACCGGTCAGGGCTGGCCCTTTCTTTTCTATACAATAGTATGGAGACTGTTTTGAATGGTACATACATATATTTTTCTCTGAAATTATTTTATTTTGCATTCATTTTTTTAAAAAAAATCAACTGTATTAAGGTTTACATTCAATAAATCGCACCCATTAATGGTATATTTCCATTGTATTATTCCAAAGATACGTTTTTGACAAATTTATATCAGTGTAACTCTTACCAGTCAGGACATAAAATATTTTTATCACCCTAAAAAAATCCCTTGTGCTCTATCCTAGACTATCCCCACACATGCCTCTAGCCCCAGACAACTACTGATTGCTTTTCTGTCATTATAGCTTAGATTTATTTTTCTGGAATTTTTGTATAAATGGAATTATACAGTATTTTGTGTCTGACTTTCTTTACTGCTCATAATGTTTTTGAGATTTATCTATATTGTTAAATGTATCAGGAGTTGATTCTTTTTTGTTACTGAGTAATATTATAATGAATATACTACATGATATTTATCCATTCACCTGTTGGTAGACATTTGGGTTGTTTTCAGTTTTTGGCTTTCATGAATGAGGCATCTCTGAACATTCAGAGTCTTTGTGTGGGCATATATTTAGAGAGGTAAAAAGGGCTTTTGATTAAAAAGGACAGAAATCTATCTCCAAAGTAGCTCAAGAGCAAAAGAAAGAAAGTTTATTAGGTTCCACAACTAGAATTTCTAGAGTTGACCTTAAAAGTTGTCATTAAAAAAAAAAAATCTTCCTCACTTTCTTTCTCAGATATCCTTTCCTTTGTTAGCTTTCTTCTGACAGACTGTCCATCATCATGGTGATAATGTGGCTCCCAGCAGCAGTCTCAGACTTAGTCATCCCCTCAGCAGCTCCACTAGAGTTTTCTTTTCCCAACACATTCAATACTAACTTCTGAACTAAATCTTCTTGGTGTTCATTAGGTCATGTTTCCATTCTTCAACCAATGGTTATAAACAAGGGATTGGGATGCTCTGATTAGTCAGGCCTTAGATGCTTGCCCACTTCTGAAGCCAGAGATGTTTGGTAGTCAGCTCCACCCAATCACATCAACTTATATTGCATGGTGGCTCCCCAGGGAAATTGGAGCATTGTTACCAGAAGCAGGGGAATGGCTGAGTGCCTGGGAAACCATCAGTGACCTTTGCTAATGGCACTCTGTCATTCCATTCCACCAATCTCTCCACCTGGTCTCCTGTTCCTGAATGCTAAGAACCATATCTTCCAGACACAGTAAATTACACCGTCCCCAATGTGAGCTGCAGTTTTCTTCTGCTTACCCTCATCCATGCTGTTCTTTGCCTGCAACACCCTCTGTGGCTATGGCAAACTTACCCGCTTCATAAGTTCAGCTCAAAAGCCTTCCACCTTAGAAAGCCTCCCTAAACATGCCTCCGCCTAGATTAGTCTCAAGGCACCTTATCTATAGTCTGTCATAGTTCTTACCATGACATGTCTAATCATAGAATTGTTTCCTAAGATCCCCACCTCCCCTACTAGACACAGACAGCATGACAGCCCATCACTGTCTTGCTCATTTCAGTGTTCTCCCGGGCTCCAACGCAGTGCCTTTTACACAGTGCGAGCTCCATAAATACTTATCGATTGACTCTGGACTTGCCAGCCATTAAGAGAAGTTAATGGAGGTTTTTTGATTGCCTGAAGATGACTGATTTTGGAATGTTGTATCAGTCAAATTTCTAAGAATCAATAAAGTCTTCTTCGGATTTTTCATTCTCTTACTCAAAGAATATATATATATGTTTATTTTCTGTCTCTCACTCAAATAATATTTAAAAAAATAATTTTATTGTAGTGTCCCCTCCAATTTTAACAATATGTAAGCATTTCAGAAAATTTGCAGATATAAAGGTATAAAAATGGTAACAAGTTTCTTCCTAGCTTAGAGCCAGTGTGTATGGAAGGCTGGAGCCCCTACACCTTCACCTACCTGCTTCCTTATCAGTCACAATTCATCAAGAACTTCCCTTTCACCTTGGGCCTTCCCTGGCCTCTCAGTTTTTCTTAAAGCACTTATCCTGATAAAAATATATACTCTAAATTGATTAGTGTATTTCTGTCTCTCTGTGGGGTTAGGGACTTTGTTTAGCTTGGTCACAGTGTTTTCCCATTCATATAACAGTGGCTTGCACATAGTAAGTGCTCCATAAATATTTATGGCATCAGGTAATGAGGACTGTTGTAATACAGGTAACCATTACCTACATACTTTTGTTTTATTCCACACATATAAATTCTTACACACTCAGAAATATATGTGTCCATGTGTTTTATACACACACACACACACACAGACACATACAATACATGCACACACATAGTATATCATAAGGTATACGTAATGTAACTTAGGGCTACCACACACCCTGTCTGTATCCCATCCATGTTCACTCCTTACTCACCATTTCTTCTGGCAGTTTCTCACTGGAAACCCCAGAGGCGCGCTGCCTGAGCCCTTTGTCTAGCTGCCTCTCAGCCTGCACTCAGGACAGGCCAGAGTGCTGGGGACTCACACCTCCATGAACAGCCCTTAGCCAAGGACGAATAGGATTGTAGGGTAACTCCCCCAGCTCCCTTGCCCCTTTGGAGGGACTTCACTGGAGAGCGTTCACACCATTTCTCAGAGCCCCCAGTAGGACTGATGCCCAAGTGGTAGCTAGACTGAGAATGTTTATCATCCTCCTTTCTTATCCCCATGTCACTTCCCACATTCATATCACCACTTCCTGGAATCACCTGCTAAATAAGCTACTTGCACTCGACAACTAAGTCTGAAGATTCATTACCTGAGACCAGGAAAAACTGTAAAAGTCATTTTGTAAACAATAAGAAAATGGCCCCTGCTCCTCTCAAATCACCTCTCACAGATTTTGCCTTCTGCCTCCCCCTTCCTCTCTGCCCTGCACGGAGGGGGTGGACACCCACTTACAGCCATGTGTACTTTCTTCTTTGGGAAGCCATTCAGAGAGAGCCGACTCCATTCAGAGTGTAATCCTGCCAGCACAGAGGCTTCAGAAATTCCTGAGGCGTCCATATTATAGATGCCTCTGCATTCAGCTTCGCTTTTATCTGTTTCCAATTTCTGTTTTCAAGGCATTCCATTTTTCTCCTTTCTCCTTCATCCCCAGCCCCTCCTTCACAAAAGCACCAAATAAAAAACCCATCACACTGCTGCTATGGAAAAAAAGCTTTTGAAAAAGGAGGGTGGCATGGCTTGAATGTTTCTAGACTCTAAAACTGCAAGTCACAGACAAATGAAGGAATGGGGTTGGGTGGAGTGGGTTGGGGGCTCTGAGCCTGTAAGGAAGCCCTCAGGCCACAGCAGGCTCTGGGAACAGTGTTTCTAACTTGGTTTGAATGTGTTGATTGGGGCATCTGTCTTGCTGAATTCAGGTTTGAATTATAGGTGTTACTGAAAGAAACATTAAGACTCCGGCCATTGGGGCAGGTCTAGCTCTCTCGCCTGTTAACTTTTCTGCAATGTTGTTCAATTTTATCTAAGCGTTACTTCAACTTTGTTTTGGGTAGATGCTCTTTTTATTCATTCATTCCTGAATTCATTCATTCCACACTGACAGTAACTAACTGCTGGGACTACAAACTTGTCTAAGGCCCATTCTTTACTTCCAAAGACTCAAAATCTATTTAAGGGAGATACAAACAAATCAGTAATTTCAATGCCTTGCAGTTGTCCCAGGGTAGGGGCTGAGCAGAGTTGCTTAAGAGCAAGTGCTGCAGAGTCAGCCACACCTGGGTTCCTTGCCCTGGCTTGAAGACCCAAGAAGGTATCCTGGATGAGGAGGAAGGGGCTAGTTGTCAGGAGCCAAGAATATGGATTAAAGAGCCCTGGCCCTTTAGTCTCTGTTTTGTATTGAATGGACTGACTTTACTTAAATTCCTTGAGCCTCAGTTTCCTGATCTGCTAAATGGCCAGAATAATGTCTGCATCATGGATTGTGCGAAATAAGTGGGATAGGGCCTCAACTGTGCTTGGCAGAGTTTGTAGCATACTATAAAAACTTAATGAATGTTTGTTAATTTTCACAATTAAGTCAAGCACAGGATGTTGGGAGATACCCAGTGCAGACTTGGAGGTGGATGTAATTTGTTGGATGAGGTGATGCCTCACTGGAACATGAAGAAGGTGAATGATGGTACATTGCCAGGCAAATGGACAGGCAAATAAATGGTTTCTTCTTTCTGTTCTCCAGGGCATCAGTGATACCCACCATATAACTGTGTCAAAACCTACAATTTATCAAAAATAAAGCCAGTGATAGTAACAATCTTGCTGGCCACAAAGGCAGTAGGATACAGACTAATAGGCTTTTTCTGGACTATTATTTTATGATGGGCTGTCAGGTGTGTGTCAGCACGAGGGAGGGCAAATGCAACTGCCCTTCTGATCAGATGTGCAGTGTATTGTTATTTAAGATTTGATTTTCTCCCTCCTTCTCTCCAGTAAGGGGATGTTCAGAGATGTAACAATTAGAATTCAATATGCTAATACAATTCTCATTAGCACAGCCATACAATCGCCTCTAGTGGTACATGTGCGAAGCAAGAGAATTCCCGGAAATTAGCTCAGCTTCCAGCCGTCCCCATCTGAATCTTTCCTCAACTACTTCGTGATTGCGAAGATTAGGCTCATTTTAACAGTGGGAATTTCTCCGGGCTGATGAGCCCAAAACTCATTCAAAAAATTAATACATTTTTCCTCTTGTAATTTTTTTGTTTGGTGGGGCATATTTTATGACACATGTCTGCTTCTTCCTTGCAAATATTTCATTCAAAATTAGTCTTCAAGTTTTCAAACTTTAAAGACAAAAGAAATCAATCGTGGTCAAACAGAATTAGGGGGCTTTACATAATTCTGAAGTGGAACCATACTTGCTTGTGCTTTTCATTTTGTTTATTATTCTGCAAGGTATTACTATTTCTCTGCCAAGTGAATTCCCACTTCATTAGAAAGGTGCCGATGCTTTTCCTCAGATTTTGGTAACCTGGTGTATTATTTAATGGATTCAATGGTATTTTCTTTTGTGGATTGCAGCCTTAAGTCTACGTCATACTCATATTTTCCTCCCTCCATCATTCCCTCTCTTTCTTCCACTTTTTCTCCATCCTTCACTCTCTTTCCCTTCCTCCTTTCTTACTTTCCCCCTTCCTCTTTCCTTCCTTTTCTTCCCTTCTTACTTTCCTCCCTCCCTCCTTCTTCACTTCTACAAACATTTATTCCTATTATAATTCCTATTATATACCAGGCACCATTTGAGGCCTGGCAGATACACTGATAAACAAGGCATAGTTTGTAGGAGCTGATGGAGAAGACAGGTGATAGACAAACAGTTAACAAGATCAGAGCAAAGACCAAGAGATGTGCTAAAGAAACAGATGTGATAAGGAGGAACTTTGGAGGGAGCTGTGTGGTCATGAATGGCTAAGAGCCAGCCAGTAAAGCGAGGAGCCAGTGACTGCCCAGCAGTTAGCAAGGACATCCCTATCACCACATTGCATGCTCTGACCCTCTACATGCAACGTGGTGATCGGGATTTCCAAGTTGAGATGATGTTTTGAAGAACAGGGTGTATTTTTATTTTAGAATGTTCACAATGAATTAGGTACATGTGCTGACCAATTTTCCAAACCAAATCTTTCTTTCTGGCTATTTAATTTCAACCTCCATTCTAAAGTTAGAAAATATGACTAGTGAGATCTCTCTTATCAAAAGGAAAAAGATACTTAACTCAGGGCGTGTTGCAGAAACCTTAGATTAAAGGATCGAAGTGTGTACCATCTGCCATTCAGCAGGAAAATAGCTTTTGTCACAGACAGCTGCTTTGCTTCCTAAAGCATGAACTCAGAGGTACAATAATTTAGTTCAGTAGTTAATTTAGTTGTATTCAGCTTAACTAATTAACACTAATTCCATGCTTGATTTTTTTCCTCCCATTAACTGAACAAAAGCCATCTCTAATGAGTTATGAATACAGGGCCAGCTGACTTTCTCTGTTGTGGAGATGGCAAATGAGGAGGAAGCTATAAACATCTGTAGGAGAATAGATAGGCAAAGACATGGTATTCAATGTATTTAACAACTGGTGCAGTATAGGCACTGACCAGTCAGAATGCACAGTAGTGTATGGATGTTACCAGGCTATTTAAAGGGTAAAGAGTAGGATATATCCTCCAAACACAGAAAATGACAGGCATACCTTTATTCACTTCTAATAGCCCCCGAAATCTTAACTCATTTCAGCATCAACTCAAGTCTGAAGTCTCATCTAAAAATCATATAAATCTTACATGGGTGAGACTCAAGGTACACATCCTGAGGCAAATTCCTCTCTAGCTGTAAACCTGTGAATCAAACAAATTATATGCTCCTAAAATACAATGGTGGGGCACACATAAAATAGACATTTCTATTCCAAAAGGGAGAAATAAGAAACAAAGAAGGGATGATGGGTCCTCAGCAAGTCCAAAATCCAATGGGGAAAATTTCTTTGTAATTTAAGGTTTGAGATCATCCTCTTCGGTTTAGTGACCCAGGCTTCCTGGCGCAGAGGCCATGCCTTCCAGGAAGACTGGAGTGGGGGCCTTGCCCCCAAGGCTCTGGCCACTTCACCTGGAAGGCAAGGGTTGTGTTGTGTTGCTGAGAGTTTGAGCTAATGGGAAAGAAATCATAGGCAGACAGCAAAGAAAGGCATAACAGATAGAGCTGATCAAGAAAGGAATTGGTTTGAGAAAAATTGAAGTTCTCTTTTGCCAAAAGGGCTCCAGATGAGGCTTGAAGTTGGATAACTTTTCCAAAGTCAGCACTGTCTTCTGACCTTGATGACATATGGTTGGGATCGACTGAGAAAGACTGCATTAAAACATATACATGTGTACTTTTAACGTATATTTATGTTTGCTATACATATATAAATATTTTATATTTACATGTCTATAATATGTATATATTCATTACATATATAAATACATATACATATATAAATATTTAATATATACCTTTCAGTATTAAGCAGCCCCATTCTATACATGCATGAAAGAACTGTTTGATTTGGTATATCTTATAAATTGTCACCTACTTTTTCTTTTAGTCCAACATTTAAAAACAAAGCTTTTGCATAAACAATGTTGAGGAAGAAGCTAGTCACCTAACCTCTTCCTGTCCAGTGTCAATGCTATGATATGTTGCAGCTGAAGGTCTGGGCCAGGCATCCGCCTTCCATTGTAATACCCCCTGGTGTTTTCTGCTTCCATCCCCAGATCTTCTAACAAGAATTAATGTGAAAATGCGGCATGTAAGTGACTGCAGTGTGGAGCTTCTGGTTATGATGATGAAGGAAGGGCACACAGTTTACAGGAGATGGTACCACGTGGCCAGTGCCCCAGAGACATTATTTTATTTAATCTTCCCAACAGTGCTCTGAGTTAGGAGCTCCTAATAATCCCATATTATGGTTGGGGAAATGTGGTTCAAGAAAGTTAAATCACTTGCTCGACACCACAACATTTTTAAAATGTTGGACAGAGAGAAAAAGCTCATAGGCAATAGATGTTGTATTCTAACTCAGGTGGTATTAATCCAGAGGCCCCAGCACTAACTACTCTGCTCTCCTGTCTTCCTACAGTCTAAACTTCTCACAGAGGACTGATACTATCAGATTATTTCACCTAATTTTTAAATTAAGCCTGGCCAGTGTGGTTCAGTGGTTGAGCATCGACCTATGAACCAGATTCCAGGTCAGGGCACATGCCTGGGTTTTGGGCTCAATCCCCAGTGTGGGGCGTGCAGGAGGCAGCCCATCAATGATTCTCTCTCATCATTGATGTTTCTATCTCTTTCTCCCTCTCCCTTCCTCTCTGAAATCGATAATAAAAATATATTTTAAATTAACATACAGTAAAATTTACTTTTTGGGAGGTGTACAGTTCCATGTATAGATTCATATGTCCACCACTACAGTCAGGATACAGAGCAGCTCATTCACCCCCAAAACTCCCTAATCCCACACTTTTGTAATCATACACTCTCTCCCAATCTCTGGCTACCACTGACCCATTTTCTGTCCCTGTATTTTTTTTTTTACCCGCATAATAATATCAAGCAGCCTTCTCTTTATTGAGTGTTCTACTTCTACAGTGTTAGGCCATTACACAGTATGACCTTGGTGAAGCTAATAATTCTTCCTGTGTCAAAATGGTCAGTCTTCATTAATTTGTACTCATTAGTTACAGCTTGTTTAATTTAGAGAAAGTCTAAATTATAGAATACATATTATTTTATTCCTTTTAAGCACTCAGCTTAACAAAAAAATTATATAAGAATGCTCCCTTCTGAGATTCACTTCAGTAATTTATTAGCATTGATTTTACTTATATGCAAATGAAGGAAAGTTTAATATGAGCACTTGCTTATTATTCTCTAACTAATTCTGCCCAATAACCTATGCAAATGGACCTCATTATCTCTTACTAGGCCTATTGTGATGGCCTGCAAACTCATTGCCCTGAACCTTGCCCACCATGTAACTTTTTCAATGACTACTGATAAAATTCAGCATTAAAGTGCACCATGAGCCATGGTCCATATCCCAACCTGCATCAATGTTTAATTCATCTGCCACCTTGTCCTATCCCACCCCTAAAGTTCCAGCTACATGGATGAGTCCCTGGTCTCTTAGGTTCTTGGCTGTTTCTGTAGCATGGCTTTGGGTTGTCTTCCACAAGTAGCTGCTGCTCCAAGTTTAGTCATTCTCCAGAAAATCTTCCTGGGTTCCAGCTCTCAACCATCAATTTCTCTCGACAACTCCTCTAGGGCTTTGCTTTTTCCTGGGGCCTACTCTCATATGCAGTTTCATTCAGATCAAGTGATTACTTGTCTTATTTCCTCTGCTCTATTCTGAGCTACATGAGGGCAGCCATCTTTCTAGTCCTGCTACCTGGCCACTCAGTACATGTTTATTGAGTGAATAGGATCCTAGGGAGAGGTGTGTATGTGTGTGTGTGTGTGGAAGGCAAAGGATGCAGTGCACTAGGCTGTACATCAAGCCTAGTTTGAAGAATTGGTGTGACTGCTGGATGACACAAAGGAACAAGAGAGCTTTTGGATCCTCACGAGTCTAGGGTGTGTCTCCTTGTGGGACACATAAAGGGCTGGGTGGTCCCAAAAAGGACTGAGAGAAAATGTTCCTCCCCTGCTCTTCCTCTGCAAACACTTGGTGGAACATTTTGGTAAGGAAAAGAGCAGAGAGATCAAAGGTAACAAAACCATAAAAAATACAGTTTGGACTAGTGATTGCTATGATATCTCCCAAATATAAAGTTCTGTGATCTGCTCTAAATCTCCATCAAAAAGCAACAAAAGCCAATATATACTAATATACTGAAAAAGACTAAGTATGAGAAAGTACAGAATCAAATCTCACCAAGACCCTTACTGCTTTTGTGATCTTGAGCTAATTAGTTAATTTCCTAAAGCTTCTGTATTTGTAGAACGGGGGAAACCCTAGTTCTTTCACAGGGTATTTTGAGAATTAAATAAGTTCTTATATTGAAAGTGCTGGGTTGAGGGCCCAGAGCAGAACATGTGTTCACTAAGTAATCCTGTGAAATGATTATTAGTGCCATTAGTATTCAAGTCTTATTTTTTTCATGATTAGGACCTTTCCTTATCTCTGTGTCTAGGCCCAAAGCCAAGAGCTTGGAAGGACCAGGCAGAGCTGGGTGCTCAGTTAGTGTCTTGTTGAATGAAAGGAACATAGTGTGGTCAGGAGGTAACACCAGGGGAAAGAATTCTCCAGGAGGCGTTTTATGACTTTCTTGAGCAAGGGGACACCTCTCCTTCCTCAGGCCAAGCTCAGCTCCTCATCCTGAGAAGACATTCTTCCCAGCTTCTTCCTGCCTGGATAACAGAATACCTGATTGTCCCTCCTGAAATCTGACTATAGTTGGGGAATTGAAGAAGGTATGAGTCCTGGAGTCTGCCGTCACACGAGGAATCCCTGCAACACCTCTGCTTGTGGCAATGGAGATAGAAACTGCCTTCATCACATGCTTAACTGAAAATGACTTTTAGTGGGTGGTGGCTCATTAAACTTGGCATAATGCATAATGTGTATTGTCCAGCAACAATGAACCCCTCAGAAATTTGTGCAGACAACTAATGATTTTAAAACTACCTGTAAACCCATTCCACCCCCCCACCCCATACCCACTGTTCCTGACAAAGGGTTGAGATTGCAGGCCAGTTGGGTGTCTGCTTATTTACATAATTAATCTAGTATGAAGTCTTTATAATATCCCCCCTCAGCCTTCTCTTTTCCAGGATAAATAACCCCCAATTCCTCAATCCATAAGCCCCATTTTTACACCCTTTTAATCATTTTTGTAACTCTCTTCTGCATCTTTTTGGGCCCTATTGAAGCCTTATCTAAATTTAACAGACATGCTAAACAGGCAATTAGCAGAGATGAATCCATTAGAACCTGGGGCCCTCTTAGTCCCTAATTTGGGTCTGAGTTTCTCTCTCTTTCTCTATAAGGGTTACACAGAGGATTTCCATCATGGGCTGTCAATTTTGCTTTCCCACAGGATGTTCTTCCAAGGTCCAGAAAAGCCAGTCTCCATAAAGGCAAGAACCAAAGGACACCCCTGAGCCCAATAGGGAAGTCTTTCCCTAATGGCTTTTGTGTGTGCCATTTAAGTGCCTGGGCATGGTAGGGCTCTACTGTTGGCTGGGGGGAGAGGTGATCTGCAACCTTGAACTCCAGGCTGCTAGAGGGCTGGAGGCAGATCTTGTCTGTCCTTCTCCAGGCCATTTTCTTATCTGACTTCAGACTGAGCCAAAGAACTGAGCCACCACAGATTGAGCAGAGTCCAACTCTGGAGTTTTCAACATGGTGTAGTGGTCAATACATGGTTTAGATACCACCAAACAGCCCACAAAAAGCTGCCAGTAAAATGATATGGCTAAGAAGAGAGGGAATTCCTGGGGTTCTTAGATTGAGGGTTTTCTGATTGAGGGTTTTCTTACTAGTAATATTTTGACAGCAGAAGAAAAAGAAAGGAGGCCAGCAGAGCCCAGATTGTAGCTTGTCACTTCGCAAAGACAAAACCCCATCATTGCCACTCTGTGCTGCACATCAGTGTCCCCTCATGGGTCTAATCTCTCCTGTGCTGCATTTCCCCTCCACAGTGTGGCCTGATATTTCTCAGGGACTCACTTGACAGGGTGCAAACAGTGGGGATGTCTATTTGAATAAGGATTAGCAAATATAGACATTCCTGTGTTGCTACCTTGTCAAGAATTTCAAGGTGAAACCCCTACCAGTCCAGCAGTAATTTGGTGAGGGAGATTATTGTTTTGTGCAAAAATCAAATAAGATCCTTTGGGACTTTTCTTAGCATCACACATAGCTCTGGTCTGAAGATCAATTAGACAGAACCTACTCTTTATTACATGTTAATTATGTGTGGGAGAAACCAGAACAGGGAGCGGGGCCTCCCTGTCTCCCAACACAAAGGTTGTCTGACTCGGTGGTCAGCAGCACAGGAGCAGAGCTGACAATGGCCATGGGACTAATTTGTGGCCACAGTTGGCTGTAAGCCTGTGAGTTTCAAAATTAGAGTGCCTTCTGCAACGTGACAGAGCTTCTCATGGTGCTTACGGCATCTTCTGAAAAGCCATATCCTGACTTAAAGCACTTCATAATGCTCGCTAACCGCACATTAACTGATGAAGTTAATAATTAATAATTGAGAGAGCATGGCTGCGATACTTCTGGAGTGAATTTAGCAAGGGGTCTGTCTACGTTCCCAGTGCTGCCTGAAGACAGACCTTTTGGTGACTCTGGATCTAGACACAGTAGAATGGGTTTGAAATTTTCTACTAGGGCTACCGGACCAGATTCACAAACTAGGTGGCTTAAAACAACATAAATGTACTAGGATTCTCTTACAGTCCCGGAGGCAAAAAGTCTGTAATCAAGGTGTCAACAAGGCCATGCTCCCTCTGAAGGCTCTAGGGGAGGATCTGTCTCATGCCTTTCTCTTAGCCTCTGGTGTTGCTGGCAATCCTTGGCACTCCTTGGCCTATGGATACATCCCTCCAGTCTCTGCTCCCATAATCACAGAGTTCTCTGTGTGTCTCTGGCCTCTTCTTATAAGAACACCAGTCATAATGACTTAGGTCCCCTCTCTTCAAAAATGACCTCATCTTACCTTGATTACATCTGCCAAGACTATTTCCAAATAAGGTTACATTCACTGGTACTGGGAGGTGTGGGGTTCAAAATATCTTTTTTGGGGACACAATTCAACCTTTAACAGACTTGGATGCAGATGTTGTTGGTTTAGCCTTGGGTAAGAGGGTTTGAGAGGAGCCACAGCCATCAAACAGCAGGGAAACTGCCTTCGTGGGTGTATAGTTTCCTAGGGCTGCTGTAACAAATTGCCATAAAACTAGTGGCCTAAAACAACACACATTCATTCCCTTACAGTTCTGGAGGCCAATTTCAGTTTCAAGGGGCTGTCGTCAAGGTGTCAGCAGGCTCTAGAGGAGAATTCATCCCTTGTTTCTTCCAGCTTCTGCTGGCTGCCAGGATTCCTTGGTCTGTGGCCATACCATTCCAGCCTACTCTGTGGTCACGTGGCCATCTCTTCATCTGTGTCAAATTTCCCTCTGCCTCCTTTTTGTAGTGATATCTTTGATTGCCTTTCGTGGCCACCCAGATAATGCAGGATAATCTCATGTCAAAATTATTTATTTAATCACACCTACAAATTTGTTGCCACATAAAGTAACATTTATGGGTTTCAGGTGTTATCGTTGGGGTGCCTTCTGTGTCCTCACCTATTACAGGTGCAAGTGGAGTCTTTACGATGTCACAAGGAAAGGAATTTCCTGAGACTTGCATGGGAGGGTGGGTGATCTTTATTTCCATGGAATTAAACCTCTGGGTTCCCAATGTCCCATTCCCCTCTATCCCACCATGGAAAAAGTCCAGTCTTGTTCCAGTCTTGTCTTCAGCAAGGCAAGAATTAAGGTCACTGCCCAGAGTCTTCACTCCAGTTTAAGTGCATTCCAACCCAGCATCTGTCTAGCTTAGTTTGTGTTCCCAGCTGCAGTGCAATGCGTGTGGAGTCTGCATGGCCCATGGCTACATGGCTATGACGAGAGGACAGGCAAGTGTGGGTCACGAAGCAAGAGAGGAGCAAATGGGCAAGAGTAAAGCAAAGAGAGAAAACTCTTGCCCTGACCGGTTTGGCTCAGTGGATAGAGCGTCCACCTGCAGACTGAAGGGTCCCAGGTTCGATTCCAGTAAAGGGCATGTACCTTGGTTGCAGGCACATCCCCAGTAGGGAGTGTGCAGGAGGCAGCTGATCAATGTTTCTAACTCTCTATCTCTCTCCCTTCCTCTCTGTAAAAGATCAATAAAATATATTTAAAAATAAAAGAAAACTCTTTCTTCTGGCAATTATAACCAGGAGCTTAACTAGTTAGCCCTTGGAGATTACATGTGCTTTCAGTGATTCCCGCCCCCCCCCCCCCCCCCCCCGTCAGTAATTTTTTTCCCAGGTTAGACTGACAGACATGCATTTTCCCTATGTCATCCCTACTTTACTACACATCTGTCCACCTCCCCCTTTGTTCAATTCCTTCCCCAGTGATCTTCAGGAAATGGACTGGTGGTTCCCTTAGGAACATGAAGTTGTAGTTGCCTGGTGAAGCTGCCCAGATGACCATGCTTATAATGTCTAACCTCCCCTTTGCTCTCTTTCTATTCTATTAATAACTAGCTAATTATGATGACAACACAGGGATTAGGACTTGATTTCTTTGGGGGGTCATTATTCAGCATAATACAGTAGGGGCTTGCCTATGAGTGGAGAGTAGGGACCATCAGGCATCAGATAATCCCCTGAATGATGAATTTCCTGAAGGAAAAGAACAGGGCTCTGTGAGACCTGATTTAGCCTGTGTGTTCAGGAAAGCTGTTTTAGTTTGGATACCTGCAGAAGCAGACTTTGCAACAAGGATTTGTGTGCAAACTGTTTATCTTGGAGGTGATCCCCGAGAACACTGGTAGAGAAATGGTGAAGTAATACAGGAAAAGGAAGACAGCCAATAAAGGGGTTATCATGCCAGCGGGTTACCTTTGAGGGCAACTGGAGCTGATCCCACTAGAGAGTCTGGTAGACAGTGTGAGCATGCTTCAGTTATCCCCACCAACACGTGAAGGGCTGGGGTATCCTTGCACCAACTTTCCATCTGCCCTTGCTGAGGGCAGCTCCTGGGAAGCTGTAGGCGTTCCCAGTAAGCAGTCTCTGCAGAGTCAAGGTGAGTGCAAAGAAGATTCACAAAAGCAACTCTGTTCCCAAACAGATGACCTCTGAACTGGACCTGAAGTGTAAGTAGGAGGTACCTAGTACTGAGGAGAGGAAGGAGATGGTGTCAGGAAAGAAACAGAAAGTACCACAGCCCTGAGGTCTGCAGGGCACAGTTTATTCACTGGTGTTAAAGGAGTTCAGGTGAGACAGTGTCTCATTCAAACTTGAGAGCTGGCAGGTATGCCGTGGTATAGCTACATTGGGTGCCTGTGGCCACTGTCTGCTCTGATCGGTCGGTGCCCATGCCGTAACAGTTGTTAAATATTTATAGTAGCCTCCATGCTGAGGTCAATATCTCTTTCACTGGGTGGCTGTGGCCAATAAATCAGATATTCCATGGGAAAGCAGTTTGCAATTGTGAAGTCCTTTGTGAAGGTTAGGTTGCTGCTGGGGAGGTTTCATGTTGAAATATGATAAGGTGGAAAAAATTCAAGCCTCAGTGCCCATTCTCAGGGGTTACTACTTGATCAGGACACATTAAGTTGCTGCCATGGGCCTGTTATTATAATTTTGGCCTGAGATTTTCTGGAACAGATGGTGTGGAGAGACCCTGTTACTTACAGCGTGGCAGCTAAAAGTCCACAGTTTCATGGAGACAGGCAGTCCTGGGTTCAAGTCCCTGTTCTACCACTGACTGCTAAGTGGCCCTGGGTAGGCTTCACTGACTCAGTTTTTTCACCCATAAAATGAGGTAATGACACCTGCCTCACAGGTTACATGAGGAGTGAATGCACTGGTGGATACAGAGGAGGATCCAGTGTTTCCTCTGTTTTTAAGCATTTGATTACTAGTACATACAACTCTTTATTGATAAGGCTTTTGTTCACGCTCGCCAGCTCTTTGTGAATTCTTGCTTGAGTCAGTCAGTGAGTGGCAAACACTACAAGATTTAGTTGAACAGTGGTTCCACTAAGCTCTCCCGTATGTGTTTTCAGGAGAGCAGCCTGATGTAGGAGAACTGGTTTGAAATCAGGCTCCTAGGCCAGTTCCTATATTTATAGCAGGTATGAAGTGGGCCAATTGAAGCTGTCTTCCCCTCAGTGATAAATAAGAGTCCCACCTCTCTTAGGGCCAAGGTGGGAATTCAGGAGGTTAATACAGGCAACGTCTTTGTTTCAATGTTGGAGGGTGACAGGACCTCAATAAATATGACCTAATATGATTCTTGGAATAGAAGCTCCATGGGGGCAAAGCCCGACTTGGCTCATCCACTGCTGGTCTCCTGTGTCTAAAACACGATCTGGCAAGTAGGAAGTGTTCAATAAGCATGCGTTGAAAAAAGTGAATGAATGAACTAATGAATGAATGAGTTTTCCTGGAGGTGGGATCAAGAACCTGCATTTCTGAGTTCTCTCTATATGATTATGGGATACAGTCATGACTGAGAACTACTGGCCAAAATGTTTATTTTATAGATGATGAAATTTCAGTTGCGGTTGCTAAGTAATTCACTCCAAGAGCACTTGATTAATTTATTCAACAAACAGCCATACACCTTTCTTTTATTTAATAAAACCTTCATTGAGCACTTACAAGGTTGCTGGTGGTATTTAAAACCCACATTCTATAAGAAAGACTAAGATACTCCCTATTCCTTGATAAATTCATGATGTGGTAGAGGATTCAGATATATAAACAAAAGACTGCATTGCATGTGCCATGGTATAACGTTTATACATAAGGTGTGCTGAAGGAATACAGATGAGGGAGCATTGATTCTGCCATGGGGCCAGTGAGGACCAGCTGTGAAAGTTACATTTAGGATGGCTGGGGGATAGGAAGGCTAGAAGTTTCTTAGGCAGCTAAGAGTGTGGGATAGAAGGCACAGGATGAACAAAGCCATGGGAAAGGTCATGGAACTGGTGATTTGTCCGATGAGGCTTGGGTGGAGGGCCAAAGTTTCTAAGATTGCTAAATAGGCCGAGAGAAAGGCATTTCAGGTGGAATTAACACCAAGGAATCAGCATATACATTGATATGTTTGAAGAATTAAAAGCTAAATCGTGTGCATGTAGTTTGAAAGATAGGGGCCACATTTTTCTGGTCTTTGTAGGCCAGGGTAAAGAGTTCAGGTTTTATTCTATACTCGAGGCCCACTGCATGGCATTCGTGCACTGGGGGGGCGGGGGGGGGGGTGGTCCCTCATCCTGGCCTGTGCCCTCTTGCAGTCCGGCACCCTTCAGGGGATGTCTGACTGCTGGCTTAGGCCCGCCTGTGGGGAGTGGGCCTAAGCCAGCAGCCAGACATTCCCTGAGGGGTCCTTAGCACTGCCCTGGAGGCAGGAGAGACTCCTGCCACCATCGCTGAGCTGGCCAGCCATAAGCCCGGCTTCTAGCTGAGCAGCACTCCCCCATGGGAGCACACTGACCACCAGGGGGCAGCTCCTGTGTTGAGCATCTGCCCCCTGGTGGTCAGTGCGCATCATAGTGACCGGTCTTTCTGTCGTTTGGTCAATTTGCATATTAGCCTTTTATTGTATAGGATACAATGGAAGGCACTGTGTGTAATCTATCTGTAGGGCTACATTTATTTACTTCTTATAAGCATTCAGTTTTCCATTAAATACATATTTAGTGAACCCCATGGTAGAGAATAACTAGTTCTTCTCTAGTTAAAAGAAGTCCTTTCCTTCTTTCTCCAAGGCTCATGGGTAGGTTACATTTCCCAGTCTTTCTTAGGCTGAGTTCTGGCCAATGGACTGCATGTGGGTATAAGAGTAAGCTTTACTTCTGTAAACCTCCTGAGCAGCCCTCCATGAGCATTTTCTCTGTTGCCTTGTCTGCAATCCAAAGGCAGAGGATCTGCAGGGACAGTGGAGCCACAAGATGGAAGGAGGTTTAAGTGACTTCAGGGAGCCATCAACTCCCCCCTCTCACACACACCACCGAATAAAAAATTCACACGGATGTGACAAGCGTAATAGATAAAAATCACAGTGTTCACTCGTTGAAATTGTTTTTCTTTTTCTTTATTTTTTCTTTCTTTCTTTATTTTTTTGCTTTAGAATCTAGAATTTACCCTGCCTTGACCAATAAAAGAGTAACAAAATACAAGAAACTGTGCCATGTGCTAGGGACTCAGTGCTAAGCAAAGTAGGTACAGCTTTTATTTTGATGGTATTTTCAGTCTTACCTCTTATTGTATCTATTCTCATCTCCTCAGTGCCTTCTTGTAGGCATTAGCAAATAATGCTGGGAATAAGAATCTTGAAATAACTTCGGTGGGTGTCCAGCAGAGTTAACTGCTGGGCTGGGTTTAGGAAATGAACATCTTACTCATTTATTGGTCACACTCTGATCCTGTAGGCTCTTGCAGCTTGAGAGAGTCTTCAATTTTGTGCAGATTAAAGAAACTTTTTTATTACATGGAAAAATTTATTTTTCCTTCTCTCTCATAACCAGTTCTTATTTGCTAGAATTTCAGCCATCCAATCATCCACCCATCCATCCATTATCCATCTATCCATCCATATATCTACTCATCTATTTTTTTCCTAGCTTTATTAACAATAGTAGTCTTTTGCCAAAAGCTCATTTTCCATGTGCTGTGCTAGAATATTGGCACACATAGTCCTTTTAAAATTCAAATGACAACCCTACGTTATCGTAGATGTCATAATTATCACTTGATATGTGAGGAAAACTGAGAAACTGAGGTACAACTTACGTAAATCTTTGGTGCTGGTAAGTAGGGAGACAGGGTCTGAATTCATATGTGTCTTTGATAGAGCCTAGATTTTGAATCACTATACTGTTCCTCATTCCACTATTTGTCAGGATGCCCTTAAATGTTGTGTCTGATAGAGGCCTTACACAGATTAGCTAATTTGAAGGAGTTCATATTGTGTGCGTGTCTGTGTGTGTGTGCATGCATATGTGTGCCTGTGTGAAGAAGAGGTGATTGGAGGAGACTGCCATGTAAAAAGCTAATACAATTAGAAGGAGGCTGAGTAACAGCAAAGAGAGGCAAGGAGCCCTGCAAGAGATTGGAAGGCGTCCTGATGATCCAAGGTGAAGAGAAACATTGGGGTCCTAGTCTACAAAGGGAGGGCAGCAGGGAGCAGCAGGGATTAAGTCAGTGTTCTGGAGTCAGACTATTTGATTTTGCTCCCTCTATCTTCCAGCTGGGTGTTTTAGGACAGGTCACCTCATCTCTATGACTCAGTTTCCTCATTTATAAAATTGACATAATATAGTTCATACCTAAAGAGTGGCTTTAAGGACTAAATGAAATGGCATTGTAAGGATTAATTGAGATAATGCACTTTGAATAAGATCCATCACAGTAAGTTCTCAATAGATACTAGCTTCTGTTGTGACGATGGTGATGATGATGATGATGATGATTTGGGAGTAGAGGCAATAGAATAAATGTTCCTCTCCTTTACTTCTTCAATAACATTGCACATGTGTCCTCACCCCCATATAAGGTATTGTCTCTTAAGCTCTGAATTGTCCCAGTTCTGCCACCAACCAGCTTTGTGACCTTGGGCATAGCAAGTAACCTGTCTTGGTCTATTTTTTTTTAATTTATAGGGAGTACAGATTAGTAAACTCCAAGCTAAAGTTGCCTGGATTCACATGCTAGCTCCTTCACTTATCAGCTGTGTGCCCATGGGCACGCAATTCAACTCCTCAGAGCCTCAGTTTTTTCATCTGCAAAATGGAAATGAAAATAGTAACCATCTCATTGAGTTATAATGAAATGATCCACACCAGACTATTAACCTAATTCTTGGCACATGGACATCTCTCAATGAATGTTAGCTATTGTCACTATCAACTTAAGAAGTCCCTTCAACTTTACTTGGTAGGTTTTCCTTATGTGTTTTGCTTCAGATAATTATATTCAGTGCCCCTGATAGTGCATTCACGACTTGTAAACTAATTTTGACACAATCTCCATTCTGGTTGGTTTTTTGAGAAATGTTCCTCTTTAGTGAATATGATAGCAGGGCCCACTCATTACCAGGTTATTTTAGGCAAGACTGATTTTTAACTCATTACCCAGATAATTATTGCAGTTTTCTAGTTGCCTTTCTGTGCACAGACTTAATAAGCTCTGAAGATATGTGGTAGGGCTTTTCTTGGCTGAGATGAGAGAATTACTGAGGCTCTCAGGTGAAAGTGTGAATAGATGCATGTGAAGGGGGTGCCCTCAACAGCTGGGTGGCCTCTCACTGTGAAAAGGGCTCAGCTCCTTTGGAAACCAGTGCAAGATGTTATTAATCGTGGGGCATTTCCAGTGTGCCTGATAATGTTAGGTTTACATATGCAAAAGATGTCCAGAAATAAGTTGATGAATGTGTGTATGTGTGCACACACATACTTAGTAAGTTATATGCAAACTAGAGGCCCGATGCACAAAATTCGTGCAAGAGGCTTGGGCCTTGCAGCCCCAGCTTCATCCAGAAGGTCGTCTGGAAGGATGTGTGGAAGGTCGTTCAGCTGTTTGGTCTAAACAGCATATTAGCTTTTTATTATATAGGACGGAAACCAGGACCTAGCTAATTCACCTTTGGTTCCCCACCATCTAGGTGTGGGGGTGTGTGTGTCAAATAGACTGGTTGGCTGTGTCCTGCAGTGGTTAAAGGTAGGAATCAGCAGACTTTTTAATAAAGCATTTTCTGTAAATATTTTAGCTTTTGTAAGTCATAAAGTCTTTCTTTCAGCTACTCAGTTCTGCTGATACGGTGTAAAAGCAGTGAAAGACAATATGGCTGGCCCTTGAACAACATGGGTGGGAACTGCACAGGTCCACTTACACACAGATTTTTTTTTCAATAAGTACTGTAAATGTATTTTCTCTTTCTTATGATTTTCTTAATAACTTTCTTTCCTCTGGATTACTTTATCATGGGAATATATTATATAATATAACATGCAAAATATTCATTAATCTACCATTTATGTTATTGGTAAGGCTTCTGGTCAATACGAATCTATAAGTACTTAAGTTTTGGGGGAGCCAAAAGTTATATGTGGATTTTTGACTGTGTGAGAGGGGAGGGTCAGTACCTCTAATCCCTGAGTTGTTCAAGGGTTAACTGTATAGATATATGAATGAATGTGGCTAGTTCCAATAAACTTGACTTGTGGATGTTGAAACTTGAATTTCATATGATTTTCATAGGATATAATCTATTATTTTTCTTTTGATATTTTTCACCAATTACAAAATGGGAATAGTAGTAATACACCCTCTAAGGTGGCAGAGAAAATTAAAAGTTAGTGGAGATGAAGTGTTTAAAACTGATGCACAGCACACACTTGAGAAATATTAGTTGTTGACGTAATCATGTAAGTTATTGCTTACTATCTTCATTGAATTCCCATAAGCAATGTGGGAATTGTGCGGGAAGTAGTGTTATTATTTCCATTTACCAGATGAAAAAACTGAAGCATAGGTATGCTTAGTCATTTTTCCGAGGCCAGAGTTAGACCAAGACTTATTTATGCAAAGCAGTGGGGAACTATACTGCTTTGTTCTCTTTCTAATGATGCTCCAAAAATTCCCCTATCCATCAGAATTTAACTATGGCTATCAGAAACTGACCTTTGGCAAGGGGATATAGAAAGTTAAGAGAGGTTACAAGATAAGAAGATGGTCATGAAGAGGGAGTGACAAACAAATGCCAGTAACAGAGCAGTGGTCACTGCACTTTTTCATTTTCTTTCCATTGTTCTCTTTTTGGACACATTTTGGAGTTTGCATCTGGGACATCCCTGTTAGGTTTGCAAATTGCCTGAGGCCACAGTTGCAAGATGTACATTTATTCTCTACCATTACGTAATTCTTTCCTCTCTAATGCACCAAATTAGAAGATTGGCTGATTTTCATTATCCCTAAAAAGCAAAAATTTCAGCTTAAATCACAAGTGTCTATGATGCATTTAGCAGTTACGGCAGCTTCTAACCAGCAGTTATTCCACCCCATTCCCTCTTTCCCTGAAAATGATCAGGTCTATTGTGATTTAGAGATGCATTAGCTCTACTTAGAGTTAAGAATCAACTTTGACTTCTGGGGCAGTCACCCAAGATTTATATGGAAGAATTCATCCCATTTAGAGTTTAGTATATTCCTTCCTTTCCCTCCTTGCTCATCTAATTTATGACACAATAAAATATCTAAGAAAGTATCAGATTAGATTCTGGAGTGATTTAAGTTACTAATTTTTTTTTTTTTTTTGACAAAAAGCACATGTGATGGGTCGCTAGCAAGTTCTGCATGTAGGTCCTATGTGGTCAGTTTCCAAAGTTCTTCCTCCAGAAAATAGATGCTCCAACTCAGAGGAATCTGCTTACCATGGGATGGCCTTCATGACAGACCCTAGGCCTACCCTACCCATCTTTGCCATGTATGTCTGTAGTGTTTGAACAGATCTTCCATTCTGTGTCATGAAACCCACCATGCATGTTTTGGAGATAGCTCTGTCTCTCTGCAGGTTCAAGTGCTCCTGAATGAGAGAAAAATTATAATATGCCCACATATCCCAGCTCCACCACTCGTTAATCAAGTCCTTGGCAAATGATTTATTGCTTACTATCTCTGTTTCGTTTGCGAAATTGGGGCACAATATTAATACTATTACTAATGTTATGATGTTGTTGTGAGAATTAATATTTTTAAAACACCTAGAATGGTGCTTGATACATAGAAATCACTCCAAAAATGCTCACTGAGATTAAAAACATTAGGTAATAGGAACTGAGAGAGATCAAACTTCTTCCAAGTTATAAACATTCAATGGCATCCCATTCCTTACAGGATAAGTCCTAATCTTCTCAATCTAGTTTACAAGGCCTTCTTTAGTTTATCTGCCTGGCTTGATCCCATATATCTATCTCTGCCCCCAGCCACACATTATATCTTTCAGTTGTTTAGGACACTGATATGCTGCAGCCAACTCATGATGGTCCTGAGAGTGAATTGTTAAATTTTTAGGAAGTTTAAAAGTCAATTGTTAAATACAGCTATTATTAAAAATTAAATCATATGACCTTACAAATAAGTTATATTAAGTCAAGAGTAATAAATACACAAAACATTACTTCCTAATTATTTTACTACTTTACTGTTGTCTATGCTTTTGAAGTTATTTAGGTCTGTTGTATTTATATGATGAAATCTCTATAATGATATGCTACTACTCCACATCTCTTCTAAGCACTTCATTCAGTGATGTCACCATGGTAGCTTCAAATCGGCCTTAGTAGGCGTATTTACACCACAGAAATTGGCAAACACTACAATCAGGGCTTGATTTATTGGCAATCTAAAATAGTAGTCGGAAAACTTCTTTCTGTAAAGGGCTAGTTAATAAATATCTTAGGCTTTGTGAGCAATAAACCGTCTGTTGCAGTTATTCAATCCATAAGTTGTAGACTGAAAGCAACCATAACAAATCTATAATAATAAAAGCATAATATGTTAATTAGACCAGACGTCCTTCCAGACGACCTTCTGGATAAAGCCGGGGCTGCAAGGGAAGCCCGGGTCCCTGGTGCCAGAAGGAAGCTGGTGCTGGCAGCCGGGGGAAGGAAGGCCTACTCTTGCATGAATTTCATATATCGGGTCTCTAGTACATAAATAAGCATGGCTGTGTTTCAATAAAATTTTACTTACCAAGACAGATAGGAGGCTCATAGTTTGCTGATCTCTAGTTTAGGCTGAGAGTGATGGAGAAAGTGTTAGCAATGCCAATTAAATGTTAAAATGTGTTGTGTCTGGCAGCTGTTATTTTGTATAAAGCCTCACCCTTCAAAAATCCTGAAGACATATTCCTCCAGCATTTGAAAACTACTATACAATTCAGCAAAGAAAGTGTCTCACATCATTGACAAATGAGTGAAGTTCTGACATGTATTCATTGTTTCACTTACATTTCTTAACTTAAAATCTCAACCAACACTGATATGGGAACTACACTTGCTCATCAGTTGTGACCATAGGTTGGCCACAGATAATAAGAGTTTGACAAAAATCAACAAAAGCATTCTGTGAGAATCAATTGGCTGTGTAGAATTTACAACAGAGAATATTATATGTTTCATTATTGGTTACAAATTATGTTACTTGTATCATATATCAATAATATTTATAATAAACTTAGGTGTGCATAGATATACACATATTGGATTTGTGGAGAGACGGTTGTTAACTTTTATCAGCACATAGCTGCTTAAAGAGAGCAGGTTCTTTCCAGCCTCCAGGCTTTTGTGTGTGGTCCCTCCACCTGAAACATTTCTTCTTCTTTACTTTGCCTCTAATTTTTACTCATTCCTTGATTTTCAGCTTAAATGTGACTTCTTCAAAAGACTTCCTCAATTCCCCCAAGACTAAATGAGTTCTCCCCTAATGCACATTTTTCTTGTGATACTTGCATTAATTATAGTTAAATGCTGAATTTTGTGATGGCTTATTATCTCCTTTCACCAAAAGTATGTAAGTGTCCCCCTGCAGGGATGGCCCATCTTCTTTGTCATTGAGTCTTTGGAACCTAAAACAGTTCCTTGAAAATAGTAAGCACTCAATATATGTGTAGTGGGATGGAATTGGCACTTAAAGGAAGGAAAATAAACTTTAAATTTAAGAGTTTCTGCATTAACTCTACCCCGCCCAAGTTGACTATAAATTCAAGCAAGTTAAGTAATAAATGGCTATCACTTTACTATAACATATTTTAATTCCCAATCATTGCTGACATTGATGCCCACTTTCTCCAGGTATAGTAATTATTTCTCATATTGTTATTGACCTCTTTAAGTACAACCCAGGGCAAATCTATTTCTCCAGCTGCTGCAAATGACTTGAAGCAGGAAGATTAATAGAATGGAATGAGGGTTGTTTAAAAGAGATTTTCCCCTCCTCAACCTTGGTCAAGAAATGAGTGGTCAATGGCCACAGACACATCTCAGATGAAATCTAGGAGCATTTTCTAACCCTTATCCTAGTGACTACATTCATATAAGTGCTGATTTCCAAAGTTTTATTATCATTCTTAACAGCACTACACATTTTTTCCCTTTTTTAAAAATTCTTTATTAGTTAAGGTATTACAAATATGTCCTCATCCCCCCCATTAAACCCCCATTCTCCCCGCCCCCTCATGCTCTCATCTTGTCCATGTCCATTGGTTTGGTTTATATGCATGCATACAAGTCCTTTGGTTAATCTCTTCCCCTTGCAGCACTACAGATTTTAAGATACACTGGGAATCTACTTGCTTTGGATTTCTGGGTTCATGGACTCTTGGTGTCAGTTGTCTGAGGATGAGTTAGGGGTCTGGACCCTACTGTGGAGGAGGAAGAGTCTTATTGGACACAGGAGGGAGCTCCCATCTGGAATTTAAATAAGTTCAGGACCCCCGGAAGGAGGGATAGAGGTGAAGTTCTCTCAAGCAGGATACTGCTATTTTCATTTCTGCATTCCCTACTGAAAGCAAATGCCAGCAGGTGACCAGGTTTATTCTACAGGTATATTCTGCAGTGCAAGGGCAGTTGTTTCTATCAAGTCTTCAAAAATGCCGCAGATAAATTTACATCTCAACATGCCCCTCCAGTCATTCCACTGCTTCTCCCCAATGCATTATTGATTATATAGAAACCAAGCATGCAAAATTATCAGCTCATCAGCAGGCACAAATTGAGCACTCAATAAAAGGTCGTTATAATTCTTTCATTTTTCTTATTAGAATTTCTTTTAGCTATATGTAAAAAATAAAGTGATCTCAAGCATGTATATGTGAGTTTTGGTTAAAGGCACTTAAAGATTCAGTTTGTAAACATGATCCTTATCTTACCTGGGCAGAGTGCTAATCAAGGGAAAGAGCTAATTATTTGAAGGCTTGTGGCTCCTATGAACTGAGTGATTTCTAGATGATAGGTTCTGTGCTTAGTTGTTTCACCATCATGATCCTATGAGATGTTCAATGCTATATCTTCATCTTACAAAAGAGAAAACTGAAGCTTTGTGAGGTCAAATATAAGCACAAGGTCACAGAGCTAGTAGGTAACTGAACTGTGGTTTAAAACTCAAGTGGGTCCCATTGCTAAGCACTTTATTGGAACATAAAAGGTAAAAGGAGTCTTTGAGCATATGAACAGAACGAAAGCAAGCACACAGGCATACAAAATAAAAACTGGAGGAAATAATGAAATACCTGTTTATTTAACAGATGTTTATTTGGCACCTCTCTTATACTAGTTACTATTAAGGCCCTTAAAGCAAACAGAATCCTTGCCTTGATCTAGCTTTCCTCTTATTAGGGGAAGACAGAAGATAAACAAAGCAATTAGTAAAATACGGAGAAAGTAAGGCAGGAAAGAGAGATAAGTTGAAATTTCAATCGTGTGATAAAGGAAGGAAATATTTGAGTCAGGACCTGAAGGAGGCAAGGGAGCCAACCACTGGACTATCTGGGGCAGAGGTCACCAAATGACAGCCAACACATCAAATCCAGCCACCTATTTTCATAAAGAAAGTTTATGTATTATCTGTGACAGTTTTCATGCTAAGATGACAGAGTTGAGTACAGATGCTCCTCAAATTATTGTTGCCAGTGGAAATGGAGTCCTTTCATGGAATGGTAAAAAAAAAACCACACACACACACACACACACACACACACACACACACACACAAAACAAAACAAAAAACAAAACAAAACAAACAACAAAACCCCCCACATTTTTGGGGAAACAATCAGGAGAGGATAAGGTGTAGTGGTAAAATTTATTGTGGTTGAAATAAATGACTGCTCCCAAGTTCCTGGTGTCTAGTCTCCATCCATCCTACAGTGAAAAAAGTCTAACTTTGTCTTCATTAAACCCAGAAGAAAGGTCAGGGTCCAGAAATACTGTGCCATTTTTTAAGTCCATGCCAAAGCTTAGTCCACTACAGCCTCTGGCCCCATTGACTATCTTAATCTCTATTCCCTGCTGCACTCCTGCCAGTGCTGTGTTACTGTACCCAGGCTTCCCCTTGGAGCCCATGCTTGGGCTTGGGTGGCTGCTGGGCCTGTGTGGCTGCTAGGGCCACATGGATGCTATGAAGAGAGAATGCACAAGCGTGAACACACGAAGGAGCATGTGTTACCTAACTAGAAAGAGACCTTGTTAGGCTTGGATTATATTATCTTGGGTTTAGGAAGGGGCCAGCCCCCTTTCTAACTAACCAATCAATTTTCCAATTTTTCGCAGGCTTGTGCTGGGCCCTCCCCCTAATGAATCCATTTCCTGGACCTTCTTGAGTGTTGTGTCCTTCATCCAATCCCATCATTTCCCTAGGCTACAGACCTTCCCCTTATGGTTGTCATCTTGGTTCCTACTGCACATGCCTCAAAGTATAAGGACCTCGCCCTGCACCATCTTGGCTTCTGCTGGGCATGTGCCCAGCAGAGGGATTTTCCCTTTATTGTTTTATCTCTCCTTCAGTAATCCTAGTTAATGACAGGTAAAGATCCTTCCAGTTTAGGGAATTAGGCCTCGAGGGCAGAGAATGCATCCACTGGGGAACCTCTGAATGTTGCAACTTCCTAGTGAAGCAGGTTTATTGTTTGGTGCAGCTCCCTAGTTTATTAGCCTTGATGTCTGATTCCCTTTGCTCTCTTCCGCTATTAATATCTGGCTACCTACGCTAGCATTGTGATGGGATTACATCCTGATAAAACTATCATAGGTTGGAAATATTGTAAGTCAAAATGCATTTAATACTACATTGTAGAGAATTGATTGTTTACCCTTGTGATTGCACGGCTGAGTTGGAGATGCAGCTTGCCATGGCTGCCCAGCATCATGAAATAGTATTTTAGCGCATATTGAATAGCCCAAGAAAACACCAAATTCAAAATTTGAAGTACAGTTTCTACTACATGCGTATCACATTAGCAGCATCATAAAGTTGAAAAGTTGAACCATTGTAAGTCAGGGACCATCTGCAGTTGCAACAAAGATTTTGTGGCTCATAAAGCCTGAAGTATTTACTATTTGGCCCTTTATAGGAAAAAAAAAGCCTATCTCTGATTCAGGAGAACACTTTTCTAGAGGGAACACACAGCAATAATTGATGTATTTGGGGAGGTGGGTATGGCTGGAGCAGAGAGAGTAAAGGGGTGAGTGGGAGGAGATGAAGTTAGATGGGAAGTGAGGGGCAGATCCTTTGGGGCTTGTAGGTAATTATAAGGCCTCTGAAGATAGGGGGAGGGGAGGGAGGGTTCCAAGTAGGGGAGAGTGCTCATCACACTTAGAGTTAACAGGATGCCTATGGCTACTTGTGATACATGTACCTTCACAGGCTGGGGAAGCAGCTCTGAGATGGAGGTTCGAATGCAGGACATATCTGACCCCTCAGGATCAACTCCTGTAGAAATTAGAGGCAGAAAGCAGAAGGGGGAAGAGAGAAGATTCCAGCTATGATGCAGCCAATCACAGCCTTAGCCACTCACATAAGAATTTCAGAATCTCTAGTAGTCATTAAATATAGGTCTTTCAATGACAATAATAATGACAACAAAGGAGCTTAACCTAAGGGGCTCACAGCTGAGGACTGTCTGCCGACTGTACTCCCAGCCGGGGGTGGTGGGGGGATGGGGTGGGAAATGGGTCCTTTATTGAAGTAGGACCTTGGTGGCACATCATAGTGCGGAGAGAGCAAGAGATCAAGCAAGACTAGTGAGTAGGCTACTCAATTATCTAACTGAGAGATAAAGGCAAATTCTGAATATTTTCTGAAATTAGATCCTTCATATATTCTTTATCCCTCACCTAGGTCCTTTCAGAGGGGCAAAGTAAAGGGGAATAAGTGAAAGGGAATTGATCCAAAGATTTATTTAAAGTTATAAGATCTCTGAATTCAGTGATTATTGTCCATGATGGTTGTTGATTCAATGTAACCTGAAGTTCTCTTTTTCCAGGAAGAATAGACAAAATTTTATATAGTCACCAATGTTTCAGTGACTTCCATGGAATAGAACCTGTCATGGAGACAGAGCATATAAATATTGTCATATGACTGGGTTTGTCCTAGCAGTGACTGTACTATGCATAGACCGGCCAGCAACAATGTTGTGTTGCTAAACTTGGCACAAAACAATAGTTATTTATGCATCTTCATGGCGTACAGTATTATCTCAGATTTGAGATTCTGCTACAGCTACATGAGTGGGCAAATCAAGAAAATGTATTCCATAATTTATCTCCAGTCTGACAAAGAGTATTGGCTATAACAGGACGAGTAAGCTCATAGATTTTAGCACATTTATTGCAGTGTGATGTGGTTTGATACGGTGTCAGCGAGCCTGTGGGGTGAAATGGAAGGTTTAAATGGATTCCAATTTTATTATCCCACTGTGATCTGAGGAAAGCTGAGACCAAAATGTTGTCACCCAGTAAAGCACTTCATCAAATTCCCTCCCAGGCCGAATAGCACTATTCTGCCAAAGAACACTATCTGTTGGGTAGACTGTTTAGCAAGTTGCATTTTTAATGCAGGTGCCAGCCAGCCAATGAAGTCTAACAGGCTTTGCTTATAGCGTACACAGCTTGGCTATTTAAAACAAGGTTGACGTTATGAGAAAAACAGGGATTACACTCCCAAGGATGATTTTAGAAGCTTCTCTACTCATTTGAATTCAGCAGAGCTGGTCAGGCTAGCCTAGGAAAACCTGCGGGAGTGAAATGAGAACCAAAGGGAGTTATTCATGAAAAACCTGAAGTGTTTGTCTGGCCAGCCAGTGTGGCTGAATGATCCCATGCCCCTTGCCCAAACAAGGTCTCCAGTTTGATTCCATTGTCAGGTCACATGCCCTGGTTCTGGGCTTGATCCCTGGCAGAGGGCATGCTAGAGGCAGCTGATTGATGTTTTTTTTCTCTCCCTCTCCCTTCCTCACTCTCTAAAATCAATAAAAACATATTTTTAAAAAACCTGAAGTGCATAAGAAATTAATTCCCCTGAGTTTCCAAACCAGTCAGTGAGCCCTACTGTGGTTTTCCTGTCTATGTCTCTCCCTTGTGTAGGGGTTGGTAAAAACCTTGAAACCATGTGTTCACTTGTTTTTCTTTCTTTAGACTGAAGGCATGCCCAGAGTTATAAATGGGCATGCAGAGGCAAGTGGCTAACTAGATCCTAGAGGTTGAAGAAGGCTTCCTGGAAGAAGCGATGCCTAAGTTTAGACCCAAAATATAAAGAGGAGATAACCAAGCAAAGAACCTCTTAATGGTTGAGACTGTGTCATTCACTGACTCCATAAAAGTTTGCTGAGAGTCTGGACTCAGGATACACTGGTGAACAAGTCATAGTTCCTGCTTCAGTGAGCGAATGGTCCAAATAAACAGATCATTGCAATGCACAGACGTAAGTGCCAAGTGCTGAAGTCCAGGCATCATTTTCTGGTATATAGTAGAACCCTCTAAATATCTGTCAAATGAAAGTTTATTGTCTCATAATATTTTCTCCTTTCCATTGCCTTTTGTTCAAATCTTAATTACTTGTTTACCAATGCTATCATTTTTCTCATCAACTTTTTAGAAAAATTATATTACACAGTCTCTATTCCCACACTCAATGTCTTGCCCCTTCATTCCCTCAAGCCCTTTGATGTGATATCTGCCCATAGCCACCTCAAGGGAAGGATTCTCTTGGTCATCGCAGACGTCCTTACCTGGTCCTGCAGCCTCTTCCACTTGTCTTCCTCCTCAGCCCCTTGATTATGTTGTAGTTACTTGATTCCTCTTCCCTTTGCTTCACAGATGCAGCATTCTATTGGGTTCTCTTCCTCCTCTTTGAATATTCTTACTCTGCCTTTCTGAGTTTCTTTCCTTCTTCCCCAAACCCATGTGATATTTGAAAAAATCCTTCTCTTTCTATACTTTCTCCATTAACATTTGTTTCAAGTGTCCTGTCATAGTTTAATTTAGGAGACAATGCCTAATTCTCTATATAGGCATACCTTGGAGATATTGAGGGTTTGGTCCCGGACCACAGCAAATATCACAATAAAGTGAGTCATACAAACTTTTTGGTTTCCCGGTATATGTATGTTTATACTATACTGTAGTCTATTAAGTGTGCATAATGTCTTAATATACACACTTTAATTAATAAAAAACGCTAACTTTATTCTAAAAAATGCTAACCATCATATGAGCCTTCAGCTAGTTTATAATCTTTTCTGTGCTAATAGTTTATCTTAATGCAGGATTGCCATAAACCTTCAATTTGTAAGAAATGCAATATCTGTGAAATGCAGTAAAGTGAGGTACAATAAAATGAGTTATGCTTGCATAAATCCCTGGACACTTTAGAACAGTTTCACTTGTGTGCTGGGCATCTGGATAGCCCAAAGGCATAAAACTCATATCAGGAACCAAACTCATTCTGACTTACTAATATCACCTAATGCTATTGCCATTCTTTTAGTCATCCAGGCTGAAGACCGAGGGTTGGGATGGAGCTTTCCTATTCCTCCCACTCTGCTGTTCTCCAGATTTAGTCAGTGACCATATCCTGTGGATTCACCCCTCTATTTCTCTCCTTTGCTTTTCCATGTCATTTTCATTTCACCTCCCTCATAAGGGTCTGTGTTACCTCCCACTGGATAAAAGAAATATAACCACAGAAATATGCTTCTTATTGTGGAATGGATGGGTGGTATGATGGCTCTTTTAGAATGATTTTACTATTAACCAGTTATGTGTATGAACGGAGTCCCCCAAAATGTCCCATAAGTCTTGTATTTCATACATCAGCCATATAAGTCCTAGGCAGAAAGGATCCATGAGGTGGTAGGAATTTGAGGTGGCTTCTCTGTTCCAGTCCATTTGATTCCAGAGCTTTGACCCCAGATTCAGAGATTTAACCCCACTTTCCCAATATTTATTTCTTCTCCTTTATCTCCATGACCTTTAAGTTCTTTGCATTTTAAAAACATCTTTATTGATGTATAATTGATATTAAAAAACTGCACATTTTAATGGATACAAGTTGATGAGTCTTACATATGCATACACTGGTGAAACCACCGCAATCAAGGTAATAAACATATCCATCACCTCCTAAGGTTTCTTTGTGCCCTCCTCACTTTTGTGGTAAGAACACTTAACATGAGATATACTCTCTTAACAAAATTTTTAAATGCACAGTGTAGTATTGTTAACTACAGGCACTGTGTTGTACAGTAGTATCCACTGATCACACATTCGCTAGTTTCCATGTGAAGCCGTCCTTGGGGATGGGCTAAGAGATTGTCTTTACTCTCTAAGAGTCTCTTGCTAGACTATGATGCATCTCATGGTGAAAGGTGGGATGGCTGCAAGATAATCAGTTTTTTTTCACTGTGAAAATGTCTTCAATGTCTTATGCTAAAATAGTGTTTGAATTCTCACTTGATTTGAGTTACATAGCACAGAGCCCCTCAGTTTTTGTTGATATCAAACTCCAGGAATGTGACGGTATAGGAAACGCATCTCAAACAGAAATGATCCCCTAGTGAGACTCCTCAGTTAATGTCTCTTCATTTGAATCCATTAACTTTCCAGAAGTTTTTAACACATTATCCTCCTGATCTAAAATGTTTAGAGACTCACAAGCTAGTTTCCAAATTTCTTAGCCTGGTATTTGACCCACGTCCACCCCATCTGCCATTAGTATAATTTTCTAGGTTACTTTTCTCCTTTTCCCCATGTTGTAGCTAAACAACACTGCTGGAAAGAAACACACCTTTCTGGTTCCTGATTTCTGTGCCAATATCTTTCATTTCCTTTTCCTAGAATGCCCTCTTCTCTTTCTATATTTAAGTTTTATCTATTCTCTGCAGTTGGGGGAAATGCTCTCTTTTTCTGTGAGAACCAGCAGTATTTGTTCTGCCACTGGCTGTCTTACTAATTTTGCCTCACATACTACAAACTATCCAAAACCTTATGGTGGACCAACCAACCATTTTATTGTAGAAATGAATTATATATTCAAAGAAGCCGTTAGAAAAATATGCTTCCTAGTCCACCTGTTAGAAACAAAGCTTTACGTTTCTGCATTCCTAGGGACGGTGCCCTGACTACCATTTAGATGTGATAGTCACCTGCATTATAATCCTAATTGCATACAATTTTATTCTTTTCTAAAAAGGTGATGTGTTAGTAGCCTAACCAGATGTGACTTGACTATTATATATTTTGGTAACATTATAAATCAGGAAAAAATCCTTTTCAGAAGACATGTCCTCCTGCTGGGCTAGGCAAGCTGCCCAGCCTACTTCCAAATAAAGAAATCTCTTTCTCTATCAAGACTTGGCTCACCTGTAAGAGGGAGAAGTTCCCTACCAAGAACTCTTATTTTCATGCAAATTTAGAGGCATTTTACCTCAGACATTTTGAAGTTCATCATGAAACATGATCGGTTTCCCTAAATTTAGTAGAATAAGAGAAGCTTGAGTAACATTTTATAAAAAGTAAGAAATCATTTCAGCCTACTTATACCACTTGTTTACATGATGAAGAAGATTCAGTGTATTTACTTTAAAAATGTTAGATGAGAAAGTGCTACTTTAAGTTAATGGAAGGCACATGTATTTGCCTCTAATTACTTAAAATAATATAAATCTTGATTTAACTGTATGTCAAAGAACACCTGGCCTTTTGGAAAGAAAAGGGAAATATGGGGACATGTAGACTTTTGTTGACCTTTCCAAAATATTAAAAAGTTAAAAAAAGTTTGTTCTGAATTGTGAGTGAAGTCTGTGGCACCTATAATATTTACTTGAATAGTGTACATTCAGAATGGAATATAGTTTAATTTCTTTTAACTTTTAAAAAACCTTTCTTTTCTCTGAAGACACTTGAACTTTGTATGTTGGCTACATATGAAAATGTGTCAAACACACAGATTCTACATCTCCAGACATTCAAAACTAATTATCCCTTAATTTGCATGTGAGAGCAAATTACAAGCTAATAGACCATTTCCCTAGCAAACATTTTTTAATCTTAATGAGCAGAATGAAGAGGCTTATTATAACCTGATTAAAAAGACTCCACACTATGCATCAGGTTGCTGCTTACATATAACATGATCAGGAGACAACAAAGATGCAAATATTCTTATTCACAACAGGGAGCTGAGGTCACGTCTGCCCATTTAGTATTTTATTATAATGCATGGCAGCCCAGCAGGATCAATAGCCAATCCATTTCTTATGTACAGCATGTGAGTACTTTAATTCTGGATGGAAATTCAGCAAATTCTGGTTGATGAAATGACGTCGTTCTGCACTTGCAAGGACTGGGCTACATTTAATCATTACAAACTTCCAATTGTATTATCCCACTTTCCAGATACTGCATAGGGAATTTATTAGCCCAACCCAAGTTCTTTAGAAGTGTCTTTAAATAGAGATGGACTGGATCTAGGAATTAAAGGAAACAGAAAATGCCAGTGTATTGGTTAGTTGTTGCCATAATAATGCTTCATATCAACCATGTTAAAACTCAGTGGCTTACCCACTGTAGGTTGTCTGAAGGGTTAGCTGAATAAGAGTGGGCCCAGCTGGGCTACGCTCCAAATTGTGGGTTTCATTCAGGTCTGCTCCATGTATGTCTATTTTTCTGGGAAAGGCAGACTCCCTTGGGGCAAGTCTTTTCCTGGTGGAGGCTTAAAGTTCCCAGGTGAGTATGTGCAAACCCTTCTTGAAGTCTAGGCAGAAACGGGCACAAGGTAACTTCCACCCACTGGTCAAAACAAGTAATTTGGGGAAAATAATACATTATGCCACAGCTATTGTGTTTTAGGAACTTTTTTAAAAAGGAATGGTTCTTCAAAATAGGTTACCTCTTCCTTATGCTTATCTGTTTTAAAGTAAATTTATCACTCTACATTGAATAGCTCAAGCTAAAAGTATATTGCAGTTATCCTGGACCTAATTCTCTCTCTGATTTTCAAAATGAATCCAAAACTTCCTTTCCTTCTACTTTCTAAAACCCAGAACTCATCATTTCCATTCTTGTCTCGAAAACATGCCAATGGCCCTAGCTGCTTTGGCTCAGTGGATAGGGCGTCGGACTGCAGACCGAAGTGTCCCAGTTCGATTCCAGTCAAGGGCACATGCCGGGTTGCGGGCTTGATCCCCTGTGGGGGACATGCAGGAGGCAGCCAATCCATGATTCTCTCTCATCACTGATGTTTCTCTCCCTCTCCCTTCTTCTCTGAAATCAATCAAAATATATTAAAAAACAAACAAACATGTCAATGAATCCTTATTTCCCACTGATATAGCTCAAATTCTTGGCTGGCTTCATAATGTCCTTCACAATATGTTGATTGTCTCCCCTATCAGTCCTGCTGGACACGCTCTTCTGTCTTGGTGAATGCTCATTTATTTGTCAGAGCCCAACTAAACCTACAGCTTCTGCATATTCTTTACTAATCCTCCATAGACTTTCCTGATTCCTTATCTGTAGTTTCCTAGCATGGTATATATATGTCCATATAGCACTTATATTAATAGTTTAGAATTAGTCATTCACATGTCTATTTGTCTACCAGATTGTGAAATTCTTAACAATGGGGTCCATAGCTCATTAATTTTCTATCCTCAGCACTCCTCTCTATGCCTGTAACCTGGTAGACTTCAGATAAGGTGGTTGAATTAAATTGAAGGGGATTTTTTAAAATGACTTTTTGCTCACTCCTCTCGCCGCCCCCCCCCCCCGCCCCCCAATACTCCCACCAACCAGAGTTGTCTGCCTGCTCTCTGTCTATGAGTCTGCTTGGTAGTTCAGTTGGTTCATTAAAAACACACACACACAAACAAACAAAGCAAAAAGGAAAGAAAAAGACAATAGTGTGGTAATTATAGGTGGAAGATGGAGTTGGAAGAGAGTATAGAGGGGATAAATGGTAATGGAAAACATAAAGTCAATATAAAGAAAAAGAAAATGAATTTTTAAAAAGGAAATAAAACGGTCCACAGCACAGCTAGATATATTTAATCTCACCAATCATGAAATAAAATACAAAGAAACAAATAAATTGAATGATATTAAAACTGGCAATTATTTTTATAAAAAGCTTGTAAGGATAGCAATATCTGGATTTGTTAATAGGAGTCTTAATGACAACTTTTAGAAATTTTTATCATTTTGTTTCAAAATACTTAAATATACTCATATGTGTTGACCCAGAAATTTGATTTCCAGTAATATGTCAAATGGAAATAGAGACATGAAATTTTTTATAGAGTGTCATCAGTTATAGCATCCTATCTAATAAAAGGGTAATATGCAAATAACCATCACTCTGTCACAAAGATGGCAGCACCCATAGCCACAAGATGGCAGCGCCCAGTCCTCTTAGCCCTGCCTGAGTCCCCCAGTCCCGGGAAGGGGGAGGGGGGGCCGCTGAGGGAGGGCAGCATGAGCAGCCCGGCGGAATGCTTGCTTCGTCACCGAGTCAATGAAGCAAGCATTCCACCCCAGCTGCGGAGGGCCTCTGGGCCTCGGGCATGGAGCGGGTAGCGGGGGGGGGGGGGGAGGGGGAAAGGGGGGAAATGATTGCATCATTACCCCGGCGATGAGGAAAACATTCCACGCCCAGCTGCGGATGGGCCTCTGGGCTGCAGAGAGTCTCTGGGCAGCAGCATGGAGCGGCCAGGCCCTGCAGAGAGCTACTGGCACACAGACTTGTGTGCAGGACTACTAGTCATTTATAATAGGAAAACATAGAAACACTCCAAATTTCTAACAACATGAGATAAGTCTTGGTGTAGCTATAACACTGGAAAGTCTGCAGGTATTAAGAAGGACAGTTAATAAAATGGGGGAAATGTTACTATATAGTTTCCAACAGAGTAATTAGCTTGTAAAACAAAGCATACAGAGTATACTAGCTGATGCCAATTTTGTAAAATATAATGGGCTCTTGATATTTGCATTCTTTATGAGCAAAAAATAGACTTAAAAATACAGCAAAATGTTTATAGTGGTTACATCTAGGTGTAGTGATCACAGGGTGATCTTAATTTATTTTTGCACTTTTATCTGAGTTTCCAATTTTCCATAATGAGCATACATAATAGTTATCCTATATAATAAAAGGCTATTATGCAAATAGACCAAATGGTGGAACAACAGAACAACCCGTTGCTATGATGTGCGATGACCACCAGGGGGCTCACATAACATGGTGTGTGTCAACCGTGGTGGGATGGGGGCACCAGACCAAGGTCGGGCACTACCATTGGGGCAAGTTGCTGGTGGTTACTGAAAATTCTTTGCTCCCACGTGCTGCGGTCCCGCCCAGCTCTCGAACCTGCTGCCGGTGCAGGCCCTGCTTGCACCCGCTGCTGGCCAAGATTGCTCAGTGCCATCAGTGGGTGCGAGCAGTGGCTACTGGCTCCAGTTGCCCCTGAGGGCTTCTCCACCTCCCACTGCTCCTGAGGAGCCATCAGGGCAGCAGCTTCAGCTTGCACCCACTGCTAGCGCCAGCCCCAATCACTGTCAGTGGGTGCAAGCGGGGCTGGTGCCATCAGTGCATGGGAGCGGCGGCGGGAGTGGGGTTGCCCACAGACGGGACCAGGAGCCTCAGTGAGAGGGACCAGGTGGGGGTGTGGAGGATGGGCCCACCATAGCCTCACAGCCCACAGTTCTTTTCAAGGTGCACGAATTCGTGCACTGGGCCCCTAGTAGTAAATAAAAAGATCTAAAAAATAGTTTTCTTACCATATAATTATGATATAGTGACTGGTATTGTTAACTGGGCATGTGAGAACTCTAAATTATTGCTTCTACAAAGCACTTTACTTTATATGTGAATTCTACTACTTTTGAGCCTTTACTCTTATTTATTTTTAAAATGGCTTCCATTTTTTTCTGTAATTAACTAAGAACTGAAATGAATTTTCTAAATAGAATTGTTCTAAATATAAATGCAAAATTCTGTTTTCTCTAATGTAATTGTACCTGAGTGAAAGTAACTAAGGACTATAAAGGAAGATAAAGTAGGAATATAATGTATAATTTCCCTTTGCATAATTGTAACTCCAAAGAATGCATGCTCCCAGAAGAAAAGTAATTTAAATTATATCACAACAAATGCCATATTTTAAAATAGAAACTATCCATCATGTGCTGAGTAAAGCTGGTAGCAACCTATATGTCTCAAGAATATACTGAAAGCTCTGCCATGAGTCCATTAGAAATAAATTGATTAGTTTAATTCCAACACATGCTGAAATAAAGTGTAGGTGACATAATATTTTTAAGTGGATAAAATTACTAATTATACATTTAGACAAAAAGATATAACATAAGTAAACATTATAAGATTTTCTATTATAGTAAACTTATGTAATGCAAACATAAAAGTATAATAAACTCACCATTTTTCTTTTTAGGCCCAATCTCTCTTTTGGATGATTTAAAAATCTGAAACACCAAAAGCTTACTTTTGGCCCATTTTATGGGCAAAACCAGTTTTGAACAGCAGTAAAAATTGTGATGGTTGCAGAATAACACTAATATATATTTTAAAGGCACTATTTGGATTGTCTTTGAACAATGCTGTAGCATAGATATCAAGAAGGTTTTATCTAGACAAAAAATGGGCACATCTTTAATTTATTTTCACAATTTAAAATACAGACCCAAACATTCAGCAGTCTTCTTTTGGTCAGCAAAAAAAGATATGAATGTGGAAAATATGTTAAGTATTGCTCCTTCCCCCACTGTTAATGTGGGCTTTTAAAATATTCCTTTCTGAAGTTTCTTTCTGCATCTTTTATGTAAAAAATTCATGTCATTTATCTGTTTTTCAAAAAAATATATTTTTTAAAAAATTTTATAAGCATAACATACTTAGGAAAAATATTAAGGTATTCAGACTGTGTAAACTCAATTTTTTATAGGACATTTTGAAATGGTTGTACTGATTGATTGCTTTGTTCATTCAGTATGTACTAGGCCCCCAGAACATGTCAGGTACTGTTCTAGACATTGTCATAAACAGTGAAGAAGATGGAAGCACCAAGTTTCTCCAGCTATTTCTTATTGGAGAGATAAAAGAAGCCTTCAGCTGAGGACACATTGAGTCTAACTCACCTCCCTTTACTTGCTCAAGCCCATTTTTCCACTCCAGCATGGCACCCTCTCCCAGCTTGTCGAAAGAATCTTCAGCCACATCCTCAAGATGAGAAGCAAATACCTGGTTGGAACGACCCCCAAAAGCAAGCAAAATAAGGCCTGTTACATGAGTAATTACAGTAAACATTGAAAAATGGTTTCTCTTTAGGGCTCAGATTTCTCCCCCTTATAGTTATTGTTCACAGGTTGAACTTCCTGTGCTCCAGAGGGAACAAACCAAATTGTACATTATCTGTGGGTAGCAGTAGGTTGAGTTGAGGATACCTTCCTCTGGTTTCTAATGGTTACTGAAACTCAGGAGGGGATTTCATATACCCAGTTGGTCTGGTTGTTCTATCTATGCATCAGGCCTCTCTCTTTTCAGACATAAAGCTCTGCTGGCTTAGAGGATATCGGGTCCCTTTTGTTCCTCAAATTCCTGTCCCCTACCATTGAAGTTTCAAAGATAACTGGGTGAAAACAAAGGTGCTCCCTTCCCACAATTATAAATAAATTGAGTACTTACTATGTGCTAGGCTGGCAATGACCGTTCTGTCACATTACCTTATTTAAAACCCACCACCTGTTTCATAGACGAGGTGCATTTATATTCTTGAGGTAGAGATGAGGAAACTGAGGCACAGAGAGCTTTGATCATTTGCACGAGGCGCAGAGCCTATGGAATGGCACTTGGCAGTGTCACCTAGTTGTGTTACTAATCACAGAGGCCACCTTGCAGGCCTTCCTCTTCCGAGAGACATACATAGCTGTAAGGCTGGTAGGCTGCAGCCACAGAGTTGCTTCTCTTGTGCAGAAAGTGCTGAGTTGTGAGGGGCTATAGTCATAGCAGATTCACTGTAGTGGCAAAGCAACAAAGCATTAGAGCCGAGATTCGGGTTTGGATTCTCTCTCTTCAGAGTCTATACAGGGTGATTTAGCACACTATGGGCTCTGTGGAGCAAAAGGACGTGGTTTGGTCAGACTGAAGAAGTCACGTGGTTGAGATGATGCCCTCCCAGAGATAGCAGCTTTGGTTTATGGTGATTTTGAAAGAGATCCTCAGCCTCAGTAACATTGACTGCCTTAAGGAATTATTAAATAAAGATACAATGTGTAGTTCAGGACTGATTTTGAATACTTTAAACATGATTTTTCTCTGTTAATAAAGTATCATAAGTCAGTAATAAAGACATTCTACAAAGTCTGAAAAAGAAAATAAAAGCTAAGATTACCCTTAATCCTGCCTGGATATATATAATTATATTTTTGTAGATTTCCCTTCTTTTCATTTTCTTAGAAGTTTTACTTGCTTATCATCATAGAATGTATACAATTAAAATTTTTTCTTCCTTAGATGTAAGCATTTCCCATGTTATCACAGCTCTTTTATAGACATACGACTTTTCATGGTGACATCATTGAATTAGTAAACCATAATTGATATTGCTATTTTAAAATTATTGAGTATTTAGTTTCTTGTTTTTATCCCCTTCCAGCTTAATGCTGCAAAGATAAAATTTGGTCTTCAATTATTTTATTTCCAGAGAATAATTTTCTAGAAATAAGATTACCTAGTACAAATATTTTTGTGGCTCTTAATGCATACATAATTGCCAACTGCTTTCCTAAATCTATTGGGATATTGGATAACACCATCAAAATGTATCTAGTTTAATAATGCCTTCGTTAACATTACTGCTTTTAAACATGATTGCTTACTTAACAGGCAAAAAGATATTTTTCTTCTAAAGAGTTCCTAAATTATTCTAAATTAGAAAGGATTGGTACTTTGACATTTTCTGCAAAGTCAAGGCAAATCTGTAGTTGCTTTCATCACCGGAAGCAAAAGGTGTTACCATTATTTATAGAGAAATAGACTCATAAGTTTAGGATTCCTTTCAGACTAGTTGTTGAAAATGAGGAACAAGGAATGACTAAGGTTTTTGTTTGTTTGTTTGATTTTTCATTTAAAAATACTGTTATTACTTTACAAAAAATATTATATATTTTTGCCTTTATATCTATATCTATATATATAAAAAGCTCGTGGCCTTAATGCCATAATGACCAAAGACTGGTGCAGCTGGGCAGGGCTGCGAGCACAGCAGGGCATGTGCAGGTGGGTGGGCTGCAAGCACAGCAAGGACGTGTGAGTGGGTGGGGCCGCATGATTTCGCGTGCTGGCCTTTTAATATATATATAAATAAATAAAAAGCCAGCGACCAGAATGCTGTAATGACCAGGACAACTGGTTGCTATGACACCCACTGTGACCAGCGAACCAGCAGGATCAGGAGGTGGGGTTGGCTGGCCAACTTCCCGCAGCCCCTCCCCCCTGCTGACCCCACCCCTGATGGGCCCCACCACCCCCATCAGCCTGCAGCTCTTCCTTTTAGTCAGCTCTGCCCCCAATTGGCCCCCACTCCAATCAGGGGCAGGGGCAGGGCCAGCAGCCAACCGCCCATGGCCCCTCCTCCAGGCCTCTAGCCTCCTATTGGCCCCCATATCCCAGTCAGGGGTGGGGCCTGCCAGCCAATTGCCCTTGGCCCCTCCCCCCAGTCAGCCAGACCCTGATCAGGCCCTGAGCGGGGTGGGCAGCTGGCCAACCTCCCACCATCTCCTCCTCCCCACAGACCTGGCGCTGATCTGCCCCAATTGGGGCCTGGCTGGCACTGGGCCTCTAGTTTAATTATAAAAGTTTGGTTTATTAGTGAAGTTGCCCTATCAAATAATATTTTTTAATTTAAAATGCCAAGAGGCATACTAGAAGAAATTAATTCACTTATCTTCCTCTTAAGTAGGTTGTTTACTTATACATTTATATGTATAAAATGTAATTTTCCTAAGGATTTAGGAATAGCACAGTATCAGTATTTCAAAGACAAAATTATAACTTTTCTCTGCTTTTTTCTTTTTTGACACACGACAAATGGCTATGATTAACAGGAGAAGGGCCATTTGTTTGCACCAGGCAACCTCTATATTTCAAAACCAAGGCTTGCCTTCAGAGAGTTGATAATACGCAGAAAAGTTTGGGTTCAAGTTTAACTAGTAGGTTCCACTTGACTTTCCTGTATTTCACAAATGTAAAAAAATCCACTTATATGATATCTGTGGGTCCAGAATTTTGTGCTCTGCTCTCTGTACCCCCAGTGTTCCCCATCTGACAGAGCAGCTGGTCTGTAATCCATGACTCACCAGCTTTCAGCATCCTAGTTGCAGGCTCTGCTGGAGCCCTTGGTGTTTCTCCCTGGTGTAACTTAACCAGCTAAGAGACTGGATCCACAAACCCCATAGTGAGTTAGTCTCATTACTGCAACTGAATTCATATTCCCATCCACAAGAGGGCTTCAGCTGCAATTGCACATGGCAGTTCATTTACTAAGTCAGCGATAGCGAACCTATGACACGCATGTCAGAGGTGACACGCGAGCTCATTTTTTTGGTTGATTTTTCTTTGTTAAATGGCATTTAAATATATAAAATAAATATCAAAAATATAAGTCTTTGTTTTACTATGGTTGCAAATATCAAAAAATTTCTATATGTGACACGACACCAGAGTTAAGTCAGGGTTTTTCAAAATGCTGACACGCTGAGCTCAAAAGGTTCGCCATCACTGTACTAAGCAGAGTGTGCTTTGCATGGTATCAGCTTTCATTCTTACTTCCAGGACAAGATGATCACCTTTGTACTCATTGTACCAGGTATGTGCAATTTGACAGTCAAAATGGGCTTTGAGAAATCTCTTGACAGTGTCAGCAACAGAGAGGAAATTTTTCCCTTAGTTGAATTTTGATTCTATGTGACAGCTTTTTCTTTTTCCCCTTCTTCTTGAACTGTGATTTCAATACGAGTAAGCAATGTGATAGATACATCTAGAGAGAGAGAGAGAGAGAGAGAGGAATTTGATGGCGTTATTCTAATTCTTGGATCCAGCTGTACCTGAAATCCATACCTGGGACTTCCCAGTTACAAGCACTAGCGCACTTTCTATTTGCTTACAATTCAAATTCACATTACATTCAGAAGCTTAACTGACATTGCCTAGAAATACCATGTATGAGAAATTGGTTAAAGACAGAGGCAAACTTCATAAGAAAAAAAATGAGGCTTGATGCTTGATGATGGTAGGGACAAAGCAGGAGAACTCACTTTAAATGTGTCCAGGTTTAGAGTGTGGAAGAAGGCGTTCACTTGTTCTCAGCCCTTCCAGGGAGCAGGGCCAGGAGTAATGGTAGGAGGAAGGGGCGGGGGGGGGGGGGGACAGACACACAGATCTCAGCTTCGTGGAACCCAGGCGCCCACTCTGATTCTGCCATTTTCAAACCTTGCTCAAGTTAGATAACTTTTCGGACTCAATTTCCTCATTTATGAAATGGTTATGATACTCTGTGCCCCTTATCTCTCTGCATCAAGTGAAAATTACATATTGATATTTATTGAGTACCTAGTATATGTCAGACACTGTGACAGGCATTCAAGACCCAGGGATGAACAAAAAAGACAAAACCGAAGCCCTCATGTTACTTACAGTCTACTATGTTGAGGGTGAAATGGATTATCAATAAATGTCACAATCATACACATGACTGTAGAGTTGTCAGCATGGTGAGGGGAAAGACGTGTGGGGGCTGTGACAGCCTGTCAGAGGATAGAGCTGACCAGTCAGGAGACAGAGAGAAGGAGGCCACACCTGAGCTGAGGTCTGAAGGGTCAGGAGGAGTTTAAGGGCCAAAGGAAACATTCCCTGCAATGGGAACAGCATGCGCAGAGTTGCTGTGATGTGAAGGAATTCTAGAAAGTTAGAGTGAAGCTCCCAGCGAGCTGGTATGGATGGGGTTGGAGAGTTAGGTAGGGACCAGAACATGCAGGTCTTTGGAGGATGAATAAGGTGTTTTGTGTCCAGTTAAAGGGAAATAGAAGCAAATGGAAGGATTAAGGGGACATTTTCATATCTGGTCCTGTAGGACAGGTGGAAGGGGAACCAAAGAAATATTTATAAAATTACAAAAGAATAAATACCAATGAATCTACAGCGCCGTGGAGATGATGACAGTAGCTGCCTCTAAGAGGACTTTATGTATAACTCATCTGTACCTCCAAACAGCGCTCCGAAGCAGGAGCTGTCGTTAAGTCCATGCTATAGGTAGGAAAACTCAACATAAGTTGATAACTTGCTTAGTCATGAACGAAGTGGTGGAACTGGAATGAGAGCCCAGGACTGTGCAATTGTTCTAAGTAGGCTTTTCTTCTCCTGAGCTCTCATTGTATTTCATATGTACCTTCTTTAAAACTCAGATTATTTGTATGGTCCACTAGACTATGCCAGGGCAAGACCATTTTTTTCTTTCTTCCCTCCCTCTCCCTCTTTCTTTTCTCATTCTTTCCATCCCCCCCTCTTTTCTCTCTTCCTTTATTTTCACCAGCATCTAACATACAGCCAGGCCTATCCAAGGTACTCAATGATATTTTTTCCCAGTGACTACCTGAAAGAATTACTGTTTGCTAAAGTCAGGGCTCCCCTTCCCTAGAAATATGGAACTTAAAGCTAGTGGGTTTCTATTTTATAATTCTGGGGAGAGTACTGACTTGAGTCAAAGATCAGATTAAGAATCCTCAACAACCTTTTACAATCCATGGAGGTACTGCACCAGAAGACTTTTTATCCTAAGCACTTGTGTGTGATTCCTAGTGGACAGAGGTTGAGCTGGGTCAATGGAGGTTACCATACACTGTAACCTCCAGGGCAGTGGTAAACAGAAATTAGGAAGCAGATGGTGGTGGGGGTGGGGAGTACCTGCAACCAGAAATAAGAGTACAGGCAGTCCTTGGGTTACCTCGGACCCGATGTACGTCGTTTTATGTTTTTATTTATTTATTTATTTACCACAAGTAAAGGTCAGGAATTGTTCTTTCTTTTAAATTTTTTTACTGTTTCACTTCATTACTGCTGCGTATGTGCTCCATGTGAGTGACGTAGGTCCTTATGTAGGTGGGTTCCGACTTTACTGTGGAAATCATGTTACGAGGTAACCCGAGGACCTACTGTATCTTTATTGCTGAATAAGAGAGCAAGCCAGGTGCTGATCTAAATGAGCAGAAGTTTCCTGAACATTCAGGAAGGATGTCCGATCTTAATCTGTGTTTGAAAAGCCAACCTCAGAGAGGACCCGAGAGTGTGTGTGTGTCTCAACAGCCTCTGCCTTTATCTTGTGGTTTACTGCCCCCCTATTTTGTGATAACCTTGTGGGTTATTCCCCTGGTGGCCCATCTAAGAGACCCCACCCTCGCTCACCCACTTCAGGTCCCAGTGAAGAGGTAATGACCTGACATGGCACTGAAGAAGGCTCCAAGCACTCGCCCAAAAGCTGAGCTCAGTTCTGCTCACGGTTCTCTTAAGAAGGCGGCCCTCAGATGATGAAGGGAGTTTTAAATGACAGCGCTTTGGGGTTTTTAATAATGAAAGGGGGAAAATATCCGAAAGACTCTCCCAGCTGATTGGGGTGGCCAGAACAGCAAGGAGAAATTCTCCAAATCTACCTGGGACTTGTTAACATGGAAAATTGCCAGAGACTGGCTTGCAGTTTCCTTTTCCCCAAAGCACAGGCAGAGACTTTGATTTTCACTTTTCTGTTAGAGTTGAGTGCATTCTTTTGGCAAATACATACTGAGCTCTTTTTATGCTAAGATTGGTCACTTAAAACAAGTGTCTTCAAATATATTTTATTTAGACACATAAGCTTCAAACCATAATAGTGATTGACTGAGAGCCCGTCATCAGTGACTTGGAAACATGGTGCTGGTCCCCTTCCCAGCCGGGCTTCTCTCATTCCCCTCTCTTCCTGAGCATCCGTTGTTCTTTCTGACCATCTTCCCCATTCCCTGCTTAGTCATATGCAATCTTCAGCATGTGCTCTTACAAAGTGCTACCGATACCGCCATAACAGACAAGGAATTTACAATGAGGAGACAGCTTTATGGGCATGGGCTACATGCAATTGCATAGTTCCTGTGCTCAGAGGGGCCTTGTGGTTGGGGGTTTGTGCTCTGTGCTCACCATCTTGAAATTATATATCTCTGTTTTGTAAATGAAGTCCAGTGGGACAATGGAGCATGACCTGGGGCTTGGACTCTCACTTCACTGGCAGCCCCACCTCCCACTGTTTCCCCATCGCCCTGAGGTGGGTTCTTGGCTACTTGCTCCCTGCTAGTGCCCAGCTCAGAGCTCCAGGCACCTGGGAGGGTTTATCCTCACCCCATGAATATCCGATGCCTGAGGGAGCATGACAGAAATAGCAAATGAAAACCGCCTTGACAGGCTCAGAGAGAGACTGTGAAAAAAAAGAAAAATATTTTTGTCTCTTCTTTGAACAAGAGTCCCCACATTTTCATTTTGCATCTAGCCCTGAAAATTGTATGGCTGACCCCAGTCACAGCCTTCAATGTTTATCTACACACAGGGTCAGGGAGGGGATGAGAATATGGGTCCAGCCACGTGTGAGTATGCGAAATCATTCTCCAGCTTCAATGCCCAGAAAGCAGGCCCATGTAGGCTAGCTCTGCTCTCAGCTGGCATGCTAATTGATTGTATCTGACTCCCAGAGACATACTGGCTAAAGCAGCATCAAATAATGACCATGTCTACCCATCTAAATATTTTTCTAAAAATTCTGCTGCCAAATTTGGGGAAAACAGGATGATGACTGAAATTAGCAGTATGTCTCCTAAAGCAGGAACATGGGAAACAAGTGTATTATTTATAGTATAAACTAACCAGGCAGGCCCTTGACAATCAATGCATGCCCCTCCTCTCCACCAGATCTCTTCTCATTATGTAAATGGGATGGCCTGAGGTACAAAAACAGTGAATAGAATAATAACGAGAAATGTAAGGGAGCGAATAGTGGGTTTATCTGGACTGTCAACTTCTGTTCGAAGACCCTGGCAATGAAGGATAGACAGCGGCATGCAGTAAGTAAATCTTTCTCTGTTCCTCGATGTGCTGCCTTGTGCAGGCTCTTCTTCCTCCCCCTACTCCCCCATCCTCACCACCACACCCCATGTGTCTAGCACAATATCCTTTGCAATCCTTCACTTCCCAAATCACTTAGCCTAGAGTCTTGTTTTGAATAGATACTTGCACATTTTTTTTATTGGTTGGTGCAAGTCTAAGCTGATGCAAGTCCCAACTCTAAAACATGGGATATGACGTTTCCTTCTGTAAATGTTTAATTCTCAGTCATTGGTTATTCATTTGAAAGTAACAAACGTCTACTCAAACAAGTTAAGAAACAAGGAATTATTGGGAGGACACGGGGGCAGAGAGTTCAGCCAGGCCTTCCAAAAGGCCAGAACTAGGAGGCAGAATATTGAGTCCTGGGAAACCAGTCATCTCTCCCCACAGGTGTCCGAGTCCTGATTTGTAACGTCTGCCTATTTCCATGATAAATAATTCCACCATGCTGATTTCAAACTACCTAAAAGGCATCACTGAATGAGGAGTTGGGCATAGATGCATAGTTGCACCCCACTATATAGTATTTCTACCATATAGATATAATGTAAAGAAGTAACTCTCAGAGCGTAGATAATGGTAAATATAGTAAAAGAATTAAGAATGATGCATTTTTGAGTATTTGTTGCCGTTGCTTGTAAGATAATTTATTTAACCATAAATTTATCTAATAAATTTTTAATAACATCGGTGTTTAACTACAGGTTCACAAAACCTCTGAAAATTTAACAATGAACTTTTGGGAACAGTACATTTTGGCTTCCACACCTCATTGTTTCCTCCTTTTGGGGCTGGGGGAGCAGCCTGTGTGAGAAGGCAAAAAGCAGAAGAGGCTGCAGGGGTCCTCAAAATTTTTAAACAGGGGGCCAGTTCACTGTCCCTCAGATCGTTGGAGGGCCGGACTATAGTTTAAAAAAACTATGAACAAATTCCTATGCACATTGCATATATCTTATTTTGAAGTAAAAAAACAAAACGGGAACAAATACAATACTTGTGTTTGCATGTGGCCTGCGGGCTGTAGTTTGAGGACCCCTGGGCTATAGGCTTTGAAGGAAATGACTGTTGGAAGAAGCAAATGATTGGCGTCTCTAGTTCAGTCTCCCAACAGGTATTTTATTTTTGCATAATTCAAAATTAATATCTTAACTTCATGTAAAAATATATCCAGATGTATTCCTGTCTTCATTTTCTCTTATCTCTTCAAACATCTCTTTCTGGCCAGTTGTTGAATTGGTTTTTCAAATCTATTTTCTGGAAAAGAGTTAAGTTTTTGTGTGGGAATTGTTTGGAGTTCCTGAGAGTTGCCTTGAAACATACATTTTGCTTTCACCTATGCTAAGCATTATCAGGCAGAGACGAGGCCTTTGCACCAAGAGAAACATTAGGCCTTTCTCTGTTCAGGGCTGCTGGATCAATATTGTTATCATTTGATTTATTTATTAATTTCTTTAGGTTTCTAAGGAGCTCTACCTTTTGTTGTGATGCTGATAGGGCAAAATGCAAAAGAGCCTCTGATAGACCTTTGCTATCTAGACTGTTGATAATGATCTCTAAAAGCCAACTCATTTCATTTGCATCCTTTTATTAATAATACAAAAACCCCCAAACCTCAACTAGTGCTCATCACAGTCAGTGGGTACTTCATGAGCCAAGAGTGCATGGGAGGATATTTTTGGTTCATTATTAGGTTTCTGTAATTGAAATGACATTTTGTGAGAGCAATCATGTATTTTAAGGGGAAACGCAAATCAATGCAGTAGTTTCAAAGTTCTTATTACTATATTCATGAGAAACAGAGTTTTTAGAAGTGAGCATCTATGTCTGTGTGTATGTGCAGACACATATGTGCATACACATTGTAATAAATGGACCTGATAAAACATATGAGTATTCTTTTTGCTCTAATTCCAATTGGTCCTATAGGGACTCTAAAGACAATTAACTTTTGGCTACAGTCCTCCGAATCTTTCCTCCTTTCTCTTATGATTGAGGCTTATCCACAAGAACTATAGGGGGTTGTGGCCTATGCATTCAGCCCAAGTGATGGCTCACCGGGTCAGAGCATTTACCAGCCTTCTCTTCTGTGGTTATATGGCAATGATTGCATTGGAAGAAAACTGGGGAATAACAAAGGAAACTGCTTAAGCAAGTTGTGTTTGGGAGGATTAGAGAAGGGAGTGCACAGAAGGATTAATTTGAAGTCTCTAAGGAAGTAATCTTGTTCAAATAATAGTTTTTCTTGGAACCATATTTTCTCAGGTTGGTTATTTCTGATAGGTTCTTCAATTTTCTGAAATCTTTTCTTTTAAATCTTTATTGTTAAAAGTATTATAGCATTGCATATGTCCTCTCCCCCTGCCCCCCCCCCCATTTCTGAAATCTTTTAAAACTTAGATTTTAGTACCCTTCTTTCAATTTCTTATTCTTCTTTTATCATTCTGGTGTATTATTTGTTTGTTTATTCAGTCCATTGTCCATTCATTTATTGAACTGACATTTACTGATGATTCAGATAAATAAAATCCCTGACTTAAATCTATGGGGGCAAAACCAAACCCAAACTAAAATTTAATGAGAATTCATTGTGGCAGTGCTCACTGTCAGGTGGTGTGGCCTTATTGGGTCTTTAAGGCATTTGTTCTGATTAAATGCCTTGTTAAATATGTGGCATGCAAAAATTGTGATAGGAGTTATCACAGTTGTTAACTAATTGTCTATAGAGTCCCTATAGTAAATTGTTGCTTCTGCCTTAGACGTAAAAGAAGAGCATTCTAGGTGGGAACACTGTTGGAGTAAAGGCTGGAGGCAATAAAGCAAATGGTGCTTTCAAGTTTAACTGAGTCCACAAACAGTTTAAAATGTTCAATGTTTAAGCTCTGTTGAGGAAAGGTTTGCTTTTTTTCTTTCCTTTTCTCTTCTTTCTTTCTTTCTTTCTTTCTTTCTTTCTTTCTTTCTTTCTTTCTTTCTTTCTTTCTTTCTTTCTCTCTTTTTCTTTCTTTCCCTTGTGAAAGTTGAATATTCTTTCTTTCCCTTGTGAAAGTTGAATACTTTCATTTGTTGCCAGGGTAGGCTGGCCATGAACCTATTGGTTAGGTGTGGGAGCACTGTTTGTCAATGAGAGAGAGAGAGAGAGAGAGAGAGAAAGAGAGAGAAAAGAGAAGGTACCATGCTCCCAAGAAGGGCAACTGAAAACTGATATTCTTCTGAGGGGAGGAGCAAGTAATGATTCATGGGTTTGGACTGCTCTGGTAATAATAATAATGATAATAGTCACCATTTTAAAAAAGATGTTTTAAAGATTTTTAGCCCTGGCCAGTTTGGCTCAGTGGATAGAGTGTCGGCCAATGGACTGAAGGCTCCATTGTTTGATTCTGGCCAAGGGCACAAACCTCGGTTGCAGGCTGGATACCCAGCTCAGGTCGGGGCACATGCAGGAGACAACCAATCAAAGTGTCTCTCTCACATCAGTGTTTCTTTCTTTCTCTCTCTCTCTCTCTCTCTCTCTCTCTCTCTCTCTCTCTCTCTCTTCCCCCACCCTTTCCATTCTCTCTAAAAAGCAATGAAAAATCTATCGAGTGAGGATTTAAAAATGAATGAATGAATGAATGATGAATAAAATTGATTCTTTAGAGAGAGAGGAAGGGAGAGGGAGAGACGAGAAAAAAACATCGATGTGAGAGCAAAACATTGATTGGCTGCCTCCTGAATGTCTCCCACCGGAGACTGAGCCCGTAATCCAGGCATGTGCCCTGACTGGGAATCGAACTGGCAACCTTTTGGTGCATGGGACAATGCCCAACCAGCTGAGTCACACCAGACCAGGCAATAGTCACCATTTGTTGATCACTTAGCATAAACCAGGCACTGTGTTAAATCCTTCTCAGGTACTGTCTCCTTTAACCTGCCTGGCAAACAAGGTGATTGGGCTGTACAGATAGTGCAGCAGTTCCTTGCCCCAGTGGCTTAGCCTCTCCCAGACTCAGTTTCCCCTTCTTCAAATGGAGATCACAGGGCTGTTGGCGACAGTAAATGAGACAATGCTTGTTATGTGCTTGGCACAGTATCAAGCAGGAAGTAGTGGGTCAGTGAGAATTAGAGCATTAGTACTAGCATCCCTCTCCCCCTGGCCTCCCAACTCCCTGGACTCAGTCATTCTGCCCTTGATTCCCACGCAGCTCTTGGTTCATATTGTGGTCAGAGAAATTTCAAGTTGTGTTTTAATGTATCTACTTTCCTGTCTGTTGCCCAACTTGCTTAGACCCCACAAAGGCAGGGACTACTTTTTACCCAATTCAGTGCCCCTGGTTCTTTGCTCAGGGTTGGCTCATAGCAGACATTTTGCAGATACTTGCATACATAATTATAACTACCTTATCTGCTCAATTTTCTTGATACTTGGACTTCTCACCAAAAGCCTCAAGCCCAAAGATCTTTACCACTTGCTCAGAGGGTTTAAAAGAATGTATACCTGGGGACCGGCTGTTCTCACAAGCCCAGAAGGAAGCCTTGGAGCAAAAGAAAGTCTTCAGCTCTAAACAAACTTAGGTCCAATATTTAATTGCAAGAGATAGTTGTGTTTCCTAGGGGGCTTTCAGGACAACTTAGTTTTTGGTTTAAAGCTCAATGTCTAGCTAATTGATCAGGTAGAAGCAATTTGACTATTGCAGCTTGGAAATGCAAGCTTTGGTAATGCCTTAGCTTCTTAAAATGTCACTATCAATCTATTTTGGGACTGGAAATCTCTGTGGCAGTTATGTAAATGCCAAAGTAATGACTTTGCCTTTCAGGCTGTTTGGAGATGATCTCGTCTTTGTTGGTGACCCTCCAGCCTGCTGAAGGCAAAAAAACTGGACCCACGATTAGAGCAATGGTCTGGTGGGTGCCAAGACCCCAACATTGAGTGCATAGACCCCAGGGGACATTTTCCTTGTACCAAATGTAAAAAAAAACCTGGACAAAACTGGGGAGTTGATGAATACTCTCCTGGCACATGTTAACTTGGCTCCTTGAACTGCAAGAAAAAAAGTGACACCCCCTCAGGTTATGTTGAAATTACAGAGATTTGAGAAATAAATAAGGGAGATGATGAGAAGCTCTGGGAACTCAGGCATAGCTGGACATCCAGACCTCCCAGAGATGGAACATTGGTTGAGGAACTGGAGGGAGAGTTATGTTCCCAGCTCTAGTGACTGGGTTTTCATGTTACAACCTTGACTCACAGGACTGTTATAATACTCTATTTGCTTAGCTTCTGCATATCTTTTCATATATGTCTCCTTTCAACTGAGCAGTTTTTTCACTTTGCCTACTTCAAGTTCCTGGGGAGAATCTGATTGGGCAGAAGGTCACATGGTCACTTTGAGCCAATCAGCAGTATCCAAAGAAGGGGTCATGGGGTATAGACCATGGCTCCCTGTGCTTAATGAACCACCTAGGGCACCTTCCTCAAGAGATGATGTAGACTTGGACCCTTTTATACAAATGGGCTGTGAGTGTGGCAGGCATTGGGATATTTCTGACTTATCAGAAGATGGACTCATGATTAAACTATGAACATTCATTGATCATTGAAATTTAGGCATGGTACCCTGGGGTGTGACAGTAACTTGAATTGGCACACCTCAGTTCTCAATTCTTCTTACTCACTAGTGAATCTGTAAAGCCGCAGGTTGTCTTTCCTTAAATGTGTGCAATGGCCACTGTGGTTCTCTTTCTCTTGGCCCATTGGCCCACCTAAGTTCACTTATGTGAGGTGGACAGTTTGTAGCACCTCAGAAGCCTCTCTCTCTTCTCCTTCTAATGACTTTATCAGCATGGGGAACTTGCTAAGTAGCAAACAGGAGCATCCTAGAAATATGGGGAAGTTGACTCCCTGGGGTCAGTCTCAACAGATGAGAGTAAGCAAAAAAAAAATGCCCCAGCTGCCTCAGCTTCCAGTGAGACAATTCTGAGTCATACTTCATATGGCTTCATAGAAGGTCCCCTTTGGGGTTGGGCCCCAGTTGCCCACAGCAGGAACCTCATTAACATAAGCTTTATTTGTATATCTCCCTTCTCTGCCTCATTTTTATACTTCCTTACTTGTGCTTCTTGGGATACATTTCCAAATATATTATCAGTACCAAAATCCTTATCTCAGTCTCTGCTTTTGGGAAATCTAAACTAAGACAATAAAATATTATCCCCATTTCAAGGGAGATTTATAAAGATAAGGGCCATCATAGTCTTCATCTAAGTAAAATGTGTTCTACTGTATTGAAAATTTTTATGATGCAAACAGACTTTTAGGCAATTAACTAAATATGGGAATCTCAGTATAGCATAAAAATTTCTTTGGTCTGTATGCAGTATTCCCCAGAATATTAATCTTTTGCCTCATCAAGAAGGAGCATCAGGATGAAAGCATACTAACATGCTGAATGCAGCAAGCCTCAGAGGAATACAGAATGGGCTATGTGTTGTTCACCCCAAGTTCCTGTTTGTGACTTTAGATGGCCAGATCCTCCCTCTTGGAAGGGCTTATTGAGTAATTTCCTTCATCTTCCTGTGTTGTGCCTCTGTCCATAATTCGGCAGCCTCAGCCTTTCCTTACAACTCTTCCACTGAAAGTAAGCAGCACTTACTTTTTTAAAGATATAGTTTTATATACTTAAAAAAATTATTTAGAATTTATCATCTTTTCAAACGTACCAGTTTAAGAAAATACGATGATGATTATTTGCATTGGTCATGTAGTTACAAATTTGCAAAGATCTGGAGTGGTCTATCCTAATTCTATCTTTTTTAAAAAGCCTGTGATTGTATTGCACAACTAGAGGCCTGATGCAGGAAATTAGTGCAAGAGTAGGCCTTCCTTCCCCTGGCTGCCAACACTGGCTTCCCTCTGGGACCCAGGCTTCCCTCGCAGCCCCGGCTTCATCCAGAAGGACGTCCAGAAGGACATCCGGTCTAATTAGCATATTACACTTTTATATTGAACAATTCTTCCAAGCATGGGGTTTTTCTGAAACCCCATGGCATCTATTTCAGTGTTACTCTAAGCATATGAGCATCTGTTTTTGGTAGACGTAAGCGTGTAGTTCATTATTGGTACTTACTAACGGGGTGAAGGGAGTGAAGGCAGTACAGCCCTGGAAATAACACAATTTAGATATGATAGGGACTGGAAGTTGGCAATTAAATTTGATCCTCTGCCCAGATAGTTCTCAAAAGGGTAGAGTTGAGTTGTCATCTTCTGCTAGGAGGTGGGAAAGGACATTGGGTTTAGGAGATGTCCACATCACGATCATTTGGTGTACTGTCAGTTACAGCCAGTATAAGTCTCACCATTGTTTCTTTTTATAGATTTTATATCAATATAGACTAAGTGAAAATGTATTTTTAATATTTGTATCATGACCACTTATTTTAAATGATCCATATTGGGACCTTATTTACAAACAAATGTGGCAGGTTTTACAGTTTTTATTAAGTACCTCTACTGCATGCTAGGAACCATAGAAAACGGAAACATTAGCAATCCTATGGGATAAACACTCATATTTTTATTTTTCAGATGAGAACATTGAGGCACAGAGTTTTGGGGAGCTAGCTGAGGTCTGGTGTTCAGAATCAACATTGTCTGAACTCAGCTGTCATACTATCTTTCCACCCAGGAGGCTGCCCTTGGTAAATTATTTGGGGTCACTTTCTTTCGGCATATGGCATTGCATATGAATATACTGGACAAGCTCAAGAGAAGGTAACAGCAACCTTTAGGCATGATTAAAAGCCATGCAATCTTTCAAATTATAGATTATTCTTCATTTGTTTCATATCTCAATAATTTTCACTTGTTTAAGCTAGTGTTTTTCCAAGTCGCATTGTCATGAGTGCAATGTGACATTTTTTGAGGTGGAAAAATGAGAATGGTCCAAAGCTGTGATATTTGGAGTGGTGAAAAAATTTTCCCTAACTTATCTATTTTTATTTTTGATCAAAATTATTATATTTTGATAGTTTTTATTATTTTGTATTTTGCTAATTTTATTGTATTTTGATAGTTTTCCTCCTAGGATATATGTCAAAATATAATAATTTTAGATAAGAAAAATGGCTTCTGTTTACTCTGAGTTCTCACAGGTAAGAGATGCGTTAAATGCACAAAAGCTAAAAGACACGGAGAAATGGCAATTTAAGCACTTGAAAGGCTCCCTGAATATTTTACAAAGTATGTGAATGGGAGTTGGGAAGTGAAATCACAAATCAGCGGTAAGAAGAGAAGCAACTGGGCAATAGAACAGGATGTGCCTGGTAGGTTTCTCTTCTGTTCCTCCCAGTGACCGGCACCTTGGACTTCAACCCATGCCCGTCTACTTTCTCCATAGTAAATATCGACAAAATGAAGGGATTGAATGCAGTGATGACTGACCTTTTCTTTCTGCTCCAAAGATACTCTGATTCTCAGATCTAAGAGTTCTGTGCCATTAGAATTGATTACCTTTAAATTGTTATCTACTATTCATAAAAAGAAAATTATTCAAGCTTGTACTTTTTGGCACAAAATTTACCCATGACTTTTCTAAAATATTATCTCTTAATGCACACAACTCTCAAGCACTGAAGCTTACTGGAACTACCACAGAGTATTAATAGAAAATATATGAGAGGATGTCATTTAATAAACCCTTAAGTCAGTAATTCTAGTGATTCAAACCACTGTTAACTTTCCATTAGGAAGCCAAATTTTCAGCTCTGCTTCTTTTATCTGTTGCTCGCCCTGCCTCGTGCTGCTCAGTGTGGCTGTGGTCCTGGCCGGGTCACTACTTTCATGTGTACTGATTAAAATTCTCAGGCCTAAAATTCTCAGGCCGAACAGTGGACTAGAAAGAGGGATTTCCTGGAAAGCTGTGAGCAAAGGCTTGGGGGCTAAGAGCAAAGACCTGCTTTGTTGGAAGAAGAGGAGGGGAGCTCTGCTCTTTGCATTGTTTGTAAATGTCTTTCTAAACAGCAGGTTCTCACTCAGGGGAATGCCCAGGGTGCGTTGGGTGGACACTCTCTTCATTATCCTGCCATTATAGTGGAGTGATTAAAGTGGCTTGATGACTTTTTGAGGAAAAATAATTGTCCCCTGGCTCTCCTGGTGGTACATGAACTGCTGTAAGATGGCACGTACAAGGCAGGACATCCCTGGTGCAACTGTATGAAAAAGAACCAGCAGCACCTTATGTGTGTAGATTTTATTTAAACACAGGACTGTGGGATTCCAGATGACAGCCTCCTCTGTGAATCCTAGAAAATATCAGAATCGATTCACCTTGGAAACTTGGCACCTGCTCTTCTCACTGTTTGTAATACACCCCTCGCCACCCAATATCTCATGACTTGTTACTTCTAATTAGGCTTTGCTCAGATGTCACCTTTCTACAAAGGTCATCTGCATCTCCTCTGTCTCCCATCTCTCTGGCCCCTTACCCCACTTTTGCTTTATAGCACTTACCACATCTTGACATAGTAAATATTTAAAAGTTGTTTATTTCTCTTCTCCTCCTCCCTATGAGTAGACTCTTTGCCTGGTTTGGTCCATTTCATCCCCAGACTAGGGAGAGCATAGTGAGCATTCAGTAAATATTTGCTAAATAAATGAAAAGATACACAAGGTTATTTGAGCTCCTGATCAACAATTTAAGTAAAAAGATAATCTTTACCTTAAAAATGCACTGTCTGCACACAGTTGACATTTAATAGATATTTCTGGGGGGAAATGCCCACAAGAATGGAGGGCCATTCACTCAATAGATATATAAATGAGCCCCTGAGTTGCCAAAGGAAAAACATAGAGTGGCAAGACCATGGTATTGGGAACCAAATAGTTGACAGCCAAGTTCAATTTTTAGATGCTCTAATTCTGAGCCCATGAAAGTGCAAAAGCTGCAATCTTGTGTAGCCTATTTCTTTTTCTGTAAATGAGGGATAACTATTTTAACAACAGTCACAATACAAATGACACCTACTTTGCAGCTTCTCACAAGGATTAGGTAAAACAATGCATGAAAAACAATAAGCTGGGTGTGGGTCTATGTCTGGGTAGCAGTAACATTTCCATGTATGCATATTTGGAAGCAAACAAACAAATGTTTGGGATGAGGGAATGAAAGAGCACATTCTGATTCTGTCCATCTAGGTCTTTCTGTTCCCCACTCTCAGCCAAAGCAAGACAGGGAGGGGAAGTAGAAGGGGAAAGGTCAAATCTTCATCTGGAGATGGTATGGAAAAACCTGAATTTGTAGGGGAAGCAGATGTGAGAACAGAGAGGGCATTTTGAGATCCAATTTGCCTTTTTTATGGGGTTAAAACTATAAGGTACAATTTGTGTCCATTTATTTCATAGGTGTATCTGAGGCTATAGCATTGGTCTGGCACATAGTAGGTGCACAGTAAATATCTGTTGCCTAATGAATGAAGGACATGGATGATTTTGAAATTTATTTTGATGTTTGGATTTGTGTCCCATTGCCCTGTGAGGTTGAACCAAACTCACAATCACTTCATTCATTCTTAATCCATTCATTTCTTTATGGAATTCCATCATCTCCATGAAGTTTGTGGGTGCATCAGGTCAACTTGAATGTCATTTTTTCTTTCACTTTTTAAAGAGACTAGTAAGTATTTGGTTCTTAGGATCTGCAGTGAATTTCAGAATTCTGTCGGCTAAACACCTCTTGTGGCCCTGATTACTGAGACAATAAACCCTCTAGAACCACAAGGACTTTTTTGTAAAGATACTACTATTATGCATCTTGTGAAAAGCCCCCTCATCTTTAGCTCAATTCAGCAAGTTTCCATTGAGTGCCAGCACTAAAAGTCTTAAATGGAAATTGCTTCCCTGCTCCTTCTATTTTAACTGTCAAAATCATAGACTATATTGTTTCTGACTGAAAACCCACTAACAACTCCCTGCTGATCACCTTGTTGTTCCTTCCAAGCACTGGCACTGCCTGATACCGGTATCAATGGGGAATCTGCATTGTGAATGCTATTTATTACGGAAAATCATGTGGCATAAAGAAGAATAATTGCCTTCACATGCACATTTCTTATACTATGAGCTTCTCAATGGGAAGGCAGTCAAAGGGTGGCATAACAGCTAATTCCAGTGTTAAACATGCTTCTGAGGGGTATTTCATGGCACAGTTCTCTGAGTGTCATTTCTTCCTGTGGACCAGAGAAGAGAGTAGGAATAAAATAAACTTTCATTTAGCATCATCTCAGGGTCAGGCCCTGTAGTTCCCAATATGGGTTGCTCTTTTAATGACTTGAGAATTACATGGAATTATCATTATTATAAAAGAGGATAGATTCTCACAGGGCTTACATAACTAATAAAATCACCTCCCTACAGTTATGTGAAAATTCAGAATGCAAATCCAAGCTTCCTAAGGAATACACAGTGACTCCACATCCTACAGTTTCCACTTAAGAAATGAGGTGCCCCAGGAGCTGCCTGCCTCTCACCACCTCTTTTCACTGTCTGAACATCCACTGTGAAATCACTCTTGTGTTGCAAGGCATGAGTCTTCTTTAGGCATCTGCTAAAATAACTTGTGCAATGTGGGATGTCTAGCATAACCTCTTTTTAAGTCAAGGAAAACTTGTAGACTTTAGGTCAAGATGCACTGAGAATAATTTGCAAAACCCTTAAATCCAAAGCTGGTATATTTAATACCACAAAAGGCAGTTTCTGAAGGATTGAAATTCTCCTTAAAGCTGAGAGGAATTGAAGTTCAGTCTTTGTCTAGGGATGAATCAGTCTGCTAAGGCTAACTGCAGAGTATCGTGACAAAGAATAAATATGCTACACAGATTCTGGATCATATAGACCAGGGTTCAAATCCAGGTCCTACCAGTTGCCTTCTGTGTCCCCAGTATATGCCTGCCTAAGCCTAGGTTTGAATCTCAGCCCCATAACCTCTGTCTGATTAGCTTTTAGAAAGTCAGTTAATCTATTGAAGCTTAGTTTCCTCTCCCAATAAATGGTATTATTTATACCTCTCTCTTAGGGTTGTTGTAGGATTGATGCTTGACACAAAGAGTGGCCAGTATCTATGATAATAAAAGTATAATATGCAAATCAATTGAACAATTGAACAGCAGAATGACCTTCCAGACGACCATGCTATGACACGCACTGGCACCAGGACAGCCAAGGCAGGTGCAGTGCCATTGGTCGGTGGGGGGAGGGAACCAACACCTCACAATCGCCCCACAGAGGAAAGCCCAGGCCACCCTCTCCAGGGCGATACATGGTGGACTTGCAATCGATTGCCCCAAAAGGGAGGCCCAGGCCACCGGACAGCAACGCTGTGCTGGCCAGCCAGCGATCGCCCTGCAGAGGGAGGCCCAGGCCAGCCAAGCAGTCGCACCTCATGCCTATCGCCTGCAGAGGGAAGCAACTGGTGATGGGGGAGGGAGGGGCAGCGCCACACAGATGGCAAGCAGTGGCAGCAACAGGGGTGGGGGCAGCTGCCAGCAGCTGAGGGAAGGAAAGCCCCGATAGGCCCTGATCACTGGCCAGGCCTAGGGACCCTACCCAAGGAGTCCTGGATTGCGAGAGGCCGCAGACCAGGCTGAAGGACAAACTCCCCTCCCCCTGTGCACAAATTTTGTGCACGGGGCCTTTAGTATGGCAATAATAATAGTTGCCTTTGTTGTCTATACTGTATATCATTTAATAAATTCCAATAAATATGACTAAATCCCCCCAAATTGCTTTCATTTCTTAGTATAAAATGTGAGATGTCCTTTGACAGTAAAATACAGTAAATCCTCCTAACATAATCTATAGTGAATTTAAGCAAAAAGATGTATAATGAAACCTGTTTTACCATAGACTAATTGATATAAACAAGAGTTAAGTTCCTACAGCATTTCATCAACATTATAGTGAAACAATGTTGAACAAAATGACATTATTTGAGGACCTGCTATATAACACTTACCTTTACTTCAAGCCCATCTATACCCAACCCATTTTTTTAAACTAACATTTATTTATAGAAATCTTCAAACTCACTAAAAAGTTGAATTTTGCAATGGGTACGTGTATTCACCACCTAGATTCTACCATTAACATTTACCTCTTGCTTTTCCAACTTTCACTCCCTCAGTGCATTTTTCTTTGCATCCGCTAACTCATCTTGTGGTTTTGTTTTGTTTTAAATATATTTTTTATTGATTTCAACGAGGAAGGGAGAGGGAGATAGAAACATCAAATGATGAGAGAACCATTGATAAGCTGCCTCCTGCATGCCCCCTACTGAGGATCAAGCCTGCAACCCAGGCATGTGCCCTTGACCAGAATCGAACCTGGGTCCTTTCAGTCAGCAAGCCGACACTCTTTCCACTGAGTCAAACCAGCCAGGACTATCTTGTGTGTGTGTGTGTGTGTGTTTAATGTATTTCAAAGTTAATTGCAGACACTAGTATACTTTCCTCCAAAATACTTCAACATGCATACATGCATATCAACTATTGGCATTATTATACTATATATATTTTTCTCTTTTGATGTAAAATTTAAAGACAGCAAAATGTGTATGTTAAATGTATTTTCTGAGTTTTAACAAATGCACACCCCTATGTACCCAATCTCTTATGAAGATGGAGAATATTACCACTACTCCAGAGAGTTCCCTCAAGCCCCTTCCTAGCCACTTCTAACCCCACCATTCCCAGAGCAACCACTGCTTTGTTTCCTACCATTGGTTAGAGGGGAAACCAGAGTGATGATTGCAAAACCCCAAAGAGAAAAGGACTGAGGAGTGAGGGCGAAGAAGTCAAGGCGATCAGCTCCACTAGCAGTGAGAGTGAGCTGGGTTGAGGCTGATGGTTCAGGAGCGAGAAGGGGAAAGCTATCAGGAGGTATTGTACTGTGTTTAAGTTCTTGAAATACTAAGTAACTGGTTGATTTTCTGTGTGGCTGTTGGGAATGCTTCTCCTTTCTACACAATCTTGCAACTTATGTCATATTTGCTTAAACTGCAAGGTAGTCTCTTACTATTGAATGGGAGAAAGTTTCCTAAGGTGTTTCTTTTGTTCCCTACAGTGCCTTACAGTTGGGAGGCCTCAATAGATAACCTGCTGATTGCAAATGCCGCCTCTCACCTGCTCAGTCATTCTAGCAATTAGTCTTATTGATATTTGGGGGGCTGAACTTAATGTGTATTTGACTAAATTGACCGTTTTGGCCACTATAAGCTGTGTAGCAGTTGTGTCTGTCAGCTGTGTCAAGGAAGTGGAAATTGGGCAATGGAGACTATTTTAATTTTGTTGCCATTTTACCACCATAGTATGGCTGCACCCACTCATTAAAGTTCATGGTATAAGGTGCTTTTGGTCTTAAAAAATATGGTTTAATATCAATCTCTGTTCCTGTTGCTCTAAAATTAAAATAGGCAGCTTTGTCTACAAAGTTGTGTTCACACATCCAGCCTAGTGCTTAGGTCTGTTTTTATAGCCCAGCGATATCCCTGTTGGAGGAGAGAAATGGTCTGACAGCCCCTGGACATGTTTCTTACCTTTTCTTGTTTCTTACCTGCCTAACCCAGCAGGCTTTTCTTAATTAACACTGTCTGATTCAGTCTAACAAAGACTATCAGAAGCAATTTTTTGTCAGCAGACTGCTTTTTATACCTTAAATATTTTGTATTTTGCCAACATTTCAAGGTAGTTTGAAGGTCTCCCATTTTCTCATGAGGGCTGGGCATGAATGCTCAAGAGTGAGCATTGTAATAGCATCTTTCTGATTAAAAAGACAGCTAGTGAAATCAAGACAGAACATCAAATTCAGAAACATCATTAGCGGATTCTATTTCGGTTAGGTGTAATCTTCTGTGGGGTCACTATGTTGCCTTCAGTGAGTCTGACCATTTTATCTCATTTAGATTGAAACAGACTCATCATGTCACAGGCAAATAGCTTTATCATATTTAATTGACCCGACACCATGTAGTATTCCCCTTGGTAATTTTCGCTCACCAGTGCTTGAAAGCATGCTGCAACAAATAAATCATCAAAGTTGCAGGTATACTTAAACCGTTACTTGGTGCCATGGCAGAAAAATTTGGCAAGTTACTGCAAAATACTAATTATACTAAGACAATGTAAATGGCTTCATCAAAAGCAGAACGAGCCAGATGGCAGGTTTTATATACTGTATCCTCAGGTGTTAGGAAATAGGGTATGAAAAAGGCATCATGCCCCTGTATAAAGGAGGAAGGAGGAATAAAGGCAAACGCCTGCATCTTTGTGGGGGACAGGCTAAACCTCCACTTGAGGAAGCTGCTTGGAAAGGGGGAACATTGGAAAGGACATTAGTGTTGACATGTCTCATACTGCCATTCAGGATATAGGTGAACGGATATTACTTAGGATGAATGCTGCCTTTTTCTTGTAGTAGTTAGTTGCTGGAGGGGGTGAGGGGAACTTGTTCATGGGAAGACGTGTATCCACCAAGTGGTGATTCAATGAGCCTCCATTGTGCTGGTTTTTCTAGTACATCAGCAAGAACATATATACCTGAACGCATTGCACTTAAAAAGGGAAATTCAGTTAGAAACAATGGACTTAGACCTACAGAGAGCAAAAGCACCCAGCAGAGAGGAAATGTGATTTCAAAGGTGAGATTTGGCAAGCCTGTGAATGCACGATGCGAATGGCACCGGCAAGAGACTGACCTGGGTTTTCAATGAGCATAAAGTTCTGAATCCTCTTGCTCTTGAATTTCATACCTTATCGCCCAGCTGCTGTCCCCAGATTACGCTTCCAGAGCTACGTGACAGCCAGAGTGTAGCTGGGGTTTGGGAAGTTATCTTAGAGGGGATTCTCTGGTTAGGTTAGGCTGCTACCTGCTGTAGAACATGGCTGTGATTTAGCCTTATTAGAATACAAATTTGAAAAGCATTTAAAGAGAAGAGTGTTTGAATAGTAATGTTCTTCCTTGCTTTCCACTTCTTACTATTTCATCTGTGTGTATGTGTTTGTGTGCATGTTGGTTGTTGTTTCTCAACAAATCAATCAAAAACAAACACTATTCCTTATAAAAGTAATTATGCATAATTAAATAAAATTTGGAATATAACAAAGGAAGATTAAAAAATACTCAAATACTTTCAACAATAACGATTTAAAAAAATAAACATTCAAGGGTTGCAGCCCCAATATGATCATTATTAACAGTTTACTGTAGTTACTTTAGAATTTTTTTTTTCCTTTATGCATTCTTTATAATTGAAGAATTGTTGGCATAGACTATTATATTCATTTCAGGTGTACAACTATGATTCAACATTTAAATACCTTATGAAATGATCACCACATTACGTCTGGTAACCATCTGTTACCATACAAAGTTACTGTAGATTATTGACTATGTTTTCTACATTATATCTCTATGATTTGATGCATGCATTTTAAACTTAATTTTCATGTAGATGGACCCATCCAAAATCATATATTAAATATTCTGCTAAGAAATCATCATAAGCTTAGTCTACATAATTACATTAGCAATAATTATTCTTTGAGCTGTAATGCCATTTCATAGACAGATATTATTCCACAATTTTTTACATAGCCAATTTTCAATGGATATATAATATTTCTCTGCTTAGTTATAACACATTTTAGTTATACATTCTCTTACTGTGGCACATTTGTTTTCAATGTTTACAGTGCTTTCTTTTTACATTTAAAAAAATTAAGTTGTGACTTCAAATTAAAACTTGTATTCAACTTTATAAAACTTTATACAGGTTTTAGTTTATAAATTGAAAATAAATTTTCACAAACATAATTTTTAATAGCCACATTTTTAAAAATCAAAAGTTAGTCTCATAACATTTATCTCTTCCAATTTTTTACAATGACAAATAATATCTTGACTTATTAATTAATTAAAATGTATGTATATGTCAAACATATACAGAACACCAGGCTAAACTGGCTGTCTTTGTACATAAAGTTTTTCCGAGTTTAGGAATGTTTACTTAGGAAAGATGTCTAAACTTGGTGTCATTGGATGTAGTGGGTGTTTCTAAGGGTTGGTATAGAGGTTGCCAGATGGCTTTGGGAAGGGCTGTTACTACGCTATTCTGCCACCAGCATTTCCTGAATGCTCATTTCACCTCTCCTAGGCAGTCAACTAATATTTTTCCCCTGGGAGAAGGTGGAGACAATGGGGCAAGGGACTTGATTGGATCACAAATAGGCACACTGGCTTTGTCCCTTCTGAGGATCCTACTTGCTTGTACCCCTGCATTAAGCACTGTCTGGCGGTGCAGGTTTGGGGAAGCTCAGGAGTAAGACATACTGCAGTTTCCAAATCCCAGAGCCGGTTGAGTGGGAACAAAGCCCATCCAGGTGACCCATTTCCAGTAAAGGCACCTACACTCTGATTCCTAAGGTCAGTGTAAGCTCAGGAATGACTCAGGTCAACAGCCCTATTAGCTGGGAGGGCTCAGTCTTCAACAATTCAAAGTGAAGCTCTGGCCTAGAGGCTAGGCACGATACTCTCTTTAAAAATAATAATAATAATAATAACAACAACAACAGCAGCAGCAGCAGCAGCAGCAGCAGCATTTATGAGAGATATATCACACACCAGACTCTGTGTTAAGCTCCTTAGGTAATTTATCTTTTTTCATTCTCCCAACAGACTTACAGGTAGGGACATATTATACCCATTTTACATATAGAGGCTCAGAGACTAAATAACTTTCCCAAGTCACATAGCTTGTATCAGAATCAGAATTTGAACTCCGAGCTTTAGAATGCAAGCTCTCAAGCACTGTCTTAGTTGGGTTCCCCAGAAGCTGACTCTGGGATGAGACGTTGTGTAAAAGTGACTTATTAGAAAGGTTCCCAGGAGAAACTGATAGGTAAGTGAGAGAGTAAGACTTAGAGGGGAGGAAGGTGAGCAAAGTTGTGGTATCAAGCAGAGTCCCATGGAGGTAATATTGGCCTAATCCTCCAGGAAAATTGGAGATGATAAGGGTAACACTTTAGAGTTGGTCCCATAGGAGGGGAAAGATCTTGAATATTTACACCTCTGACCCCCCCCCAATCCTTGGTTAAGGGCTGCTGGAATGGGGAACGAGCAGAGGCATAAATGCCCAGGCACTTCCTGACCTCACTGGGTACAGCCAAAGCAGATCCTGGCAGCTGGGATGCAGCCTTTCTAAAGGGATACAGATGCCTATAGCGTGCAAGCACTGGCTCTTACTGGCTTATGAGAGTTTGTGTTAAATTATTAGGGTTTTGCAAGCTAGTTAACCTCACATTGATAGCTTGAAATCAGCCATTGGAATAGCTACACAATGGAAATTGGCTAACATTACAAATTAGGGCTTTCTCAGCCCCAGAGGTGGTTGTTAAATATCTACCAGCACACCACTGCAGGTGCTGACTGTCAGGAATGAAAGGAAAGCACACTGGGCGTCAGTGTACAGCGAAATGGCAGAGGGGTCCGAGGGATGTGGGTGGGGCACTGACAGCATCTGCTGACACAAACGGAGCAGGAAGCCCACTCCAGCCCACCCACCCACAGGCAGAGCGGCGGGTCTGAGACAAAGGGAGCTGGTGAAAAGGGAAGTGACCAGCTGGATTTGGTGGTCGGGGTAGGAGAAATACTAGGCAGACAAAACCCAGGAAGAACTGAAGTAATCGCTGACTAAAGTATTGAGCCCTCCCAGTGCCAGGCACTGCACTAGATGCTTTACTTTGATTATTCTTCATAGGAGCCCTGAGGGGTAGATGATATCATCATCATCATCACTGTATTCACCCTCATCATCTTCATCATCCTTTTTTTTACAGATGATGAAACTGAGGTTTAGAGAAATAAAGTAACTTGCCCAACTTCATAGGGGAATATCTGAGCTTTGAACACATTAAGTCAGATTCTAAAGGGAGCGCTCTTAATAAAAAAGCCAGAATCCCTCTTTGGTCTACTTCTCATGAACTGAGCCAGCATGATGGGGGCAACAAGATGGTAAGGGGTCATAGGGATGTCCCAAGAATGCACGGCCTGCCTATCAGAAAGGGAAATGTAGAGGGAGCATGGGAGCCCAGCGTCGCTGTGCCTCACAGTGGGCGGAGGATGTTACCCAAGTCCCATCAAGTGATGGAGCTTTGGGTGAACTCCTTTCCTCTCAGACTCAACTCAAGACTGGGGCCCAAGATAGAGAAAGGCAGAGGAGACCTTGGAGAGGAGCTGAGCCTGCAAAAACATTTACGGCCAGGCTGTCTGAATTCTCTTGTGGCAACAGAGATAAATGTCCCTCTTATTTTCTGTGGTTTTCTTTGCTGTGAGAGCCACCACTTTGCAAAAGTTCCTCCTTTCCTTTCTCTGGTTTGTCCATCCCTGGATTGATTGGTGGTCAGCAGCAAGGATGTGCAAGGGTCTGGAAGGCTGCCACTGTAGCTTATTCCTGCCATATCTGTCCCGCTAGGCCCACAGGGATCCCTTGACATAAATAGTTTTTTAGGGGGCAGTTATAGACGGACTTGCCCCTGTGACATAGTGGAGATATATCTGGAAAATCCCTTCGAATATTAGCATGTTGCAGCTTTGTGTTTGGGGTATTTTTATCTTCTAACAGTCTAGAGCTGCCTTTCAAGTGTCACAGATTTCCAAGGCATTTAGTATTTTCTTCTATGTATGTCAGTTCACATGTCTATATGCTCACTATTATGAAGTAACTTCACTGAAATAACTTGAAAATACAATCTTTCTTATGTTGCCAACATTACATTTTTTCTTCTTCTTAATTCATCCAGGAGTATTATTTTCCTTTACACCTAACTAAACAGTTAGTGGAATTGCCTTTTTTTAAAAAAAATTTGTTTGCTTACCACTAGGTCAAGAATGTAGGCTCTGGGCCATACTGCCTGGGTTTGAGACCCAGATCTTTCCCTTACAGCTATGACTTCTATTCAACAAGCATTTATTGTGGTCATGATTGCCATTATCATTATTTAGAAGAGAATCAGCAGAACCTCATAATTCAGTAGTCACAGTAGCCACAACTTTAGGTGCAGTCATGTGTGGTTTTGAATTCCAGTTCTGTCACCAGCTGCATAAGCTGGGGGAAGTATTTTGCCTTCTCTAACATTCACATTTCTCTTCAGTTAAATGGAGTAGAATCACACCCACCCAATAGGCTATGTTGAGGTTTAGATTGCTAACATTTATTGATTCCTTGGTAAGATGAACAAAGTATTTCAAATCTGTTGCCTCATTTAATCCCGAGAAGATGTTATGAGATAGGACTCTAATATTTACATTTTATAGCTGAAGAAACTGAGCCTCAGAGAGTTTAAGATGCCCAAGGTTCTCTAGTGAGTTAATAGTGGGGTGAGGACTAAAATAAGGCAGTGTGGCTCCTCAGCTAATGACTCTACCCCATGCCTCACAGCCTCCCTGAGACCCACTGCAGGATGCTCCCAGCCCAGGCCAGGCACACAGTTGATCCTTGTAACATTAGTACCTTCCTTTTTTGTTTGGGTGCATGTTGGGGGAAAAATCCTTTAGTCTCTGTTCCTAACTAGACTGACTCTTTTGAGGACACTTGCTGATGGCTTTTTATCATTGTTATTTTATTATTATTATTATTATTATTATTATTATTATTAATGAATAGAGGTCTGAAGGTAATAACAGGAAAGGGCACAATTTATACCATGTGCTTTTGTGAGAATATCAAAACATCTATGCAGGAATGCCCAGTACAGAGTTGGTGCTCAATTAGCAGGAGCCCTTTATTGTTTTTAATAAGCAGCCAGGCTTAGTAGGAATCTTTGAATCTATAGATATTACTGTAGAAAATAGGGAAACACAAGGGACCATCTGGACACAGCAGCAAATTAATAATATGCAAACAACCTACAAATATGAATCTTCTTTTCAAATAAGAATCTCTGATTTGGGGAGCACTGAATTAGGATGTTAAATCTAGGTTCGGTTTTCTTTTTTATTGGAGCTAGATGGGTTGACTATGGAGTTGGTTTTTTCCCCCAACTAAACACCTGTTACTTAGTGGTATAATCAAACACCCTAGGGGAACTGCCTTGGGAAAGCAGAACTGGTCTGAGGTGACTTTGTTCTTCTTTTTCCTCTGCCACTTCCTGCTGGAGTAAATATAGAAAACTAAGTGTCCTAGCACTTTGCACAGAACCTAAGCCTGGAGATTCTGCTTGAAGCCAGAAACTCGTAATTACTGAGTTCATAGTTTCTGCTATGTGTTAGTTACTGTGCTTTCTACAAACATCTGGTATACCTTTCCCAGAAAATTGATGAAGCCAAGATTCTTACACTCACATTACAGATGAGGAAACTGAGGATCAAGGAAGTGAGACCTGATGCAAGCTAGATAGACAATATGTTGCGGAGCCAAAAATAGGATGAAAAGATGTCTAAAGATGGTCTCAGCATTTTAATTTACATAACTCCACATCATGTTGGTTGCGGATGGTGCCTCCTAGAGTTGTGCAATTCTGGAGTCCTGTATGGGCATATTGAAAAATTAAATAGATGCAACAGACCTTGTCTTTCTTGATGGTTTTGTATCCTAGTCGTTAATATATCTGCATTAGTTACCTATTGCTGCGTAATAAATTACTCTAAGACTTCGTGGTTTAAAATTACAACATGGTTTATCTCACAGTTTGTGTGGATCAGGAATCTGGGTGCAGCTTAGCTGAGTCCTAACTACACTCAAGGCTGCATCAAGGTGCGGGCTGGGGCTGCAGTCATCTCAAAGCTCGACTAGGCATGGGTTCTCTTCCAAACTCACTCAATAGGCTTGCAGGCTGTTAGACTGAGGGCCTTACTTCCCTGCTGGCTGTTGTCTAGGGACCATTCAGGTCCTTGCCTTATGGACTTCACCATAGGGCAGCGAACACCATGGCAGCATACTTCTTCAGTGAGAAGAATCAGAGAGCCGAAATGGCAACAAGACAGAAATCACAGTCTGTAGTGACTTGCGGTGGATATCCTGTCACTTTTGCCTTATTCTGTTGATTAAAAGCAAGTCACTAGGTTCACCCCACACTCAAATACTCAAGGAATATGGTGAGGGGAGTATTATCCAGAGCCAGACACTGCCTACAACAATATCCATGATTACTTTAATGAAAAATAGTGCTTCAAATTACTTACACTGAATAGAATTATCCCTCCAGAAAATACTGCTTGTCTTGAGAAGTCATGCATTCCCTTATAACTGTCTACATATCCTTTTTAGGATCAGGTCGTCCAAGTCTGGGAAACCCAGAATAGCAATCAGGTTTTTCTGGCCTAGAGATAGTAAGTCTCTTTCAGTAACTTTGCATCCGCCTGCTTTGATCCATTATGCTAAAGCCAACCTTACTGCTTGGTTCTGGGTGGTGGAGGCATTTCCGTGTTGCTGCTGTGTTCTTTCTACATAAATGAAGGCTGACATTGAAGTAGTCTCCCTGGAAAGAAAGGCTTTGTACTCATTCCTGATGCAAACTTTGCCTAAGAACTTGTTGCAGCTCTTCTTTGGGAATGGCCTTTGGAATCACACCAAAAACACACACAAAAAGTCTGCCTCCTCTATTTAAGATGCGATCATGATCGCCAGGATGTATTTATTAGATATGGTTGGCAAGTAGGTATCCCCTTCCTTATTTATTACTAGAGGCCCGGTGCACGACATTTGTGCACTGGGGGGGGGGTGTCCCTCAGCCTGGCCTGCACCCTTTCACAGCCTGGGACACCTCAGCTGACATCCCCCATCCCCCGAGGGGTCCTTAGCGCTGGAGCAGAGGCAGGAGAGGCTCCTGCCACCACAGCTGCCTCTCCAGCTGTGAGCCCAGCTTCTGGCTGAGCGGCGCTCCCCCTGTGGTAGCACACTGACCACCAGGGGGCAGCTCCTGTGTTGAGCGTCTGCCCATGGTGGCCATTACATGTCATAGCGGCCGGATGTTCTGTCTTTTGGTCTATTTGCATGTTAGCCTTTTATTATATAGGATTCCAGGTATTTCCTGCCTAGAACTGGTGGATTTGTACTCAGACCTACCCAGAGCCTCATTATTTATAACAGCTTTATGCTTTTTGCACACAAGACAATAGGAACCCATATTTAATCATTTCTAAACATAAGATATGGCAAGGACTATAAACTCCCTTGCTTTGTTTAATAGTAGATTTAAAATGCTTAGATTGGCTGAATCTCAAGAACTGAAGTACCCTTGGTCTTTAATCTGTGATAGTTTTAAAGAGAAGTGCAGGTCTGAGAAAAGAGAATGATCAAGAATCAGTCCTGAGGATTGCTGGGTACATTAACTAATCTTGGATAGAAAGATTGAGACCCCAGAGAGCTAAGAAAGGTGGTGGAATTTGTAGCAGAGATGAAAGAGAACCTCAAAGTGTAAAAGACTGGGGAAGGAGAGGGTGAGGCTTGAATAATTAGCCCATTAGAAATTATATTAAATGTAATAAATATGTAAAAGGCACTTACTGTGTGCTAAGTTGCATTCTAAGCACTTGGTAACTGTAACCCCTTAGGAGGTAGATAGAATTTCCTATATTTTATAGATGAGGAAACTGAGACACAGAGACATTGAGGACTTGCCAAGTTCACACAGATGTCAGGCAGCAGTCTAGCTTCAGAACTATGTTCTCTACAATTGCCCTTTGCTGCTTCCCTTAGCTATCCACCCAGATTGAGCAGAGGCTGCTCCAGGACTTCCTGTACAGAGTCCAAGGGTCATTGTCAAATCAGGCTGTTGGCACAGTAGGGGTTACTCCCTGATGTTTAGTAGGAAAGATTCTTGTTCTCTTGGGACAAAAAGAATCTAAACTGGACTTTGCAGAAGAGGTTTGGGAGTGGACCTACAGGATGATCAATGGCTTCAAAGGGCAGGGCTGGAGGGAGCAGAAGAGAAAGTGGAAAAACTGGAAATAAGGATTTAAAGTAATCTAGTAATTTTTCTATCACCAATCAGCTTTACTTTGGGAGTTTATGTAGGCACCCCTCCCACCAGAACCAAATAGGTGGAGTTGTTTACACTGAGGAATGCAGTGCTTAAGTGTCTGGGTGAGTGTGTGTGTGTGTGCCCTTGCATATCTTTTGTGTAGCAGATGATAGCAGAAGGATATTGGGGAGAGGTAACAGCAGGAAATGGGAAGGGGCAAGGTCATGGCTCTCATCCTGTCTTGTCATACAGGTACCTTTGACAGCCCTAGTGAATCAATCATTCCCATAAGAAGCCAAACACATCTGTACATGTGTATCCTCCTTTCCCTGACAGGTACACTTTTGGGGATGCAATCTCTGCCCTTCTGTGCCAGGAGCAAATTCATTTTGCCGCTGAAACCTTGACTTAAAATTAAGCAATGGTTGGTCTTTGCAACTCATCTAATTACCCAGAATCCTGCTGCCTTTCCCTTGTAGGAATTGGGGGTGTTGGGCAGTCAGTAATATAAATTTAAGGGGAAAACCAGAGATAGGGACCCTAAGTGCCACAGAATTGGTTTATTTGAAAGTTCTGTCTCCTCTTCCCATGCAAAAATTCTGGTAAGGACGTAGGGATTTACAAAGGTGGAGGAGTTTTCTCTCCCTTGCTCTCTGATGAAGGGTGTAGCAGGCTGGAAACAACTGCTGGGAAGCAAGGGATATAAATATTCAGTCATGACAGTCTCCAAAGGATAAATGACAGCAGCCCATGTAATGTGCCTTCTGCACACGTTAAACTGACTCTTCTCCTCCACACCCAGGCTAACATATTAGTAAATTGATTCCAGGTGATGCTGACATTTTGTAATTATCACTATCTATAATTTTCATCTGATCCCATTGAATATTTTGATCATTTAAAATAGAGTAGCATACCTAATGGTGGTCATTAGTTTGCCTCAAGGGAAAATTCATGGTATAATAAACTCACATTAGAAATAACTTACTAAAATTACAATTGGCATGATTAGTTTCCCATTTTTTAATAAAAAAATAAAACAGTCTGATTTTATCCAAACTGATAGCTTTTCTCTTTTAAACTGGTTCATTATTTTTTTGTTATCCTTGAGGAAAGAAAGGCGTCTCTAACACAGTTGTGGTAATAAAAAACGTAATAACCCAATACACAAAAACAAGGGTTATGTGTCATTTTACATTTGGCAATAGCAGAGTACTGTACGTTCTCTTATTTTCTGACTAACTGTTGATTGGAGCAAGGAAAGCCGTGTGGCTTCGAAACAAGGTCACGTTTGCGGGAGTCAGTCCTCATCCTGCTGTCTAAAGGGACTGTTTTGTGAGGATTGCCTGAGAAAGCAGGTGATACTGGGCTTGACTTCCTTATTTCCCTGGGTGTCAATTTTTGTTTTAAACGCATCTTCTGCAGCTTGCCTTTACATTCATTTCTGAAGATTAAAGGGGGCATTTTAATATGCAGGAAATGATTTTTTTAAAGGTAATGAAATAGATTTGTTTATTGCCAGGGCAATGCTGTTTGTTTGGTTGCCATAGGGAAACATTTCACCTATTGGCTGATAACCTGAAATTTCAGCATTCTCCATATTGCTTCAGCTCCAGGGAATGCATGCCACAAGGGACCTGGGTACTGTTTCACTTGTGGGCAGTTCAGGTTTTGTGAGTTTATTAAGGGTTTAGTAGTTGGAGATTATTTTACTGGAAGTAAGCTATATTGTTGATGTGCATATTGGCACCTTGATGGTTGAAGTAATTCTTTATTCATTCATCTAGCTACCTACCCATGCACCACCTACTCACTTTCTCTGATCAAGCATCCATTTATTCTCTATCCACTCACCAATTTATCACCTATCCATTCATCCATCCATTCACTGAGCCATCCACTCACCCATGCATCCAACCATTTATCCACACATCTGTTTATCTATCTATCTATCTATATCTATCTATATCTATCAATTCATCCACCCATTTATCTACCTATTTATTTACCTATAAATCTATTTATCCAGTCATCTACCCACTCACCGACCATTTTATCCATCAATATACTCTTTAATCTATACACACAACCCCTCATCCTTAAAATAATCACTTAGCAAACATTTATCAATCCTGGCCTTCTCTCTGCTTTATTCCTATTGTTGGAGAGTCTGCAAGAATCCTAACAGGCTCCGACTGCCTTTCAACTCCAAGTGCCTGGCACTCACCTCTGCACAGGGGCCTGGGTGAGGCTTTATGACTTTCCCAGAGGCCTCCGGTCTCTATTGAAACACAGCAGCTGTTTCTAGGGGCAACTCCACTTCCCAAATAAGAGCATAGGCTCTATAGAGCTTTCCCAGGTGCTGTGGATACCATGTTGCCAAAAAAAAAAAATGCCCGAGACCCACACACTCTCCTTCCCCCATGGCGTTTAAATAGATTGGAAGCAAATGCTTGTTGACAACAGGTGTGGCTCAATATGAGCAAATGTTCCATTCCGTTTTGGCAGAGTTGGCACCAAGGGACATTTCCTGTGGAAGGAACGGGCTTTCAGGAGTAGGGGAGAACCAGTTCCTCCCTTTTAGGGCCAAAGGCCCCACAGTTCTGTGAGCAGGTGTTCCTAATAAGAGCAGAGGTTTCCACCACTAGAGTAAGGTTAGGTCAGGAGGGGCGGGCTCCCTGGCCAGGAAGCTCCAAGCAGATGACTGATTGGCTCTCTGTGATGGTGGGTAGTGGCTGCATCTTCATTAATTCAGCTAGATTAACTTGCTCAGCAGAAGCTTACAAAGCTGTGTGAGCCCGCCTCTGCTCAGCTGGAGTCAGAGATTGGGCAGTCAGGGTACAGAGAGGCAACCTCCAGGAGGTAGGCCACAGCTCTGAGGTGACTTGACAGAAACCTCAAGGACAGAGAAGAACTTTTTATTTGTTTGAAAAATCTTTCCACCAATTCTTTCTATCCCTGAACTGTCTTAGGGGCAAAAGTAAGTTCTGCATTGAACTAAATGGAATTGCTTGCTAGATGAGATTCTAATTTCAATGACAAGACTGCTCGGTTTTCTATTGCTTTGGGAAGTCCCTCCTCATAACTGTGAGAGCTCATCCATACCCAGGGCTTTATGTGGAATTTCTAGGGCAGCATGGAAGAATAGGGAGAAATAAAAGAGGCAGTGGAGGCTCTCTTACCAAGATGCACCAGTCATCAGACTATTCTTATAGATATTGGAGATTGAGTTAGAAGTGGAAAAGAAATAGGTGGAGATAAATAGACACATTTTTTAAAGACTATTTTCACTCATTTCTAAGGCCTGAATCCAATGTATCAGTATCCTAATGCATTAATTTGAGTGGACTAAGTTGCAATAACAAATTGACCCTGATATTTTTGTCACTTAGCAGCACCAAAGTTTATTTCCTGCTCACACAACAGTCTGGGCCAGTAGTGTAGGCCCCAGAGTTTCTTCTACAAGAAACCCAAGCCAGTGGGTGGCTCTTCCATTTTCAACACGTGGCTTTCAAAGTGACCCTAGACATAAACATCCCTTTCAGCCAGAATGAAGAAATATCATAGAGCTGCTCTGAGAGGTCTATATGGTCTGAGTCTAGAAATGGTAAGTCATCCCAACTCAGTAATATGACCACCTACCTACAAGGAAGTTTGGGAAATGTAGTCCAGCTGTGAGCCCAGCTGGGCACTGATTTGGATGGGCAGCTAGTGGTTTCCCCTACATATGGCTTTCATCATTGTTGTTTGACCCCCTCATTTATTGAGGGCCTGCACTGCGCTCAGGAACTGAGGAATAGCCTACACATGGTTAGAACCTAAGGAAGGAAGAAAAAGTGCTAATGGCTTATTATAAAAGCAATTAGTGACCATTTTGATACAGGTTATAAGGGGAAACTACAGGGCACCATGACAGCTGATAACTCTCTCTAGGACGAGGTGAAGGGGAAGCAAGTAAGGTTTCCAGGAGGAAATTACATTTAAGCTACTAACAGGAAGACAGAAGGACTTAGCCAGTTAGAGGCACAGCAGAAGGGCATATTCAGAAGAAAATGACCACTGAAATGAAGAGAAGTAGGGTGGATTGAAGAAATATGGGAAGGAGAAGAGGTAGGGATCTCTTATTTAGACATAAGTTAGGAAGGCAGCCCTGAGGTCCCAGGTACACAGGACTAGCTTGGCACTTGGCTCATTTGAGAGTTTATCCTTTTCTCTGTAGTTTTATGAGCTTCTTGACTTCAGGCCTACTTAATAAAAGTCAGCTCTTTAAAATGGATGTTCAGAGAAGCTCAAATTTACCCTTAATCTGCACTTACGTGGACTTGGATTAGTATTCATAATAGAGGGTACACCTGACGTCCACAGCAGGCAATGCCAACACCAGGAGAGAGAGGTACAAGATAAATCACTCCAAGTAAGTGACTAATTAATCATGCTCTTGATTTTAATAACGTGTACCGTCTGTTCAAGATTCATCTATCTATAATCTTGTACTCTATTCTATAAATTTGATAATCAGTAAAGCCACCCGTGGATTCCTAATTGACTACAATTTATTTCCTTTCTTTTGGAATAGTTAGGAATCCAGGCATATCTCCATAACTGTATGAAGGAGGCCGAATGGAGGAATGTGTGTTGTTTTATCTATCTCAAAACCCATCATTGATATTTCAGGATAATCTGTGGGACAAAATTGACACTATCTCATTGAAAATGAAAATGTGTAAACTCATTTCTAGAAACATCTATGCCAGAGAGCATGATTGCAATGAATGTATCTGTGCTCTTCCAAATAAAAAAACTATTATTTTCAAGAGTAGTTGGACAAGAATCGTGACTACTTAACAGTAAAACATGCCTCACTATGTGTGGCCTCAAAGAGTTGTAAATTAACAGGTGTATGGACCACAGGAGGATTCATAATTTATAAGTGAGTCATAGCTCTACTTATTTGGAAGAAATAGCTCCATAAAATAAAATACAGTTCACTTGTAAAGAGATCCTCTATCTCACATGACAAAACAAACCCATGGCCTTATTGCTGAACACTCTTCTTCATTGAGGCCAGTCTCATACTGGGAAAGATAAATATTTTTAGGTGAAATTCTTCTGGAAACAGATTCTACAAAATTTTTAAATAATTGATTTGGCTTTTGTTGCCTTACGCATTTATATAGTTGGGCATTGCCAATCTCCTGGCATATATTACACTGTTAAAAGCAGAATCCCCCCTCCTCCACAAAAAACAACCAACAGAGCATAAGTCCTGGGTGGAGGAAACAAACAAACATAAAAGTGTCCCATTTGACTCATTACATTATTTGGAAGAAAATGTCATTAGAAAGGATGATGTGGGTGGGTCGATACTGATGATGATAGGGTAATTCTGAGTACTTACTAAGTGCAAAGAATTGTACTTTAATTATGTGAATTAATGAAAAATAGTTTATGTGCTGCCTTTTGAGAATTTATTATATGGGAGACATATGCATCACCTCACTTAATCATCAACATTAACTTCAGAAGTAGGAATTACTATAACCCTAAATTTAATAATTAGAGAGATATGTAGCCTAGAAAAGTTAAAGGGTGACTGGATTTTCATAGGGTCTCCCAGCCACTGGGGGAAGGCAGGACCCAATCCTCAGTCAGCCTCCAGGAAAATGACTAACCATGTTTTTTATTTTAATAACTTATACTATCTGGCTTAAGATATATCTGTCTATAATTTGACATTCTATTTCAGAAATTTGGTGACCAATAAACCCACCCTTGTATTCCTAATTGACAACTATTTTCTTTCTTTTAGAAAATGTAGTAATCAAGGTGTATTCCAGTGACTGTATGGAATGCGAAGGAGGGAGAGGGTGTATGTATTTTATTTCAAAGAACATCAAAGATACTTCAGGATAACCTGAACATTAAAATCTGAAAATCCTAAATCTGACACATAATCCCTGTGCTACACTGTGGACCCATTAAATGGGAGAATGGTGTCATTACCGCCGCCCCCCCCCCCCCCCCGGACCCCAAAGTGTCCCACTGCTATATACCATTCACATGATGTAAAGTTATCTCCAAGAAGTACCCTGTTTGAATAATAAGTCAATGGTCTCTGGAGACTATGGCCAAATATCATGTGGCATCTAGAAATGGAGAAATGTGTTTTCAAGGAACTAGGAGAGATACAACTAGGAACCAAGTGTCTCTTTCAGAAAGGAAAGACAGAGAGAGAGAGAGAGAGAGAGAGAGAGAGAGAGAGACTGACTTTGCACATGTATCAGATTTTGTTCCCAACCCCTGCAGCTCTGCCTTGGCGTGGAATGATCTTCTCCAAGCAGCAGTCAGCCTAACACCTGCCCATATTTTCAGGGGGTACCTGGGAGATGGCCAAGTCCCAAGGGCCACATGAGCCTTTGGACACCTCAACGTGATTTAGAATGACCCTCATAAGGTGGCTGTTTCCCTCATCAGGTACCATAGCCTCTGCACACACCTGGCTCTAGCATCACCCTAAGGAAACCATCCCTCCACAAGTTCACAACTTCTGCTTTTTAACACCTAGCTTAGGGAATCAGACTGAATTAGTCCTTTGTGTTATTAACCAGAGGAGCACTTACATTTTCTGACATCTCTAATCTTGGAGCTTAGGGAATAGCACAGATCATTTGCATGAAATTACCCCTCATTCTATCTATAGGCTTAGCTGGGAGTTTGTGAATTTGGCAGAAGCCAGCAGAGCTCACAGTTAATATATTTCTCTCTTGCCAGACTCTTTGGAACAGGGTGCATTAGAGTACTGTGTGACAAAGAGCAGGACAGATCCTTAGATGTGGAGCCCAGGTGATGCTATTTGCATCCAATTAAAGAAGCAACAATCAGTGGCATTACTCACATGTACGACTCTTAATGCCTTTTGGCTCATTAAGCCTTTGGATCAACTTTCGTAGGACATGTTGGCAAGAACATGGGTAGGGCTTAGGCACAGGTAGAGGTGAGCTTCCAGGTCCAATCGCCCACCAGGCTGTCAATTATGTTTCCTTTTTGGACTTGCTTCTGTGCTCCAAAGGAGTTATCTTTTGTTACTTTGACTGTTTTTTATTACATCAGCACAGCTATGGAGCTCAGGTTAGATTCAGGTTGATAAAAGGTTGTTCGGATGAGCCCTGCATTTGGCCTTCTCCCATTTCTCTTGGGGATTTTACACTCCCCACACTTCAGGGTGTCTTGGAGGGGTTGGGAGGCAATCTGTCTTCAGTTTCTATGTGGTTGGGTTGCTCAAAGAAATTAGAGATGTCACAAAATATCAGTATCTCTCTGGTTAATTACACAAAGAGCTAATTCAGTCTGAATTCCTAAGCCTGGGAGTTAATGAGAGGGATTGTGAACTCATGAGGTAGTGTCTTCCTAAGGTGATGCTAAAGGATATATAATGTATGAAGGGGCCATTGTACCCTGTGCGTAGATAAAGCCCACCTTTGAGGATGACTCAGAATTATATCAAGAAGGTGTCTTGAGAATGGATGGTCCAGGCATGGTGGTGTGCCTTTGACAGGACACTTCACCTCCTGAGTGTTGAGTTTGAGAGCTGAGCTAGAGAAATAGTATCAAATGGCATTGTGAGTTGCAGAAAGATGGGGTAGCAAATGGGAAATTCCAGGGGAAGGACATTCCTGTTTCTACCAGAGCAATTCACTCTTTTAGTTGTTTGTTTTAATCAACAGGTTGTCACTTAATATGTCTTTGAAAAATAGAGTTTCTGTACAAAGCCCACAGATCTAAGTGATTTCTTCTCACTCTGGGAGTCTTAGGCCATCTGTAGGCCAGTCTTCAGATTCTAAGAGCTTTCACATCTCAGGTCCCAATTTCGGGCTTCATTTCTGACCAGTCTGCGCAGTGAGTATCTCCTTTCTGTGGGCGGGCATTGTGGGCATACTCCAGGAGGACTGGCATGACAAAACAATAAATAGGTATTTCCCAGTCTTGACACCCTCTGTCTCAGAATGGCTCTCACCTTCACTTAAAGGGAATGTTTCTTCTTCAGCTACTACTTACTGTGACATGAAGGATTGCTTCCTCATCTAGACAGTCCTGGAGCTCTAGGTGGAGACTGACTTACTGATTAGTGGAATTTTTTTAAAAAATATATTTTATTGGTTTTTTTACAGAGAGGGAGGGAGAAGGAGAGTTAGAAACATCGATGAGAGAGAAATATCGATCAGCTGCCTCCTACACACCCTGCACCGGGGATGTGCCCGCAACCAAGGTACATGCCCTTGACTGGAATCGAACCTGGGACCCTTCGGTCTGCAGGCCGATGCTCTATCCACTGAGCCAAACCGGTCAGGGCTGATTAGTGGAATTTAAAATTATATTTCACACACTCTCACACACACTTCTTATAAAATACGTTGGGAGAATGTAGTATATCTAATTATATTGAATGCTTTAGATCAACATTTCTAAAATAGGGCTTCTTGACATAGCAATAGGAATTGGCTGGGTTCTCATATCTGTTTCAGCATTCAGTTTGTTGTGATATGTTGTTTTGGTTGAAGAAAATCCTGCCTCACCCAGATATATAGTTGAAAAGGGATGGGCATTTTAATAGTCTTTTTAGATAACTACGGATATTGTTCTTTGATACTCAAGAAGTCCTAGTTTCTTAAAGGCTAATTGGGATGTGGAATTTGAAATCCTATCAATGAACCTTTTATACACTGCATTTATGAGAGAATAAGACTGAAAAATGCAAATAATATCTTGGAATTATTATGAAAATAGTTTTAACCTTATATATCCACTGAAAGGGCTTCAGAGGTCCCTGGGGGCATCAAATCACACTTTGATAATCACTGATTTAGGAAATATTCCACTAATCAAATAGGGGGCTAGATTCATCCTAACTGATTCATCAATTGTGTACTGACTGCCTTGTTCATACAACACACAGAACCAGGTGCTGGAAAATACGGAACTAAATAATATACGATGCCTGCCTCAAGGAGATAGTATCTATTTGAATAAGAGAAAAATAAGCAATCAACTACATATTAATAAAAAGCCAAATGCAATAAGTGCTTATAGCTATGAGAGAGAGAGAGACAAAGAGATTTATTTTGGTAGGTGGCCAATGGCAGGAGCGTGTTCCAGGCATGGGCTGTGCACGCATGTGCCTCCTTCAGAGAATGGCTGATAGTCAGTTGGTTCTGGAGCATCAGAAGTATAGAAAAATGGGGTGAGAAGAACAGGAAATTCAGTTGCACCGATTTATGAAAGGCCTTGATGCCATATGAGGGATTCATTCTTCATTCTGTAAGGTACAATATTTTCATAGCATTTTATGTGAATTGGTGATGTAGGAAGAGTAGTTATCTAGAACTGTAGGGGAGAAGTAGAAGAGAGTAACTGGGGACCAGGAGATCCCTCAGGTGACAATTGCAATCATCCAGTGACAGCTGGTGTGGACAGTTGCATATGGATGGAATTGCCAAGGTCCAGAGAACCCACATGGAAGAGACTGAATTAACAGGGTTTGGTAGCTGCAGAGAGGATGGTGGTGAAGGAGAGGGAGAGCAGTCAGATGGAGAGTTGAGAGCATTCTTCTCCCTCATCAGATTTCCTAATAATTCTCTATCAGGAAAGTATTATCTTCTCAAAAGGAAATAAATTTCATATGTGGAAGCTTTGATTAATACAAGGAAAGAGTAAATGTAGTTCAATAATAGGAGGGACCTTGCAAGAGCCACATGGGAGAAGTGAGAATGTATAGGAGAAGAGAAATGAATGTGAATAGATTTTTGAAACACTTAAGTGGCATCAAACCATGGTAACGAGTATCCACTCTAGTGTAGCCATCTAGGGGGACCTGACTCTCCCCTAGAATTCAATCAGAGCCCTATTCTGAGCAATAGCCTTGTGCTTTGCATGAGTTCTTTCATTTATTCCTGTCAATAACCCTTTGAGGAGGTAGTGCTGTATCTCCATTTTGCAGCTGAAGAAACTAATAAGAGAAGTTAACAAAGAGTAGAGGCAGGATTTGAAGTCAAGGCTGCCTGATTCCAACCCCAAGTTCTTAAAATCTTCTTTAGACCCCCTCCCTAAGGCTTTATTGTCCACCAACATCCCATATTGCCCTGAACTTTCATGGTTTGGCCTACTGATCCTTTACCTCTATATTCTTTGGTAACTGCTCTGGCTGGAAATACCCATGCAGTCTCTTCTTGCTTTGACCTCCTTCTCATTTTTACTTTTCTGTATATGAGCCATTCATCTCTGAACTTTCTCCAATCCTTGACTTCTTATACTTGCAACCTGAGCTAAGAGATGATTCTACAACTTCTGTGTCCTGGAACCACAGGATTACTGTCAGACAGGTGGACATATATGCCCAATCCCAGGGTGGAAATCATCCCTTACTCGTTCAATCATTACTTATTCATTCAAAACCCATTCTCACATGCTTGGGGAATACAGAGTAAAATTATACTAGACTAATAGTTGGTATTTTTGTATATAGTGCTATCCTATATCCCTCTTAGAGTCTGATAAAAACCATGGATCCATTATTCCCCATTTATAGAAATTCAGTCTATGTACAATTTTAGAGTTTTCTGCACCCCCCTAAAGACCATTCATAAGGCTCTCCAAGTCGTGGGCTTCAGGTTAAGATCCCCTGTTCCCTCCACTAGTCTGTAAGATCCTTGAGACAAAGGCTGTGTCTTACATGCCACTGCACCAAGCACCGAGCACCAAGCATAGTCCCCATAGATTTTTAATCAGAGTGAGTTTGAATTGGCTGCATGACCCCATCCTCTGGAGCCCTATATCCATTTTCTGTATTCCTATTATCTTGCCACACTCCAAAAAAGAAAGGTATAGCTCTGCTAGTCCAATGACAATTAATTTTGAAATCATTGCCTAATGCCTGACTACACACAGGCTGTATGACATCATTACAGACTATAAAGTTCCAAATGCTAATTGATTTGTAAGGAAGTCCACATGTAATGCATGGCACGCTCCCAAGGGCTCCCAAGGGCTCCCACGAGAGGGACAACGGCATTGGCCTCTTATGTCAGAAAATCATGCTTGCTGGCCTGTGTGAGACAGGATGACATTCTGGCCAGGAAGCAGTCTTGACTTTGGATTTCAATCTGCCCCTGATGGAGTTATTCACAGATGGCTAAGTTAAATGCAGCCTTCATAGCACTAAGGCATTTCAGAAGCAGCTAAGCAAGTGGCCCATGAAATGGAGGCACTAGAAGCCTCTGGAAGCATCACCAATGCATCACCTAGTGAAGCCATTGTGTCTTTCCTTGGTAATGAGCATTTCCAAGGGCAACATGGGGGATTTCCATCAACCTGTGAGAAGGCAGGGTATGTAGGCATTGTGGACTCAGGAGGGAGTAAAAACAGGCCATAAAAATCAGAAAAATTAAATGGGACCGGGAGCCAAGAAGATACTCTTTGTGGGAGAGAGAGGAGAGAGAGAGAGAGAGAGAGAGAGAGAGAGAGAGAGAGAGAGAGAGAGAAATAGCTCCACCCCTCCTGTCCAAATGAACAAGCTTTAATTGAATATTCTTTATAGAGGTGAAAATAATACCTTGTGGAGTTCCCAGTGTTTCATTATTCAACTGAGTTCTGTATCTCAAGTTTCAAAGACCATTCTCCTGAATGATTATTCTTATTTCTGTGTCAGTCTGCCCCACGCTCAGTGAACCCCTACTGGGCCATATCATTTAAAAGTCAAAACCCTTAAAGTATTTTTACGCCCAATATAGTAACAGAGCTAACTTGGTATCACTCATTTTATTCTCTACAGTCTCCTTCCTCTTGTCTGTTATGTAGATTTCTGTGCTACTAAGGAGGCTTGGAATCCACAGGGCTGCTCCCCAAAACCCTTTCTTAATTCTGTGAAAGGCCCTAGAGGGAAAGAGATTAAAAAGATTTAGTGGAGGCAGCATTATCTCAGGTCAACCATTTAAGCAGAAGATGCTCCTCTCAGAGGTATCCTCTTGAAGTTAGAAGAATAGGGGGATGGCCTGGGGCATTGGTGAGTGGCTTTAAGGCAGTCAGTCTCAGGAGACCACAGGCCTGTGCGGAGTGGAAACAGTCCAGATAATATTGTCTGCAAAAGAGCTTTCAATGAGGCAGCCTTTCCCTGGAGAATCAGGGAAGGGCACAGGATATAGACCTTCCCAGCAAACTCACCAGTTCTTCGAAATAATCCTCTTTGTTGTTTTTGAGAACATTGTAAATCAGTTTCAAATCATTGCAACATCAAGGAGGTTATTTTTGTTTTTCTCCCCTGAGATGGAAATCTGGGGGTGGAGGGGTGGAGAATTATTTCAAATATTTCCCTTTGGAGATAAACTAGTCCAATTGGCTGATAAACAACATAAAATAATTGTTTAAAAGTTTCACATCTGACTCACATAGCACCTAGCACATTTTGTTAATTTAGAAAATATTTGATGATACTGAAGCCAATCCCATTTTCTCAAATTAGGCTTAATTTCTCTATGACTGAAATGAATAGTTATGTTGTCATACCTTAACCAATATCCTATGAATATAATATCCCTTCACCCTTAATATTTCAAAAACTATAGTTTTCATATCCAGTTGTTACGATATTTTATCTCTGAAGTTGTAGAATAATTTAAACCAATTTCTCCTACTTCAGTTCCTTTGAGGTTGATTCTTATGCCTGAATTCCTTCTTCATAGAACATGTAAACTCCCCTTACCTCCTGCACTGGCAGGAAAGCTATTTGTTTCCAGGGCTGAGTAATAGTCTAGGAAACCATCATGCTGATTCCTCCTGGTGCTCAGAGCTCTCTGTTCCATTCTAAAGGTAACCAGCACTGGATTCAGCTGAAGACTCAGGTAGACTCAGAGGCCCCACCTTCCCTGCTCACTCTTTCCTCAGCTCAGTGTTCCATGGTGTTTGATTTGCATACTCATCTCCAACAGACACACACATCCCTTCACCAAATGGCACAAACAAGTAAGTGAGAGAATCCTTTGTCTGCAGTTAGCTAACTCAGGTCTCTGCTTGGCAGCTCTAGCTTCTGATCTGAGAGCACTAGTTCATGGACAATTGTGCAAGCAGACTAGAAATTAAGGGTTTGTGCCAACTTCAGTCTCTGTGAACCCCTTCATTTGGTTAACTCGGAAACTGTGTTCTCCATCTTAGCAACCTAAGCTAAGGAGAGGGACACAGGGGAGAGAGACCGAAAAGGCCAGTCAAATGACATGTTGGAATCGGCTTGGGCTTAAAGGGAACAGGGAAACCTCAAAGTAGCACCCTTTCTAAATAATGATGATGATCATTTTTTTTTTTCAGGCTCACTGCCATGCACCAGCCACTTGTCCTGCATTATTTTGTGAAATGCTTAAACCAACTCTTAAATCAAGTACTATATTATCCCCATTGTACAGATGAGGACATGGAGATTTAGAGAGGTAGAGCACTGTACTCACCCAAGATCATACAATGAGTAAATAGTGGAACAGAGCCCAGCACCCAAGCAAGTTATTTGTAGACCCTTTACCATTAGCAACTACACTATCCACCCATTCCTCACCAGGGCTACTGGTAATTACTTCAGACACCAACAGGAGGAAAACAGCAGCTGTGGTCATGTGCTGGGGCTGACCAGCAGCCTCTGAACAATGGATGAACAGATTACTCCAACACAGTTTCACTGTGGGGGAGAGGGCTAAGGGACAGCCTGGCTGAAGGAGCCAGGCAGCCTCAATTGCCTGCCTCGTTAGGCTTTTATTGGGAATTTTTATCTTTAAATACAATCAGTAGGGTGAGTACTCTTGGGAGGACACATGTGTTTACATTGTCCTCTAGGCAAGGGCATCCAGGGATTAAGCATAAGGATTCCAGTAAATACCCCAGGGTCTGCATATGCACAGACTTGTTTGGGAAGGTCAAGGAATAATTAGGGGTGCCTCCTTCGACACTCCCCTAAGTCTCCCCTAAGTCAGAATTCCGATTAACAGGGCAGGTGGCCTTCCATTCCACACACTTCACTTATATCAGAATGTCCTCCTTACAAACTTTCCAACAAAGTCTCTCGTGCTCCCCAACAGTCATGAACTGGCCCCTCTTTGCCAAGTTCTATCTTGGATCATGATGAGCTCTTTGGCTCATTCTGGGAAAAGTACCCTAATTCCTTACTCTGTATCTCTTATATACTTTGCAGGTATCCAAACAGATTATGTATTTCATTGTATTCACTTAATACAATGAAAAAAAAATGCTACCATTCATTTATTTACTTTTTTTTCATTCCACAAACATTTTTTTGTGTCTATTGTTTTTCAAGAATGCTCTGGGCCCTAGATACAACTCAGTGAACAAAGCTGACAAAACCATTGCCCTCTTGGAACTTACAGCCTAGAGTCAGGTTCCTTACATACATTGTCTTATTAAATTTGACAGCCCTCCTGAGAGGCATATCACAAATAGGAAACAAAAGTTCTGGAAGGTGGAGTGGCTTGACCAAGGTCATGTAGTAGCAAAGCTAGGTAAACTCAATTATCTGATTCTAGGTAGAACCTGTGGTGGTTTTTTCCCCCCCTCCAGTCTTTTCCCCTATGGATGTATAAAGGGAGTACATTCCCTGGAGGTAACAGGTTTTCCCTCTCCTATTCCTGCTCATCTCTTCATTTAGAGCTGACTTCAATGCCTCCCAAGAGTGCATTCTCAAAATAACTCCAGTAATTCATTATTTTATTGAACACTCAGATACTGAGTCCCTGTGCAGAGTTGGCCATGAAAGCCCACAGAATGTTTTAATATTCCAACGAAGGGGGAGGGAGGTAGAGAGAGCTGGCAAACATTCTCTATAAAGGACCAAGTAGTAAATATTTCAAGCTTTCTACAGCAGAAGGTCTGTATTACAACCATTCAACTCTGCAGTTGACAAGAGGTGAATAAAAGGGTGAGTCTTTGTGCCAATAAACCTTTATTTATGGGCACTGGAAAAATATCCACTTGTGATATTTTGGCTTATTGCACTGAGTCCAGGCGTGATTTTAAAATAATGAACACCTTGTTAATTCAGAATGGACCGCCTGTGTCTGGAGTTCCTAGAGTTTCCTACTGTGATAAGCATTATACTTTTAGTTGCTGATTTAAAACAAGGTTCTGGGGGATCCCAGAGGAAAGCTGGGCACTAGGGCAGGAGACTCATGGGTGCTGGAGTGTCAGCTTTTTATCCAGGGGCACAGATGTGTTCCAGTGTTTCCACATGGCTGTACCTGTGTGTACTGGCCGAATGTCAGCCTTGCCCACATAGCCTTTGGGAGTTTTCCTTTTCCAACTAGACTGAATGCCCACGAGGAACAGGGATTCTGTCAGCTTTTCTTTCCTCCAAATGAGCCCAGCACAGTGCACATTTGATCCGATTCATCCACACTATGTACTTGGCATCAGTTACTCCTTATTCTTTCACAATTTGACCTCAAAGTCCAACAGTTCAAATGAGATAAGGTTCCAGTTTTTCTATTGTAATATCTCTTAATAGTTTTTCCTATAAATTACTCTTTGTTGTGGGGAAGAATGGTGACTTTTCAGTTAATTAAGGTTTGCTGTTTACTGTGTATTACCAGTGTGATTTGATAGAACCCAGCTTTGGGAGACTCACTCATATGGAGCACAACTCAACGGTGCTCATTTGCACACCCAAAAGACAGTTCACGAATAAGTTCAGAGTAGGGGCCACAGTAGCCACAGAAAGAGCACTGCCACTGTACACTGTCTGCCTAGACCTTGGACCAAAGGCAGCAAATAGGTGATACTTGTGCTGCCACCAGTCACTTACCTGTTTTAATGGGAGATATTGCTAATCCATGACTTCACTCCTCAAGACCTCAGAAAATTTTCATCACATCACTTTACGCAGTTCTTACCAATGGATCAGAATTAGCTCAAGAAATTAAATCTGTCACCATCCTGTATCCAGGCTACTGTTTAACTAGAAAACAAAAGGACCTTCTCTACCCCCACCCAGAGAGATGCTGACAATTTTTTATGTTTAGGAAAAAACACATTATTTAGATTCAGGTTCAAATACTAATTTAATGCTCAAGATGTATCTGTCATTTGGGTGAGAATACAGTGAGTAATGGTAAGATTTACAAGGGCCCTTATAGGGCTGTGTGTGTGTGTTTAGATATGATAACTAATAAAACAGAGAGAGACCATGGCCTTTACAGAAGACATCTGCAGTGTGTCTTTATCACTGGTTAGTGCTTGTTTTCTCAGGAGCAAAGGTCATGTGCATGCAGTGATTAATCTGTCACCATCTGGGTCCAGATTTAAGATACCATTGGGCCATCACAAAGTAATCAGACACTTTCTTCCTCAGGTATCTCTGTGTTGAGGAAACTTTCTCTGATGACTAAACTATGAATAAATCAAATACAGACTCAGTGTCTTGAACTGGAATCATGAAAGAAAAAAGGCTGTCAGTTATTGACTATCTACCGGATGCCAGGTTACTCCTGCAACTCCATTTCACTTAATGTAAATAATAACCCCGTGGGGTGGATGTTATCATCCCCATTTTACAAATCTGGAAACAAGAGCATCCAAGTGATTAAGCATTTGGGTAGAAGCTGCACTACCAGAGGCTAATATTAGATCTCAGGTCTGTTGGTTTCAAAGCTCTTTCCACACTCCCTAAAATATTCATGCACCAGATGAAAGCTTTTCTTTTTTCCCCCAGATTGTTTCTTAAATTTGTAGCTCTGCTTTCAATATATGGTTTCTTGAAATGTAATGATGTGATTATACTTCTGGTTATTACTCCCCAACATAATTTCAAAAGAAGTTGACGTGTGAGGCTGAAGGGATAATGGTAGGGTGAGCCATAAACGCAGGTCAACCTTTCTAATGTGGGCTTGGTAATGTCTGAATTACTCAGAACTGTTTTGAGAAGTCAGTTCCCCATGCCAGGAAAGGGGTTATAAGCACAAATACCCACAGGGTCTGGGTAGTTACCATGAATAAGAACCTCCAACTGATTTGTGGCAGGAGGTCAGTGATGGGTTTGGGGGGCTGGGTTTCCTAGAACACCATGCCAAGCAAGAGTAGGGGTCTTGAATCCATTAGGAGAGCAGTTCTCAACCTGTGGGTCATGACCCCTTTGGCGGTTGAACGACCCTTTCACAGGGGTCGCCTAAGACCATCCTGCATATCAGATATTTACATTACGATTCATAACAGTAGCAAAATTACAGTTATGAAATAGCAACGAAAATAATTTTATGGTTGGGGGTCACAACATGAGGAACTGTTTTAAAGGGCCAGAAGGTTGAGAACCACTGCTTAGGATGCTTTCTGGGTACCAGCAGGGAGACCATGGACAGCTCCAACTGGCTCATTGGAAGAGACCTAATGAAGGAATGTTTGCAAAGATATGGGCAGAGAAATACATCTCCCAAAGTCACTCTCTCTCTTCTCTTCAATTTCCTGCTGGTGCTCCCCATTTGAAATTTAGAGGGACATCAGAAAATGTAGGCTTGGGAGTCATAAAAAGTTCAAAAATTGGCCAAAGTCTACGAGCTGCAGAGATAGCAACTTACACATTGCTCAGTATTTAAAGAGATTGCTGTAGTTTACTTTTGGAGGAGAAAAATTGGCCATAACACAAGGAACTGGCCTACTGGACCTATTTTCTCTTAGGTGGTTGGTTATCAGAGCTCCTGGTGGGTAATTTTAAATTTGATGTTTTTAAAGGTGATAAAAATAAAAGAATGAGGACACTGGTTGACTGATTACCTAAAACAGCTCTATTTACTCTGGCCACCTATAAAGAATAGTCTTTCCTTTCTATATGTCTGAGGCTGGTGGCACCAATCTCAAGGTCTTGAAACTTACTAGTACTGGTGGCTACCAGGTGTTGTGGTTGTAGACTATAGGAAGGGTGTGGTTGTAGACTGTAGAAAGAATGTGGTTGTAGACTATAGGAGGGGTGTACATATCACTCAGTATTTGTTGTTTATTTTTTTCTTAAAGAATTCTTCAGATCTATGTATTTGAAAGCATCAACTACAGTTTTCAACAGAGACATGATCAGGAAATATTATTTCCCCCCTGCCTTATTTATCCTTTTCTTCCTTTTTATCCTTTTCTCCTTCTTCATATTTAGAGGCAACATCAGTATCATAGCTAACACTTATTGAACATCTGCCATGTGCCAGGCACTGGGCTAAGTTCTTAAATGGATCATCCTACTTAATACTGATAATAACCCTAGGAGGTGAGAGGGCACCGTTTTCATTCTCTGTTTTTTTTTTTCAGATGTAGAAACTGAGGCCCTGAGAGATGAAATAATTTGCCCAAAGAAGCTAAGTTATTTAGAACTTGGCAGAGGTAAAATTCTAATTAGGCAGTCTGCAGCAGAGTCCTCACTTAACCTCTAAATTTCACACCCCTTTTAACTGTTCAAACATAGCAATTCCACTCAGAAAACAATAGATAAACTTGGAGATAAAAGACTAGTCAATAATCTCGCCTCCTGTTCCCAATTTCTTTCAGCATCTTTAAAAGCACTGGGTTAACAAAGCTAGAGTGTGATCAAAGAAAAGTCTAATGCATGCTAGTTTTTGTTGTAGGATTCAGTTGCTTACACATAATTCATTTGTAAATTGATACTAATGAAAGTTGGTCTTGAAATATTGTATACAGCCCAAATTAGGAGCTTGGCACCAAATCCCCTTTTGGACCACAAATCATTTACTCTTGCCAAATTAGAGTCTAGAGTAATTTACCATAAGATGGGCTTTTAACCCTAAAATCTAGATGTACTTAGCAGTTTGCTATGAAAGCATGTAAGTGTCTAGAAGTAGCTTTTATTAAGGGATGCTATCAGGGCAAACACATCACTTTACTGTTTGTTTACCCCTTAGCCCCCCCAATATTATTAATTCAACCTTGTAATAAAGGAAAAATGAACAGAAAACATTTAGTAATAATTCACTGGGACTCATTTATTTCCACCAGTGACTTCTCAGAGAACATTGGTTCAATTCATTTTACCATGTTTAGTCTCTGATGCAGGGAATGTATGTCTCCATAATTAACAGAGATATTTTTCAAATAAAAAAAATATTGTTTTTGTCCTTTTTGGAAAAAAAATTTAAAAACATTGTGGCTACTGAACATAATTTTCTAAATGTAATATAGATTTTTTATTTCCATCATGTGTCTCTTATCTCCTGATATTATAGATTTTGGCTTATGGCAACCCACTACCAGACTTCTAGCTGTCAGATTGGACAATTTATTGGCTCCTAAATAGGAACAGTGAAACTGCTGCATTGTCATGACATGCTGTTGCAAGCAAAGAGCATCCATTTTCTAAGCAGATGTTTTTTGAGGATTTGCCTACTGCACACAAATGAAATTGCACTTTGTTTTGGTGGATATGGTTGGTGCCATTGTGATTAAAAGATACACAGACTCTTTGGTTGACATTAATATTGCATATTTGTCTGTCTATCTTGTCAATAATATAAAGCTTGTCTAATCTTGCTTTCCATTTATTTCTTTATTTGGGGTTAACCAAATTTTAGATTATGTCAACAGCCCTTCTCAATGAATGAGGAAGTTGGCTCTTATTCTGTGGGCTATATCTCTTTTAAAATTCTATGATTCTCATAGAATATATATATATATATAAAATTATTTTTATTGATTTCATAGAGGAAGGGAGAAGGAGAGAGAGATAGAAACATCAATGATGAGAATCACTGATTGGCTGCATCCTGCACACCCCCCTACTGGGGATTGAACCTGCAACCTGGGCATGTGCCCTAACTGGGAATGGAGATGTTACCTCCTGGTTCATAGGTCAAGGCTCAACCACTGAGCCATATACCTGCATATGATTATCTTGTATCAAGACCTAGTTCAATGGATTTCTCAGTGAATTTGAGATAAATGATGGCTATTCACTTCCAAAAGGTCTTCCTTGTAGTGAAGAGGTCCCTAGGTGATCCCTAAACATAATCAGAGTTCTTAACTTGAGATTCATGGAACAGAGACCAAGGGATGGACTTTAGGAGGCCCATCAACCTTTAAATGTATGCAAATTGCTGCAGGTGTGGACATATTTCACAAATAGTATCACATTAACAAAAGGGTTTATGATCTAGAAAGGTTAAGAACCAATGATCTTAGGTAATTCTTCTAAATAATGGGATCTGGCAACAATATATGATTTGGGGCATATTTACCACATATTCACTTACTTAGTCAAGTGTTCAACCACTGCACACCTCATGACATAAAAGAAAACGAAGAGGATTTAACTAAATCCCAAAGAAATACTGATCCTGGGCTAAAGTTTGTTCTGGGATTTTGGAATCTCAAATGAGAAACCCACTCATGTTAAGTTTGGTTATTTTCCTCATATGCAGCTAGTATTCAATTATTTAAATAGAACACGTGGATTTCCAGGTATCTTATTGTCTTTTTCCTTCTTTGGATTCTATTTGATATATTTTTTACCACTCAACAAGGGAAAAATGGAATTGGAGGTCTTGAATCTCAAAGCTGCCTAAAGTTACACGTTTGTGTTTCAGGAGTGTTTGATGCTTAGAAACTAGGTTATTTGGTGTCCGTTTGTAAGAAACAGCAAGTATCTAATCATGCTTGACTTCAGGGGCTCTCAGACTCACCCTCCATCCTAAAGAGACTTAAAAAGATGGCCACCAACACCCAAAATTTATACACAGGTTTATTCCTGAATCTTTTGCCCCAACCCATCTTGCAAAGTACTTTTAGCCTGTTTCCAATTAACCTGGCTGCCAAATTTATGAATGATTGTCCCCATTGTGGGTCCATCTAACCTCCTGGCTTAATGCTCCTCAAGAGACCTCTTGCTCCTATAGATTTGAATGCTTTGGGGACCCCCCCTCCCCGTCTGACCCACTCTATCTCTAGTACCTTCTAGCTTGGCACAATCTCTCAGGAACCTCTCTGCCCCCTGAATTTCTATCAAGTCAAGCAACTACCAGAATCAGCCCTTGATCACAGATATGAAGTCATTATGGGCAGCCAGGATTGAGAACAGTAGGACTACTGCTAATGACTATTGAGTCAACAATACTTGACTCTTTAGACAAGGGTACTGACTCAAGGCAACAAGAAGAGCCAGCATGACATTCTGGGGTCAGTAATCAAGGAAAGTGCAAAAATTAACTGGAAGAAACTGGATAATAAATTGAAAATTCCACTTTACTTTCTTCAATGAACCCATACACAGCATATAAAATGATTCTAAGTAATTTTTTTTTAACCCAGAATCTTTTAACAGCTCTTGAACTGGTGACACTATAAATGTATAGATTGGGATCGGGGAGGATGCAGTTCTAAAAGTTTGTCATCCACATTCATGCCAACCCCAGGTGTCTTAGGTTCTGTTCCCCAAAGCAAATGCTGACCCAGGGATTCAGTGCAAATAATTTATTTGTGAAGTGACAGGAAACTCTGGTAAGAGGGTAAGAGAGTAAGGAGTGCTATAAGGAATGAGAGGAAGGCAGTAAATTATGTGTTGATGGATGTTACCATTGTGGGTGAGTGAGGCTCAGTCCCATTGAGGACCTCTGGAATCTGTGTTGAGACACCTCAGGGCTTCACTACCCACAGAGCAAGGAAGCTGAGGAATCTGTCTACCAGCTCCCTCTCCTAGGTTGAGGGTTGTTGCGAGGGGCATTACTTCCTGGTTCTTCCAACCCACCAAAGGAGCAGGCCACGCATGGTCCTATGGCCACAGAAAGAAATGTAGATGTTGTGAGAATAACGAGCCCCAAGTGGATATAGGTGGGGCAGTAATAGTGTCGGCTGCACCAGCGTTACGCATAACAGAGCTGACCCTGATGAAGCAGGTGGCCTCCTCAGCTCTTCAGAATGCTCTTTTCTGCTTTTAGTGGCATCGGCACAACTGGGGTAGGTTGTCCATCTCAGCATTTTCTAAGAAGGGAGGCACAGTGGATCTGCTCCTCTCGTGTACTGTATCAGGGAATGATAGGCCCTTAAGACACAGCACAAGAATGGAAACACCCACAGTAGCAGCCGCGTGTCCACAGTGCACCTTCATCTCCCGTTTCCTATCCGGTTCTGTCTCTCTGGCTGCACCATTACTCCCCCTTTCACATACTCTGAAGACAAGTAATGCACCCTAGTCAAGCACATGTGGAGATCAGAGAATCTGTCGTTGAATGAACAGATAAAGAAATCTGTTCATGTCTGCATGTGTATATGCAATAGAATATTCTTTAGACATCACAAATTAAGAAAAACTGCTATTTGTGACAACATGGATGAATCTGGAGGACATTATGCTAAGTGAAATAAACCAGAAACAGAAAGACAAATACTTCATGATTCTACTTATATGTGGAATCTAAAGATGTCAAGCTCAGAAACAAAATAGAAAGGTGGTTAGTAGTGGGGGAAATGGGGAGATGTTGATCAAAGGTACAAACTTTTATTCTAAGATGAACAAGTCTGGGCATCCCTTGTGCAGCATGATGACTATATTTAACAATACTATATTGAAACTTGAAGGTTGCTCAGAGTGTATATCCTAAGTGTTCTCACCACACATAAAAAAAAGGTAACTATGTGAGGTCATGGATATATTAATTGAATTAACTTGACTTTGGTTTTATATATATATATATATATATATATATATATATATATATATATATAATATTGTACATCTTAAATATATACATTTTTATTTGTCAATTATACCTTAATAAAGCTGGGGGAAAACTGGAAAAAAAAGAGTGCATAAGGACAGAAGAGCTAGGACTACTGGATATAGCTTTAAAATTTAGTGTACTAGGGAGAAGTGAAGGTACCTTTATCAAAATTTTCAGGCAATGTTCCTATCAACCTCCTTTGGCCGCCAGAAAAGTATACTTGAAGTGGCCAAGGAGCAAATTTCCATGTGTCTTCCAACAATCACGATTGCCGCTCTGCCTTCATCTTTCTCGTCTGTATGCTTCATCTTTGCCGGTTTCCTCACTTTGAAATACACTCCACTGAGGGTGCTGTACAGAATCAGGGATGCTAGAACATCCATTTGGATCCCTGGGATGGACTCATCCATCCCTGTTTGTTTGTTTGTTTGTTTTTCCCTCCAGCATGCTGTTCTATGGCAGAAACACGGCTGGCCCTGGAGTTCAGATTGCACACGCACTCCCAGCTTTAGAAAAAGGCACAGCTTGCACTTAAGTGTTTGCTTTGCTGTTTGTTGGCCTGTGCCTCTCACTGACCTTGGGTAGGTCTAGACCACCCTCAGCTCAGCTGCCCTGTCCCTGACAGAGCTGTGGTCCATGGTGCTGGGATAGCATCATGAAGACTCAGAGTTAAAAGATTTAAGTTGACCTCAATTTTGAATAATTCTCTTTTATCTTTGAAGGGCTACTACTATTATTTTAAAATATGTTTTTTAATTGATTTGAGAGAGAGAGAGAGGAAGAGGAATAAAGGGATAGAAACATCAATGATGAGAGAGAATAATCAATCGGCTGCCTCCTGCATGCCCCCCACTGGAGATCAAGTCTGAAACTGAGGCATGTGCCCTGACCAGGAATCAAACTGTGACCCCCTGGTTCATGGGTTGACCCTCAACCACTGAGCTGCACCGGCTGGTGAAGGGCAACTATTACTTGTTTTCTGGAAAACGCACATCCTTGCTTATTAGCCCTTCTTCATCTCAGAATGTAGGAAGAGGCATGATATTATCTTCCCAAGTTACTGACTCTCAACACCCAAGACACAAATTATTTGGAATGTTTGAGCAGCTCAAACTCAAAAATGTTTTTTTAAATGCCAAAATGTGAATTTATCATAATTTTTTAAAATAGAAATTTAGAAAACAGCTCAAATGGTCCTGCTGTTAGTTTAAGCCTTTAGGCATGATATACAAAAAAAGGAAGAAAGAAAGGAAAGAAAGAAACAACATCAGGAATTCATATTATCAGATCATCATGGGTTTGGGCTCTGGTCTTATTTTATGCACCTCTTCCTCAGTTTCCCCAAATGGTGGATTTAATATATGATATGTAGAGTCGCAAGAATTAGTACACACTATATACATGACACACCCTGCCCAGGACATGGCTCATGGTAGACAATATTTGGTTGAATTCTTTCTGCTTCTACCTTCTGGGGTACATAGCAAGTGCTAAAGTTATATAACAGAACTTGATTCCCTGAATTAGGTATCCAGTGAAGGAATAAAAGTGATGAATTGATGACCCATCAACACAGTTTAGGGTGGAAAAAGCTGTATCTAAATTATAAGATATATTAGGAAATTTAGAAAAAAAATATCTAAGGTTATCAAAGTATGTGTACCAGTTGCTCAAATTTGTTTTTTCCACCTTACCTAACTCCATATTTTCATTTCTATTGTAAACAGAGTTACTCATAGTTACTTAATTAGAAGACATCCAAGGTTGATACACTCATCTTATCCATCTTTCATTATCCAGAGGCTTAAAGGAAAATCATCAACATAAAACACCAAGCATCAATAAGGTTCAAAGCCCTGGCCAGTGTACTCTGTGGTTAGAGTGTCGGCCTGCATGGGAGGCAACCAATTGATGTGTCTCTCTCACATTGATTATCGATGTTCCTCTCTCCCACTCCCTCCCTCCCACTTTCTCTCTCTCTCTCTCTAAAAAAAAAAAGAAAAAAAAAAAAAACAATGGAAAAAATATCCTAGGGTGAGAATTAACAACAACAAAATAATAAGATTCTCAAGTTTGTTATCACAGATGAGAGTATGAACTTGTTTTTCATTTTCACTGTGTCTGTCTTTTATGGGGAGCCTATCTTCACTCCCAGCCACCATTATCGTGTATTCTTCTCCGTATTAGGACCACAGTATGACAGCCCTTGATGGGGAGACAGGTTTTACAACCCGAGAGGAAGGAGGGCCAATTACAGAAGAGAGAGGTGCTTATATTAGTAAGTTGATTGGTGACCCTAAAAACCAAAAAGTAACAGTAAATTTGTGTATTTTCTGGCTTTTCTACTCATTTGATGATTAAATCCTACAGCTGTCCAAATCTAGTCCTTGGCTTATCTCAACTATGCAGAGTGGCATGGCTGGTTCAAGCTGTCCATGGAGAAACAGATGAATGATGCCAAAATCTAGCAAAATGCCAGAAGAGTGTTTGGACATTATACCAAAATATAGTTCAGGGGCCTGCACGGATCTGGGACCAGGGCCAGTGGCAGATAGTTGGAGACTGCAATGAGAGATGCCCAAATATGAGTATGACAAGTGGGAGCACTATTCCATGAATGAGAGTCAAAGTCAAAAAGACTTTATAAAAACACAATTTAGAGACTGAGCGTGAGAGTCTGATTTGGAACTTTTCTCATAGCCTAGAGATTTCCAACGATGCTTTTGTTGGAGGAAGTCCTGGGAGAGTCTGATTTTATTTTAAAGGTGTAGCCTTGCCAGCGTGATGTGGGTGTGCTGTACTTTATCAGATACAAATGAGAAGGTACTGTAGAAGGTACTAATGTTTTGTTAAACTCTGGGGTGTAAAAAAGTAAGACAACTGCCTTTGTCTTCTAAAACATTATAGTTGCATTTCTGTTTTGATCACCCTTTCTACCAGTTGGTGGAAACTATAGTTCATTCATTGCCTCCATAATTCCCTAGGTTTCTATCTAATTTCTATTGAGCTACATGCTGCCATAGCACATGACTGGCGGAAGGCACTATGGCATCCACTGAGATGTTAGTATAGGTATCTGGAATCTGGACTTCGGTCTTCTCATTCCGAGCTTATGGGCGATTTAAGTATTTCAGCTCTCTCTTCACTGTTCAGTCCCTTCCTAAAGCATATGGGAAATGCAGGTCAGAAAGATCAGAGGTCATTGTCCCTTTTATCACATCTGTTGTATTTTTCCTTCTCCTTCCAACCCAGGGAATTTTTTTATCTGGACAATAGGTGGTAGTACTGTGGATCACAATCCATTCTTCTCTGTCTGTCATTTGAAGCCCAATATTGTATATCCAGATTCCTTTTAAAATTTAGGGATTGAAATATAAAACTTTGGGCTCTTACAACAACAGCAAAAAACTTGGATGTTTAAAACTTTAAATTTGATTATTCTTGGCATCTCTTTGTTTTATAGCAACAATATCCCTTTCCTGAGGCAAATTACGGGAAATGGGGTAAGAGTATAGAGAAATTTGGGGGAAGATCTCATTTTCTCATTTAATTCTTGCTCAAACTTTCAGCCTGCTTGATTGGAACCTCGGGTGAGAAATGATGTGTTGTCTTGAGGAGATGAGTCCCAAGCACTCAGGCAGGAGGAGCTGAAGAGTTTGCATATTTGTGTTTAGGACTCATGTGGAACAATGATGGGTGAAATATGGCTCTGTTTCTTCAGCAGGGAAATTTTAGGTCCACAGAGACAAAGGCTTTCATTATGGCATAGTAAAGAAGAGCAAAGCATAACTGAGGAACACAGAGTGTAGGTAATAAGGTGAAATGTGCCAGGTATATTATGTTCTTGTATATCCCAGGGACTACTGATGAGATGTGGGTATAGCACTCATCTTGAGGCTGAAATCCAAGGTAACTAGAAGTAGGAGAGGAAGTAGTTGCCTTTAAGAGAGCAAGACCAATGAAGTTTTTCGCCCAAATGACAAAAAACGTCTAGTGTCTAAGTACATGCTTTTGCATTTGAGACCATTTTTAAAAACAAAAGACTCAAATTGTTTTTACTGACAACAGTCATTGCCAGATTTATCCACACAACCAATGTTCCTAATGTCATGTAAAAAGGAATTGGACAGATTGTTAAAAAACCTGTTATTATACTTGCTTTTATTTGCTTAATCCTTTTGAACAAATGGCCTCTTTCATATTTTTGCCCAAAAGAAAGAGTTGAAATGTTTTTGGTTGTTTTGCAGGAGAAAGAAAATCAGGTGTTTGTTGATTGAGGATGGAAGATAATTTCTTTAGCAGTTTGGGCAGCATGATAAGTAGGGAGAGGTCTGGTAGCTGGGAAGGGCAGCGTGAGAAAGGTGGAGGATTTTCAGGTCAAGGGTAGGAACCAGGGGCCCAGTTGGAGTGGATGAGTGGGAGTTAACACTTAAATATAAGGAAGAAACAGAAGAGTAAAACCATCTAGGTAAAAATGACATCATATCTTGATTTTGGTCCTAAGGATCCCTGGAAGATGGACCCTTTGACCTCTTATCTTGGAGACCCTTCCTTGTGGGTCTAAGGATAACTTTCAAGCTAAAGGCTTTATGTATTTTAAGAAGATAAAGGATAGTCTTCATTTATTATAAAGGGTGAAAGGAACAATTAACCTCAAGATTTTACCCTCCAAAGCCATAATAAAGTATTTTGTATGCAGAGAAAACCTGTCAAAGGGTAAACATATGCAACTAGATCCATGGCAATAATTCTTGGGGAATTTAATGAACTCTATTTAGTTTCTTCCAAACTTAAGACATGTACTCAACTATATCTTGGGTAATTTTTAAACTGTGCTCTTTTTCTCTTAAAATGATCAAAGGGAATTGCTTATTATACAGGATCAACTTGTTAAGGGGAGACAGCGTATTTCCTAATTACAGTATTTCTCGAATGCACATCTTACTGACCTCTAGGCAAGAGGCCAATTGGGAAGAAAGGACAGAACTCAGTAAAAATTCTCAGAGTTTTACTCTGGTTTCCAGCTGACTAGCTTAGTGACCTTGGACAACCGTGTGATCTTTTTGCATGTGTGTCCACATTTGCAAAATGAAATGAGATGGGATAATTCCATAAAATCCTTCTTTCTCTCTGCTTTTCCTAATTTTTAGAACTGCTGACTTCTTGCATGCATGAAATAATTTACTTTCTTCTTCTTTGAATAATGAAACTCATTTTCTAAGATCTCCATCTCCCTATATTTCTGTTAAGCAAGATCTAACAGCCTTTGATATTTCTCTGTCTACTTTCTTGGGAATTACAGACATAGAATCATTTGATTTTGTGGAAACACTTAGTAAAAAATTGTCACTGAATACCTTATGCTTTCCCACAATGCTATCAGAACTGAACTCATACAGCAGACAAGCCAAAGATAACATGAGAGGGATTGGAAAGAGCAGTAAATAGGAGCATGAGAAAAGCTACCACAAAGAAGGTTCTTTCTGTCTTTGAGGGTATAAAAATATTGACTTATTTATTAGTAAGATGATTTTGGAAAGGTGACAAGTGAGCACCTACTGTGTGCCAGACACCGCCATTAGCCCCCATTTTGGCTGTGCCATCTGCTTTGTAGATGAGACTATTGAGGCACAGGACTCACCCAGGAAGTGAGTGACACAACTGAGGTTTTAACCCAGGAATTTAAGTCAGAAGGTAAATAAAAATTAAATAATCACAGATAAGTAATCATGGATAAGGCTTCTACTACTCCTAACATCTCCTTATTCTTAGATGTCAACAGCATTACCATTTCACTCTGCAATGTACTTTAGATATCTTCCCATGTTAATACATGTGGGAATACCTCATTTATTTTAATTCTATATTATATTCATGGTATGGGTGTACCATAAATCACTTCATTTAACCTTTTCCTTATTGATTTTCACTATTAAAAGTGATCCTATAGCCGAAACCGGTTTGGCTCAGTGGATAGAGCGTCGGCCTGCAGACTGAAAGGTCCCAGGTTCGATTCTGGTCAAGGGCATGTACCTGGGTTGCGGGCACATCCCCGGTGGGGGATGTACAGGAGGCGGCTGGTCGATGTTTCTCTCTCATCGATGTTTCTGACTCTCTATCTCTCTCCCTTCCTCTCTGTAAAAAATCAATAAAATATATTAAAAAAAAAAAAAAAAGTGATCCTATAGTGGGCATTCCTGTATCTGTTCCCATGTGCACATGTAAAAGTGTTTTTCTAGGTAGATTTGAAATAGTAAAAATATACATGTACAGGGGTGGGCAAAAGTAGGTTTACAGTTATTTATATGGAAAATCTACACTAATAAAAGAGAAACATGGTAATTGGCGTATGACCGCTACCCTTTTCATTGGCTAATCAGCGAGATATGCAAATTAACTGTCAGCCAAGATGGTGGCCGTCAGCCAGGCAGCTTGAAACTAACATGAGGCTTGCTTGCCTCAGTGACGGAGGACTCCAACGTTCCCGGCCTGCGACTGCAGGCCTCTGAGCCGGCAGTTTAAGAAACATTGTAACAAATACCGCCAGACTTCAGCCAGCAGATTCGCAACATTGTATGCAAAGGCCAGAAACCTACTTTCAGGAGCTACGGCCTAAGAGCTGGAGCCAAGCCTCAAGCTAAAGCTGGCCCAGAATAAAAAAAAAAAAAAAAAAAGGAAAAAAGGAGCGTTTGGAAGTTCAGTCACCCCCAGCCTGAAAACAGCCCTCAGCCCCTCACCCAGACTGGCCAGGCACCCCAGTGGGGACCCCCACCCTGAAGGGTGTGTGACCAGCTGCAAACAGCCATCATCCCCTCACCCAGGCTGGCCAGGCACCCCAGTAGGGACCCCCACCCTGATCCAGGACACCCTTCAGGGCAAACCAGCCGGCCCCACCCATGCACCAGGCCTCTACCCTATATAGTAAAGGGTAATATGCCTCCCAGCACCGGGATCAGCAGAGCCACGAGGCCTCCTGGCACCGGGATCAGCATGACGGGGCAGCGCCCCAACCCCCTGATCGGCCCTGCTCTGTGGGTGATAGAGGGCGGTGCCCCAACCCCCCCACCCCCGCCCTCCCACGGGCCCTGCTCTGTGTGTGATGGGGTAGAGCCATAACCTCCCCATCTGCCCTGCCCTGAGTGTGACAGTGGCGGCCCCCCAATCCCCTGATTGGCCCTGCTCTGTGGGTGATAGAGGGTGGCGCCCCAACCCACTGATCCGCCCTGCTGTTTGTGTGACAGGGGACGGTGCCCCAGCTCCCCTATTGGACCTACTCTGTGAGTGACAGGGGGGAGCTCCTCAACCCCCTGATGGGCCCTGCTCTGTTCGTGACAGGAGGGAGCTCCCCAACCCCCTGATGGGCCCTGCTCTTTGTGTGACAGGAGGCAGTGCCCCAACCCCCGGATTGGCCCTGCTCTGTGCTTGACAGGGGGTCGCACCACAACCTCCCCATCGACCCTGCCTTGAGTGTGACAGGGGGTGGTGCCCCAACCCCCCAATCGGCCCTGCCCTGAGCCCGACCAGGGGCTGCACCTAGGGATTGGGCCTGCCCTCTGTCACCCGGGAGCAGGCCTAAGCCAGCAGGTCGTTATCTCCCGAGGGGTCCCAGACTGCGAGAGGGCACAGGCCGGGCTGAGGGACCCCACCCCTCCCCCCGAGTGCACAAATTTTTGTGCACCGGGCCTCTAGTAATATGATAATTGACAAATAATAATACAAGAATAAACTGGTGAACTCACAGCTTTTGCATACCCCTGTATATACTAGTGTATATGTGTGTGTGTGTGTGTGTGTGTGTGTGTGTGTATCTTTGTGTATACATACATATATTTTTTAAGATCTTGCCAAATTCCCCTTAAAAAGGTGTTGTACCAAATTACCTGCTCCTCCACATTTTATGAAAGTTGTGTTTCCTCATACTATCACCAACACTTGATATTATCAAACTTTAAACATTTGCCAAGCTATTATTACATTTATTTTTTTCAAGTGCATTTTCTAATCATGAGTGAGTTTGAGCACCTCTCAAGTTATTTTCCTCTAGAAAGGGTTTTCAATAAATAACAGGAGAGCAACTGAGGCCTGTTCTGTGCTGTGCAGGAAGCCAGTGAGTTTCTTTGTAAAGAGGAGGCTGCCTGGTCATTTGACTTGGAGGTCCTGGACACAGGGCAGTGGTAAGATCATGCTCATTAGGAATTCACATGGGGGCCGTAAGGAGGCTGAGCAGGTCCTTTAAGCATGTAAGTGATGGCACTCAAATCTAACAGAATATTAACCCTGAAATCAGGTCTGAATTTACAGCCATAATATCTATCTTTGGATTTGATTTTATGGTTTTACCCTTGATTTATGTGTGTGCCTTCCTTAGCATCCCATATCTCAAGCAACAAATGTATTAAAGTAATGGAATTTAGCAAATATGTTACAGTTACCATCTTTGTTCCCAAGAGAGGATTTGGAAATCTGACAAATATTATAGCTTTCATTTTCAGGACCCATTTTCTGAGCAGTTTCACTAACAAGTCTCCTGATTTACCATGCCATTAACAAAAATAATTCTTTCTGGACACCAGTAAAGAAGTGGATTAGCACAATTTACGACTTTCTCAAGATACAGATAAGGTGCCTGTTAAGAAAAAAAAAGACAGATTTTTGATTAACTGATACATAGACTTGCTTTTAAGATACCTCAGTTCATTGGCTATAAGCTCATCTGATAAGGACAGTGTCCCTCCAGGAGGAAGCCTGCCACAGCCTTGTCTCAGCAAGGTCTCCTGTTTGCCAACAGTGATTAGGAATTAGTTGCTGACAGCCCTTTGTCATTGATTGAAAGGGAAAACCATTTCTACTTAGGCTGAGGACATGGCCCTTAGATTTTCTCCTTTAAATAAAATGTTATCCAGAGACAACCTTTGAATGTGTACCTAACCACACACACCATTAAACAAAAGAGCAGCCTGCAATGAGCAGAGATGTAGAATGGTTGAGAACCTAGGACAACAGCTCATTAAGCAAAACCTGTCCTTTTTCTTTGTGAAAGTCAGGGAGGAAACAAATGTCTGCCAAACAGAAGGAGCCTGTCAGTAAGAAAGATATACAACTCTGGGGAAAACATTGGAAAGTTTCCTCTAGTCCAGCCGTGGGCAAACTACGGCCCGCGGGCCGGATCCGGCCATTTGAAATGAATAAAACTAAAAAAAAAAAAGACCGTGCCCTTTTATGTAATGATGTTTACTTTGAATTTATATTAGTTCACACAAACACTCCATCCATGCTTTTGTTCCGGCCCTCCGGTCCAGTTTAAGAACCCATTGTGGCCCTCAAGTCAAAAAGTTTGCCCACCCCTGCTCTAGTCCATGGGAACTCTGATTATGTCTCTGCAGTCCTTGTATTCACAGGATCTCTAAGTGATTGGGGGCCCATTACAAAGCTTCACTATAGTCTGGGAAGAGGTGCCCAATGTGACAAGGGTGGCTTAATGTGCGGTGTAAATTGCATGGTCATCCAGGCTCTGGCATTAGCCCAGAACTCTGAGGTACTGAGATCTGATTCCCGGCTCCCACAGCAGATCATGGGGCCAATAGAGATTCCCAAGTACACTGTAGTGGTGGTGGTGGTAATGGTGGTGGGTAGGCTTGGCCATGCAGGGCTTTGTAGGTTATTTGAAGGAGTTGGGCTTTCCTAAAAACAGTGGGAAGCCCTTAACAGGATTCAATGTTTGTATGTGTCAGATTGGGGCAACATTGGGCCATGGGGTAACAGTTTTAATTAGATTTCTTTTTGAAACTATTATTCTGAGAATTACAAGGGTTCTTAACCATTCTGTGCACAGACCCTTTTGTCAGTCTGGTGAAGCCTGTGACCCCCATCTCCAAATATTGCATGTAGATACATTGGTTAAAATATTTAGAATAATGCTACTGGCCTAGGACATGACTACCCACCATAGACTGCTTTTTAATGAAAATGTTTTAATTTCAGACCATCCTTTGTGGTTACTTTAGGTCTCTTGAGTTTGCAAGATCACCACACAGGCCTTGCCTGAGCTAGTCAGGTTATAGCATGTGGCCATTTTAAACCACAGTATACAGTTTCCAAGAAGGTGGGAGGAGGATAGACTTCAAAACTTGAGGGAAGTGTTAACTTTTTATAGCAGATAATTGAATGAATGAATGGTTAAATGAATGATGTTACCACCTTTATTGGATGGTGTGTATTGTCCCATCTTAAAGAGGAGTTCTGTAATGGCTCTGAAGGCAAAGTAATTTGCTCCAGGTCTTGGAGTGGTGGAATGCAGACTCAAGCGTGTCAGGGTCCCTTTGTCTCAGAAGCACATGTTGGTGGTTGGGTGGCATTCACTTCTTAAGGACTTCACACACCTGTGGGGCATGTAGGAGAATGTGTGCTAAAGTGAGTCAGAGGTTGAGCTGCTTTGTTGATGTTTCCTGAGCAAGTTTTGAATTGGGATTGGGAGAGGAATTATCTGGGCAAGAGAGATCAGGTTTAAGGGCCCTGGGTGGTTGAAAAATAATGGTCCATCCTTGGGGAGGGATCTGTAGTGCAGGTGGGTTTGGGGCTTCAGAGACACCCATCTCTCTTTCTGGGATCAGAGCTGCAGTATCTCTGAGGTTCCAGGCCCTGCTTCTGACACTGATACCGCTCCAGCCGAGGGTTGCAAGCCTCTCAAAACACAGAAACTAAAACCATATTGACTGATGTGGACTCTTCTACGCATCAAAAGATTCAGTAATGGCCGGCTCTTTTTAAGTGCTTCTCTGTAGATACTGTGCCAAGCTACCTGGGGTGAAGATAAAAGGCTTCAAATAGGCAGCAGCTTCCTGGGGGGCTGCCTGTGGCCACTCACGTTGCTGCTTTGGCCATGCTGACCCCAGGCTGCCAGGGCCAGCCTTTGCATGTCTAACTGTCACCTCAGGCCCTGTGAGCCCCAAATCTCCAGCCTTCACTGCTGAAACACACTGAAACAAACTTTGGAGTTTAAACTACCCGATGCTCCCTTCCTATGTCCTCTGTTACCTGCGCTATTTTGGAAAACATAGACCTGGAAGTTCAGTCAGTCTTGGTTTCAAATATCTGCTCTTTCTAATCGACTGTGGGAGTCTCTTGCACTCTCTGAAGACTCAGGTTCATCATCTATGCCAGTGGTTCTCAACCTTCTGGCCCTTTAAATACAGTTCATCATTTTGTGACCCAACCATAAAATTATTTTCGTTGCTACTTCATAACTGTAATGTTGCTACTGTTATGAATCGTCATGTAAATATCTGATATGCAGGATGGTCTTAGGCGACCCCTGTGAAAGGGTTGTTCAACTGCCAGAGGGGTCGCGACCCACAGGTTGAGAACCACATATTATGCCATAGGGATAATCTTGCCTACCTTGTAGGACCATTGTAGGTATCCATACATTCAACAAATAATGGCCACAGTGCTGGGTACTGGGTCTAACTGCACAAAACGAGCATGATCCCCACCCTCAGTGAGCCTCCACTGCAAGAGCAGATATGCCAAAGTGCCAAGTCCAGTGAACACATGTAAGAAATATCTCATTTATTCTTCCTTGCCCTTCATGCACCAGGCTCAGCTGAAAGTCCCCCTTGTTGCCCTATCTGATGCACCGTAAGGTGCTTGGAGGCATTGCATAGTTGGACTGCATTGTATAGTCGCTGTGCATTGAGAACTTGGGGGTAGAGTGGGGTCAGAATCAAAGGCCAAACTGAGAACAGCATGTGGGCATCCTCATCGCAGCTTCACCTGTTATTGGCCAAAGGACCAGAGATCATTTACTTGCCTCTTGGTCTGAGCCTCATTTTCCTCACTCACGCAGTAGAGACATTAATGGCATATGCTTCTGAGGACTGTTGCAAGGAAAAAATAAGCTAATACATGTCAAGTCCTTAGAACAATGCCTGGAACTTGGAAACTGCTTGATAAATGTTAGGTATTATTTCCATTTTCAGAAACAAGCTACTTCCATTGGAGTTCGCCAATCTCAAATGGAAATAAGATGGGAAGATTATTTGAAATTCTGCACCAGACTCCCCGCAACTCCCTCCCCCCCACCCCCCCGCCAGCCCCAGCCTCCCACCTCCCTTTCGAATGCTGTTCCATTCCTCCTCTCTCTTCTTTTCCAAACCTGGGTCTCATAAGTGGATCTCCTACTGCAAAGAGTGTGCCTAATAGCAGAATATCACTTTACTGGTACTATTTGTTGACCATCCATTATACTGTGGAGTCTCAACAGCTTTAATTACAATGATTTGAGGTTTGTTCAAAGCATTGTATTTCAGAGAGTTCACGGATGCTTTTAATTTAATTATATGCAGTTTAATGCCACAAATGACTGTTTGAAAAAAGGAAAATGCTGTGTGTGTGTGTTTTCTGAATGCAAAACACGTATTTAGGACTGATAAAACACATTACTGTGTTTTGTTTCAGAAAAAAAAAAGTATCACAAAGTATGTGACAGTAAGTTGATGCTGGGACGATTGGTCTGAGGCCCTGTCACCAGAACAGGCTTGATTCTGGTTAAGGGAAGGCTGTGCATAGGTTCAGCCTTGTACACATGTCAGGAACCCAACACCACCCACAGGGGCCCAGTGTCAGCCTCTCTCCTACAGAAACCCATGTCAGGCTTCCAAACAGGCATGCCCGTGTTCTTCCTGCTACTATTGCAATCCTATCTAATAAAAGACAAAAGGGGTAATTGACTGTACCTTCGCTATACTTCCCATTGGCTAATCAGGGCGATATGCAAATTAACTGCCAACAAAGATGGCGGTTAATTTGCATACTAGGCTCCAAGCGGTGGTGGAGCGAAGCCAAATGTACCCGAAGCCTGCCGAGCAGCGAGGCCTCACGGCCCCGGGATCAGTGGAGCAGAGTGGCCTCATGGCCCCAGGATCAGCGGAGCCGTGAGGCCTCATGGCCCCAGGATCAGCGAAGCAGCGAAGCCTGATGGCTGGGGAGGTTTGGGGGTAGGGCTCTGGCTGGAGCCCAGCCAGAGCGAAGGCCTGGGTCCCAGATGCCAGAGGAAAACTGTTGCCAGCAGCCAAGGGAAGGGAAGGCCTATTGCACGAATCTCTTTGTGCAACAGGCCTCTAGTTTATAATAATACTTATCCATTGCTATCTGAGTTCATTCATTCAGCAAATATTTACTGAGCACCTAGTATGTGCCAGGCACTGTTCTGGTGATGTAGGTGTGGACACATAGAGACAAAAGTCTCTGCTTTCCAGGAGTTTACATTCCAGAGGAGAGGAAAGAGAAAACAAGTCAGATGTGGGCTTGAGCTTGTGTGTGGAGTTGGGAAGCCTGTGGAGAAAAGGGAGGGAGGGAGGGATGACTGTATTGTACAAAGGTGGTCCGGGAAGGCCTTCCTAAAAAAGCAGCATTGGAGCTAAGACCTGAAAGGGGGAGGGAATGAGGATCTCCCAGGCACCAGTACCAGGCCCTACAAAAGTCCTGAGGTGGAAGGGCACCTGGCATGTCTGAGGAAGGATAAGGAGGCCATTGTGGACTTACAGGGAAGATGAGGTACGAAAGTTTTAGAAGAGAAAGATTGTGTTGAGGCTTTTCATCGTCAACCATGCCACCACCACCAAACCTCTTACTGAAACTCAGCAGGGACCAGGCCATAATTCCTGCACCGCTGAAACTCAAACTCTGCAAAGGAGACAATTAAAGGACAGTGTGATCCTTGCTACCAGTGGAGGGAGCACAGGTTTGAAGTGACTTTAGAGGTGGGCAGAAAACATGGCCTAAATGAGAGAGGATATGAAAGACTTCCTGGAAAATATCCAAGGCTCAATGTACTTGTGAGGCTAATAGAATCAGCCAAGTGAACTGGTCAGGATCAGGCTATGCTTTGCTGCTGAGAGAAACCTGAAATCCTATTCTGTAGTTTTTCTGACCTCTTCTTTCAACTCTCTCTGCACCCTTCACCAGCTCTACTGTGGGTCCTGTTCCTTTTCCTGATCCCGACTCTGGACTTGAGAAGGGTTCTTCTCATAAGTTATGATCCTCCCTGCATTCAATAGCATCCAGGTCCACCCTTCCTGGTTCAGCATATTAGCAAGCTGTTCTTATCAGCTCAACCATGCTCATTCTATTTTGGAATGTATTTCTACTAAAACCATGGCTCTGTGCATAGAGCCCAGTGAAATCTACTCCAGTGACCCACCAGGAGAAGGGGTAATGAATAAAACAGTGACAAAATATTCACACAACACATACATAGTTATACTTAAATACCTGAGCACACACATACATGAATATATGCACACATAGCTATATATAAATGCATGCATACACACATACACACACCTATGCTTATATATAAATGTATGTATATATATATAGATGTATATATATTTAAGTTTTATATAAATGCATGTATGCACACGTGCATGTACATATTTGTATATGATTGCATGGGTGGTCACATACTGGTACATAATTATGTAGATGCATAGATCCTATACAATAAAAGGCTAATATGCAGATCGACCAAATGGCAGAACAACCAGACACTATAACATGCACTGACCACCAGGGGGCAGACACTCAATGCAGGAGCTGCCCCCTGGTGGTCAGTGCGCTCCCACAGAGGGAGCGCCGCTCAGCCAGAAGCGGGCTATGGCTGGTGTGCGCAGCGGCAGTGCTAAGGACCCCTCAGTGGACATTCCCCGAGGAGTCCTGGATTGTGAGAGGGCACAGGCTGGGCTGAGGAGACCCCCAACCCCCCCAGTTCATGAATATTGTGCACTGGGCCTCTAGTATTTATATAAATACATGTATATGCACATAAATGTATGGGGTGAGTGCTGTATGCATGTGTGTACTAGTATATTTTAGAAAGCCCACCTGTGCCAGGAGCTTCACACCTGGTCTCCCTTTTTCTGTGTACCACACCCTGCTCTGAAGGTGCTGCCACTATCCCTGCTACATGGATGAGGAATTTGAGGCTTTAGGAGTTTAAGTTTCTTGTCCAAGTTCCCACAGCTGGTGACTTATGAAGCTGGCATTCAAACTAAGGAATAAAAGAAAAGAAAGCCCGTTCCATCTCATTGCTTAAATGATGTTAACAGAAAGGGGGAATGACAATAAAAAAAAAATCCAATAAACTGTAGATCTGGTTCTTGAGCTGCTCATAGAAAATACATTATGTGATAATTTTCATGAAAGAGAAATAAAAAGTTATATGGGAGCATAGAAGAGAGAATGGCATTTGAGTTGGCTCTTGAAGGATGAGTAGGAGTTTGTCAGGAAGGGGTGAGAGGAGTTAAGATTTTGCATTTCATTTAAAGTCAGAGGTATCGCCGAAACCGGTTTGGCTCAGTGGATAGAGCGTCGGCCTACAGACTGAGAGGTCCCGGGTTCGATTCCGGTCAGGGGCATGTACCTGGGTTGCGGGCACATCCCCGGTGGGGGATGTGCAAGAGGCAGCTGATCGATGTTTCTCTCTCATCGATGTTTCTGACTCTTTCTATCTCTCTCCCTTCCTCTCTGTGAAAAATCAATAAAATATATTAAAAAAAAAAAAAAAGTCAGAGGTATCATTATAACAAGATAGCCAGAGTTGAATAAGGAAGGATATGTGGTTAAAGGCGAAATGAGTTATGCCTTTATAAAGCATGTTTAATGGCAGAACCTGCTCCCCTGTGAGCATATTTTGAGGATCCGTAATCACAAACTGGTGCTTTGCTATTAGGTGCTGTCCAAGATTGTGTGGACACTGTTTCAGCAAAACCACTGGGCATGTGTGATTGTTTCTATTCAGTACTAAGAAGTACAAGATTGAGTTTTATGAGAAAGAGAGAAAAAAACTACACATACCACATTCCACACAGGTTTCCCTGTTTAGGGTGTCTTTATTGCCTCAAAGTAATCTTGTGATTGCTCCATGAGTAATCCCATAATTACAAAACCAATCAATTAGTTCACCTAAATTAATCAGATAACATACTTTATGCTGCTACGCATGAAGGTAGATTTCAGCTAACTTCCAAGTAAAGGAGGCATTGAACTTTTATAGCCACCAGCCAGGGATAGTGATAGAGATTCCAGTCTCAGGCCAGTTCCTTCAACATTTAGAATTACTATGTGAGGAGCAATGCACTAAGGACTCAGGAAGTCCTAACCTTTTCATTCTGCCCAGCGCCCCCCATTGCCTGGGTCCCATTGCTCCTCCTCCTTTCCCTCTGCCCAGCTGTCCCTCTCTGGGGATGAGATGTCCCTAACTCCTTGGCTGCCCCTTTCATTCTTTTATTTCTGGCAAGGCAGTACTGGCAGAATGGCAGCCCGGAGACAGGGGAATGGGGCATGTGCACTGATGGTGGCAGAGTTTTCCGGAGCAGATGCACTGAGCAGGGACCAGGTAGCACTGAAGGGGAAGAGGTATTTCCTACTCTCCCTCCTTCTCTCTTCCCTCCTTTCCTTCCTTCCTCTCTTCCTTAGTATTTATTGAGTGCCCTTGATGTACTAAACAGCGGTCGGCAAACTCATTAGTCAACAGAGCCAAATACCAACAGTACACCGATTGAAATTTCTTTTGAGAGCCAAATTTTTTAAACTTAAACTATATAGGTAGGTACATTGTTATTAACTTAATTAGGGTACTCCTAAGGCTTAGGAAGAGCCACACTCAAGGGGCCAAAGAGCCGCATGTGGCTCGAGAGCCGCAGTTTCCCGACCACTGTACTAACATATTGTAGGCACTTGCAATACATTGCTGAACAAAAAGAGCAAAGATCCCTAGGCCTGTAGCATGAACATTCTAGCAGGAGAGACAAGTAATACAAATAAGCCAGTCACAGAATGTTTTAGAAGGCGACCAGTGCTATGGGAACAACAAAAGCAGTCAGAGTAAGGGCTTGGGATGCCGGGGCAGTAGGCAGAGCCACTGGCTGGTGTTAAAAACGATGGGAGAAATGTTTCTGAGACAGGGCAGCAGGAGTGAGAGGAGGGCACGCTGCAGTGTGACAGGCCAGGGTCCATCCCAGCTCTGCCCATGCACGTACATCATCAACTTCTCTCAGCTCCTTCATCTTTAAAATAGAAACAGCTGTATCCATCATATACGAATGTGGGGAGGAGTAAATAAGATACTTTTGGGAATATAACCGGTTTGTTTATACCACTCCTCATCAAAATGACAAGAACAACAACAACCACACCAAGGAATTGAAATAGTGTGTAAAGCACCAAGCCCAGGGCTGGGTATTCAGTACATGTTGGGTATTCAGTACATGTACAAATCTGTAATCCTAAAAGAAGAACAGAAAAGCTTGAATGTTGCACTCTTACACCGTATAAAGCACTGTTCTAAATGCTTTAGAGATATTAGCACATTTAATCTTTACAACCTTGTGAGGCAGGAACTATTTTATGCCCATTTTATAGATAACAAAACTAAGGCACAGAGGACTTAATTTCTTCAAGGACTTAAAACTAGTTAGTGGAGGCAGGATTTGAACCCAGGCATTCTGCTTCTGGAACTGCACTACAGTTACCCGGGCTCCAGGATTTGGAAATAAGCCATTCACTCGACAAATATTTATTTATTTATTATGTATTTATTTATTTTAAAATATATTTTAATTGACTCCAGAGAGGAAAGGAGAGGGAGAGATAGAAACATCAACGATGAGAGAGACTCTTTGATCGGATGCCTCCTGCACCCCCCACAACTGGGGATCAAGCCCACAACCAGGGCATGTGCCCTTGACCAAAATCGAATCTGGAAACCTTTAGTCCGCAGGCTGATACTCTATCAACTGAGCCAAACCAGTGAGGGCTTGACAAATATTTATTGATCATCTACTATGTGACAGGTCTGTAATAGGCACTGAGGACACAGAGGTTAACAAGATGGACAGGACCCCTTCCCCCAAACATCTGAGTAAATGTGAGACTCACACTTTTTCTACCTGAGAAGTCTGGGTCTGAAAAGACATTCTTTCATGAGAATGATGCATGCATGCTCCAGATTTTCTGGGTATGGCCATGAATGTAAACATTCCATCTCCTTGTTGGACCATGAACACTAATGCTTGGCTGTGAGCATATGATAGGGTTATCTTTGTTCATCTGAAGAAGTCTGCCTCTTCCTTTGCAGAGCCCTTCCCAGTAAGTGTGAGGGCCCTGCCTCTCCTGATAAGGGGTGAACCTTGTGACTTTTAGAGTATGATCTCCTCATTAGATGAAGCCATCAGTTACAGCAGAAATGATCATTATTGGCAAGCTGGAGACCGGCTGCTGTCAGGGAAGAATGGGCAACCATGGAAGGGTACAAACTGATGAGTATTTAATCCTTGAACTTTGACAGCAACAATATTAGTTGAAGGTCTGTAATGCATTCACAGCTCTCATCTGACATTTTCCTCACATCATTATTTTTCTGGTTTTACTTTCAAATTCCCCATAGGACCATTGACATGCAATTCTGAGGGGAAATTTGGAACATTAATGACTGTTTAAAGCAAATGAGTAAGTGTCCTTTCCAAGAAGAAATTACCTTTATGGTGCTGGCATAAAGCTATTTTTAAAATTTATACTAATGAGGCAACACGGGTAGATGACTAAATTCCCAGGCTTTGAGTTAGCCCCTGCAGCCTCGTGAGTTCGGCCTGCTGTGGGCTCTGGGCGGCCCCGCTCAGCTGGGCCTAGATGCAGGGGGAGGCCTGTTTTCTCAGCATTCCTTTTGTCCACATCTGATTGGTGAGAGCCTTGTCAAGCCCTGCACAGGGTTTGACATGGGTTCAGGACCGTGAGCTCAGGCAGTCCCGGAGCTGGTTGTCTAGGATGGAAGGAGGACACTCACCAAGTAAAACCCTCCCAGAGGTCTCAACTGCAAACGTTAGTCAGTGCCCTGGAGGAGGGATAGCAGTATCTGTGACCTTGAATGGCAGAGGTCTGGGACCCTGCTTGGGCTCTGGTGTGGTTACGGAGGGCTTCCCTAAAGAAGGTATACTTGTCTTTAATCCTGAATGAAGGGTAGGGTCTAGAGCAGCAGTTCTCAACCTGTGGGTCACGACCCCTTTGGCGGTCGAATGACCCTTTCACAGGGGTCGCCTAAGACCATCCTGCATATCAGATATTTACATTACGATTCATAACAGTAGCAACATTACAGTTATGAATTAGCAACGAAAATAATTTTATGGTTGGGGGTCACAACATGAGGAACTGTATTTAAAGGGCCAGAAGGTTGAGAACCACTGACTCTAGAGCGACAAGGAAGCAGGGTGGGAGGAAATTGTTTTGTGAAGAGTGAGGAACATGGGTCCCAGTGAGCCCTTGTCCCCTTCAGACCACCCATGTTTCCTAATCCTCCAGTGATGTGAGACCCATGGCCCCCACTTACTGGCTCACACCCACAGAGGTTTTCCTTGGTGGTAACTATAGCTGATGTGTACTCGGTGTTTGCTGTGTAACAGGCACTGGCCCTGGTCCAAGTCTGGAAAAAGTGATATTAACAACGATCAAAAGAAAACACAGGTTAGTCATTACAGCAGTATTTGCTAAAAAACAAATAAACAAAATGTGAAGGTTCTTCAATGTCTAATGAAAGGGCCCGGGTTGAAGAAACAATGAAATGCCTGCACAAATGAGTGCTATACAGCTCTGAAGAGGAATGAGGGGGTGGTATGGCTGTAGACTACTTCAGAATAATCTCCAGATATATTAGTTAGGGGAAAAAAATAAGTTGTAGAAAAACAGATAGTGTGATACTCCCTATCTTAGGTGGGGCGAGGAGAGTGGACTGTGGTGATGGCAGGGGCGGGGGGGTGGGGGAGTTCAAATTTATATACAAATTTACTTTTATATTTTAAGAAAAAAATGGGTTAAACCATAATATTAAAAGATGTTACTGTTTCAATTATCTATTTCCATTTGACAAAATTAGTGGCTTTAAGTACCAACATCTCTCCCAGTCTGGGGCTGTCTGGGCTCCGCGCGGTGGGTCTCCGGCGTGCTGCTGTGAGTGGCTGAGGCTGGAATCAGGTGCTGCTTGAGACGCTTGCTCACTCACATGTCCTGTCTGGAGAGGGAAGACTCAGGCTGGGGGTGGGGCTGGAAGAACTGGGGCTCCCCAGGCATCTTTCTTTCTCTTTGTGGTCTTTCCAGCTTGCAGGCTTCCAGGTAACCGCTCTTGCATGTTTGTTCAGGCCCATGTATCTTCCCTGCAAGAGGCAGGTCAGGCTGTCTTACCATCTGTGATTAGTCTCTGATGTCACAGTGTCACTTTTGCTACCCTTCCCTTTTTGAGGCAGTTATGAGGCCCACCCAGGTTCACAGGAGAGGGGAACAGACTTCATCTCTTAGTGAGGAAGTGGTCAGGTCTGGAAGAGCATGTACGACTAAAAATAGCGTTGTGCCCATATCTTGGAAATATAATCTGACACAGTTACCTGAAGTGAGATGTAAGGAAAAAAGTACAAGGAAACAGGAAAAAAATAAATTTTTAAAAATAGACCTTGTTCCATAAATTAAAAAATGAAGCAAAATAAAAAGGCAATTCTAAAATTCAAAAGTCAGAGGAACAACTGAACCTAAATGTGTACTCAGGTAATAGCAGGGCCTTCAGCGAAGAACTATTCCCAGACTTCAAAACAGTAATTGGACTGCATTCATTAGCGGCATATACTGTAATGGCAATTGAAAAAAGCTAAAAAGGGAAAACTTAACTGTCTTTAGTAGTACTATTGTTAAAAGTAGCATTAATAGTATTATTGCTGTTATTGCGTGTATTGAGAGATAAAGCAAATGAGTATAATTATGTTGGCTTTGAGGAGACTTAGTATTTCAAGGTGTGGAAGGAAGAAACAGATGGGAGGTCAATGAGTTTTATTTAAAATATTGAAGCGCCGAATTCCAAGTAGAATTATCAATATGAATTAATTATGTATTTTATCTTAAAATTTGATAATATTTCATCTCTTTCTGATGAGGAAAATAAAACATTTGGGGGGGGGGGGAAGGCCAGCAGCCTGACTCTGTACCTAGTTAATCAGTATCCCTAATGCACATTCCTGTTAGCCTATAGCAGTGATAGCGAACCTATGACACGTGTGTCAGAGGTGACATGCGAACTCATTTTTTTGGTTGATTTTTCTTTGTTACATGGCATTTAAATATATAAAATAAATATCAAAAATATACATCTTTGTTTTACTATGGTTGCAAATATCAAAAAATTTCTATATGTGACACGGCTCCAGAGTTAAGTTAGGGTTTTCAAAATGCTGACACGCCGAGCTCAAAAGGTTCGCCATCACTGGCCTATGGTCTAGTCACTGCCCCTTCCTTAATTATCTGGTCTTGCAAGACCTATTTACTTAAATACTCAAATTTTACAGAGGCCACAAACCATGAATGGGGCTTTTTGCAAAGTCTGCGGAAGGTCTGGAAGTCTGATCCATATTTGGGGGACAAAGAAACCAAAGGGAAACCTTCCTCCATATTGGCTTGCTCAGGATTTGGAAACAGGCTCCTCTGAGACACAGTACTAGTACATCTGGAAATAAATGTTTTTTTTCCTGTACTTCCGAGTACTCCTGAGTATTTTTCAGTCGCCTGGTAAATTCTGTGACATGTCTATTAAAAATGCCTAGAAACAGCGAGCAGCCCCATAGCAATGAGCTTCCTTAGCAAATAGATTGTGGTTTGTAATGACCAATTCCCGAAAAATGCAACCAAGTCTCTATGGGAAAATGGTTGATTTTTATCTCTGGAAAGGAAGTTACCAGATAAGTCTGTAAAACCTTGTTCTATCTAAAAGCAGGAAAGTTACCTGAGGCTATTAGGGTCATGTCATTTAGAGAAACCAAAGTCAGTAGACTAAAGATGAGATGATTTGAACATCAAAACAAGACTAGTAATTTCAGTGGATTCAACCCTATCAAATGTGTTTAAATCCATATGTTCATAGTGATAGTGAAAAACAAAACTACGTATTTGTCACTTTTCAAAGATGCTGGAGACCAACTCATTATTTTAGAAACTGGTAAATTAAGGAAAAGAACCAAACACTTTGTCTTTCTTTTAAGAAGCCCAAGGTGAGATAATTACATAGTTAGGGAAGGGAATTTCTCTTTACAATAAATAAATAATGAAGACATGATATAATTAGGATATCATGAATGTGCAAGCTCTCTTTAATGAATGGATCTAGGCAATGACCATCAGTGGTTCCTAACATAAAAAGGGAGACCAGCAGGGAATCCGCATTCCTGAAGGAAAGTCACACCACCCCTATGAAGTGGTCTTAAGCCAAAAATGCTGAATCTGATCTAGCCTCCAGGATATAACTATCTATTTATAGAAAAAACAGTGGATAGGTGAACATGTGCAGTGACATCTCAGGCACTGAATCAGTCAACCTGACATTGTGAAAACAACCCCAATTGTTTAATGAAAAGTTATAAAATCAAAATAAAATAAAATAATGGGAGCTCTATCAGCTAAAAAACACACAAGAAATATATATATCAAATTCATCATCATGTTTGGTTCTAATTGGGATCCTGATTAAAAGTAAGCTGTAAAATTATAAGGTACTTAGGCAAATATGAACACATACTGGATATTTGGTGACATTTAGATACTTATGATTTTTCTTCAGGTGCAGTAATGCATGTGTTTGTGTTAGAAAAAAGAACTTTGATTTTTACAGACACATTATAAATATTTGCAGATAAATGGCAAGATATCTGGAATTTTATTTACAAATAGCCTGTGGAAGTGGATGGGTGTTCAGTTGAACAAGGGCAGCCATGAGTTTAATGTTGATTTGAGTGATGGATACAGAGAGATTCATTATATGTCTCTCTCCACGTCAGTGTTTGAAATGTTCAGTATGAAAATATAGTAAAAAAAAAAAATTGACAGGGATAAAATACTCCCCCCAAAAAAGCTCCTCATCTATGATTTCAGTCAGTAAATATCAGAGAATGGTCAGACAGCACAGGGGCCTCTGTTAGCCGCCTGCACAGCAAAGGGCACCCGCTCTCCAGTCACCTGTTGGCCACTTCGGAATTCTCCAGGAAAATGTCAGGAGTCTGTTTTGCATTGTTCCATCTTTAAATAATGTCTCACTTTCTAGGAGCAAAGCAACTCATTTTTTTCTCTTGCAGTTTCAAAAACAAAATAATAGAAAAACTTCTCATTAGATGAAAAGTGTGTTTCATTCAATTTTGAATTTAGTGAATAGTGAGGACTAAAATCTTCTTGGCCTATTTCTCTTAGATCTAAACAATTTTAACAAATATTTTCAAGATGCATTGTCTGCTACGGGAGAGGCAATTTTGATTCTGAATTACTTTGCTATAAATAGCCACACAAGAGCCAAATGAAAACCTGGAGTCAGAGTGTTGCTTTTGCATGAAGTCAGGCTATTTTAGAACCGCAGTGCCTTCTATATGGCTGGAGGCTTCCATTGGCCAAGTCAGAATTCTGATTTTAATAATGAATGGGGACGAGGATTTAAAATGGTCATGCGGTTTTTATTTTCTGCATACAATCTCAAATTTAATCCCAAACATGAAGCCTTGATAAAATTTTGAACATTTTAGTAATTTTAAATTGTTCAGTGCTGCACGTGATCAGAACTTCAATCATCTTTAAAATTGGAGCTTCTATTATATGTATATGTATAAGAAGTCCTCCAGAAAAGTTAAATTACCTCTCATCTCAGGAATAGAACCCAATAACTTCCAGATTGAAGTACTATGGAAAAAAAAAAAAAAAAAGATGAAGCGCTCCAGTAATTTTAAATTGCTTCTTACAATGAAAAGTACCTGTAAATTACTGAATGTGGCAATTTGTTCCATAAGCTTTTTTGATTAGTAAGTAACTTGGTGGATTTGCTGGTAAAACACGTTGGCAGGTGCCTTAGATACTTTCAAGATTGAGCATGTACATCTACATGTGATTAAAAGACAGCACTAGCAGGTATTGATCACAGGGAAGGGAGGTGAGTTTCCAAGTCTCTACAGCTGGAGAGGCTGAGAAAGGCTATAGATGACTCTCAGGGAACCTGGAAAAAGCACTCAGAATGCAAAATAGAGCTAATTACAGAAAAATGCAACATGGCTGCCTTTGGAACGATTCATCAAGCCCCTGGCATGCTCTGCTTACCCTCTGCCTGATGATAAAGTAGGGGTTATTTCTGTCTGTGGTTACATTTGTTTTCTATCTCACCCGGCAACACAGCTTCAGCCTTGCTCTGCTGGTGCTAATTTCTTTCAAAAATAATGTTAATTTAGTAAAATATGCTCGATGGGCTTTTAGGAGGGGGCAGGGAGAGTTTCAGTATGTAATTTTCCAGGCATAGTGCCTTAATCACCTTTGAACTCCTTTTCTGTACGATGTCCTCATCTTTACTGTTTTGGATAAGGATTTATTGTTTAGCCACCAGAGGGCTTTGGCGACTGGCTCCAGAGACAGCTGCAGGCTCCCAGGATGCAAAGGGGTCGGTGGGCAAGGGTCTGCAACCCAGTGAGTGAGAGAGATGAAGCCAGGGGTTCTGAGCCATGAGCTTTAACTGAAGTTTGGGAAGGGGTCCCTTGATGATTTTCTGACACAGTGATGATGTAAGTCCTGTGCTACAAGTGAGGGTGGATAGGAAAGTATGTCCCTCCCCCACACCCCTACCAATAATCATACTACAGAATCGAGGGAGTCAGCAGCCAGAGCTAGGCTAGCTTCTTTCTGGGGAGTGCCTGAATTCTTTTGTCTTTGGGCTTAACAAAATAGTCCCCACTGTGGGGAAACGGAGGCAAGACATGCAAACCCTGGGGAGGATCAGGTCTAAAAACTGCTTTAAAAAGACCCGTTGATGCCCTTTTCATTCCAAGGAAATAGGCCAGATATTGTTTGGGTTGCTTGAACAGAACAATAATGGATAAGGGCAAAATAATTGTGAGGATATATGGTGTAGGATGTTCAAGTGCGGTATGAGTATGGCAGGGAGCCATAGCTTCCTGTTTGTTCATGATTAGATTTATCACCTGATGGAGATAGAATATTGTACCTTAGGAGGGGTGACATAGGGGTAGACTCTCCCATTTCTGGCACTAAAGTCCTGTACCCTGGTCATCTTATCTTGAGAGGTTAAAGAGGATGCATTTTCCAGATGGGTTTATTCTGGTAGTTTAGCTCAATTGTATTTTTTTAAAATATATTTTATTGATTTTTTACAGAGAGGAAGGGAGAGGGATAGAGAGTTAGAAACATCAATGAGAGAGAAACATCGATCAGCTGTTTCCGGCACACTCCTTACTGGGGATGTGCCCAAAACCAAGGTACATGCCCTTGACCGGAATTGAACCTGGGACCCTTCAGTCCGCAGGCCGACGCTCTATCCACTGAGTCAAACCAGTTGGGGCTCAATTGTATTTTTTAAAAATGTATCCTTATTGTTGAAAGTATTACAGATGTCCCCTTTTCATCACACCGTTACCCCCTCCACATCCTCCATTCCCTGCCCCAGGCCTTCCCCCACTATTGATTGCCCATGGGTTATACATATAAATTCTTTGGTTAATCTCCCCCCACACACACACACACATGCACCCCTTCCCTCTGAAATACCCCAGCCTATTACATGCTTCAATGTCTCTGGATCTTTTTTGCTCATCAGTTTATTTTGTTCATTAGATTCCACATATAAGTGAGATCATGTGACACTTGTCTTTCTCTGAGTGGCTTATTTTGCTTAGTATAATACTCTCCAGGTCCCTCTATGCTGTCTCAAAGGGTAAGAGACCCTTCTTTTTTACAGCTTTATAGTATTCAATGGTATAAATGTACCACAGCTTTTTTATCCATTCATTTACTGACTAGAGGCTTCATGCACTGCAGGGAGTGTGGGGGGGTGTCCCTCAGCCAGGCCTGTGCCCTCTCACAGCCTGGGAGTCCTCAGGAGATGCCCTGGGAGCGGGCCTAAGCTGCAGTCTGGCCTCCCTCTGTGGGAGGCAACCAGGCCGGCCAATCAGGGGATGGCACCGCCCCCATCACCCTGCAGCTGCCGCCCAGCCTCGCTCTTTGGCCTCACTCTGTGACCTCACTCTGTGGCCTCACTCTGCAGGAGGCGAGGACAGGGGATTAGGGGACAGCACCACCCCCATCACCCTGCCATTGTTGCCACCCGGCCTCCCTCTGTGGGGGGCGACCGGATGGGCCAATCAGGGGACAGTGCTGACACCCCCATTGCCCTTCAGCTGCTGCTGGTTGCCACCCCTGCCCCCCATCGCCATTTCCTCCCTCTGCCTGCTGGCACACTCCTTGGCTGGCCAGGTGCTGCCTGCTCACTGGCCCCGCCCTCTGCTGACAGTTGTTCTGCCATTTGGTCGATTTACATATTACGCTTTTATTATATAGGATGGGCAGTTGGGCTGTTTTCAAATTCTACCTATTGTAAAAAACACTGCTATGAATATAGGGCGAACATATTCTTTCTGGCTTCTTAGGATGTATTTCTAGAAATGGGATCACTGGCTCAAATGGCAGTTCCATTTTTAATCTTTAGGAAACTCCATACTGTTTTTCATAGTTGGCAACCAGTCTGCATTCCCCCCAGCAGTGCACGAGGGTTCCTTTTTCTCCACATCCTCGCCAACTCTTGTCATTTGTTGACTTATTGATGAGAGCCATTCTGGCAGAGATGAGGTGGTACCTCACTGTTGTTTTAATTTCCATCTCTCTGATGACTAGTGACGTTAAGCATTTTTTCATATGTCTCTTGGCCATCTGCATGTCCTGTTCAGGTCTTCTGCCCATTTTTATTTCAGTTGTATTTTATTAGGAAGGCCTCCACCAAGATAAGACTTTCATTACCATCCCAGAACCCTTTCTGGGGTTGCATCTAGGAAGAGGAAGCTAGACCCCTGACAGCTGCTCCCAAATCCACCATAATTCCTTTTGTATGTTTTATGGGCCAGGTTTTTAGGTAAAGTCTCATGGATCAGAAGCTTCCTCAGTGAACACAAGGGTGGAATTTTCAAGGCAGTGCTGGATGGTGGCTTTAGAAATCAGCAGGGACAAGGGATTTATGGACATGCACATTGTCTATAAGTAAGAATGGTCCCTGGAAAACGCTTAGAAGGGGTTGGGAGAATCCAGTCAAAGTCCACCAGGGATTTGGCAATATGCACACATGAGCCGGAGAGAGACAGAGGAAGCACCGCCAATGAGGAGCCCATCTTTGCTTTTGACTTAATTCGTTCCCATCCCCTACCCAAAGCCCTCTGTAAAGACCTAGAGCAAGGGGAACTATAGCCTTTAACACCACTTGACTAGGATGCTGGGTAAGGAAATAGGTACTTGGGAGCCTGATCTGCCTCCCTGTTAAATATTTTATAAACCCTTGGGCTCAGCACACCTCCCAGGAAGGAGGGACCATGGCTGCATTTGCCTTCATTCCACTCCTGTTTTCACTGCTACCCAGGAGGAAACAATTTGATTTGGGGCTGCAGGGGGTGAGGCAGAACAATGCCCTAGGAAGCCAAGAAAATCAGCAAGAAAATAACTATAAGGGGGGAAATCCAACTGGCTGTGAATTTCCAACAACAGGAGTTAATCAAATTCTGCTCCTTCTTACACAGCTGTGTTCAGTTTGTTTTACATTGTTTGGTGTGTAAAAGGATTTGGCTTTGTGTTATAGAACTAATTGCTTACCAGATATTACATGGATAGCAAAATACTTTATAAATATTAATTAATCTCTACCTAATTCCCTGGCAAGCACAAATAACCAGTGGCATATTTATTGAATGTGTAAGCAATAATCTGATTTCTCAAGACTTGTTTTCTCTGCAGAAACTTTCTCATCATCTCTAAGTGTCAAAATGCTTCACCTCTTTTGAAAGCCATATCATATGCTATTTCCATACTGATTTTTAGGAAAATAGTAGTAAGAGATGATGCTAAAAGTAACGAGCATTATTGTTTACTGAATTGTCATCCTTTGCCAGGCCCTGGAGTAAGCATTTCATACATATTATCCCATTTAATCCCCATAACAATCCTATGAGAAAAATTTATCACTTTCATTTTTTTTTTTTCAGAAGAGAGAACACAATTTCCTAGGGCTGGAGGCTGTCAGGCCTGGGATCCATACCCCACTCTGTCTTAGTAAAGCTCATAAGAGCCACTTTGCTGCATCTTTTCTGACTCTCACATTTGGAGAATACACTGGCCTTATGCTTACTGAGTCCTTCATTCATTTATTCAGTCAAAAGTATCTACTAAAGGCCAGCTCTGTGAGACACTGTGCTAGGCTCTCTTGTGCCATGTCCCATTCTGCATCTCAAGTAGCAATGATGGGAGTCAGCATCTTTTACTGAGAGTAGCAAGCCCTGTTGTTTGCAGCAGGCATGGTACTTGACACAAGGAAACTTCTTGAGCAAATGGGAAATGACGCAGTGCAAGCAAAGCGTGGGACCTACAGTTTTGTTTGCTTTTAAATGGGTGAGGGGTGAGAGCACTGAGAAGGTTAGAGAATGCACTCTCTCTTTCTCTTCTTGCCCAACCCTCATCACATGTAGTCACATACTTCTGTGTTGTTACTTGTCAATGTCTTGCTAGGTCAACACTTCCTGAGGGCAGGGGATATATATATATATATATATATATATATATATATATATATATATATATTATACATATTTGGCAGTATATACCTACTGCTTAGCATAGTACCTGGTCCATAAACATTAGTTAAATTAATCTGTGAATTATTTTGTGCAAGGAGAAAGGTCAGTTAAAATGATAGTATGTGCATATTATAATGGCCGTAGAAATAATCCCATCCCAGGCATGGTCCAGCTCTTCTTTGGGGATGCACAGAACTTTTATGTGGCAGTATTGGAATGAGCCATTGGAGGCAAACTGTCCCATTAAAATATTGTATATAAAAATGTACCTGGTGTTGTAATGGGCCTGGCATACAGAGGGTGCTTAACAAATCTTCCTTGGAGCTGAAACTGCACCATGTGTTATGATCAATTCCCTGTGTGCTCCCTGTTACTGTCCAGGGCTTTGCTTCTCAAAGTGTGGTCCCTGTAGCAGCCCATCAGCATCACCTAGGCTCCAGGGGGCTTGTCAGAGATGCAGAGTTTCAGGTCCCCCCCCCCAACCCCCCACTCCCCCCACACACAGACCCAGTGAATCAAAATCTGTATTTTAACAAGATCCCAGGTGATTTGCATGCACAGTGGCTTTGAGAAGCCTTAATCTAGGGGTTTCTTTGCAGTCAGTAATTGTGATTTGCAAATTGTCAGCATTTCAGAAATCTCAACTAAAATTGTACCCTTATCCCAGGCTTGGCAGTCATCAAGTTTCTCTTCTTTGAGCCAGAATTTTATCAACTCAGTTTGGTAGGTTATCTAAGATGCTTCCATTAGACAATTGTGTATATCTTTGATTTTCTTTTAAGTGGTAGGGGTGGGGAGTCCCTGGGGAATGAACTGCATCTTGCACGGAAGACCAAAAATTTTCAAAGAATGTGAAGTATCAGAAGGAAACAATCAAACACCACCACAAAGGCTCCCTGGTGATGAAAGGGCTGAGGGCCCCACTGTGGATCACGCTGCCCCAAGAAAACCAGCCACAAAGTAAATGCAAGACTAAATAACAATCACATCCGGGTCATTTCACTTAGGAAACAGAAGGGGAAATAGGAAACAAATTCTCAAATACATATATTTCTGTTGATCCATAAGCTTTCATGGGGCTGGCATGGTGATGACAACCTTCCTAATGATTAATTGAATTTCTCACCTTCTGTTCAAATGACTTGACCCCTTGGTTTTTAAATAACATCTAAGGGCAAAAAAGATCCAGGACTTTGCCGAATGACTTTTCAGGATACAGTGACATACAGAAACACCCATGCTTCCAGTTCCCAATGCTAACGGTGAAATTGTATCAAAGATGACCTTTTGAAGAAATAAAACCCATTATCACATGAAACGCGGTAGCTATAAAAGATCAACACTTGGAAGCCAAAGCAAAATCCCACATATGATAAATTAATTAGAATAGAAGTTACACAAAGCCTAGACCTTCTGCATGACCGTTTTCTTATAATTACCTCCTCTTTAAAAGCGGAATGGAATCTTTTATGTATGAAGATGTTACTGTTGACCCTAAATGCATTAAGAATCCAGAAGACATTTTTCACATATTGAAAATAAGAGTTGATTGAGTGCTTGCAAGTGGCCTAGTGAAATCTCATTAAACCACTGTTTATTTTATTTCCTTATAATGGCAGAATATTAGGCATTAATTATGAACATGAAACCAGTTAGAAAATAAGTTTTGCAATGTCTAGAGCTTGCTTTTCAACCCTAATGAGTTCCTTGCCTTTGTTATAGCTTTAAATGTTTTAGAGCAAATAGGTACTCATGACTTTTGTGTAACTTTTCACCTCCTCTTTCTCATTTTCCTCCTTCTTTTTGTTGCTCAATCGATATGGTTACAAAAATCCTGATGAAAATCAGACAATGCAGTTTACTGAACATATCTATAGGCTGTGTGAAGCCTGCTGTCATCCACAGTTCTAATTAGATTTATAAACCATGTGCAAGATTCACAGTGAAACATGTCAATCTAATACTCTTTCAACTACTACCACCACCAAAAAAAAGCAATTTGAAATTATTTTGATAACATTGCCATGTTACAATAAACTCATTCACCTAGATCAGTCAGCACCGTTATTCTGAAACACAACTGGATAGAAAGAAAATGAATTTGTTGATCATCTAGTGCAGTGGTTCTCAATGTTCTGGCCCTTTAAATACAGTTCCTCATGTTGTGACCCAACCATAAAATTATTTTTGTTGCTACTTCATCACTGTAATGTTGCTACTGTTATAAATCATAATGTAAATATCTGATATGCAAGATGGTCTTAGGTGACCATCCTGTGAAAGGGTCGTTCGACCACCAAAAGGGTCGCGACCCACAGGTTGAGAACCACTGATCTAGTGGGTGTCAACCACTGAAATGGTATGAAAACTTGATTGCACCAAGGAAAATAGGCAGATTTTGGTTCAGATGAAACTTCCATTATATGGCAGCTGTGTTGGGAAGAATTCTGATGTTGGATCCAGCAAACATCATAGAAATGTAGCAATAAATTAGCAATGTCTGTTACTTGAACAAAATAGAAAGAAATGACACATTTGTTAAATTCCACCCTGGAATTATACCTTCTTACACCTAAAATGAGTCAGTATGTTGTGGTAGCACTCCCAGATGGCAGACAGAGGGAGAACTGATGTGAGAGGCCAGTTGACATAGATCCATCTCCTAACAGCCTTCTCTAATTTGTACAGCAAGCAAACATCTCAGACTTTCCAGGGATTTCTGATTTCAAATGTTAATATGGATAATTATGTAGCACTTCCTTCTATGTGCCAAGCACGTTAATGAGCCTATTATTCACTGACCCTGTAATATATAGTTAACCTGCCCATGGATGCACTAAAATTTAGCCCTAGACAAGAAAGTGTCTCAGTAGAAGCTGCATAGGTAGTAAATGGTGATATAAAGATTCATGTCCAGGTCTGCTTGACTTCAAAGTCCAGATTCAATCCAAGAACCTAATGGCCTCATTCTAATCCCCATGCTCACTGAGTTCTCAAATTCTTTGTTTTCTTCTAGTCTTCTGTCACTCAAGGGACTTGTGTTCCTGTCACAATCAATAGAGATGGAAATTCGCTCTTTCTCTATTCTTCTCTATGTCCAAGGAAGAGCCTAACGCCAATTCAGCCACTTAGTGGAATCTATCTTGGGTCCTCTCCTGTGTCATAGAATTCTCAGGGGACCCCTGACAGAACCAAAGCTGGAAGGAAGCCCCAGCTCTAGGACCAGCAACTCAGGGACTACTTAGTAGAGAAAAGGGGTGTGAGCATAGTGAGGGTCTTTTCACTGTTGATACCATTATAATGTAAAACGATCTTATAAGGGAGCCTAGAAAAGATGAGTCACAATGCTATTGGCATTTTGTATTTAACAATGCATCTTTATCCAGAAATGTATTACTTGCTTCATGGGTGGGGAATTGTCTCTGAACCCAATCAGGATTAGTCACTGGCCCGTGACTATCTCATTTTTAATAAAGAATAATTTTCTCAATTCAGCACTAGCAAGTTTTTCTGTTCAGAATATAGGGTACAACTGCTTTGTACTTTCTCTCTTAATAATTCTCTGCATCAGAGGATTAACTCTTGGCACACTGAATATAATTCTTGCTACTGGAACCCTGAAGGTCTTATTTCCTACCCCCACCCCCACCTGGCAGGCTGCTTGTATCTTTCAAATGAATTTAAAGGTCAAAGCCTCATGCAGGAAAAGCAGGGGCCAGGATGGCTGAGCTGCACTCAACCTTTGGTCATGTGTGCTAAAGGAAAGGCAAGAGGGAGATTCAAAACTGCCAGGAGGCCCCAATTCTTTATACATTCCTCTTCTTTTCTATCCACAAAACACCTACTCAGTGCCAGGCATATTATCGGGGCCATCTGACATGGTCATGCAACCATAAGAAAGACTCCCCAGAAAAGAGAAAAGGAGAAAATACAAAGGGGCCTTTCATTGCTGAAGAAGACAATTAAGAATATGAACTTTATAATCCTACACGCCTTTTTTCAAGTCCCACCTTGCCTCTTTGCTGCTGATCAACTTTGGATCTGAGCCTCAGTTTGCTCACTGTTATCACTCCTCTGATAGATGTCTGCTCACACAGCTGGCTCCACAGAAATGGACTGCAGGGTCCATGGGGCTATATGCTAGTTGTTTTGAGAACATTACCCTCTAAAACAGAGGTCTGCAAGTTGTGGCCTGTTGGTTAAACCCAGGCTGGCACCTTTTTGCTTAGGCACATGCTAAGAATGGTTTTTACATTTTTAAACAACTGAATTTTAAATGCTTATATAAGTACTGACATAATGTCTTCAATTTTGCCTCTTGGTCCACAAACTCTAAAGTAGACCTTTCCAAGGTCACATAAGCATCCTTGGCCTTTAAAGAAAAAGCTCTGGGGCAGTGTTGTGCAATAGAAATCTAATTTGAGCCACATACATAAGTTTAAGTTTTCTGGTAGCCACATTAACAGAAGAAAGAAAAAACAAAACAGGGGACATTCATTGTAGTATATTTTCTTTAACCAGATGCATCCAAAGTAGTATCATTTCAACATGTAAGCCATATATAATTACAAGTGGAACATTTTACATTTCATACCGAGCCTTTGACACCAGTGGGCAGTTTGCCCTTACAGCACATCTTATGGGCGCTGGAGGCTTCCACGTTGGGCAGCAGCTGTATAGAGTTTAACCAGCTCATGCTCCTCCAACATTCACAGAGACAGCACTGTGTACGTTTTGGTCTCTGCTCTTCCCAAGGTCACATGGCATCTGGATTCGATGCAGGGGTGCATACTAAGGTGCAAATAGGGACCGCACCCAGTAAATTTCCCCGGGAGAGTGAATCAGTTGCTATATCCCTTGATCAGGTGAAATGATCCTCTTTCTGGCTTTACTCTTGCTCTGCAGTTTTCTCAGCTGTGACGGAGTTGACCAGTGGCCTCATCCTGTCTCCAGATATAACTTTCCCCAGGCTCTGAGGGTCTCGGCTCACACAGAAGAGGAGGCCAGGGCTGCCTGGCTGTGGGGACCAGTCTGCATGCTTGCCTCCAGCACACCAAGGTCATTTAATGCTTGGCCAGAGTTTCATCAGCTTGATCAGTATGACAATAAAATGAGTGTATGTCTTGGTCACCCCAGGAAGTCTGCCCTGCAAACACCCCGGGAGGCCATGCTCCAAGCCCTGGAGCCTTCCCTGCAGCAGAGCCTCATTTGCTGGGCCCTGCTCATCAGAATTTGCCATGATTCACTCACAGCATGTGCCACACGTCCTTAGTGAAATGTTTGAAATGATTTTTTTCTTTGTGGCTTTCCAGGGCTTTGAGTGCAGATATGAGCCTCACATGTAAAAGATGCTTCATTCGAGTTCATTGAAAGAATGAGTGATTGAATGGTGACAAACTTAAGGCGCCACTGGAGGACTGTGAAAACACAGATTGTGGGGTCCCACCTCCAGAATTTCTGCCTCAGTGGGTTGGAGGTGGGCCTGGGACTCTGCATTTCTAACAGGCTCCTGAGCAGAAGCTGCTGGTCTGGAGACCACACCTGGAAAATCACTGACCTCAGTTAGTGTGGCTTTACTTTCTTCTGGTTCCGACTCCTGTCTACCCTCATCTCACTCCTCTACCTTTGGCTGAAATTCCCTGTCTGCAAACCTTCCCAGATAAGTTATCCAGTTCAGGGTTTCTCCAACTCAAATCTTTTATATTTGAACCACATTCTCTTCAGTTACTAACTTTTATTTACTATTTGGTACAAGTATATTTAGAAAGAAAATTTTCTGTCACTACCCTAAATAGAAAGTCAGTATTGCTTACTATAAATAGGAAGTAAGCATTATAATAAGGATAGAATTATTAAAGTAAAAAATGTTCATCTGAGTATGCTGCCTAAAATAATTCCACTTACTACGGTGGTATATGCAAGCCACTTTGAGAAAAACTGACAAAGGAGGCCAGGCCTAAAGAGAGATTTTTCTTCAGAAGAACACAAATAAGTTCTAGAATAATGCAGATGATAGCATCTTGGCATTTTTCGCTGCTGCCTTTGAACAGCGGACATCATGCTCCCTTCTGTGGCCACGAATGCTGTGTGTCTGCATTCTGCCACACCTGAGACATGGCTTCGTAGGGGCCTACCACCTCCTACTTCTCTGTGACAAGATGAACTGAATTCGCTCAACCAATACAATCATTCTAATTTGCATTTTCATAACCCACCCTTCCATTCTCCAAGTGTGACTTTCATTTTTAGGAAAGTTATTCCATCAATGGATAGGCAGTCCTCTTAAAGGGATATTTATCACCCTTGAAAAAATCTTATTGCCAAATCTTAATAGTCTTTCTTACAACAAAGGCTCACATTCACTATCTAGATTAAGAGGTGGAGCTTGAATGAGCTTTGCTGGAGCATCTCATGATAAAATAGAGGAAAGTCTGAAAATGGGCGACGCTTTGTGATGGAAGTCAAACACATATGCGAACATATCCCTGAGTGTCCTGCAGGCTGCGTGTGCTATGGGCGATCCCCGGGGCCGGTCACAGGACTGGGAGTTAGACCACCTCGGTACTCTCTCAAGTGGGCTCGGCTGGGTGACCTTGAGGGAGGTACAGAAACTCTCTGAATCTGAATTACTTCATCTTTAAAATGTTTGTGGTGGTGACATCTGGGAGGGGTTGCCGACCGCAGAGACTCGTGGAGAGAAGTACATGGCAAAGTCTGTGTGAAGCGCTTCCCCTGGGTTCTGTCTGGCACCGAGAAAATAAACGAAATGCACATCTGTGGTATCAGGGGTCCCCAGGACTCAGCATATAGTCATACTCATGGCTAGGATTTGTCACAGGGAAAGGATGCAGAGCAAGGCCGGCAAAGGGGAAGGTTCCTGCGGTGAAATCTGTGGGAAGCCAGGCACGGCAGCCCTTTCCCAGTGGAGTCCCACAGGACGCCCCCAGTTCCTCTAGCAGTGAGTTGTGATGCATGTGAAATGGTGCCAACCAGGGAAGCTCACCAGAGACTGTGCCCTAGGTTTTTATTGGGGGCTGGTCATATAGGTACATTCTGCCAGGAAATTAGTGAAATTTCAGGCTTCCAGAGGGAAGTAACTGCTCAGCATAAACCACAGTGTGTGCAAACGGTTTAGGCCTAGTGAGGTATCCTTATAAGGTGGGGTAGTGGGACTCTCCTGAATACAAGTACCCAGAGGCCAGCTGGGGGCCAATTTGCAAGAAGGCCATTCTAAGATTGCAGACTCAGATCTGTGATTTTAACTATTTTTGTGCAGCATTACTGGCCATAGGTCTCGTCCTGCTCTTTGGCCTCATTCCCTGTAGTACCCCCAGCCGCCCTGGACTCCCTCCCATCAGTGGGCATATTCCTGCACCAAAGCCTTGCCTTTGTATTTGCTACTGCCTCTGCCTCCAATGCTCTTCCCTGACCTTGGTCTGGCCACGTCCTCCTCATTCTCCTCATTAAAGATGCTTGCCCAACCACCATCCAATGTCCTTCCCCCACCCCATCACTCAGTTTTAACTTCTCTATAGAATTTAACACTCTGAAATTAGCCTGTACTTATTTTCTACTTGTTCACTAGTATCCCCTCACTGGAATTAAGCTCCATAAGGGCAGAAAAACATATCTGTTCTGCTGTGATATCTCTAGTGTCTAGTATAGGACTGGAGGGAGTAAGTGTTCAACTAATTTTTGTCACATGGATTTTGAAAATTATGAAATATTTAATTGTTCTCTATCCCTAAGAATACACAAAACCCATACATCCTTCCTATTTATTAATTTAAAGTATTTTCTTTGGATGTTTAAAAAATATTTAAAAATATTGGACTTACTAACTCATTGAACCTCACAACCAATGAGTGTAGATAAAAATATTGGACTTATCCATTTAGACCCACATGGATACATGGGTGAGAGAGCATTTGAATGAAAGGACAAGTGTGTTACTGGTGGGAGAGAGAGGAGAGAGAGGGAGATAGAGAGATATTAAAAGTTAACTCTTTGTTCCTTGGAGTTTTAACCAAATAATATCATGAAGAGTCTGGTGCCACTAGGCTTTTCAAATCCTATTTTTCCATAAGGACACCTCTGCAGGAGCTTAATTCATGGGGGGTGGGGGGTGGTGCTCAAAAAGCCCATGGTTTTGTTTACACTCCAGGTGATTGTGGGCCCTCTGGTTTTGGGACTAGGCTCTCCTGGTAGTTCTCCAGGTTTGTGATTGAGGTCACAGCTACGGGGTGTGCTGAGCAACTTCCTTGGTTTCTCCAGGTCCATTATTTATGCTTCTCCACCCTGCCCTCTGCCCTATATGGTGTTTCCCTGTCCGCTGGCTTACAGCAGGCTTAGTCCAAGGGCCTGCAAACTTTTTCTGTAAAGGGCAAGATACTGCATATTGTAGGCTTTGCAGGCCACAGGGTCTCTGTCAAAATCACTCAATTCTGTCATGCAATATGAAAGTGTTCTCAGTTGAAATCAGTCTCTCCCACTGGATCTTGAGAGGAACATTTCATGGAACCACTCACAGGAGGTTGTGGTGTGGCAAGATGATTTATTTGTGATACAAAATCGAAGGAGTTGCCCTCCTGGGTTTCCAATGTCCCTTCCCGTCCATCCCACCATGCAAGACACCAATGCAAGACAAAGGCCAGTGTCCAGAGTTTCTGTTTCATGTTAAAGCTTAGTCCTCTAGAGCCTGCATGGTATACGGACCTTGGTGGCTGCTAGACCCACATGGATACATGGGTGAGAGAGCATTTGAATGAAAGGACAAGTGTGTTGCTGGTGGGAGAGAGAGGAGAGAGAGGGAGATAGAGAGATATTGAAAGTTAACTCTTTGTTCCTTGGGGTTTTAACCAAGCTTGGTTATTTTCAAAATAACCAATCAACTTCCCAAGCTTTCTCAACGTACGTTGGGCCCACCCCCTCACCAATAATCTTTTTTCCTAGCTTAGTCTGATAGGCCTCTATGGTCAAGCTGACTTCTATTGCACATATGTTTACCTCCCCATTTTGTTTTAGCTCTTTCCCCAGTGATCTGCAGGGAACAGATGGGTGGTTCCCTGGTGTGTGTGTGTGTGTGTGTGTGTGTGTGTGTGTGTGTGTGTGAAGCTGTAGCTTCATGGTGAAGCAAATAGGCTATCCAGCTGACTATGCTTAACAATGTCTGATTACTTTTGCTTCTTTCTTATTAATATCTAGCTAACCATGGTAATAAAAGTAGACATAGGCAATGTAAATCAATGGTCATGGCTGTGTTTCAATAAATCTTTACCAAAACAGGCAGTGGGCTGCGATTGCCAGTCAATGCTTTAGCCAGTGGGGGACAAGGATAAGAGCTCAGAGAAAGGGAGGATAGTAAGTTTCTACAGGCTGCTGGTGTCCCCCACTAGGGGTCCTTGCTCCTCTCAGGGAGTCCCCTCCATGCAGCTCTCTCTGTCCCTCTGGAAACTGTCTCCTCTCCTGGACCTTTAGTTCCTTGATGAGATAAAGGTACCACATTGTTACTGGGATGTTGTTCTATGCCCTGTGCCCCTTCCCCCCAACCCCTCCCATACTTTTGCTAATTCCTATATCCCTCTCTTCTCCAATGGCTCAGTCTGAGTGCTCCATCAGTTCCCTGCTGGGCTAGGGTGTCTGGGGCTGAGGAGTTTCCTGTGATGTGCTAAAAATCCCAGATAGTCCCAGGAAAACCACGACAATTGGTCAGTCCAACTGGGACCGGTTCTCTCTCCTCCCCAGCCCCTTTCCCACTGCCTTAGTTCTTGCTTTCAGCACCTCTCACTTGAATACTGGCCTTGCTGGCCTTCTTATGGATAGAGTGGCCCCAGGGAACTGCAGCCATCACAACATGCATTTCTCTGCTCCAGCTTTCCCCCTTAGAACAGAGTCTGTAGCTGACGTCTGACTATCAAGGGAGACTTACTGTAGTCTCCCAGATTGAGGGAGACTCTACTATGGTCTCCCAGACAAATATGGAGTCCTTTCATGTGATCATAGTTTACACTGTATAATTTTTGATGATCCTTTTCCTCCAAATTTTACTATGGATGAGATATACTATTTTCCCCTAAGAAAGATCAGACTTACTTTGAAAGAGCAGTAGGATTAGCAGAAACTTTGGCAATTGTAGTAATCCACCTTAAGTTGAAAATATCTGAAGGACTGACTCATGTAATTTCAGGTAATTGAACTTGTGGATTCAAGTAGACATGAGAACAAAATATTTAATGTTCCTGTCAAACTATTTTGCATCAGATGTTTTCTTTCTTCTTAGCCCCAAACCTGATTAATATCTGCCTGATGGAGAGAAGAGACCAGCTCATCCACACCTCAATTTAATGCAAATTGTATTGGGGGTGTTGTGACATAATGTATTTGTATCTGGATCTACTTTTTTTGTTTGTTTTCAGTGAGAGGCAGGCTGAAAGGACTGCCTGCCTGTTGTAGAGATTAGAGGGAAGCGTGATCCTTTGACACGGCTGTGAAGTTGATGGAGAGGTAGTCCTCAGTCTTTGGAGACCAGCAATAAGCCACTTTTATCACCCTAAAATGTCTGTGCCTTTGAACAAGTGGGCTTAGAGGAAGGGCCTGATGCTCCGGAAAAATATGAACTTAATGGAATAGACTGATTCAGCTCCTCACACTCTAGAAGACGGAACAGGGAAGTTCCAGAGGAGAAGGCAGGAGCATTTTTCATGGTGGTGGTGGTAGTTTCACTGCAACCGAGACAGCTCTGTGACTCCTTCGGGGAAACTTTTTTCTAGGAATACTGGTAGATGCAGAATGGAAGCTCAGGTGCCTGGGGAAGCTAGGGAGGTGACGTAAAAGAATGAAGAGGTTTGGGTGCAAGAAAAATTTATATAAAGATGAATGCAAACCAAAAATTACTTTTAAGTTGAATTTAGGAAACCAACAGCACAACTGGTATAATAAAAGGCAAATGGTACTTGTTGCTGGGGTCAGAGAGGGAGGGGCATGGACTGTAGCTGTGTGGAGGTGAAGCTCTGCCCATCAGGGGGTTGTCCTTATCATCTCTGGGATGTTGCTCTGTTTGAGTCCAGTCCCAGTGCTATTTCAAATCCAGGCATTTATTTTTAAAAAATCCTTGATATTTAACAGTTAGCAATTAATCCACAAACTAAAGGCCACCTTTACATGCCAATCAATCTTATTCTGAAGAACTCACTGAGAATAAGTGGCCATATGGGGCCTGTTGGCCATCCTACTCTGCACCCTCTCTGCTGGAGCATGTATGTGGTTGGAGCAGTCTGTAGCTGATATTTGACTGTTGAGGGAGACTAGTGTGGCTGCCACATCTGTGTCCTGAACACTAGTATAGGACTGTAGACAAACTTTCAAGGTCAAGTTGATTATCCTCCAGCCTAGCAAAGCGCATCTCCCTAATTATGTCAGAAGGCAGGATTATCTCTGATCATTTGAGCTCGGACTCTGGGTAAAACATCAAAAGCAACATTTAAGTAACACACAGTCACAAATCAAAGATTCATTGCATTTTCTTTTACTATACAACCAAATTATGGTGGGCCATTGTGCCCCATTAGTAAGGGATTGCCAGGCTGTCTTAACTTACATGTAGTGGAACCCCATTCTCAATGACAAAATGTCACCCCTAGAAGGAGGGAAGCTCCACTTGGTGTCACAGTCATTCATATTCATAAAGGCTCTGCAGAGAGCCAGGAAAGATTTTGGCCCAACAATCAGAAGTAAGAACTGGCATACCCACTGTCTGCTGGAGCACCTTAGGTCAGCCAACTGTGCAAATCTTTTCCAGCCCTGTATCTGGTGACTCCTGGCCTTGAAGTCGGCCATGTTGAGAGTATTTACACTACGGATATTGGCGAATGTTACAAATCAAAGCTTTTATTTCTTAGAGAGCCAGTCGTTAAGCATTTTCTAAGGTTCCTCTGAGTATACTTCACTGCTAGAAGGCCACCTTCTATTTTTTTCTTTGAAACCTGATACCACCTTGTGTTCCATTTAGATATTATATTACTATCTTGCTTGCTATTCTAGAAATATAAAGCAGAAAAAAATGTTTTTTAAATTATTTTCTATTTTTTCTCTCTTTCTATCTTAGTTTATTCTACATTGCAGCCAATGTTCTTTTTAAAAATATTTTATATTTTTTAATTTAAATTCTTTATTGTTTAAAGTATTACATGAGTCTCCTTTTCCCCCCATTGACCTCTCCCTGGCTGCTCCCACCCCCCAGCACATGCCCTCCCCCCTTCTACCCCCCACCCCGCTTTCCCTCATAGGTTGGATAGTCTGTTTGATGCTTCTATGTCTCTGATTCTATTTTTGTTCATCAGTTTATGTTGATCATTATATCCCACATATGAGTGAGATCATGTGATATTTATCTTTCTCTAACTGGCTTATTTTGCTTAACATAATGCTTTCCATGTCCATCCATGCTGTTGCAAATGGTAAGAATTCCTTTTTTTTACAGCAGCATAGTATTATATTGTGAAGATGTACCACAGTTTTTTAATCCACTCATCTGCTGATGGGCATTTAGGCTGTTTCCAAATCTTAGCTATGGTAAATTGTGCTGCTATGAACATAGGGGTACATATATCTTTTCTGACAGGTGTTTCTAGTTTCTTGGGGTATATTCCTAGAAGTGGGATCACTGGGTCAAATGTGAGTTCCATTTTTAGTTTTTTGAGGAAACTCCATACTGTTCTCCACAGTGGCTGTACCATTCTGCATTCCCACCAGCAAAGTAGGTATTTACATATATCTTTCCTGTGTTCTGTGTTCCTAAAAGGGTCTTGTCTTGTTAATTTGTGTATAACTTGACACTGACACATAGTAGGCACTTCATAAAAGTTGCTTATGTCAATGAGTGAGTTCTTCAAAATAAGATTGATTGGCATGTAAAGAGCAGTCATTGTGATTTCATCTGATTCAGGCAAGTGAGAATTTGGAGAACTGTTTATCTTAACTGTATATCAAGCAGTTAGGATTTAAAGAGAAGATGCAAATTCTTTCACTCCTTCCTGGGGGAGGATATGTGGTGTCCTGCTTAACATAATCAATTCCTTGACTTCAACACCAATTTTTGCTGGGCTATTTACTTTCTTCTGGAACTTTCAAAGACAGAACCTTTAGCAGAAAAAATAATTTAACAAGATAGACACCTAGTTCAATAGAAGAATTTTCCTGCTGTGAAAAAATAAATTACAAAAGGACTTTGCCCCTGAAAGATAATTAATAAAAAACCTTCCTGCGTGATGACAAACCTGACATCTTGTCTAATGTCTGGCAGAGAAGAAAGTGTTGAGATTTGCAGTTAGAATAAAATGTTCCACTTCACAGCAACGCCAGGCAGGCTCTGATAATTACTCCTAAGCAAGAAAAGGTCACAGTCTAGTTGTTAAATTGACACAACCTCAGGACTGTATCTGTAACTATTGACCGTCAGTGAAGTCTTCGTTTAGATTTTCCTGATTTCACACATAAGCATTGCCAAAATGTAGGTGATTATGGAATTACACCCTGATGGTCATTGGGATTTTTTGTTTGTTTGTTTGTTTGTTTGTTTTAATTTCAGATTTATTGAGATATAATTAATAAACACCTTTGTAAGATTTTAAAAGTATACATAACAGTGATAGGACACACAAATACATTTTGAAAGGATTCTCCCTGTCCTTATTTTTAGTTTTTGGTTACACCCTTGAACAAACCTCAGCCATAGAACTCAGTGATAGCAACCATAGCCACTATGCTTTACAACAGATCCTCAGACCTATTCGTCTTATAGATGATAGTTTGTACCTTTTTTCCAACCTCTCCCTTTTTCCCTCATCCCTGACAAACACTGTTTCTATGAGCTTGACTTTTAAAAATATACATATATTCCATATATAAGTGATTCTATGTAGCACTTGTCTTTATCTGACTTATTTCACTTAGCATAATGCCCTCAAGATCTATCAATGTCGCAAATGGCAGGATTTCCTTCTTTCTCGTTGCTGAATAATAGTTCATTATGTGTATATTTCATATTTTATATATTTTGCATATATAAATTTAATATATATATGTATATATATATATATATATGTTTAAATTTCTCTCATCTGGAAGAAGGCAGTTGGGGCATTCAACCAGCTGCCATTTCCCAGGGTCAAGGGCTGTGCTGGAAACATTAACTCCTCTGCATTCCCCAGCTCTGTTTGACTTCACGTTCACCAGGCTCCTGCAGTGTAGGTACAGCCTCAGAGTGGAACGTGGAAACACTGCGGACATCTGTGGGGCTAGTCCTAGCTCTCAGAGAACTGCTCACTGCAGTAGTGTCCGAGTTGGGAAGTTGGCCCAGGTGACAGACTCAGGCACCAATCTTTTATTGGGCTGATCCTCAAACCTCATTCCTGTTCATTTAGTAAGTCTCCTACCCATTATCTCCATAGATGGAAGGTTTAATGTAGAGACCAGACAAGTCTTTCAGGGACTGGAACACAGTAGGTATTTAATATTTGCGTAATTGAACTTCCTGAGGCTGCTAAGGCTCACCCAAGGGTGTGTCATATAGGGACTCCTTTGTTTAACTTAAGGGAAGCAGGTTCTATCTGGCATTTGTCACCAGTAATCTAATCACTAAAATTTCATAAGTAGACAGAAATATCACCAACAGTAGGGCAAGTCCAGCCTCCTGTTTCTGTTAGGAGCCAGCCAACCAAATCTTCCTAATTAGAATAACTAAAATTCTTATAAAACTATCTTTCTTTTAAAATTAACCAATTAAGTCTAGTTGATTAATCCTGGAATATTAATAGTAAAGAGTTCATTTCATTTAGCCAAAAATTGTGATTTCATGGAGTGGATTATTTTTGGCTCTGTTTAGCCAGACTTGAGGAGGTTATGCCTAGACAATTTAATCCTATTTTGAGAAGACAAAAACATTTTCAAATAATCTTGAAAACAGCCCAGAGCTTGTTATCCCTGCCAAATTGCTCCCTGCTTCTTCAACGGCCATACCTCAGTGCTTACACTTACCAACCCCCTGGTGGAACCTGCTTTCTTATACTTTGCCACTTGAAAAATGTCAGTCATCTTCACAATATCTGTGACACGGCCCCAGTTTCTCTTCTCAGCTAAAGAGTGTGTTGTTCCGTCTTATGTGTATTCATAACATTTTATATATACTCCTGTATATTAATTTAAGTAATAATAAATGGTAGCAAGTAGCACTTATTGTGAACCAGTTACTGTCTTAAACATTTTGATTTATGTTAACTCATTGAACCTCACAACCAATGAGTGTAGATAAAATTATTGGCTGTATTTGCAAATGAGGAAACTAAGGCACAAAGCTTAGTAACTTGCCCAGGGTCACATAGCAACTAAGTAGTAAAATTGTGACTTGAACCCAAGCAGTCTAGCTTGAGAATCTTTCCTTTGTACTACTTCCTAATTCCCAATATATATAAACTTTTATATTATATCATATCATATCATATCATATCATATCATATCATATAATATCACATTATGTTATTTGCCTATGTATCTACATTTCCTTCTGGAGAATAAGTTTACCCAGGGATTTGATCATTTCTTCATCTCAAGCATCTAGCCCAGGGCCTGGAAGATAATAAAAATTTTAAATTTTAATGAAGGGAATTAATGAAAATAAAATGAACTTGACCACCTGTCATAACAGCAGATCAAAATGCCCCATCACTTGAACAATTTCTAAGACAAGGGATTATGCCTATTTATGCTCAGGAATGGAGCACTTAGACTATTTCTATACCATGATTTTCTGATGGCCTTGTCTAAGGGTTCTAAAGTCAAGGCTCTTTTCCCATCTCCCTTTCTTCCTCCCCCTCTCAATTTCCCTTCATACCTCCTTCTTCTTGTCCTTCTGCGCCCCGCCCCCCCAAATTATATTTATATCTGGTCAAGCCAAGTAAAGGAACCAGTGCTTTCTGAGTGTCTGCAGTGGGGCCAGCACTGCGGGAGACCCTATGAATTGCCTGTGGCTTCTGTAACCGAGTGCCACACACCCAGGAACTGAGGACAACACAGGGATTATGGTGCAGTTCTGAAGGCCAGGAGTCTAAAATGAGTCTCGGTGGGATGAAAGCAAGATGTCAGCAGGGCTGTATTCCTTCTGGGGGCTCTAGGGGTATTACCCTCTTTCCCCCAGTTTCTAGAGCTCTCTTGCATTTCTTGGCTGGCGCCTTCCTACACCTTCAAAGCCAGCAATGACAGGTTGCGTCTTTCTCACACCAGAATGCTGAGACTTGGTTTTCATGGTAACATCTCCTTCTCTAACTCTACAACTCTTTCTTCCATTTTCAAGGATCCTTGTGATTACATCTAAGTAACTCAGGATAATCACTCCATTTCAAGGTCAGCAATTTTTTAACTCCCCATTGCCATGTAATCTAACATAGTCACAGGTTCTGGGATTAGGACATCTCTGAGAGGCCATTATTATGCAGCTTACCTTTTAATAATTTGAGGAAAAGATACTGAGTAGCATTCACTTAGAAATAAGGTCTAGAATGTGGGTTTCAGATTGTATATGAAGATTACCTCAGGACTCACCAAGCTGGAAGCTTTCTTCCCTTACGTTTCCCCAAGAATCACAGAATTACTTCTAAGTGTCAGTTACGTTACCAGCCAAGAAGGTGGCAGGTGTTCTGTGTTCCTGGGGCTATAAAACATGAGGAACATTTTGAAAAGTTCCAGTCAGAGGGAGAGTGGATGACATGAGCTGACACAGTGAGGGTGTCAATAGGTGCCGCCGAGCGTGTGCATGTATGTACACAAATGTGTGCGTGTATGTACATAAGAATGTGGTGTGTTCAAATGCATCTCTTTTCCCCATGCTTTCCCTGTGGGCAGTGCGTCTTGATAAACCCTTGTAGGACTCTGGGTTTCCATCTCTGGCAGAATAAAGAATCAATCAAAATACATTGCTGTAACATTTTTATATCCTGCAAGCCAGAGATAGTAGCCTTTCTTCCCTGCCAATCTAAGCCCCTCCAAGCTGATTCCAACAGACCGACTTGGACAGGAGTAAAGCAGAGGTGTTTTGTGTCAAGAATAAAGTAACTGTTCATCCACACTGATAGCAAAGAGCGAGTGAGTCAGTGAAAGAAAAACAACTAGGAGCCAGGAGACACTAGCGAGTTCCTTTGGAAAATATCATTTTGGAGCAGACTTAAGAGAGGATGAGCTCTGAAGTTGTCCACAGCCTGCTGAAATAATTATTTGTGGCAAGAAGTTTCTTTTTATTTATGGCTGTTTGATTGTAGTTGTGTGAAGCGTTTCTTCAGTTCAGGTGTTTGCCCCTGGCCTCTGGGGTGTATTTGTGACGCCTTGGTGTAGAGGGCCCTCTTCTCCATCCCTTCCTGTTGGGTGTGCACTCAGCCAGGCACACTGCTGTGCAAACCCCCAGGCCTCAGGGATTGCACCTGCGCGTGGAGGCTCCTTGTTGGGCACTTCTCCCAGGTGCTTGTCCTCTAAGCAGTGGCTGACTCTTGACTTCTTTCTATTGGATGGCTGCCATCTTGGAAGTCCTTCCTTCCCATTTTCATAGATGGAGAAGAGAAGGCCTTTCAAGGGTCAGGCCTAGAAGTAACGAAAATCCTCACGTGGCACAAATTACTGCAACAGAGCACACGGCTATGGGAACTATTATGACAAGAAACTAGAGACTCATGACAAGAGTTCTTTGCTTGAAGGGCCTATTTCCAAAGTCTAAAACTGTGGCAAACTCACATGCCTAGAGGGCCAGACAATTGAGTAGTTGAGTCAGTGAGTGGGAGCAATAACATAGGGAGAGGTACGGACAAGGGCAGCTCAGACAGGTGTACGCTACATAACATGATAATTTAACGTTTATGACAGATGGTGTGGCTAAATCAACCACCTCGGCTGGCCACGTTCATCCCATATGCTGCCAGTTGGCAACCTATACTCTGGGACAGAAAAAAAGTCATCTTTCTGGAAGCAAACTCCAAAGTTGGCTATGTTCTTGAATCAGTACTTGTCAGGATAAACAAAAACCTTTTCTGTTTAAAAGAGAAAGCTCTGAATAGCAGCAAAGAAACAGGAGCTAAGAAGAGAAGCGAGTATAAAGAGCTTGATGTGAGGATTTGCTATCCATGCATACGTTTAAGGCAGTGACTTTACACAGAGGACGGAGCTCTGAGCTCCCATTTGAAAGGTTGCATGGAGTCCTCCCAAAGCGGCGCACCTCAGCTCACAATGGAAACGGGTGTGCTTATTGTGCAGCTGACCCTGAGATGCAGATTTCCTCCTCATCCTCCACCTGGTTCGGGTTCCTGCTGTTTCCCTTTGAATATTTCTGAGCACAGTCTATAACTGAAAAGTTTTATAATAGCAACAAAAGTAATATTTTGATGATATTTATAAATGTCTCTTCTGGAGAATAACAGTGAATCTGTACATTGGTTTAAACCTAATACATAAAAATAGTAATACTACTAATAATAAAAGAGCAAACATTGATTTAACAATTACATAAGGCTCTTTACAATATTAACTCACTTACTCATCCTATCTAATAAAAGAGAAACATGGTAATTGGCATATGACCGCTACCCTTCCCATTGGCTAATCAGGGCAATATGCAAATTAACTGTCAGCCAAGATGGCGGCCAGCAGCCAGGCAGCTTAAAACTAACATGAGGCTTGCTTGCTTCAGTGATGGAGGACTCCAACGTTCCCCGCCTGCCGCTGCAGGCCTCTGAGCTGCAAGCAACTATGTAACAAACATAGAAGCTAAACAAAACCCCAGAAACCTGCCGGGCTTCAGCCAGCAGGATCACAACATTGTAAGCAAAGGCCAGAAACCTACTTTCAGCAGCGGAGGCCTAAGAGCTGGAGCCAAGCCTCAAAGCTAAAGCTGGCCCAGAATAAGAAAAAGAAAAAGAAAAAAAGGAGTGGTTGGGAGCTTCAGTCACCCCCAGCCTGAAAACAGCCCTCAGCTCCTCACCCAGACTGGCCAGGCACCCCAGTGGGGACCGCCACCCTGAAGGGGGTGTGACTAGCTGCAAACAGCCATCATCCCCTCACCCAGGCTGGCCAGGCACCCCAGTGGAGACCCCCACCCTGATCCAGGACACCCTTCAGGGCAAACCAGCTGGCACCCACCCATGCACCAGGCCTCTACCCTATATAGTAAAAGGGTAATATGCCTCCCGGCACCGGGATCAGCGTGACAGGGGACAGCGCCCAAACCCCCTGATCGCCCTGCGGCTCTGTGTGTGACAGGGTGCGGGGCCACAACCCCCTGATCGGCCCTGCTCTGTGTGTGACAGGGTGCGGCACTCCAACCTCCCTTCCCCCTACGGGCCCTGCTCTGTGTGTGATGGGGTAGAGCCATAACCTCCCCATCGGCCCTGCCCTGAGTGTGAGAGTGGCGGCACCCCAACTCCCTGATCGGCCCTGCTCTGTGGGTGATAGAGGGCGGCGCCCCAACCCCCTGATGGGCCCTGCTCTGTGCGTGACAGGGTACAGAGCCCCAACCCCCCTGATGGGCCCTGCTCTGTGAGTGACAGGGGGAAATGCCCCAACCCCCTGATTGGCCCTGCTCTGTGCATGACAGGGGGTGGCACCGCAACCTCCCCATCGACCCTGCCTTGAATGTGACAGGGGATGGTGCCCCAACCCCCCAATCATCCCTGCCCTGAGCGTGACTGAGGGTGGCATCACAACCTCCCGATCGCCCTGCTCTGTGTATGACAGGGGGCGGCACCCCAACTCCCCAATCGGCCCTGCTCTGAGGCCGACCAGGGGCTGCACCTAGGGATTGGGCCTGCCCTCTGCCACCCGGGAGCAGGCCTAGGCCAGCAGGTTGTTATCTCCCGAGGGGTCCCAGACTGCGAGAGGGCACAGGCTGGGCTGAGGGACCCCCCTCCCCCCTGAGTGCACAAATTTTTGTGCACCGGGCCTCTAGTAATAACGTATAAAATGCTATTATTTTCCCATTTTCCGTCTGAGGAAACTGAGCTACAGGGTTACTTGGCCGAGGTCATAGCTGGTAGATGGGGATTCATACAGAACCAGTGTGGCTCTGTCCTGTGCTTACCGTCTGTCTGAACGTGAATCTGCTTTCATAAGCAGACTGATTGCAATTTTCAAGTAATGGAAATCCTTTGGTGATCATAAAATTTGATCTTTGCTGAGCTTTCACAGATGTATTGGTTGCCTCTTGTTTATGAGGTGCAAGCAAAGGCATAAATGAACAAAAGAACCACATAGAAAGAATATTACTGCCATGGCATTAAAGACACATTTGGAATGTTGCTCACAGCATATATCTTGGAAAAATTAAAGAGGGTTTGGGGGAAAGTATGCCCAGGTAGTCTGGATTCTTTTTTAAACACAGTTTTGTCAATTCAGAGATGGGTTATGTGAAACCCATAGAGGCACAAAGGAATTAATGTGAAAACAACGAGCTTATTGGTTAAAAAGACAAATTTATATTCTTCTCCATTTACCCAGCTAATTCTGACCCATATTTGAGATGGAAGCAGGAATGTTTTTTGCTGTGGGTTTCGTTTCTGATCCCTCTTTATGAAATTAGACTCCCTGTCCTCAGCTTTTACATGTTCTCGAAGAGACCTATAATTTCCGTTCAAGTCAAATTGAATTTTAATCAATACATTAAATTATGACTTGTTACGGCCTCTCACCTTTTCTAGTCTACACTGACGGTCAGCACACACTGACTACTTACATTCCGCGTGGCACTGATTGCTTTACCTGCAGCTGCCCACTGAATCCACCAGCCCCACACAGTGCACATCTGATTTCCCATGTTTTTCTAGATTTGAAAACAGACAGAGAGGGACCATGAAAAATGCAGACCATCCAGTCCGTAAAGGACAGGGCCCAGATTTGAACCATTAAAGTGACTCTGGAGTTGTTGCTTTGACTGCTGCACTGACGGCTTCTCTGAGCTCCAGAACCCCCCTCCCACTCAGCCAGTGCTCACTGAGCCCTAGAGTTCAGTGAGTATTGGGGCACAAGTGGATGGGTGAGCCCAGGGAGGAGTGAGCGAATTAATCACTCCACTAGTGCCTACCTTGCTAAGTCACACCCTGCCTGTGGAAGTGCTGCATGCTTTTATATTTTTAAGCATTTAACCTGAATTTTGACTGGTCAATGAAGTGACCCAAGAATTTGCAAAAACAAAGGTGGAGCCTCCCACCATTCCCACCCTCCCTGAGGATCAGCAGTTGGGAAAGGTTTCTTTTTCCTTTATGACTCCAGAGAAATCCCGAATAGAACCTAGCAAGGAATGAGGACAGAGTGAGCTGCAGAGAGACAAGAATGGGGGACTCACCCAGACTCTCCGTCAGTTCTGGTTTCTTACACTCAGGATCCCTGGAGAAACATCATCTCCGATGGTCCTAAGGGATGCCTGGCTTACTGGTCTGGGATTTGTGAGCAGAATGAGCTGATTAGAAGGTTAATGTGTAATTGTAGACACAGGGTGCCTGGAGGCAACCTTTGACCATTTGCTGTTTAACTGAATTAATGTCGGCCAGTTATAGATCTTCTGCTTGCAAAATTGCCAGCTAATTATTCCGAGTCCTGAATCTGGATTCTGTGTGTGCCACTGGGTTGTCAGCATTATGATTGCCTCAGCAGTGATTTAACCAGAGCCTGCTCTCAAAGCAAGGGGGTGTTTTACAAGCAGGACTGTACGGGGACTGGGCTACAGCATCCTTCCCCCTTTGATTTAGAAAGATGATGTCGGTCAGGGTGATGACTCTCCCCTTGCAATTTCTCTGATGTTTCTCAGGCCGGCTGCACTGCGAACCTCCAGAGATTGATGGTTGCTCTTGTTCCTTGAGGTTCAGTGCATTTCAGAGGCTGGTATTTAGAGAGAAGCCTTGGTACCACAGCTTCCAACCTTTTGTACACTCCTTTGAGTTTGCTGGTGGGGATGGTAATGAGTTTCCTTCAACAGCCTGTGTGCAGTGGCTAAGAATTTGTGTTCTGGTATCAAATGTTGGTTTCCCAAGAAGCAAACATTTGAGAGCAAGTAGTTTTATCTGGAGGGTGATGTCAGAAAAATACCAACAGGGATGAGGAAATGAGCCAAGGGAGAGAAGATAGCAAATGGAAGGTGCGTTATTAAGTCAGATACCACTGTGGGCAACTGGAGCTCAGGTCCACGTGGAAACTGCTATCTCACCTGAGGGGCCAGGGAGCCGGGGTATGTGTGCACCAGCTCTCATCAGTTATGGTCACAGGCTGCTCCTAGGGTTGTGAATTTCCAAAACCCTCTGCTGGGACCATGCTCAGGTAAAGCAGCCACCCAAAGGTCACAGAGATATCTCAAGGAAGATAATGCAAAGTCCCACGCCATGTAGGAAACCTGAGGGGTACGAGAGGGGCTCTGACAGTGGACCCTTAAACCTGGATTCAAACTCTGGCTCTGCCATCCTAAATGGAGGACCTTGGGCAAGCATTGTTAACTGCACTAGGATGCCAGGCTCCTTGTCTATAAAAATGTATCTTACACTAGATACATCACAGAGCTTGTGGAGATTAAAGAAGATAATGCATCTAGCAAACTTAGTACAGTGCTGGACATATAGTAAGGGATGAAAATGTTAGCAGTCATAATGGAGTGTCTTATGTGGTAGGTGCTTGGGAAGAGAGGCGATCCCTAACTTCACAGGTCTTACAGTCTTTGCCTACTAAACCTACAACTATTTCTTAGTTACTAACTTGCCTCTTGTTCAGGAGTATGCCGTTTTAGGTTCCAAAATATATATCCTAAGTTTTTGAGCCCTGGATGAAGTGTCCCAAGGACTTTCAAAGGCAAAGCTGAGGCTTTGAAAGCAATTGTAAATTTTAAATGTTCTAGTAGCCAAATTTACAAAAGTAAAAAGTGTGATCAAATTAATCTTAATAACATTTAGTCCAATCTGTAAAACATTATAATTTCAATGTGTAGTTCATATAAAAGTGGTTAATTAGATATTTTACTTTATTTTTGCTTTTTGGTATTCAGGCTTCAAAATCCAACATGTATTTTATACTGACAATTTCAGCCCAGCTACATTTTAAGGGGTCTGTAGCCATGTGTGGTCATGGCCCCCATCTTGGACTGTGAAGGTCTAGTGGGCCCTAGAATCCCTTTAGAAGTAACTTCCAATGGAATAGTTAGTTTTCCTCCTCTCACAGATGATAATGCTCCTTCGCATCTATGAAAGCGAAGTTGGTTTTAACTCAGGCATTGTATAAAATTGACAGATTTTGTAATGAAATTTCACACATGGAAACTGTGGTGAGATTCTTAGCAGGTATAAAAATCTGACTAACTTATTCCTTTAACTGCAACTGAATGGAAACTGCTGCAGCTGTTCCCATTTGCACGTTTTCCAAATCTCATTGCCAAAACAACATTGTTGGCAACCACAGGAGAAGTATCAACTTACCTCTTCATTTGGGAAATGAAATTAAATCCTCAGCTCATTTCTAAAAGTCACAGATTTGGTACAAGGAAGCAGGCCCAACACATGAGCTGATGTTAAAATATTGATGGCTTTGGTGTTCTCAGGTGCTGCTGCTAACATCTGCAGAAGATTTGGACTGCACTCCTGGATTTCAGCAGAAACTGTTCCACATCGATCAGCCAGTGGAATTCATCGAGGACCAGGCGATTCTGAACTGTAAGCAATGTCACTGGATATTTCTGGCCTATTCTCATATTTAAATTCACCAGTGTCTGTTAATATGTCTCGGGATGTGGTATTCCTTACACTAAGCATTTTTCTGCCCATTATTCTCATTCTGCTTGACCCAGAGTGGATGGTCTTGAATTAGGGTCTTACCAGCTTAGAGGTAAACAGTGTCATGTGTATTTCTTTTAGTATTTGATCACTGGTGAGTATTTTCCAACCACTCCCACAAAAGGGGACCGCCACCTTCCAATGTGAGTACTATTCTGTGTAAAGGAAATGAAATTCATTTCGCCTGGCAGATCCCTGAAAGCAGAACCATTGCCTTCCTGTGGACCACTGTCCTACCTGTATTATGTCGTTCACAGCATTAGATCAAAATAATGGTGAGGGCAGGAGGTTGGCTTCTGGAAATTTTTAGGCATAGGAACTCAAAACCCTTATTTTAAAATGTTTATTTTTATTGTTGGCATTATTACAGATGTCCCCCATTTCCTCCCCCTCAATTTGCCCCGCTCCACCCAGACCTCACCCTTCCCTCCCTTTGGCCCTAACCACATTGTTGTCTGTGTCCATGTGCTGTGCATATATGTTTTTTGGCTTTTCTCTTCACCTTTTGTTTTTTTATGCCACCCACTCCTCGGACCCCTCCTCTGACTTTTATCAGTCTGTACCATGTATCTATGACTCTGATTCTGTCTTGTTCATCAGTTTATTTTGTTCATTAGATTCCACATATAAGTAAGATCATATGGTATTTGTCTTTCTCTGACTGGCTTATTTCACTGGGCACTATATTTCTTAAGGCTAATAAGATGGTTTTTCAGAAAAGAGTCAAAACCTCTACTGGCTATTTGTGGATTAAACTCAAATCTTCCCAAATTCCATTTAATTTCCTTAAAATATGCTCATACCTGTGGTTATAATCTCTTTATGTTCTTTAATGATGATATTATATTGTTTAATCTTTATGATAGCATGGAATACATTGCTAAACTCATAACAAAAATAGCTTTAGCAGAGTAGAATTTACCACTGATGGTAGACAAATAGCCATTTAATTGTAGGTTCTTGAGCACTATTCTTTAACATTTTGGAGTGAAGGATATGAAAACAGTGTTTTAATTTGATCAGATGCTCCGAGGTCCCTTCAGGGAAGATAATTGTACATTTGCCCCTCTGGCCCCAGGTTTGCCTTCGAGGCTGGCCCACATTCCTTCATTCCTGTGCTGTGGCTGGCATTTTAAAGAACAGTTAAAAAAACAACGACAGCCTGCTTGAGTAGAGTGTTCTGTGAGGCTGGAACACAGTTTAAGAGTTGAAAGGAACACAATAATGAAGATGCAATGTCGAGCATCAAGGGAGCTATCCAAGGTGAAGCCCAGGCACATCTTGATGCAATTACACCAATGAAATCATTTCAATAATTAGAGTCTGTAATGACACTGTGCAGGACTGGCACAATAAGTGAATTCCAATATGTGATTTCATATTCATTTGATCCCTGAGTGTGACTCCTGGGTCAGGCCATAAGAAACCCTCATTTGTCTTTTGATTTTGCTATTAATCAGAATCAATATATTTCAAACAAAACTTGGTTTATGAGAACCATTTTTCTGGGTCTCCTCTCATCTGTATCAGCTGCTATTCTCTCTCTCTCTCTCTCTCTCTCTCTCTCTCTCTCTCTTACACACACATACACACACACACACACACACACACAAACACTTCTCTTTTTTTCCAGTGATCATACCAAATGGTATCTATATTAACACGTGGAAATGTGAAGCCACCCTGAGTATGGAAATTAATAGTGTTGATATGCAAAGCAGGCTCATACTAGTAAATGTGATTGCTTCTGTAATCTTCACTACACCAAACAGCTTTTAATTCACTGCTGAGAAGCTGGAAACAATCATACTTTGGAGATCTTTTTAATTTAAACTAAACCATACTGTACATTCCAATATCACCGGTGTGTGTGTGTGTGTGTGTGTGTATGTTTTCAATCCCTAAGTAATTAAGTGGGTTATGGTTGTTGGTTCTGTGTAAGCTAGTAAATGGTAAATAGAACTGGTTTGATTATCGATGATAGCACATTCAAGAAAAGTCAAGTGATATGGGAATTGAGGATTTTAAATATTTATATGTGACTTTGTGTGTGAATTATAGTCAGCAAAGTCTTACAACCCCCTCTCAATGAAACTGTAGGTCCATATATATTATTAGGGGTGGAAAATACAGGGAACAGATCTAGTTAGGTACTTCTGAGTTCATCTCAAAGCAATGGACAGAGGTTATTATGAGTATAGACCTTGTGAATATGTTTAACTGTGCCTGAATAAAGAAGAAAGTTTTTAGAGATTGGAGATGGCCTGTTGGATAGTGTTTGGAAAATCTGGATTTCCAGAAGTAGTAGAAGAGATTGCTCTATTCCACTTGCAAGAGGAAATACAAACTCAAGATACTGAATAAACTTTTTTCCCTAACTAACATTTTAAGTCTTTCTCCCTTCTCCATGCCTCCCCTCTCCTCTTTCTTCTCTCATTCTCAGTTCTTTCATGCATTTCCTCATAGTCAACACAAGACGCTTCTGTCTCTGGAAAATGTGATTAAGAAACTGAGTGATGAGTACTGTCAGCATGAACACCAAATTGATAGAAGGCCAGCATCTGGATGAAAATGGAAAATGATCAAACAAGACCAGAAAGTGTTAAAATACTTAGATATTGGAGGTTGAGATCCAGGAAATGGCTTTGGATATTTTAGTGATATAGAAATATAATCTGATATTCTAGGTAATAACAGATATTAAAAGAAACCAGGTTACTAACATTATCTTGGGCTTATATCATTTTCTCTTTCCAGTTTTCCTTTATATTTGCCCTATTTAAGAGCTTTGATTTCCAACCATTGTGAATTTCCAGAAGGTATAAACACAGCATAATCAATTGTTGTTTATAATTTGCACTATTCTGTATGGTTGTCTGATAGTGTTGTCTCCTTGTCTGACAGACCTAGTACATCTGCTCATACCCCACACATCTGCTCATATTCCACTGGTTCTGTGTTCAGCTTTTAGCAAATTACAGGGAATGTTTATTCTGTCCACAGCTCCCTGCTCTCTTTGTTCAGACAGTAATATATCCTTTTATCTTTTTTCATCTTTCTCCTCTATTCTCAATGACTTATCTTTTTCTACTTTAACTGTTACTAATGGTCACCTCCACTCCTTTTATTTCCTTAATATTTTATTCACTCTTCACTTCAATACATCTTTCTCTCAGTTGTTCTAAAGCCTTTTATTTTTTCACATCCCAATAACTCTTTATTCTACTCTCCTTTCCACTAGCTAGACTTGCTTTCGTCTTTAAAAGACCATTTTCAACAAGCTTCTAGGATGAAAACACGGCATCCCAGTTTCCTTTAATGTGACCAGGGGAGCACTTTCATGGTGTCTCTCCCTGTGTGAAGCAAAGCCCCCAATTCGTAATAACTTGGGCAAAACTTTACTGGCTTCATCTCAGTCTTGAAAGGTGAGCTGGGAAGATATTTGGTTATTCCCATATTTGATGAGTATGGCAAGAAGAAAGGGGAAGAAAGCAGAAACCCAGGAAGGAGACATTTATTCAAGGTCTTCGGTCTCACGGAGGCATCTGTGATGGGTTTGTGGCAAGAGTCCCTGGAGATTTCAACACCCAGAACTATCTAACATTGGTTGGTGTGCCCACTATATTGGCACCATGAGATTTGAGTAGTGACTCTGGTGTTAGCCTCCTAGTTGACACCCAGGCTCCAGAAGAATAGCTGGCCTGGAAAACTGACCAGCCACCCAGCTGATATGGAAAAAGGCCAAGTGATAAACCCCTATCTGGTGTGATGGAGAATACAGAACAGCACATTCTGCTCTGCCCTGTCAGCTGGGACAGACCTCCTACATTGGGGGCAGACCTGTGATCATCATATTTGCTAGGGAAATCATGATCCTCTAGCGCCTCTATTAGTGGGAGACATCTCCAACTACCAGCGAAGGACACCCATTGGCCCTCGGCCACTTCAGGTCAGCACTTTTCTTCCACCTTGTTTATCCTTCATGGATTACTCTTCTTGGACCACACTGATACACAGAGGGAAATAGCCACACCTGAGTTCACCTAAAATGCAAACTTACAAGAATTTACACTTCAGAAAGGGCCTGCATTACTCAGAATAGGCTTGGTGTCAAACAACCCCAGTGATGTAAGAGAATAGATGTTTATTTTTCATTCAGATCATGTGGATGCAGGTTGGGCTGCTTTCCTGGGTAGTTCTCCTCCAAGTGGCTGCCCTCCAAGTGGGAACTTGAGGACCCATCCTACTTTTAGTATATGTGCTGCCGAAGCGAGCACGACCCATCCTACTTTTAACTTGGTCCTGCCATCTTGTACCTTCCGATCACTCTTATACCTCCAAGCTGCAAGACAGGAGGACAATATAAAAGTAAGGGGGCTTGGCTCCATACTCTTTATTGGTTGAGCATCGACCTATGAACCAGTCATTGAGCACTGACCTATGAACCAGGAGGTCACATTTCAATTCCTGGTCAGGGTACGTGCTCAGGTTGAGGGCTCCATTCCCAGTGTGGGGTGTGCAGGAGGCAGCCGATCAATGATTCTCTCATCATTGATGTTTCTTTATCTCTCTCCCTCTCCCTTCCTCTCCAAAATCAATAAAAAATATTTTTAAAAAAAGAGTATGGGGAAGACACCCCACATGTTTAACCACCTTAGCTCACAAGGGACATGTATCATTTCTACTTCATGCTATTAGACACACCTAGTCATGTAGGCAACCTAACTACAAACAAGGCTGGGAAATGTAGAACACTCGTGTTTAGTGCATGCTCACAGTCTCTGTATAGATCCCAACAAAGCAGTGTGATCCAAGTTGCAAAGAGACTTCCGAAGAGACAGAGACAGACCACACAGGAAGCAGCCATCTCAGAGTAACTTGGGCCTACATGGGAGAGAGGACCGAGGTCACGCAGGTGAGCAAGGTCATGTAGCTGTGACTAAATGCTGCCATTCTAATCAGGGTATGCTTCCCCTGAGCCAGGCAGCTTCTTAACCCTGCTCCCTGGTGGAAACACACAGGGGAGGGACCTCACCTTCTGATGGTTCTGATAAGGATGGGTTCCAATTGCATCCTCCTGATGATTATCATATTGTGGTTAAGCTCACACAGTTGTAAACTCACATTGACTAAGGTTTAAACATATGGCACAGTCACATGATAACTATGTGACCATGAGTGAGTTATTTGAATCATCTGAGTTTGAATTGTATCATCTCTCTAAGATGGATAATGACAGCCCTTACTTCTAGAGTTGATGCAATACTTGATGGGAGAATGCTTAGAACATAGCTATGAATAAATGGAAGCTGCTATTATTATTACTGTCATTGCTTTTGTTGTTATGATAGGTTCAATTTCCTTTTAGTGGCCTTCTAAACAAAGTGATTTAGAAGATAAATTGTGGGCATTAAACACCTGAAGAGATAAAAAAACACCTAAAGTAGTGATTCTAGAATTTGAATTTCATGGGCCAGTAGACTTTTCTTTTTTTAATCTTGGATTGATAAGACTGCATTTTAATACATTATCTTACATCTGGATATGAAAGAAAAAAACAAGCACATAAATAAGATATATCCCCATTTACTTTGGCCAGAATTTTTTAAAAGATCATCTGGTACCAAAAACAAAACAAAACAGGAGTAAGGACTAATTACAGAAAAGAAGGGAGTCCTTTAATTTGAGTAAACTTTTCTTTGTAAACAGTGTACAAAGATGTCCTTATTTACCTCATTTTGGTGGAAAATCACTGATCTAATGCATTAAGTTACTGTTATATTTTTTGCTCATGACTTTTCTGATAATTCTTCTGAAGTTTCATGTTTGTTTTTTTCTGGAAAGGCAGGAATAACTCTCAAGAGATTTCTTCATGAAGGGGTACATGCCTATGCTGATAGAAAAGAGAGCATATATTTTAGAAAATATAGCATATATTATACTATATGTATGTATACTAGGAACAAATATTGGGACTTTAAAAAATATTTTTACTAATTTCAGAGAGAAAGGGAGAGGAAGGGAAAGATGGAAACATCAATGATGAGAGAATCACTGATCAGCTGCCTCCTGCACACCCCACATTGGGCATCAAGCCTGAAACCTGGGCATATGCCCTGACTGGGAATCAAACCATGACTTTCTGGTTTATAGGTGGATGCTCAACCACTGATCCAAGCCGGCCAGGCACAAATGTTGGGACTTTTAAAAGGCACACTCAGAGCTAACTATGGCGCCCTCAGTGGCCTTCACAGCTGACTTTACTATGCATTCTCTAACTGTGGAGGGCCCCTGGAACCTCATAACAATCATTATGTGCCCATTTCATAGGTAAGGATACTAAGGCTGGGCTACCCAAGCTCGTTCCGCTTACAATTGGTGATGTCGAGATTGGAACCCAGGATTTCAGTGCCTTGGCTTTTATCCAGAGTTCCAGTCTAGTGTCTTGTAATTTTTGTTTATGTTGGTGGTAACATGTTAAGAAAATTTGTCACTTAATTTTCCCATCCACATTTATCAACCTGGATGAGATAGAGAATTTCATTTTATTTTTTTCTGTCCATAGCTAAGTTCATTCTTCCTCTGTAATATAGAAAAATATAGAAAGAGTACCTCTTTTTTCCTTGTTTTGGGTGAATCCAGTGCCAGATTATTCATGACCCTGCATTCCTGGCTTTCCACCCTCCCAATGAGTTGCTTTAATCAAGGCACTGCTTGGTCATCCCACATAGACACTGACCTTGGTTAGTGGCAGGTCATCCATAGAGTGTATCCTATTGCATTAATCATATTTGTACTTAACATACATGAGTCAGGGCTTTGGAGGGTGTTTTTAATTGACTATAAATCAAACAGGGAACTTGAAAAATGAAGGCAATTAATGAAAAAGCAACGTGAGAGGTGTTTTGCATCCTAACTGAGGAAATACATCGCCAGTGAATTAAATGTCAAAACAAAGGCCCTTTTGACCCTGCTGGAAAGATTTCATTTGGTTGGTAATAAATGAGTGAACTTTCCCGCCTGGCAGGTGGGCAAATGCCTGTTTCCTGCGTTCAGGTTGACTTGGGCTTTTGTCTGTCTATGTTGTTTACCTTTAGAAATTTCCTAAGTTATTTTGTTTTCCTTTTCTGTTTCAGTGATTTTTAAAAAGTGATAATGTTATTTGCATTTTCTGGTTGTGCATCACACGACTAACTTGTATTTGCTCTCAGGTGGGGAGACTGATGAACTGATTAGTGAAATTATTTAACATTACCAGTACTACAGTCCGGAAAGGTCTGGTTAAGGTTGAAGTGTCAAGTGGTATATTTGTTTAAAGCTGTTGCGATATGCCAAGAAAAATTACTCTGATATCACTTAATTCACTCCATCATTATGAAGGTGATTATACTTTGGGTCAGAATGGGGACTCCTATTTGCATAAGTGAGAATTTGTCCTATATTTAAACAGAGTCCTATAGAAATGTAATATGTGTACATGTTTGCCCTTTCCTCCCACCAACTGTTTGTAACAACCTAGTAATCAGTCAATTAATATTTATTAGGATTCCCATAAATGAATTATACTAACTACCTCATTTCATAAATGTAAAGTGATATAATAAAGTAACTGCAAAATTAAAAGAACACATGTACAAGTTAGTGGGGGTAATAATAAAATGCTAGCGATCCTCTCATTCGACTTGGGTCCTAAATTATACTTTGAAGCTTGGGAAACATGAAATGACAGAGTGAGAAGGCTGAGGAGGTGAGGAATGCAGATGCAGGGGGAGCTCTCTTGGCATCAGTTTTCTTATCAGGAGAACGGGAGAAATAAATAGACAGAGGAATCACACAGTCGGCCCTTGGGCTAAATTTGCTCCACAGATATGTCCTGTTTGGCTCTCCTTGTGGGAGTCTAGAGTGTTTCATGAAAGGAATTTGTTGTCAACATTGAGAATTTAACTTTAAAAAAATTCATAACTTCTGGGATATTGGCCTTCGGAACATAGACCCCAGAGACAGGCTGCCTGGATCCAAATCCATATAAGGTCAGACCATTACCAACTAAGCATCTTGGGCAAGTTATGGGGTAGGGGGAGCTCACTGTGCCTCAGTTTTCTAATTTGGAAAATAAATGTTATAATGATAGCAATCTCAATAACTTATTCTGAGGATTAAATGTTAATCTATATATAGATAGGGTCTGAGCTGGCTTTAGGAACACCTGGGTCTTCTAGATGCTCATCTAGGTGTTATCACATGCCCTTCATTCCTCAGCTCTGCTTTCTGTAGCATTGGTACCCTTCACTCTCAGAGCAGGGATGGGCAAACTTTTTGACTCGAGGGCCACAATGGGTTCTTAAACTGGACCGGAGGGCCGGAACAAAAGCATGGATGGAGTGTTTGTGTGAACTAATATAAATTCAAAGTAAACATCATTACATGAAAGGGTACGGTCTTTTTTTTTTTTTTTTTAGTTTTATTCATTTCAAACGGGCCGGATCCGGCCTGCAGGCCGTAGTTTGCCCACGGCTGCTCTCTGAGGATTCCCACCAGGATGGCCCACCAGAAGCCCCGCCTTTTATTCCTCCTGCTTAACAACCCAGACATCTCTTTTCCAAGTATCTGGCAAACATCTCATGGTTAACTCTCTTGGTCCAGCTTGAGTCAAGTGCCTATCCATGAACCAACCACAGTATCTCGGAAGATTTGGCTTCCCTATTGGCCAGGCCTGGGATATAGAGGGCCGTTCTTTGATGGAAAGGAGTGTTGCTGGGCTTTTCTTCAAAAGCAAGTGAGTCCACCTGAGGGTGTTGTCCTCTATCGCTCAGGCCCCTTCCAGTACTAACAGTTTATGACTGCAGGCTGTGCTCCGTGCATGAGAATGTTTGGATTGCTGCACACGGGCAAATGGACATGTCTCTTAGGTGGCAGGGAATGAGGACAGCCATCACGCCAGGTTGCTCCCTGGTGATGCTGGTGAACAGACTGCCTCATTAAGGCTGTCACATTCTAAGTGCTGCCATATGGCCTTACTCTTTGACTTGTTGAGTGTCAGTACTCACATGATTCTGAAGCTGGACTAAATATCTGTATCTCTATTTTTCTTCAAGGAATTAAGAATACAATGGTCCGCTTCTTAGCTGCTGTTCTGCTATCTTCTGTTTCTGTCACCCACAGTCAACCGCAGTCTAAAAACATTAAGTGTAAAATTCTAGAAATAAACAACTTGTAAGTTTTAAATTGCGTGCCATTCTGAGTCATGTGATAAAATCTCATGCTGTCCTACTCCATCCAGCCACGGACGTGAATCAGAACAGTTACTTACTTTATCCCAGGCACTGTACTAGCTACAAAAGATAAAACTTTGAATCAGAAAAAAACGATGCCTTCTATGTTGAAGTTTTTATTCTTGTGGAGGGAAAGAGACGGGCACGATAGAAATAAACACTTAAGGAAACAGGAAAATGATATGTGAAAGCTGAAGGTAAGTGCTATGAAAGAAATAAGACAAGGTCAGTCCTATAATAGAGGTTTCTGGAGGGCTGCTACATGAATGGGCACCAAAGAAGTTTTCCCTGAGAAGTGAGACCTGAATTATTGGAAGGAATCAGCCAGGGGGAGATTGGGTTGGTAAACATTTAGGCAGAGGGACCAGGTAGTAATGTAAAAGCGCTAAGATGAGAATAGTTTTTCACTTTGAGTTACTGTGATCCAGGAAAGGGGATACCATTTTACCCTTCTAATCAACTGATTTATAATCCCACTAGGGCATAAAGGTTCCTTTAAGGATCCAGTGTCTCAAAGGAGGTGCGGATGGTGCAGACACGCTCTGATCCCCTGGCTCTGCATGCTCTCCCCACAGGAAATGCTATATCCAGTTTCCTCCCACACCAGTGCTCCTGTCCTTTCCTTTGAGAACAGACTGGGTGTCCCCGAGAGCCTCACATGGCTCTCGGTGTGGACTCCTTGCCTCCATCACTTACAGTGGTAGTATTTCCAGTCACTCAACCTCTCAGCTCCTCAGTTTTCGCATCTGTAAAATGGAGGTAATGTTTGGAGGATCGATGAAGAAAACACATGCGGAAGTGTTAGGGCAGTGCCTGGCACATGCAGGCCGTGCATGTATAAAGGTTGTTGTCTTTATCATTTGACTGAATAAAGCCAGGGAGAGGATTGGGCACAGTGATGCTCTTGGAATGGGCAGTTTTGTTGTTTACTGAAGGTGGCACCGAGAATTTTCAATGAAATGTGGCTCCTCTCAACTGGAACACATGTTCTTCCTATTCCCTCCAAGTCTCCCTTTCAGGCATGTTCATGCTTTAGGGACACGTGCCTCCATCCCTCCAGCCCCCTTCTCCAATACACACATACTGTTCCCTCACGTTTGGTCTCTTTGGACTAAATGTTAAAAGGATGCTCCCTGAAAACCATTGGAGAAGTGATTCTTTTCAACCTTAGATCCAGATGTGTTTATGTGTTTCAGCATTTAGGAAACTAATCAAGTGCATATGCTTTATATGTACAATTCCACCAGGGTTCTGGGGCAGCATCCTGTAATAAAACAGATATTTCTGCAGTGAATCATGAAAATTCACTCTAAGTAGGATAAATAAGACCACAAATACCATCATATTAGTTCAGGTTGGGTTTTGCTGCCAGGTGAGTTATGAAAACAGTTAGCGTGTGCTGACCCTCTTGGATTTCAGAATTGGAGACTGCACTCCTTAGGAGAGCATTCCCCTGAAAAGTCAGTCCTCAGTCCTGCTCCAGCACTTCGTTGGCCTGTTCAGGGCCCAGCTGCTTCTGGGGGCAGCTGGGTGTGGTGGTGGCCCAGCCTCCAGTTTCCAGCCACCCCCCCCTCACACCACCCCCCTCACACCACCCCTCCGACCCTGCTTCTACTTGTGAGCGACTTGATAAATGATGTGTTGGCAGGCCACCCTGAAAAGTGGCCAACTGCTGCACCAGCCTGTTTTATCCCCAATTGAAGCCCAAGCAGTTGTCAGCGATCCAGGTCCCTCTTAACTGTGTATGTCAGCTGATTCCAGAGACCGCCCAGAAGATCTATTTTTAGCTAAAATTGGTTTTCATTTTCATATGTATACATTAAATTCCATGGGGGCAGAGGGAATTCCAAATGAGGAAACATTGATTTTGAATAACATGAAAGAAATAATTAGTGCTTGAAAACACTTCAAACTATGAGTCTAAACCTCCAAGGAGTATGGTTAGCACTGCATTTTTCAGTGGAAGGAAGTTTGTGGAATTAAAAACAAAGAGTGAGGGTGAGGGGGGATAAATCAGGCTAAAAGAGGATTCAGCATTAAATTCCAGGCACCGAAGAAGCAAACAGACTAACAACAGGAGGACTGAGATTAGGGGGAACTGAGAGTGTCAGCCCATGGGGATGTGGTCCAGTGGTCATTCCCAATGTCCACAGGGGCATGGAGGGTCTGGCTAGACTCAGGCCTTTGTCCATATTGGAGAGGGGTGGAGGAGTATGGCAGCTCTGATTAAGCTTCTAGGTGTTTATTTTATTTTGGATCAAGGTCAAGGCAGTTTCTAGAGTGAGTGAGGCCTAAGATGAAGATATGTATAAAAATTTTATGTCCAAAGTTGCCTGTTTTGCTTTGGGAATAGCTTAATTCAATTTTTTGCTCTCATCATGTACATTTCTGATCAGGCACATTTTTGCGATGGGCATAGCCCAAGGAGAGGTTGCGTGTTCTCTTTTTGAAAGTACTGTGTCAGCTACAATTACAATTTCGTGACTTTATTAGTTCTGATAAACCCTCACCAACTCAAGACTTTCAACACAGGGATTTAAAAAAGGAAATCGTGTAGCTCACAGGTTCATTCAAAGATGTGAATCACAAGACCTCACAAAGATCAGCAAGTAAGGAAGTTCCAAGAATTTCAGCAGCGGAAGAAAACCCAGAGAGAGTTAGAACAGTGCTTTTCAGGCATTCTGGAGCAGAAGACCAGCTTTTGTTTTATTTTTGTTTTGTTTCCATGAATTTCAAACTGGCACTTCAGTTAAAAAAAAAGTCAGCCTGTAAATTTGATAAGTTAGAAACATTAATCATAGGAATATAAAGTGAACATAGGCCCAAGCCCTGGCCAGTAGCTCAGTTGGGGGGTTTGATCCCCCGTCAGGGCACATTCAAGAATCAACCAATGAATGCATAAATAAGTGGAACAACAAATCTCTCTCTCTCTCTCTCTCTCTCTCTCCAATCAATAAAAAAATTAAAAAAATTTAAAGTGAACACAAGTCCAAATCCATCAATAAAAAACAGGCCAATACGATGATAAATTCGACTCAAGGAACATTTGAAGATCTAGGTATTTATAGGCAATTTGATAATAAAGGAATATTAGAATAATTTTATTGGGCAACATACAAAACTGGTTAAAGTCTTACAGGGCAAGTAACTAACTATTGGAGTTATTTTTTTCTACTGAATATTATTTGCATCTCTAGTATGCAGAAATATACAAATTAACATATGCTTTTACTAAATATGCAACCTTCAATGAGATGAACAAATTCTATTTTCCTGGAGAATTAAATAATCCCTGACTGTACCTGTTAGGTAATGCCTGTATTTGACTTTGAAAGAACTTCACTTCCAAACACAGTTTACCTTAATTTGAAGTTTTAAATACTTTTTCTTAACAGTATAATAAAAACTATTACTATAAAAATGAAAATAAAAAACCAAGACATACAAATATAAGCATTCAGGAAATTAGATTCAATAGGCATACTACTCCTCTATTAAAGTGCTTTCAGTCATGTGTTCATCTGGTCATAGGCCCTTTACAAGAGTTTGGACACTGTTCTGAGGGCCGCACTTGTATGCTTGGGTACCTTTATAGGAACTGAGCTCCAGATAACTTCCAGTTTTGGAAGAAAAGCTCATTGACTTGGAATGGTGTTAAGATCCCCCTCTGTGATCTGGGAGACAGGCCCAGCAACTGGAAGCCGATTCCTTGAAGACGCGGGTTTTTTTAGTCATTTGGCTAAACTGCTCAGAGTACACATTCCTCAAAAATCACAAGACAAGTTGTGAAAATAGAGCAAAGATACATTCACTAAATCTCACTTCCATAAGAGCACCACCATGACCGAATCTTAACAATGATTCAGAAGGTGGAAGTCAGAGGGGATGTTGCTGGGGTTCGGGGAAGGCAGTAGGCTCTTGTGATTTCAGGTAGGAAACTGGCATTGGGTAAAGCTCATGACATACTAGCAAGGTCTTTAGCTAAGTCTTGTGTTATTTATGTATTTGTTTATTTATTTGATAAATGAGCTGTTTGCCCAGGTAGAACTATTCTCTCAGGTAGACTGACCTTCATGAATTTCCTGAAACACACAGTGAAGTTTGTCCTGGTGTAGTCTTACCTTTCTTGGGCAAAAAACAAGACAGTTTGGCAGAGGTGGTCTCAGTTCTTGATCTTAATAGCAACGCTGTATTGATGGTAGTGGTCTCAGTTCTGGGTACATGATAGTTTGTATTTGTTCTAAGTCAGAACTTCCCAAAACTCTGTCGATGGAAAACTGTGGGAAAGTGTTTTAAAATTAAATAAGGTTGGGGAATGCTATTTTTTTGTTTATTTGGTTTCTAACTGAGGACTGCTCAGACCTTTAAAATGTGAAAATGCACAGTGAATGTTCTGCAGACACACCTCAGGGCCTAACTTATTCCCAGTCTAAGAAAGCACTCATTCAGTCCTCCCTAAGCTTCAGAGCTTCACTCACCTCTGCCCCATCCATCCAAGAAACTTCTTGAACTGTCAGAATGCAAAATGCTTTTCACTCACACCTGGGACCAGGGAAGATCTGAGCCTCTAAGACTCAAATCTTGCCTTTCTTGTTGAGGAGAGGGGAAGGCGGAAATATATATAATGCTTTCTCATTCTGCTGAGCTCATGGGAAATAAGAGAGTAAAATGCTTGGGAAAATGTGCATCTTTACAATATAAAGCTCCATAGCCTAATGGTTATGGGCTTTTCTGAGTAAAGCCAGACCTTCTGGGATCCAGAGACCCTTCCCATCTTGTCTCGCTGTCCAGCAGCATCTCTGTCTTCTTCACCCAGTTGAAAAGGTCTCTGGGAGGGTGGGAACCTCTCCTCAATGAAATCCTGCATTAGCTCTACCTAAGCTTAGGGTTAAATGCTTGCAAATTAGAAAGCCCTTTTCTCTCTTGGTAAAGCCTGGATTTCAAGACTTGTTTCGCTCAAGTCTTTAGGCTGAATATTGAATCTTTCACTTTACATTCCTGATTCAACAGCCTAATCCTCCCTAAGGCAACAGATGCCTCTGGCAAAGATGGGAGAGGAAAACTAAGAAAATTTGAAAAAAGCACACAGTAAATTCCAGTGGATGGTCCCTGTTACTTGAGGCACAAACCCAGGCTTACAGAAGGTTGGAAGCCACTCTATAACCACCCAGGAGTTGAGGGCAGAGATGATTCCTGAACCCTCCTATGGGTTGGGGTTTCTGACCGCTTGCCTGTCTTAGAATATTCTCAGGGACTAGATCAATTTGAGTGGAGGGAGAGGCATTAATGCTGGCTACTGGCAGGGAGTCAGGGAGCAAGGGACAGCCTTTTGGGGAATTTACAAACCTCTAGGAAGTTATTGATGAATTGAGCACTAAAATCTGGTATTTTTATCTTTACCCACTGCAAAAAATTTTTATCTTTACCCACTTTTTACCAAAAGTTCATCTTCAATATTTATGCTCTTAGAGGTGTCATCTGAGTATCTAAGATTGAGACATTGAAAAGTAGGTCAGATGTGACTTTTCTGAGCATTGTGAAAGAGGCAGCCAACAGACTTTGCAGTGTTATATGAGCTGCCTAACTTCTTGGAGGCCACAATGGGCTTTCTATTTTCTCACTTGCTGACATAGTTTTCTCCCACCCCATAATCATGACACCAGCTACATCCATGATGGATACTTCCGGTGTGTTCCTCCTATTCTTATTCAGCTTACACCAGCTCCACACTGTTCCAGAGAGAGGAGCCAGCGTTGCCTGAAGTTTGGTGGTCTGGAACATCTTATTACCACCCCAGCTCTGGTTTTCATAGTATCTCTGGCAGACAAACACCTAGATTTGAATGCCAGCTCTAACCCTTCATATCTCTGTGACCTGGGGGAAATTACTTAACTTCTCTGAGTTCCCATTTCTGCTAAGAGACAAGCATTCAGTGAGATGCTGAAGGTAAATCTGAGGCTGACAAACAGCCACTGCTCTGAAAATGGCAGCTACTTAGATCAATTAACATAATTTGATGATGGGTTCCCAAACCTCACTTCGAGCTCTGTGAGTAAATGGTCTATGCTGATAGATTTTGTTCAGCCTCTCCCTGCCACTCCACATATTTTCCACTTTGCAACGGGAGTCACTCACCTCTTGAGTGCGGCACCCTCTTTCTCTGCTACCGATGTAATTCCCCAGTAAACTGGCTCTCTGCACAAGGACCTGGCTGAGTGGTCTGAATGTCTTTAGTTTATTATTAAAATGTTTGCTGTTACATTTACATAGTACTGGGCTGGGTTGATTGCTTCATGTATTGATGGTACTAAAGTGGATACTGAATGTTTTGCCTGCCAGGGGCCTTCATCTAGCTCAGCCTGAGCATATAGAACAGTGATTTGAATGGGAGCATTTGCTCTGTTATGTTGGTGATGGATTTAGGGAAATGGAAAGTAGAAAATTGCTTTGTTTTTGGACATTTTCCAGGTCCATCCTAGTTATGGGTAACGCTTGGTTGATTGAAGGAGGCCAGCTGCTATTCGAATAGCCCAAATCAATGGTCAGTGCTGCCTATTAGCAAACTTGTCATGCTCACAGTGGTGAAAAGCATCTTGTAATTATGAATTAACAATTTCTCTATTATGTATCAATATGATACTATTTTTACAAGTTGATCAGCCCTTCAAAGTAATATTGATAGTAAGGTCAACTCTACTTTTGTGATGATATTCTTCAGAAGATTTAGATACAATTCCCGGCCTGGAGTGGGGGAGTTCACACTCTGAACCTCAGTTTCCACATCTGTAGAACCGGTTGAATAATGCCCAACTCCTGGAGCTATGAAAATCCAATGAGATAGACTCTCTGAGAACATTTTTAAAGCCTCTGTGCATTACTCTATGCTGCCCAGTGCCTCTTTAGGAAAGATTTCCCATTGTTAATGTCAGTTCTTTCCAATGGAACATGTAGTTTGCCCTTATTATTTCCAACCTCAGTGTTTTGTTGTTGCTATTGTTTTTCTTTATTCTTGTGTAATATGGTTGTAAAAGTCACATATTCAAGGGTGACACAGTGGCTGGGCTTACCCAAGACTTATGTGAAAGAGTTTGGGTCTGGCCCTAACCAGTTTGGCTTAGTGGATAGAGTGTTGGCTTGTGGACTGAAAGGTCCCAGGTCCGATTCCTGTCAAGGGCATGTACCTTGGTTGCGGGCACATTCCCAGTTGGGGGTGTGCAGGAGGCAGCTGATTGATGTTTCTCTCTCATTGATGTTTCTGATTCTCTATCCCTCTCCCTTCCTCTCTGTAAAAAATAAATAAAATATATTTTTTTAAAATGAAAGGGTTTGGGTCTGCAGGCCCAAGCCTACATTTTAGGTTATGTCATTGGTTTAAGCCTCCAGAAAGCTGACTCTGAGGTGGAGATTGGTGTGCAGGAAGCTATTTAGGGAGTGCTTTGGGAGTCATTACCTGTAGAAGGGAGGGGAGGGAAGCAGCTTTGGCTAGAGATGAAGCTAGGCTCTGGTGCAGTCTCACCAAAAGCTTGGCCAATCCCCCTGGGAACTCTGAAACCAGGATGGCCCTCACAGTGGTCCTGAGTTGGGCGAGGGAGCCAGTCCTTCATAGCTCGATGGTGATCTCTCATTAGATAAGGGTAGTGAGAAGGGAACATGACCATAAGGAGAAGTTGGTCTTTAGCCAAGGCAATTCCTTAGAGGGCTGACAACTTAAGGCTATCCCCTAAGACTGGGGAAATAAATCCTTCACCCTGAAGAGAAAACTGACATGTGCATTAAGGCATTCACTGCTCTTAAGAAAACAAAACTATCTGGTATGCCCTGAGATAGCTTCCATTAGTCACTGCTACCCTTAGAGACAGACACCCACTTCCTAGTGTTGTTACCTGATACAATGTGAGAAAGAGGGAGGCCACTGTCTGACTTCTCCCCTGGGGTACTATAGCTAATACCTGGTTTGTGGCCCATACACCCCCTTCTCTTCCAGCTTCCACCCCTTCTGAGCATGGCAATTTAAATTGTTTAAAAATCTGTAACCCACCCAATTTCTATCTTCCAGTTATCCTGTTACTAACTTTCAGATGTGATTATTTATGTGTGATATGTGTGTTCTTAGGCATCTATTTTGTATGAATTTAGGTATAAGTGAGTTTTCAGCTCAGTCTACCTGCCAATCTAATAAAGAGTTAATATGCAAATTGACCATCACTCCAACACACAAGTTGGCTGCCCCCATGTGGCCACAAGATGGCTGGAGCCCTCCTGGGGAGGCAGCATAGCCAGTCTGACAGTGCTGGGTCCATCCAGGCTCTTCCACTTACTAAGGGTGTGGCCACAGACAAGTTACTCAACTTCTGTGAATCTCATGCTTCCAATCTGTAAGATGCACCTGCTAATTGTACCTGTTTTCTGCTTGTGAAGATGAAAGGCAATAATGCATTGAAGTGCAGAGCACACAAAAGTGCTCAGTAAATGTTTGCTAGTATCAGTATAAATAGTGTTATTACTGTCATTATTAGCCATCGGTTGATATGTTTCAAAGCTAAGAAGTAATTAACCATAGGCAAGGAAAAAAAAAAATGACCAGAAAGCATTTTAGCCTCTTCACCACCCCATCCCTACATCAGACCTAGGAGTAGCTGAGGCACATGGGAGCACAAGTGTATCAGTTAGCTGCAAAGAAAAAGTACACATCTGTAGTCCACCTTCCTCTTTCCCCTGTTGTATTTCTGCAAGGGTGTTGATTCTCAGATGTGCTCTCCTCATAGCATACTGGAAAGAAATGGGAAGTAGCTGTGCTCCATTTCAAGTAAATAGCTATCCTATATAATAAAAGAGAAACATGTAAATTGACCATCCCTCTGCTACACTCACCAGCCAATCAGGAGTGAGCATGCAAATTAACACAACAAAGATGGTGGTTAATTTGAATACCCAGGCGCTGGACAGAGAGCAGAGCGGGAGAGCCGACAGAGAGTGCAGCAGCTTGGGGAACTTGGCTCCCCAAGCCTCCAGATGGAGAGCAGAGAGGGAGAGTTGGCAGCTTGGAGGTCTTGGCAGAGTGGGAGGCCATGGGTTGGAGATAGAGCAAGAAGGGAAAACCAAGAGCACGGGGAGCACCAGGAATGCTGGGAATTGTAGTTCTGGTGGCATACGGATCTCCTAGACCAGGGGTGGGCAAACTTTTTGACTCAAGGGCCACAATGGGTTCTTAAACTGGACCGGAGGGCCGGAACAAAAGCATGGATGGAGTGTTTGTGTGAACTAATATAAATTCAAAGTAAACATCATTACATAAAAGGGTACGGTCTTTTTTTTTTTAGTTTTATTCATTTCAACCAGGCCGGATCCGGCCCGCGGGCCGTAGTTTGCCCACGGCTGTCCTAGACACTAGAGGAAAGTGAGCCTGGAGCAAGTTACTGTTGTGGTGGGGGATGGAGGGAAAGCAAAGGTGAGAGACATAAGTAAAATCAGAGTGTCTAGGAAAAATTAAAGGGAAGCTATCCCAAAACTTCCAGGAAATCTCCACCAATGAAGCAAAGAAAAAAAAAAAGCCTCTATTATTCTGTGAGCAACAAACAAAACTAGGTTGAGGGTCTCAGACAATTTGCTCATATGATTGCAAAGACAGATAGAAACTCCCAGATTGGAGAGGGCTCCCAGATTGGAGAGAGGGTGCAAGTTGGGCTAAGGGACCCACCCCCAGTGCACGAATCTGTTGACTCTACGATGTGCTCTCCTCACAGCAGACTGGAGAGAAATGTGAGGTAGCTCTGCTCCATTTAAAGTAAATAGCTATCCTATATAATAAAATGCTAATATGCAAATGGACCGAAAGGCAGAACAAATGAAACAACCGAACAACCGGTCACTATGACGTGTGCTGACCACCAGGGGGTGTGCGTGTAACATGGCAGACATTGTCTGCAGCGGGATGGTGGAGCAAGTGAGTGAGGGCACCAGACCTAGGCAGGAAAAATGTAAAATGCACTCATTGGGGAGAGCCTCTGGTTGTTACTGAAAATTATTTGCTCCCATGCACCATGGTTCCACCTGGCGCTTGCACTTGCTGCTGATGCTGACCCCACTCGCATCTGCTGCTGGCGCCAAAGCTGCCACTCGCACCCACCTCCAGTGCTTAGTGCCAGCCCTGATCACTCTGCACTTCCAGTGGGTGCAAGCAGCAGCTGCCGGCCCCAATCGCCCCTCAGGATTTCTACACCTCCCCCTGCTCCTGAGGGGTGATTGGGGCAGCAGCTGCCTCTCGCACCTGCTGCCGATGATGGCCCCGCTCGCACCTCAGGCAGTGTCTGGTGCCGGTCCTGATAACTTGGCACCATCAGCAGGTGTGAGCAGAGGCTGCCAGCCCCAATCTCCCCTAAGGGTTTCTCCACCCTGTGATGACATGGGGGTGGCCATCTTGTGTGAGGGCATGAACTCAGGGTTTCTCCACCTCCCCTGCTACTGAGGGGTGGTTGGGGTAGCAGCCACCTCTTGCACTTGCTGCTGGTGCCGGCCCTAATCGCTTCATGCCTTCAGTGGGTGTGAGTGGGGTCAGCGCTGTCAGCATGTGGGAGTGGTGGTGGGAGCAGGGCTGCTGGCAGACAGGTGAGGGGGGGACACTATGGGAGGGACCAAGTGGGGTGAGGAGGATGGGCTGAGACCTGCCCCTGTGTCTACCACAGCCTCTTGGCCCACAGTTCCTTTCAAGGTGCATGAATTCATGCACTGGGCCCCTAGTCCTATATAATAAAAAGATAATATGCAAATTGACTGTCACACCCTCACACAAGATGGTCCCCCATATCGTCACAGGATGGCCAGCAGGGAGGGCAGTTTTGGGTGACTGGGCCTGCAGGGGAGGGCAGTTAGGGATGACCAGGCCAGCAGGGGCGCAGTTAAGCGTCAATGACGCTGGCAGTGGAGTGGTTAGGGGGTGATCTGGCAGGCAGGCAGGCAAGCAGTTGGGAGCTAGCAGTCCCGGATTGTGAGAGGGATTCCAGATTGGAGGGGTACAGGCTGAGCTGAGGGACACCCGCCCCCCCCTGCCCAATGCATGAATTTCATGCATTGGGCCTCTAGTAAAATATAAATAGAATAGAATTTTGTTATTTGGGTTTCAACATTGCATTTCATTATTATGTAACTTGTGTTTTATCATAGTGATGACTGACTTCTGTGAAACCTGGGTTACAGAATGTCATCACAATGTACATAATTTTCTAGATAAACATCCTGGCATTTTCTTCACAAAAATAACATTATATACATTAAAATTATATGGGAGGCTGGAAAACAGCATGTCAAAATATTAGCAGAGGTTATTTCTGGGTGGTTGGATTACAAGCAATATCTGCAATCTTATTTGACTTTTCTTTATTTTTTTATAGTATGGCTGTATTTTTATTTTACAAAAATGATGTTAATTTTTAAAATTTTTCTGTTTAACGATAAGCCATAGGGAAATGCCTTAAGTTCAGCAAACTTGATTTAAAAAAGCCTGAACACACACACACACACACACACACACACACACACACACACACACATTTTTTTCTTACATAAGATTTGCATTGGAACATTTAAAAACAGATAGCAGAAATTTCTAGAGCATGTAAATTATGATTTGGTTTAAAGCTCTGTTTTCATAAGTTAGTGCCATAGTGTGAAATAAGGAACACAAGTGTTAAAAAAATATTAACAGCATAATAAGCACTAACCTTTATTAGTAGAATATTATTAGAAGCAGGCAAGGTTCACCTGCCATGCCATGAATCCTCCCAGCCTCCTAGGAGGTGGATATGAATATCATCTCCACATGACAGATGTGGAGACCAGGCATGAAGAGTCACTTACTTCTAAGGTCATTGGGATTCACATCCACTTAGAGTAGACTTTATCTCTACTGTCTCTGACCAACGCTTAGGCATGTGAGGCAAACCTGGCCAGCTGTTTTAAAGTGGTCGCCTCTGCTGGATGGGGCTGGAAGATCACAAGGGTTCTCTCTTCTTGACTATGTTGGAAAAATATGTGGAGATATTAAGGGTGATCTATACTTCCTTTGGCTTTTTTTCTTCCTTCCTTTTTTCCCTCTTCCTTCCTCCCTTCTTCCCTTCCTTCCTTCCTTCCTTCCTTCCTTCCTTCCTTCCTTCCTTCCTTCCTTCCTTCCTTCCTCCTTGCCTCCCTCCCTCTTCCTTTTTTCCCTCTTTACCTCCCTCACTTGCATCCTCCCTTGCCCCTTTGCTCCCTTCCTTTTTGAAAAAACAAACTGAAAGGGCATATAAAATCTGGTCTTTTTTAAATTGCTGACACTTTTACAGATGTCCCCCATTTTAACCCCCATAAAAATTATTTTATACTCTTAGTAGGATTTTTTACTGAGCCATTTTTTTTCTGTTTACTCTCTCTGATATAAATTGTCTGCTCTCTTTCTTGTGATATTATGATAAAAATAATACTTTTATTTATTAATGGAACTGTTTAATTGAAGAAAATAGGTATAAGCCTACCCCTTTAATTCAGCTATTTAATAAATCCTAGACTTTGACTCTAACATGTGGAGGTCTGAAATGATCTCTTCTAGGAGAGAGTTCACTAATTTCAATTATCTGGATTTTATGATCACCTTCTATGGGTCGGAGATAGGATTTTATCGAATGCCATCACCTGATGCTATGACAATGAGGTTTCACGCCATTAAACCCAGAAGTATAAGAGAAGGAATTAGAAATGAGAGGGCTTAACAGGCATGCCAGTCTCATTGTGGAAAATATGACCTACTAAGCAGATATGAGAAATAAAAGCAGGGACTATCTACTCATGATCCAACTACTAGTATGTGACCTCTTTTCTGTGTTATTTCATATTAATTATCATCATCATCACCATCATATCACTTCAATTGTAGTTAGTAACAGGGGAAAGAGCAAGCAGGCCAATGCAGGCAAAGGTCTAAGAGTTGAGTGTATATTGGAATCACTTGGGGGGGGTTGAGGCTTGTGAAAAATGCAGGTTACCAGGCCTTATGCCCAGCAGTTCAGATTGAGTATGAAGCGGGAGGGTGGAACCAGGAATCTGTATTTTTGTGGAACATCTCAGGTGACTCTGATGTAGGTGGTAGGAGGACCACACTAAGAAACACTGATACCAAGACCATGCTTTGTCATCTCTCAGCTCTGTCACATCTTGGACATGACATGAAGTATAAATTTTAGTCCTCATCTGTATGAGGGGTTTATAAACCCACACTTTACTGGAAAGTGCTGGGAGAATTAAATGCAAGCATGTCTGGGACGGTGCAGCCTCTATTCATTGTGTGGTCGGTAGAGAGCATAGGGGAGGCATGTTCATCACGCAGATCATCTTGGTCATCACTACATCCCCAGTCCTCACTCTGTGCCTGGGACGGTGTGGGGCTTAGTGAACACAGCATATTGCTCAAGAGCTCACTGTTGGAACCCAACTGCTTGGGTCCAAATCTTGACTCTTCAATTTACCGTGTGATCTTGGACAAATTATTTAACCTCCTGCTGCCTCAGTTTCCTCATCTATAAAATACACATGATAATATGCACCTATGGGTTTTTTGTGTGTTTTGTTTTTGGTTTTATTTGGAGGGGTGTATTAAAAATTACTGTAGAGAAAACTCTAAAAGCAGTGCCTGGCCAGTACTAAAGTACCTCACAAAGTGTTAAATAAATAAATACAAACATTGTGGATTGAACTCATGCATGCACTCATGCTTTTTTCCCCTCTTTCCGACATAATGCAGATGTAGTCTCATAGTTGACAGAATTTCAGAGGAGAGAGCACTTTAGCGAGCCTCTGCTCCTGAGGGAGGGAATCTGCAGGGATTAGATGGTTTGGCAGCCAGCAGAGGAATGCTATTGAGAAAGAGAGGCTCCTGGGGTGGGGGTGTTAGAAGATAGAACTGGATTCAGCTTTTCTAATTAGAAGAACTGACAGGTAACCAAATGAGGCTCCCTCAGTTGTCTGATGTGGCAGACAAAGCAAGATATGTAGTTAATAGCAGCAACCTGGTGCTTATAATTTTCAAGTCCTTGGAGGCACATTATGTGGCCCAGGGTAAGCCGAGGGACAGAGGAGGAAGTGAGAGAAGTCAGGGGGAATCTATTTCTCACGTCCCTCGTTATAGCCTTTGACTCACCTAAAGTTAACACTAATAGAACATTTGCTCAGATATGTCACCACTGAAATAAAACACGTTAAATTTAAACTCTGATTGCCCCAATTCATCTCTTGTGCAATTGGACTGAAAACAGCTCAGACCCAAAAGGCATTGCCAAGCTTTTCTCAGCCAACAAGACTTCAGCCATTTTATTTTCTCAGATTCTTCAGCCTTGTCCAATTTTTGTATTAAAGTCCTTTGACTACTTCAGCAGCCATACTATTTTTCTTTCAATTATAAACTTACAATATAAAGTCAAAGCTGTGAAAACAACCCAGTGTTTCTTCACATCCTTATTTTCTAGCCTAGCCAACGATGGCTTTCGACTAAAGCATTCTCCTTTAGGAGAAAAATCTCATTTGCACATTTTCTTTTAGTTGGCTGGACTAACCCACAGATTCTTGGGTGATATTCAGAGGCTGCTTTGTGTTTTGGCTGTGTGTTGGAGTTTTTCTTCTGGGACTAAATATAGCAGTAGAAGGGGGATATTGTTCAGCTTTTTTTCGCCTCGAATTAAGTCACCCTTTAGCAAGACGTAATTATAAAGACCATAACATTTTGAGCACTATGTTTTGTTTTGCATTATAATTCATTTTAATGTAAAATATATGTCTGTAATTTGGTTACAAAAGCAATACAGTTAGAAAATTTGGTTATTCCTGAAAAGGTACAAAGAAGAAAATTAAATTATAAAATAAACACTAAGAAATAACTAGTTTTTTCCCTATTTATTCATCTTTCCATTTATCCATCCATCCATGCTTCTGTCTGTTCATTCATCTACCATTCCATCTATCCATTCTTCCATCCATTTATCTGTCCTTCTCTCCTTAAATACATCCATTCAATCATTTATTCACCATTCTACCCATCTGTCCATCTGTTTATTGATCCATCCTTCCATCTGTCCATCAGTTAGTCTTTTAATCTATCCATTCCTTTATGCTTCCATTTATCCCAGGAAGAAATAATAGTACCCAAAGAGGATGGTATAGTGTTAAGAGTACAGACACTTCAGTGACTTGCTTTGTGCATTCAAATCCTGGCTATATCATGTACTTTCTATGTAACCTCAGACACGTTTTTATGGCTTCTTTTCCATTTTTATAAAATGACTTTAATAATAGTGCCTACCTCATACAATTGTGTCAGGATTTAATTATATAATTCATATAAGATGATTGGCAAAGTGCCTAGCATAAAAGAAGTTCTCAATAAATTTTAGTTATACTTATCATTATCATTACTCTTGCTTATTTTATTGAGTTGCCAAGATCTGATAAGAAAACATATAAAAATGCTTAGTACAATGTCTAGCTCTTATAATTGCAAATGCAATAATATATACATATTTATGTGTTTATACATATATATTATGTGTTTACATATATCCAAATACACACATAAACATGTTGTTTGTGTTACTGATATCCATCTGTTTTATAATCTCATTGTAAATGCTACTTTAATGGCTGAAGATATTCTATAGTACAAGTATTTGTAATCAAACTGTAATAGCTATTCATTTAGACTATAGCAAATTTCTGTTGTTATTAATAATGCTATGATGAACATCCCTATTCATAATTATTTCCTTAGACTAAATTCCTAGAAGTGGAGTTTCCAGTTGTATACTGTACACAATTTTAAGCTTATACTATTGCTACAGTGCCCAGCAAAAGTCTGTACCACTTTGCATTTCCATTGGGATATAATGGCCTCAGATTCTCTCCAGCCTCATGTGTTATCTTTGCAAACATTTGCCTTTCCAGTAGACAATATATACCATCTCGTTGCTATGTTATTACTTGCTTTTATTTAATTACCAGCAACATTGGCCATATGTTTTTTTCACCATGTCTATTTCTGTTTCTTAAAACTGTCAACTTATAATATTTGTGCATTTTTCCATTGTGGTGTTTGCTCTTTTTTTATTATTCTGCCAGAGCTTAAAAATTTGACTTTCTAATTGGAAGCTTTTGGAATTACTCTTTTCCAGTTTGTGAAAATTGGGCATGGGTTATCAGCAGAGTTCTGAACCTTTCCATTTTGCTATGACTTCCTCCAACTTATTGTATCCCTTCAGCCAACACCATTTTCAGGCAAGTGCCATTGAACTTGACCACATTCCTAAGTATCTGACCTTCCTACCTTTTAGTGGCTCCCCTTTCATCGCTAATAATGTTTCCATGGTCCTTCTACTAGTAAATGCCAAGTTTATTCCGCTCACTGAAGAAGAGTAACAGGTAACAATGGTAGGTTACTACACCTTTTGCTATGTCTTGTGTGTCTCTACATAGTTGAGGGCTCCTCTTTCTTTGTACTTCTTTTGAAACCTGTGCTTGTTAGACAGGATGCGATGGCATCTGTGTAGGCGATGCCTCCCTTTAAATATGGCGAAGAAGCTATCAAAAGACCCCCCTTTATTATTTGGAGGAAATCACTTTAGATTTTGTGATCAACAATTCATCTTCACTAATGGTCTAGCAGAAGTCACTCAACTTTTCTGTAAGGGGAAGATAGTACCTATTTTCAGTTCTGCAGGCCATGGGATCTGTGTTGCAACTACTGAGCTCTATCGTTGTAGCTCAATAGCAGCTATAGACAATAACTAATTAACATGCCCGCTGTGTCCAGTATAATTTTACTTACAAAACAAGCAGGGGTCCAATTTGGTCCATGGCCATAGTTTGGCAACTCCTGGTCTAAGTAAGAGAAAAGCGTAGTGTAGGAAATAGTGTGGGAGGAAAATACATTTTAGCTCATTGCTATTGTCAGGAAAGAACCTTCAACATAGCATGTAGTGTAGGGAATAGTGTGGGAGGAGAATACATTTTAGCTCATTGCTGTTGTCAGGAAAGAGCCTTCAACATAGCATGGCTGTGGTCTTGATTAGGTAGAGAGTTCCCTGGAGAACTGGCTTTTCTTCCTCCAAGCAGAAAACGCCTGAGTAGATGAAGAAAAGAAAGGGAGATGAGAATTCCAAAGCTCTCCCTACAGCAAGCGGCCCAGCCATAAACAGCCTCCTGAAGTTAAAGATGGCTTTAAATCCTGAACCTCAACAATTTCCGGTATTATTCCAAAAACATGTGATTTTAGCTAGATGGGCTACATGTCAGGTATTTTACTTGCTACATTTGGTGGATTTTGTTTGTTTTGATTTTTGTTTCTTTCATTAGCCACCAAAGGCACTATTTTTTTGAGACCAAGTTCCAAAAATCACCTAACAACCTTTGGAAAATGGCTTACATGCTCTGCAGGCCCTGCCTGTCGGTCTTCTCCTTGGCCTTGTCATTGAAAGGTAAGTCAGATTGGAGCCCACATCACCTCATTACAGGATGCCCTTTTCATAGTGAGCTTTCTACAATCTAGGAGAATAAAGGAGAAACGTTTGCTCTGGCTGTGGCAAGGACTATCAACAAGAAACAGGGCCGGGGTCATGGGACCTGTGTGATTTTGATCAAGTCCTTCTTCTCTGAATGCCTCATTCCCTCCCTCTGTCAAATGAGGGGATTGGACTAGCAACGGAATGGCAAATGTGTGGCAGGTGTCCCTTCACTCTGTCCTCATTGCCTGTGTCAGGCATTGGGGCCCAGTCAATGCATTCTACCTCCTTACCTGGAGAAAATGCCTTTGGTGCAGGCCTGCTCCAGCGGGCTGTCCCCACCCAGGCTGGGATAGTCTCAAAGGCCCACATGCTGTTGAAGTTCTGTGAGCCTTACCACACGTGGATTTCAAGCAAGTTCTGTGCTTGAATGGGGATCATCCACTGCTTTGGGCAGCAGCAGCACTGAAACATCATTTATTTAGTTACCCCTAATGGCAACTAGCCTCTTAAAATGTAACGTTTGTCCATAAACCTTTGCAATTTGCTTATGTTTTCCGGGTGCAATAGTTTTCCATTTTCTGTCTTGTGGCCTGTTATAAAATGTCTGTCTTGAGAAAGCAGGGGAGTTGGGGGATAGCTTTCCATTCACCCAAGTCAATGTTTCATTGTCTGAAGTGTTGTTGTTTTTTAAGAGAATTTTTATGAGTTTATTTGAGCCAAACTGATGACATGCTGGGAAGCAAGGTCTCAAATGCTCCCACATGGGGTGTTTTAAGATCCTGTGCCTTGCCGAAACCGGTTTGGCTCGGTGGATGGAGCGTCGGCCTGAGGACTGAAAGGTCCCGGGTTTGATCCCGGTCAGGGGCATGTACCTGGGTTGCGGGCACTTTCCCAGTGGGGGATGTGCAGGAGGCAGCTGATCGATGTTTCTCTCTCATCGATGTTTCTGACTCTCTATCTCTCTCTCTTCCTCTCTGTAAAAAATCAATAAAATATATTAAAAAAAAAAAAAGATCCTGTGCCTTTAATAGATTTCCTGAGCTAATAGTTTGCCTTTTTACTCCCCTGGGCTGTAGTCATTATTGCGGCTGACCATTTTGATAAGCTATTTCTGTGAAACATTCTCATATGAATGAGGGTCACTGTTTAGGTGGTTATTTTCCTTAACCTTGTTTTCACTCACAGAAAATAATTCTCACAGAAAATTATTTTGTTCAGAAATACTTCTGAAATATTTAAATGCCATATATTTTCAATACTAAAAAATATTTAATTGATTTATGCATGAAATTAACCATAATACTCTGGATTCAGGAAAATTATGCTTCTCTCTCTCTCTCTCTGTCTCTGTCTCTCCCCCCCCCCCCCCCATACCACACACACACTCACACTCACACTCACACTTCTCCTGGCTTCACAAATGAATTAGGGTTACTCACTTTCAGTGGAATGGAGTAGAGGGAAAAGTACAAGTAGGAAATTAGGATGAAATTGGGGGCATGCTGGCACCCGTTCTCTCTATCATGTATAGACCTCAGAGATGGTCTGTAAGTTTGGGATCTTATTAACAGCCAAAGCAAAGAGGAAAGTCTTTGGTTCATAGTATTCATAGAATAAAACTATTGCTCAAATTATGCTTCCATTTCCTTGATATGAAGACCTGATAGATATTACTGTTGTGGGTTCCCACATAGGAAGCACATATGATAGAGGCACCTCTGCCTACATTATATGTAAATATTGCTTTAGACAAAACCAACAAGTAAACAGACAATCTGGTGTATCTTTTTTAAATAGTTGAATCTAAAAGTCCATCTCTCCCAATTAAAAGAAGAAATGCAACTAAAATACAGGAATCTGAAGGGCATGACTGATTTAAGGTTTTCTACTGGGAAGACTATTCACAGAAAGGTTTGTTCAAGAATGCAGGCTCTTCTTTGGGAAGTGGTGTAAGCCACAGACCTCCGTGAGAAATTGATTTACAACATAAATACATTTTGGAATTCTGCTCCCAGTACTTAGTTGTACTTTCTTTTCTTTTTTTTCTTCTTCTATTTCTTCTTCTTCTTTTTTTTTAATCTTTCATACTCCCACTATTCATTGCTATATCTAATTACACTGGCTCCAAAATACAAAGCATTTGCATCTCAATACATTTCCAGTAAGTCACCTGTCTTCATGATTCCTGATGCTGATTTCAGGCACAGAGGATCTTTTCCCAGAATCTTGATTTAGATAGACCAAGAGAGATCACAGTTAGTGTGGGCAAGTAGTGAGCTCAGAACCTGGTCCAAAAGAGATGCTCGGGGCAGGAGGTCTTTACCAAGACCTGTCCAGAGCTGCCATTGTCTGTGATGGGCCATTGCACAGGCCAGGAGGATCGAGCCTCTTCAGAAAGGACCGTTGAGTTTGATCCTCAGCCTCATTGGAAGGCCTGGGACTTAATGACCATCTCAAACCCCTTTCTTTATTGTGTCTTTGCCAGAGTTGGAAATAAATAACTGAGTTGGGCTCTCTGAGTTCAGCTCATCCAGTACCCCATTGGAACCTGAGTCTCAGCCATGGAATCATCAATAGATTAAATTGCTTTTACAAAGAATGAAATAAATAGCATTCTTACGGTGAAGTTTACAAGAAAACTTGCATTTATTGTTCTACTTAGTCTTCATAGAAGCTATAAACCTGGCAAAGCAAATGTTCTTATCTCCATTTGGAGGTAGGCACCTGAAGGCCAGAAAGTTTAAGTGACTATGATGGTAAGTCATGGAGGAGCGATTTTTATAACTTGTTTTCAATTATTTTAGTACATATTTCAGAGCTCACTTTATACTGCCCCTCAGCAGCAACCAGCATGGCTCTCTGCACCCCATCCCAGCAGCAGCTCTGAGTGAAATGAGTCCCTGCTGGAACTTACTTGGAAAATCAGTTTTCTGAACTCTCTTGCAGACTCTTCATTTCCTGGGTATCATAGATATCCTCCAAGAAAAAAATCTGGTTTTGTAGAAGTCAGGATGTCCCACTCTTTTTCTTTAAAAAAAAAAAAATCTCTCAGTGCCTTTAGAAGGTAGAAGAGTAAAGAGCATTCTTTGGAAAATCATGTTTTAGAGCTGTGAGTGCCTCTCAAAGGCTAAGACTCAAGGACTGTTCTGCATTCATCTGAGATTTCCCTGATGTTGGTATAATAGGAACTCAACACATTGTTGAAAATACTAAATTCATTGGTCATATGCCTTGGATTGTCCACAAGTTTCTATTGTTCCTCTACCTGCTCATGCACTTGTCAGAGACATGTTGTTGTTATTTTTTTAATCAGAAAATACTGTCCTAGTAGAAGCAGTAGCTACAGAGCATTGTGTGTTGTTGTGAATACCAGTGACCACAGCTGAGTAGACCACGCGTCCTGACTTGACGAACAGGCCACACTTTAAATTCCCATATAATTAAGCAAAATAGCCATGCACTTAAGAATGAAGTGATTTAAAAATACCAGCTCCTATCATGGGCTAGCAAGAATGCAAACACTTGAATGTTTCTTAAAGCTTTACTCAACCTTGAAATGTTGTTCCTATCATACAGATGCAGAAAGTAACGCTCTGAGAGCACTACTGATACTTAATAGAGTTTTGACTTCTCATTCATAACTAACAGCTCAAAGCTCTGTGACCTTGTGTAAGTCAGTTAACCTCTCTGTGCTTCAGTTTCTTCTTTTGCAAAAGTAGGGTTATAATATTATTTCCTGCCGAAGTTACAAAGGGTAAATGAATTAATTCACATATAATGCTGAGAACAGTGGCAGACACAGAAAGGGTCAATAAGAATTAGCTGTTATTATTATTAGATATATTTCTGTCATATATGCAGCACATATGTATGCACATCCATGCACCCTTGTCTCACCCTGCTTATTCATCGAGATTGGTTCTGGTTGACATTTGGCCATCTCCAAAAATCAAATTCACTTTCCGTGAAGAAAGATTTTTGTTCATAAAGTTTATTTAAAGGGGTTGTATTGTCTCCTCTGAATACAGTTCTCAGAGAGGAGACCAAAACATTTTTGGTAGGTAAATATTTTTGGCAAATAAATCTGGTAAGAGTAAGTGAGTCACATGACTAGATGTCTATTTTGAAGGGGAAAACAGTAATTTCAGTGGATAAATTATTGTCTTATTACTTTATTGCATACCCAAAGAGAGTTTGGGGTGGGATGTCTAAAAATATAACAAAGCCACTACAAGTTGTTCTGTCAATTAGTATTTAATTAAAAGTAACTAGGAAAACAACTAATTGAAATGCTCAGTGCAGTTTTATTTTTAATTCAACAATATGTTGACTGAGTTTTCCAAATTACTAAAAGCATTCAGGCAATTCTGGGAATTTGGATCAAGTAACCCTTCAGCTCTCCTAATTGAGAATGTTGGCATTTTACACTAGTGTCAAATACGATAATTATTTTTCACAGATATTGAACTTAATAGAGCAATTGCTCAACACATTTCTGCATTTGGCTCTCCAAGATAAAGTTTGTAAAATTTGCGAGCTATGAACAGTAACTTTACTATATACTTGCCTGGCAATTGTCTAACAAATGTGCCCTCAATGAATGAAAGGGGGGTGAGAATAAAACCAGACATCAAAGTCATTGCAGTTCTAATTGTGGACAATCTTGATCCCTTAGTTCCCTATAAATTAGTCATCATAGATTGAAAACAAACAAGCAGACCCGGACAGATAAATCTCGCAATCACTAGAGCCAATTAGATATCTGAAAGAAAAGTCTGCTTTTAATGTGTGACAAAATCACACAAATACATATACGTTGGCATCAGCAGTTTTGACAGATGTGGCTTAAAATGGGAAGAAATCAAAAATAGATCCAGGGAATTTTAATGTGGCCTAAGAAATAGCAAGTGATATTAATACCATGCTAAACCTTCACTCCAAAATGAAGTGACTACAAAGTAAACAAAGTTGGAATGTGGATGGAATCAGCCATGGGTGCGTAATTGTTGGTAATGTACCAACATGATTCATTTATATAAAGCACACATTTTCCCTATGGGTAATTGTTATGAATTGAATGTTTGTACTCGCCCCAAATTCATGCGTTGCAGCCTCATCACCAGTGTGGCGGTATTTGGAGGTGGGGCCTTTAGGAGGTAATTGGGTCATGAAAGTGAGGCTCCTATGATGGGATTAATGCTCTTCTGAAAGAAGAAACTCCAGGGAGATGATCTCTGTGCCATGTGAAGACACAGCAAGAAGGCAGAACTCATTCTCACCAGGCACCAAATTTACTGGCACCTTGATGTGGATTTCCCAGCATTCAGAACTGTCTTATATAATAAAAGGGTAATATGCAAATTGACCCTAATGGGGAATGACCAGGAACGACTGGTCATTATGACATGCACTGACCACCAAGGGGGTAGATGCTCAATGCAGGAGCTGCCCCTGGTGGTCAGTGCGCTTCCACAGGGAGAGCACCACTCAGCCAGAAGCCGGCTCATGGCTGGCCAGCACAGCAGCGGTAGCGGGAGCCTCTCAAGCCTCCACAGCAGCGCTAAGGATGACCAACTAATGGTTTAGGCCTACTCCCTGCTGCCAGAGGGATGTTTGACTGACAGGTTAGGCCAGTTCTCCTGGGGAGTGGGCCTAAGCCATCAGTTGGACATCCCCCAAGGGGATCCAGACTGCGAGAGGGTTCAAGCCAGGCTGAGGGACCCCTCCCTCCCAAGTGCATGAATTTTCATGCACAGGGCCTCTAGTATGAAATAAATGTTTGTTATCTAAGCCCTCTGGTCTATATTTGTTATAGTGCTAAACTGACTAAGATGGTAACACTTGGGAAAATGTAATATACCACGTATTTACAAGGTGAGGAAATGGCTTTCTGTTTGATACACAGGAAAATCAACCTCTTTATTTTAGAATTGGGTTGGGTATACTTGCCAGGTCTGGACCATTCCCAATCTTTCTAGGCAGGATTCCAGGAAGTAAGGTCCCGTGTCTTTCAGGATGCAGGGGACTTTTAGTCATTGGGCCATAGCACACCACCCCTCAGCAAGCTGGGTTCCGGCTACATAGGTTTCCTGTAGACTTCAGTTACAGTCACCACCACCTCCTGAGCACACCTATCTTCTTTCCACCTGATACTCCTCCAGGGTCCTGACTCCAAGAGCCACCTTCCCTCTCCTGCTTCACCTGGATCCAAGTCACATAATTCTGCCCCCACACGATGCTACCACTTCAGTAACCTCCATCTGGATTTCCTGCTCAACCATAATCCAGGCTGCATAGAGCAAACAGACACCATTCCCAAATAGACCTATTCACAATGTTGTAGAACCAGCACCTCTATCTAGTTTAAAAACTGTTCTTCACGCCAAAAGAAAATGCCAGGCATATCCCATATTTAGTCTCTAAACTCTCTACCTCTAGCCTCTGGCAATCATCAATACTGTTTTCTGTCTCTATGGATTTACCTGTTTGGGATATTAAAACACACACACACACACACACACACACACACTTCACTTTCTGGCTTAACATCACTTTTTCCCCATCATAATTAGGCTCAAACCCAAACTCCTTAACATCCCCTTAATCATCAGATTCCTTCCCATTTTTTTCTGTTTTACTTCTAACCAGTCTTTGCTTCACTCTCTAAGACCCAGCCTCACTGGTTCATCCGTCTATTTTATGAGCACATCAGAATTTCTTACTGCCCCAGGGTCTTAGCATGATGTCGTTGTTGTGTGTCTTTATTTTTTTCTGCTCCAAATCTTTGCATGTCTGGAGCTTTCTTATCATTCAGGTCCCAGCTCAGATATCACCTCCTAAAGAGCCCTTCCCTGATTACCTCATGTCAGTACCCTGTATTATTGTCTTTACATCACACTTCACAATCTGATGTTATCTTATTTATTTGTTTATGATGTTTCCCTACAAGGACAAAGGTAGGAAATGGAAAGCAGCAGGCATATCTTTCTTGTTCCCTGGTGTATTTGAAGCACTTTCTGTAACAGTGCCAGGCACAGTGAGGTTGGGTCCTCTGTAAAGCAGACACCAAGACGTAAGGAAACTGCAAGAAATTTTTAGGGGAAATGCCTGGAAGATAAAATGAGGAAGGAGCCAAGAAGCTGGGAGAACCGTCATATCAAGATGCACATCTGACCTCGAGTAAAGGAGAGAGGGAAGGAAGAAAGATGGGCTGGAAGCACCTAAGATTGTTGTGCAGTTCTAAGGAAGTTCAGCAAGGCTGTCAGGGAGATCTTGGGCCAAAACCACCAAAATCATGAATTCCCCAGTAATAACACTGCCTTGGCATCCTGTTTAATTCATGTAACTGGGTGGGAGCAGCATGTGGAAGAATGGTCTTGGCAAAAAAAGTGGCAATGGACTTCCATGAGCATCTGCTGGGGTTGTTGATCAATACTCTCCCTTCAGTTAGAGATCTTGGCCACCACAGAGGTGTACACAAAGTATTCAGTGAATGAAGAATGAATACATGAATGAAGGGAAGAATACCCCCTCATGTTATGTTTATACCTGCCTCTTCCTCATCTTTTCAGCCTCACTTTTTGCTTTTTGTTAACTACTTTTTAAGCATCTATTATGTTCAAAGTCATTTGCTTGAAATGCCTTATTTAGTTCTCAAAGCAACCCTAGATACCATTTTTATACATACCCATTTCTTAGGTACCGTTGGAAAATGAGGTTCCAATAGGTTAAGTAATTTGTCCAAGCTCAGAAGCTATGAAGTGCCAGACCGCTGTCTTCTAAAGTTTAGCTGTTAATGCTATATAGTATTAATGGATAGTGGATACAGATGCACTGCCCTGCAGAGGAGGGTCCTGAAAATAGCAAGGAGCCAGGCTTAGGCAAAGTGACTAAGATGTGCATTCATGAATTTGTATTGATCCTTCCTTCCTTCCTTCCTTCCTTCCTTCCTTCCTTCCTTCCTTCCTTCCTTCCTTCCTTCCTTCCTTTCTCCCTTCATTATTGGCCAGTCATTCATTCACTCAGAAAACACTTATCAAATATCTTTGCATACCAGTCCATGAACTAAGTCTTGTTTTCTTAGTAGCATCTTTTACATTTTACTTTAAAAATATTTTCATTGAATTTATTGGGCTCACTTAAACTTTATGTTTTTGAAGCACTCACCAGCTACAAAGTCCAATACAGGAAGTTGCACAGGGCTTTAAGCACTTGAAGTGTGTCTGGGCTCAACTGAGATGTGTTGTGAGTAGCAAATACACACTGGGTTTCAGAGTTAGTATGGAAAATAACTGTAAAAGATAAATCTCATGAACAGTTTTTACATTGTCACATATGAAAATTATAATTTTGAGTTATATAAAGTTAAATAAAATAAAATATATTATTAAAATTAACCCCACATGTTTTTTTTTTACTTTTTTTAATGTGCATATTGAGACTATTTGAAATGTACATGTGGCTCAGAGTCTAATTCTCTCAAATAGTGCTGATGTATTGAACAGCACAGATAAGTACTCTAGAGTGCCTGGGGCTCTGAGAGTATAGCAAGGAGCAAATGACTGTGAGGAATGGTGACAGAGGTGGCACACTTGAACTAGACTTTGATGAAGGGGTTGGATTTTGTCCAATGGATAAGTGGGGAATGACAGCCCAGTCATGATACTGGTTCAGTGGTAACAAACTCCTTTAGGTTTTTCTTGTCTGATAAGCTCTTTATTTCACCTTTAAATTTAAATGATAGCTTTGATACCCTTGGTTTTAGATCCTTGTTTCATCACTCTGAATATTTCATGCCAATCCCTTCTGTCCTGAAATGTTTCTTTTGAATGGACAAAAGTGTGGAGGAGTGAAGACAAAAGCTGTTTCCAGTAATTTGGGGCTAGGATTCTGGATGAGGCTGTTGCCTCAGTTGGGTTCCCTTGGAAGTAGATTCTGAGCTGCAGTTTAGCCTGTTCATTTATTAAATTGTTTGTTTATTAAAGAATGCCCTTGCCTGCAACCAGTATTTGGACATGGGCTTCCTGGAGGAAGGGGGAAACCTTGGTAAGGTGGCTTTCTGCAGCTGAGGCAGTCCATGATAGGAATGGAGGAGAGTGCTGGTGGAAGGACCCCTGCCTTCTTCCATGCTTAGTACACAGGTGCTCACATTAACTGAGTAGGTTAAGAGGAGGATCAAGTCTCTGTGATGTCAGGTGGGTACTATGGAGTTTGTATAAATTATAGCCAAGGCAGTGGTGAATTTGTATGTGTAATGCATTTACCCAGGGCCCTTAGAGTACACTGGAAGACAATTTCTTGGTGTTTAAAAGATTATCCTTTTAATAATTCATTGATCTTAACAACACAATACATCAATAGTTTACACCAAAGCCATGCTTTATCTGCAATGCACTTCTAAATTGAAAGGTACCATAAAATAGCACTTAACTTTTGGAACTCTTACGTTATCTAAAGCCCAGTTTCATATTTATTTGATGATAACAAATATCCTGTCTATTTTATTATCTAGTATAAGCTCTAATTTAAGAGCTCAGGGATAAATGAGGTGATGCAAGCAGGTGGGTAGCATATGTGTGTGTGTGTGTGTGTGTGTGTGTGTTGAAATGTGTGTGTGGGTTTGACCTTATAGTTTATTGATAACATTTTCACATCAATTGATAGTCATGCAGTGGGTCATTTCTGCATTCTTTTCTCAACTGACCCATTAGCTGTGAACATATTTAATAGAAAACTATTTCTCTACTCACACTTCTGATACCAAATGTATGGGGGTTTTCACACCAAGCAATTTCACAAATCTCTGGACATAACTGGGTATCCTATAGTTTAATTCATTCTGACACTAACTATGCAGAGTTATCAGAGACCCCACAAGTTAAGAGCCAAGTTTCAAAGGGCTGTCCTCACTTCAGATGCCAATCACACATTGTGGGGCCCCAGATTACCTACTTTTATCTGACGTGGCTATATCTCAGGCTTAATAATTTGCTATAATGGCTCACAGAACTCAGGGAAATGCTTCACTTTCACTTACTGGTTTATGATAGGGGTATTGTCATGGATACAGATGAAGAGATGCATAGGGTGTGGTCTGGAAGGGTCTTGAATGCAGGAGCTGCTGTCCCCATGGAGTTGGGGTATGTCACCCTCCTACCACATGGATATGTTCCCCAATATGGAAGCTCTTCAAGCCCCATACTTTATGAATTTTTATGGAGGCTTCATTATGTAGATTGATCTGTTATTAACTCAATCTCAAGCCCCTCTCTCCTCCAAGGAGGATGTATATGGGCTTCTATGTGACACGTTTTTAATCATGACTGGATCTTTCTGGTGATCAACCCCATTCTGAAGCTGTCCCGGAACCCATGAAGATGCTTCTGTCACCGAGAAAATTCCATGGGATTTAAGAGCTCTGTGTTAGGAACAGAAGCAAAAGCCAAATATATATTTCTTATGACATCACAGCATTCCTTTGATAGCAAAGATGTGAACCCACAATCTCCTCCTTTAAAGAAGACAAAGTGAATTGTTCTGCTTTCAGCGTAAGTAGAATTGAGAATTAGTGAGATTTTGTTCCTATTGGTCCCACTCTACCCTGGGACCTGGCATTCTGGGTGATGAGTGTGTGTACAAGTGATTGCCATGGCAGAAGTGTCATCAGTGTTTCTTGTCTTGAGAATAAAGATCAAAACCTATCCACATGGTCTAAGCCGTTGGCCTTCCCTACCTCTCCTGCCCCACCTCACACTGCTCTCTCTCTCTCTCTCTCTCTGTCCCTGTCTCTCGCACCCAGAAACATGGCCCTGTGTTCACTTTCCCAAACATGCCATGTTCTTTCCCTCCCCAGGGCCTATATGCCTGCCATTCCCTCTGAGTCCCTTTCAGATCATGAATTCTTAAATTCCACTTAAAAGCTAATGCCATCAGAAAACAAAACAAAACACCACCTTCTCTTACTCTAAGATCAGTTCCGAAGGTGGCCCAATTCCACAGCACTTCCCTTTTTCATAGTACTCACCGCCCTCAACAATATCCTCTATTCCTGATGAGTTAAAAACCAGGAGGGCAGACACATACTTTTCGAAAGCATGGCTGGCTGGGTGCTCACCACATGGAGAATGTGAATAAGTGAGTGACCATAAGAATAAATAAAATACCACAGACAGGCCAAGCAGGATAAACTCTGCAGCTGAGTTTTACTTGGATATTGATGATCATTACTGCAAGAGTTTCAGCGAATTGATGAGGCTGCAAGGCAGTTTGCCCTGGTTCGAGGAGTACACCAGCAATGAAATAGAGAAGACAGATAGAGAGTGAACTCTATCAAAAAGCTCAGCTGCCTTGGAAAGGTAAGAGATAGGGAAATAACTTCAGAGGTGGGTAGAATTGAAAAGAAGGCTTCTATTTTTTTTTTTTTTAGTTTCCCAGAATAAATAAGCCTTAACCATATTTGTAAGCTGCCGGGAAGTAGCCAGTGGAGAGGAAGTGATTGAAGATGGGAGAGAAGGCGAGGGTAATTGATTGAGCAATGTCCCCGAGGAGACGTGAGGGACGACATCAAGAAGATGGGTCAAGAGGTGAGCCTAGGAGAGGCCGGTGCTGAGGCAGGTGATATTTCTGCCCAGGCTTTCAGCTTTGGTGCAGAAGAGTGAGGAAAGCATCAATCACTTCCTTTCTGGCTGGGTAAATGTCAAGAAATTCTATGACAGAAACTTCCCCAGGCAGGAGGCTTGGAATTAATTGTGAGGATTAAGCATAACCCAAAAGGAGCAGGAAAGTCCTAAGCACTAAATCCCAGGAAGAGGGCCTCTTCAGATCAAGGAAATGCATCTGAGAATGATCAGGCAGCCCAGCAAGCTGCAGGGAATCTCTAGGTACTTGGAGATCACATTAATGCCCCCTCATGAGATGGTTTCACATGGGCCAAGATGTATTTTGACATTGTTTTTTTTTGCTGTGATTATACTTCCAGAAAGAGAGCTTGGTCTCTGGAATCTGTTTGGGGAGTAAAATGTCTATACAGGAGAAAAGGATGTTTTTTTACCTTCTCCTGGCATTGTCTCATTGTACTTGTCATAGCTTGTTTGTAAGCAATGCAAGTCCCCAAATTAGGAATCTCCTTGCAGTCCTTCAAATATGATTTACAGGATAAACAAAATGTTGGTGGAACACAGAGGATTTTCGTGTGTGTGTGTGTATGTGTATGTGTAAATGAATAAATGAGGTTCTTGGGTAGCCAGGGAGCAAAGCTGAGGGCAAGCTGACCTTGTGTTTTCTCTAGGATGATGGTAATAGGCTAAGATAGCAGGTTTTCTGTGCCAATATTTTTCATGCACAGGACCCCTAATCCTCCCAGAAAATCTGAGATGTATTAGCAACTCATTTTCCCTCAGCTAAATTTCAGAGATTTATTTTAGTGACTTGCCCAAAGCCACACAGCTATTGGTTGGCAGAGCGCTAAGAATCAAAAAGGCGACTGTCTGAGTCCAAAGCTTGGGCTATTTTGCCCATATTAAACTAGGAAAGAAATTGTCTCTAATTTTCCCATTTTAACGTAGGAAAGAAATATAAAGGGCTTGTGTTGATGAATATGAGGTGATTTGTGAAAGTTTGACTGCCATTTTTCATAATACCCATAGACTTTACATATTTATGTGCCTTAACCTTCTAAACCAATAAAACATGTTCTGAGGGTGTTCCTCTTCTAAGTTTAAAATGATCAAACCTATTGGGAAGAAGGGTTCCCTTAGGAGTTGCTTTATAAAATAAACAGAAATCAATTTTGACTTGTTTTTTAATCATGATAAATGAAGCCACGTTGGGGCGGGAGAAGGCCCAGCATTAGTTGAGGATAATTTTGCCAGGATGCATTGGTCTTTGACAAGCAATTAAGAAGACCTCTGATTGTGGTTGGCGGTGCCACGGCTCAGCACACTCCTGATTAATTCTCATCTTCATTCTTTCCTTGGGATTTATTTACTCATTTCACCTGGAATCTATTTAGCTTCTTAACCTCTCACTTTCCCCTTTCCTCATGTGCTTCTTTGTTTGGTTCCCAATACCTTCACCTACCCATTAATCAGTGTCATCTTCATTTCTGCTGACGAGATGCCATACCGTGTTGGCATTCATTCACTGTTCATTCATTAATTGATTTAGTTTTCTGCCTTTGGAGTCTTTCATGGTAGATTCCTCCATTTAAGACCACCTTGGTTGACCATTTTTATTTCTATCTAGATATCCTTTCAAGATTCATAAATCGTCTTTCTTAGTTTGTTTTGTAGGGAGAAGGTGAACTAGCTACATCAGGTTTTGAAATACATAACAGTGAGCCCTAGCTGGTTTGGCTCAGTGGATAGAGCATTCACCCGCAGACTGATTCTGATCAAGGTCATGTACCTTGGTTGCAGGCTCAATCTCTAGCCCCAATGGAGCATGTGCAGGAGGCAACCAATCAATGTGTCTGTCTCACATCGATGTTTCTCTCTCTTTATCTCTGCCCCTCCCTTCCACTCTGTTTAAAATTCAATGGAAAAAAATATCTTCAGGTGAGGATTAACAAAAAGAAAAAAGAAAAAAAAGAAAGAGAGAAATACATAACAGTGAGAAGTCTGAACACATTGATAGGTTTTTGAGAAGCTACAAAAAATGGAATCAACATCATTATTTTCATCTTTGTGATTATCAACCATTGAGAACTTTTTCTAGTCCAGGTACTGTGTCTGCATATTTCATCCATTATTTCTTTTAACCTTGGTAGCAACCCTAAAGGAAGGTAATGGGTGGGGGGCTTGTTGTATGGACAAAGTGACTGGAACTTAGGGAATTTAAATCACATGAGCAGTAAGTGGTGAAACCAGCTCTCAAGCCTCTGTTTCAATTATTAATAGGATAACCCACAGCAGACACTAAATCACATGTGGATCCTCAATAGCAGTGGTACTGGATACCTTGGTTATATTGAGTTTACAGGGACACCCTATTGAATCATTAGTTTTTCAGACCTGAGATGTATAAGTCGCCACCCCCTCTGGGCCTGTCCTACCTGGGGGCAGAAGTGACTTAGTGGTGATTGGCCCTATGAAGGGCTTGCCAATGCTCTTCCTGTTCCCAGTAGACTGGCCAGCATATGAAGTAGGAACACTGGGTCATGGTCTCTGAGCTTTGTCTTCAGCTATTCCTTCCATCTAGTTCTCCCTGATTCTGAGCCTCCCAGCTACACACCCTTCCACACCTTCCCGTTCATCCATGGTACTTGAGCCTTCACCTCATCCTTTGGATGATTCTGCTTTCCTAGTCCTGATAACCTCTGGGTAATGCTTCTCACAGTTCAGTTGCCCTGGGAACTTTTGATGTGGATCCCAGACTCAACATATTTCCTCTCACTTTAGGGGGCAATGTACACAGGGAAAAGAGAATGGACCTTTACAGTGTTTAGGGCTTTACAGTGAGGAACCTGGAATAACCCTTATGTTCCTTAATGAGGCAGGTTTGTTAGCTATGTGTCACACATGAGAACACTGAGGTTTGGAGAGGTTATACAGATTCCTGAACACTGACGTTCCGGTAGAAAGAGGCGAATCAGACTTGGGCCCTGGCTGTGAGTTCTGTCTCCTCCAAAGCCTGGTCACTGTCCGTCCTCTCTACTCTCCTGGAAGTCACAGGATCCTGTGGTTTTCTTCTAAACTGCTTTTTTCCATTAAAATTATAACCTGTCATTAAAATATTGAAGCACACAAATTAACTAGTGATAATTATGATATTTCAAAAGGTGGCAAGCAATTTAGAGTGAAATTTAAAGGAAAAAACAACTAGATATAACTTGGCCTCTTTCCTAATAAACACAGACCTATGTCAGTCTTGACTTGATCTAACCCTGATTCACCTCAGGTCTAAACAGAAGAGAACAGTATGACTCATCTACCACATTAGCAGGTTCAGAAGCATGTAAATGTTTTTGGAAATTCTGGTTCTTCAGAGCATTTTGGCACGCAAAGCCATTGCAAGTAGCTTTCTAGTGAATCTTCTCTCTGAAGAGAGGTTGAAGTGATGACTTTGAACTTAAATTGGGAGTTTTCTCCTAGACATTTTCATTAATCCACAGCCCTCCAAATCCTTTGACCTTTTACACTTTGTGGTAAATTAAGACAGAAAAGGATGGTCTTTGCCCCATGAGTAATCATGCTCTGCAGTTCTGTATCACCCAGCCTCCCCTCCTGTCACAGCATGATGCACCATGAAGCACGTTTAACTAGTCAGTATTTACCAGAGCCAGCCTCCTGCTCCTGACCAGCTGGGGACTTAACTAGCAGTCCATTACTTCTTTTTTATTATTCTTTACTATTTAAAGTATTACATATGTCTTCTTTCTTCCCCATTGACCTCTCCCAAGCTGCTCCCACCTCCCAGCGCATGCCCTCACCACCCTACTGTCTGTGTCCATTAGTTATGCTCATATGCATGCATATAAGTCCATTGGGCCATAATTCCCTTATGGGCCATAAGTCCCTTGAGGAAGCACAGCATTTGGACTGGATGAACTTGGGCTTCCTCCATGGCTCCAACATCCCATGGGCTTTGGCTCTAATCACTGCACTTTGACTCTTCCCTAGAAATTTCTCACTAAGTCTGTGAAATGAATAGCAATGATTCTCCAGGGGAAGTGGGAAGAAGCAGAAGCGGCACCATTAGCCCAGGGAACTGCTAATACTGATGGCAGTTTCCCAGAATCACCCAGTATTTTGAAAAGAAAGAAAGAGGCTGACAACCACTGTTCTATGGATCGTCTCTAGACCTACTTATTTTACCAGTAATGATACTAGGGCCTGGCAAAGTTAAGCAACTTACCCAAGGTCACACAGCATTTCATAATATATCTAAACACTTAAGAGAAACATTAATTTTTTAAAAATATGACAGTTATTTTTAAGGAAAGTTTACCATAAGAAAAATATTAGAATGTTACAAAATGAACCCTCTGTGTGTGAGAATTCTTATACATATTTAAAAAAAATACTTGTAAAGGAAAATTAGAACTCCTTGTACAAAAGTGTTCACAATAGTGACTAAAGAAAATATATCAGAGACCATGTATCTTTTAGAGCAGTGCGGTCTGATGTGTCTAAACACATAAGTTTAAATTTCCTAGTAGCCACATTGAAAAAGTTAAAAGAATGAAGTGAAATTAATTTTAATGATGTACTTTAGCCCAGTGTATCTAAAATATTATCATTTCAACAGATGGTTAATATAATACCTTACTGAGAATTTTACTTTTCTAAACTAAGTCTGTGAAGTCCAGTGGGCATTTTTTCATACTTCACCCGCATCTCGGTTCGGATGAGCTACCTCTCTAGTGAATTCAAGTGAATAACCCTTGGCTTCTTCTCTGCTCTGTGTTGTGTGTCTCTCCTCTTTTTATAAGGACAGCAGGCTTTGGATTTAGGGCCCACCCTAACCCAGTATGACCTTATATTAAAGTGATTACATCTGCAAAGATCTATTTCCAGATAAGGCCACCTTCTGAGGTCCTGGATGGGCATGGATTTGGCCGGGGTGGGGGGCGAGGGGGCGCACCACTCAACATAGTAAAGCTTTCAGTAGAAGTTTCTTCCCAAGATCCTTCAGTGGGTCTACTCAGTAACTTAATCTGAAATGTAGAATTTTAGAAACAGAAAGCATATCTGACAATCACCTAGTTGAGTGGAATCCTTTCTTTGAAAGGAATTTTCATCACAATATAGTCCAAAAAAGAAAACAGAACAAAGCACACACAGGTATGTGTTGGGAGGAGGAGGCAAAACCCAGAGTTACCTGTGACCACCCCCTCCGCCCCTCACAAGGTCTCAGAGGACTTCCTTAGCTTCCCTAGGGCCTCACAAACCTCTCTTTAATCATAATCAATTTATTGAATTGGTCAAGAGCTAATGTTTATAGAGATGCAGTAAGTTCTCCCAAATTATACCTCGCCTCTGCTACGAAGGGTCCACCCGTCTCTCTATTATTAGCAGGATTGGGAGACAGAAGCCAGTGGTCTATTTTTCTTTGGAAAGGGAAAAACAAAACATTGCAGAAAAGCAAATCATTTGCAATTTGCAAAACTGTAAAAGAAAGTTCATGGTAAGGTCAAAGCCATGACAGCATCTGTGCTGCCTCCTGTGGATTTTCTGTTTCCAAGTAGAGGAAGAGCCCGGATCAGCCACCTCTGGGTCAGTGTGTGGGGAGGGGTCCCCCATCAAGATTTGGTTCTCAGCTCTTCCTGCCACAGCAGGTCTGCATGGGGACTGTTCCAGTCTCATTTTTAAAGAACATTTTAAGTATTTTCCTCTCAAAGGAGAGATAGTGTGTCTTTGAATTCAAACCATGGTCTGAGTGTTCTGAATTCCTTTTTTTAAATTTAAATCCTTCAAGTTTTTAAATTAATAATCTTAGTTTTTAGAGCAGTTTTAAGCGTACAGAATATCAAGCGAATAATATAGAGAGGTCCCGTATACTCCTACTCCCCCACTCATCCTTCCTCTATTATTAACATTTTACATTAGTGTGGCACATTTGTTACAATAAATAAAGCAATATCAATACATTATTATTAATTAAAGTCCATAGTTCACGTTAGGGTTCACTCTTGGTGTTACACATTCTATGGGTTTGAATAAATGCATAATGGCATGTATCCATCTAATGGTAAATACAGATGTTTCACTGCCTTAAAAATCCCCTATGCTTCACCCATTCTTCTCCTTTTCCCCTGGAAACCACTAATTTTCTTATAGCCATCATAGTTTTCTCCTCTCTAAAATGTGATATAGTCAGACTCATATAGTATGTAGCCTTCTCAGCATGGCTTCTTTCATGAAGAAATATGCATTTAAGATTCTTTCATATCTTACTGTGGCCTGAAAGCTCATTTCTTTTTCATGGCTGGATAGCATTTCATTGTATGGATGTTCCAAGTTACTTTTCATAATTTCAGCCTATAAAATTACTACCTCTGTTTGTACCTGAAACCAGATCTACAGTAAGATTAGAGGATCCTTCATGGGCACAGCCTCTTCTGCAGGAGGGCATGAATCCAGCCCCTCACCATTTCCTCACTGGCTTGCCCTGTGTCTGAAATTCACCAATGCTTCTCTCTAATACCCTTCTAGAAAATTGTACGTTTTGCTTAATTTAAAACAATAAACTATTTGGGGGAAATAATATATCTGTTGGGTTTATTGGATCCATGATTCTATTGGATCACATTATCTTCAGACTAGAGAAGAATCCTGAGAAAGAGTAATTAGGGATGCGAAGAAGATAGGACAGCTTTGAAATGAGGAAGGAACAAAAAACATCTGGAACCTTGACACTCCCCAGGATATTACCCCATGGGTGCCCAGGGTGATGAGTAGATAGAACTTGAGAGAAAAGATGCCTTTCCCTGGAATCAACATTTCAAAATGGTCCACCAAGTGCCAGATGCAAGACCAAGTAGAACCCAGCTGGTATGAAAGCTCCTCCCACATGGACAGGGTTGCTCAATGCATGGCTGGTGCAGCATGTAAGAGTCAAAGTGCACCTTGCTGTGATGAACATGGAACCCCAGGTTAGCATAAGCGCTACCCAACTATCAGCCATGAATGCCCTTTTTAAAACATATTTTAAAAAAGAAAGTTTAGAGGCTATATATGGATTCATTTTTATTTTAAATAATTCAAAAAAACAGAAGTCCCCCTTTTCTCCCTGTAACCATATTCCTCTCATAAAGGTAACCACCATTATTAGTTTGATAGACATCTTTCCAGAGCTTTTTCTGGATATTTAGATACACATATGTATGGACATTGATACATAGCAGTTTATGATACTACTATGTGAGGTTTTCTGCAATTTGCATTTAAAATGTTCAAGTCCTTTTTAACTGTTGCATAATATTCTTTCAAATGGATGTTTTTACACATGATATACACATGAGGAGATAGGCATTTATTCTCAGTTTTTACCATTACACATGTGGTAGAAGTATTCATGTTCACCACTATCTGCTTCTTTTTTACTTCCTGGTCCTAAGAGATTATAATTCCTGCCTTTTTAATGTTAGCCATCACCATGTTACTGGATCTGACCCCTGAAATGTGTGTGGAAGTGACCTGTGTCACTTTCAGGCCAAAGCATATCATTGTTAGTGCTCAATTCTCTAGTCCTCTCTTCTTACATCTCATAAGATACTGTCATCTTGGTTACCTGGGTCCTTGCGTGTCTATGACCATTAGAATCCTGCTGCTGACTTGCATGGACACGGGGCATAGACAAGAAATAAATTCTTGCCGAAACCGGTTTGGCTCAGTGGATAGAGCGTCGGCCTGCAGACTGAAAGGTCCCAGGTTCGATTCCGGTCAAGGGCATGTACCTGGGTTGCGGGCACATCCCCAGTAGGAGATGTGCAGGAGGCGGCTGATCGATGTTTCTCTCTCATCGATGTTTCTAACTCTCTATCTCTCTCCCTCCCTCTCTGTAAAAAATCAATAAAATATATTTTTTAAAAAAAAGAAATAAATTCTTGTCATTCAGTCACAGAGACATTGGAATTCTTTGTTATCACTGCATAACCCAACCTATTCTGGCTGACACTAAGCAATGAGTGCCCTGTGCCTGCTTCTCTCTGCACAGATGACAGCGTTTCCCCAGGGATAAATGTCTACTGCAAAGTCAAAACATTAAATTGCTTTTAAAGCATCTTTTTATATATCCATTCCCTACCTTTTGTCCCTTGGTTCCTCTGCATCTCTTGACTTTAGACTCCTTCCTATTATTTATTCATGGTTTATTAGATAAATGCCTTCCCCAGACAAACTAGGAGCTCCCTGGAGTCTGTAGGTTCTTTGGCCCAAGCCTCCAGTGTTAGTGATTGTTTCATTAAACTCTAATCTAAGGCTAATGCCAGCTGGAAAATGCGTTCTGTCCTATAAGGAGGCTCCCAGGCTCCTAGTCTCAATCCACTAAACAGGCCATGTGGGTGTTTACTGGTGCTTATTGGTGGTCACGTGACATTGTTATTTATCTCTGAACATTTCTAGTATGATTCACACTGTATAAAAGGATTACCTTTTGGTTCGGGGGATACTGAATTAGAGAATGGGATTTCCAAAGCCCTATATTCTTCTTCAGAGCACAGTGAGGGTGTTCATTTCTTGGCCCTGAGGGCCAAGGATACTGCAGACTTCCTAATTGATGAGTTTATCTAGATCTAAACTGTGCAGTCAGTGGGGCAGCAAGTGGGATGTGTGTTTGTGTGCCTGTGTGTGTGTGCCTGTGTGTGTGTGTGTGTGTGTGTGTGTGTGTGTGTGTGTGTGTGTGTGGTGTTGTTTTCCTGGCTGGCAAGCTCTCCACCAGAAGTCTGCAGTAAATATGCTAAGGTTGATGTAGATGCAAAGCTCAGCCCAGCTGCAGGACACAGACAGCCCCATCACTCTTGGGCTATAGCACTCAAGGTGAGGGGACCTGAGATTCCATGTCATATGAAGGTCAGAGCCAAAACAGAACTTGGAGAATCTGTAACTGAATTCTGTAGCTTCCCTGAGCACTGTTAGTCTTTGCAATTTTCATTCATTCACACATTTCTTCTGGGTGTGAGGCATAACGTGGTTTGTGTGAAAAATAAACATCTGCCAAAAGAGGAAAACGAGGAGTTAGGAAAGTTTGTCTATTCAGCTGAGTATGACTATATTTATCACTTTATTTTCATCATGCCTCTCCCCTCATCACAAAACTGCAATGGCTCCCTGATGTCCAAAGCATCCTGGCATCACCTCTTAAAAAAATGTTTTTATTGATTTCAAAGAGGAAGAGAGAGATAGAAACATTAATGATGAGAATCATCCTTCAGCTGCCTTCTGCATACCCCCTACAGGGAATTGAGCCCACAACCCTGGCATGTGCCCTGACCAGGAATGGAACCGTGACCTCCTGGTTCATAGGTCAATGCTCAACCACTGAACCATACAGGCTGAGCTTGCCCTTACCTTTTTTAGGACAAAGTCACAGGGAAAGGGCTCTGCAGAGGCTGAAATCTGAACCTTGAAGTTGTCTATTACTCCTAGTACAACCCTGGATGAATCCTTCCTCCTCTCTGACTCTATGTTTCCATCTGTAAAATGGGGAGAGTAATAGTATCCACCCCACAGCATGATGGCCAGGATTAAATGGGCTAACCCTCAGATGTATAATAGAGATGTTCTAAGGTTTCATAGAGGGGCAGTGCTTGCACACCTTGACGCAGATGGCACCTGGTAAATGTGGGCATTCAAAGGGTTCTGTTCTCCTCTTAGTCCCCTCTCTCACTGCCATACTTCACCTGTAGGGCCTGAGTGCTGCTTATCTGCTCATACCAAGCCCAGGGTGCCTCAGGCTCCTGCCCCAGAATCCTTTTGCCACTAAATTTCCGAAGATCCTCACCATCTGCCTGCTGTGAGCTGCCCACCAGCCGATGTCCTGGAGCCTTAGCTTCAGTGCCTGGCCTTGTCCAGCCACCCTGGACTTCCAGGCACTCCTCCTGAAGCTAAAGTGCAAGTGATTTATTATCTGACCATGGCCCAATCCAACCCTCATTGCAGAGCCCTCAAAGCCCCCCAATTCTCATCGCTCTAATTTGACAGCTGTTCTTGCCCTCTCCTGAGCAGTCCCCTCCTGCCATCACCATGGTTACCTGCAGAAAGAGCAACTTTTCTTCACTCTTCTCTCCAAATCTCCAACCCACACCCTCCTTCCATTCCTTGTCTGTGTCCCTTCTTTGAGACTTACAGAAGCTCTGCCTTTGTGTTAATAGGTCACTCTTCACATGTTTGTCTTGTTTTTTAACTTTTAGTAAACTCATCAAGGTGAGGGATTGACATTACTGGAGCCCTCTGCCACACAGGGAAGAAACTATATTTGATCCAGCTAAATTAAAATTTTCTACTCGGTGCTAAAACCTTTATGGGTCTCCACAACACATAAGTGGAGTTCAGACAATTATGAAATAAATGCATGAATGAATGCAAACAAGATGATGTGTCCCCATATAGCTGGGGTCTCTCAATCTAGTGTAAAATCCTCTGCGAGGTAAAGAAGTTTCTTAAAGGAGATGAGTGATTAATATGAAAGGCATGGAAGTGCATAGTTTAATTAAAATGCTCTTAGCTAGATATACTCCGTTGGTCCCTGGGAGGAAGAAACCAATATAATTTGTCTCTTCTATTGATGCATTTAAGGATATTAGTGCCTAAAAAGTGTGTCCCTTCAAATACTTTTTGTCTAAACATTGTAAAAATCTGTGTTTAGTCTTAATTAAAAATGCATAAAATTATGGGTGGGGCTGGGTGAGCTCATTATTTGTGTCAGTGAATGAGGCTCTCTGAGTAAATGCTGGTTTAATAAAACAACAACACCTCAGTAGAAATGCAACCCAAACTTTAAAATGGACTTTAAAATTGTCTAAAAAGTGTTTTCTGATACAAAGTAAATCACAGGTAAGCCCCCCTTCCCTCACCCCCCTCAAATGGCAGGTAGTAGGCCTAAAGAGAGGGAGAAAGGTGTGGACCTGTGATTTTCTTGCAGACGTGTGCTGCTGGTTAGTCAGGACATCCGCAGGTATCCAGAGGGGGCATATGTTCTTCCAGCCCACACTATGCCCTGACCCGCTACACTTAGAGCCTCTCTCTCCCAGCCCTGCGCCTGACACCTGCTCCTCCCACCCCCACCCAGGGCTGTAATAAAAGGAACAGGGTGGAAGTCCTTAGCCAGTAGAGCCACCTGTGAATAGGTCCGCGAGGCAGTCAGGGGGGAACAGGTGGAAGGAGATTGTGCCGCCAAGGCCAGTAGAACATGTAAAACAAGCACCAGATACTGGAGTTGGAAAGTGCCTGGTGTGATGAATCAGGGTGTGGATGGGGAGGAGGGGGCACTGAGGATTAGCTTATTACTTTGGGCACCAGGAGCAGACCCTGACAGGTGAGAGGGCAGTTAGCTTACTTGGAGATGAAGGAGACACAGGTGGAGTTGTAAGGGCTTGAGACAGGGAAGGAAAGGCAGCTAGCTGGTGCAGCTCGTGTTAGTTAGATGGTTACCAACGGGAGTCAGTGAACCTTCATCCTTAAGGGGAACTTGGAGAAACAGCATAAGCTCAGAGTTCCATCTGGGGCAAGGGAGCCCGGGTGTTTGTGCCTCACCTTAAAAGGCTGACAGCACCAGTTGGAGAAAGCTCTCTGGCCGTGCAAGGCAGTGCCGCATGGAAAGAGCAATGACTGACTGAACATACTCTACCCCCATGACCCAGCAATCCACTCCTTGGTGTTGAAAACTTACGTCCACATAAAAACCTGCTCGTGGATTGGTCCAGCTTTATTCATAATGGCTAAAACTTAGAAGCAAGCAAGAGCCCTTCCACAGGTGAATGGATAAACCCCACACACCCAGACACGGGAATACTATTCAGCACTAAAATCAGATAATTTATCAAGCCATGAAAGGACATGGAGGAACTTGAAATGCATATCACTGTGTGAACGAAGCCAATCCCAAAAGGCTCCATACTGTGTCGTTCCAACTATGTGACGTACTAGAAAAGGCAGAGCTCGGAGGCAGTGAAAGGACCCTGGGGAGCAAGGGCTGGGGGGTGGGAGGGATGAAAAGGCAGAGCACAGAGGACTTTGTGGCAGAGAAACTCCTCAATATGACACTGTTGGTGGATACAAATCATTACACATTTGTCAAAGCCCACATGATGTGCAACACCAAGAGTGAATCCTAATGTAAACTATGGGCTTTGGGTGAGTTCTGTGTCAATGTAGGTTCATCAATTTTAACAAATGCCCTCCTCTGGTTGGGGAAGTTGTTAATGGGGGAGGCTATGGATGTGTGGGGTAAGGGGTATATGGGAAATCTCTGTACAATTCTCTAAAGTTTTCTATAAATCTATAATTGCTCTTAAAAAATCAGGTCTCTAAAAAGAAAGAAAAGAGCCATGGCATGGTCAGGCCAAGGATGGGAGAGGACAGGAGGACGAGAGCTATGAGAAATGAAGATGGTTCAGTTACTGCCTCCGTTCTACCAGTGATTTGGCAGCTTCTTGCTAGAAGCTTCCTGAGATTCTAGAGCAGCGGTTCTCAACCTGTGGGTCGTGTCTATCAGAAAACACATATAGCATATCAGATATTTACATTACGATTCATAACAGTAGCAAAATTACAATTTTGAAGTAGCAACGAAAATAATTTTATGGTTGGGGGTCACCACAACATGAGGAGCTGTATTAAAGGGTCGCGGCATTAGGAAGGTTGAGAACCACTGCTCTAGAGCGAGCTTGCTTCTGTCTGGTACAACTGAAACCAGCCCCCACCATGACCCGCTTCATTAGTAATAATAATAATACGTAAGGTGTGTTGAGTACTATTTATTTCTTATAATATTTTAATCCATGCCATCTTCACAATAATGTCCTCAGGTAAATGCTATAATGGGGTGGGGGGAAGGAGCCTAAACATATGGTATTTAGTAGTTCTAAGGTTTAGCAGTTTTAAGCAGATTTTCCATTGTTGCATGGCTAGTAAATAGTGGAATAGGCCAGTTTTTCCAGCTCACCCACCTGCAAGTGTCTTAACCATGATTCCTTCCATTACTGTTCTCTCGAAAAGGACCTAGGCACCTACCAGTCGTTAACAAGTCTGATTTCGTCCAGATGAAAATATTTCCAAAAACTAACAGAAAAAGAAACTGCAGTTGTGATGATTTCTGTAAAGCAGCCCGTCTGTTCTGAAGCCTGTCAGATCTGATGCAAGCAGAGCCTGTTCTTACTCAGTGTGGAGCGGCTGGGGTGTGGCATCCCAGAATCTACAGCTCATGAGAGAGCAGAGAAGGTATCTGCTCCATCTAGACATCGTGTTGTCTGCTACAAGATGGTGCCTGAGTTCTTTTACCAGACTCCACATTTGTTTAACTCATTATTTATAGCATCGTTAAATCCAGCAATACCAAAAGGTGCCACCGTGAGCAAGCCCAATCCAATTTTAAACCTTAGAAAACACGTAAGATGTTTCTCTTTCTCTCCCTCCCTCACCCTTATTAGGGATGGTGGCTGGAAGCAAATGTTAAATTTGTCTGATGTGCAATGGTCTAAACTTTCATTGAATCCTAATTTACTTAATATCCTGGTGCTTTCTGAGATTGCTGATGAAATGTAACCCTGAGACAGCTTAAACAGACCTCAGGCCTGAAGTTCTCGGCAAAATAGCCTAATTTGGTTGTTATAGCGCTAGTGTTGTATGTGCAGTGATCAAATCCTGTGTTTTCAATTGTCCTTTTTATGGTCAATTAAGACAGTCTTAGGATATAGATTTAATATCCAAGTAGTATAATGTAACAGTCTAAAGCGTGCTCTCCACTTACGGGGAGAATGCATTTCTGTGACAGTGTTTCTCCGTGTAAGTTTTACAGGCGTCTATAGGGCTGAAGGGGCACATTTTGGAAATGGTTTTGTGAACTGTAACGAAGGCATCTTTTTTTTTAGCAGCTTCCTTCCCAAAGATGGCAGCATGCTTTACAAACTTATCAACGTGATATACAGTGGTCATTTTATTCTCTGCTGAAATACAGGGACCCAGGGGACTGCAGTCCTTGGTAAAAAATCTCAGAGTGCTGGGTTGACAGTGGGGAGGACAGTGGACAGCATCTAAAACACCCCCTAAACCACAGGGCCTGTTGAAGAGGTGAAAGGACTGTGTTCTGGGGTGCCACGTGCTCCAGGTGGTGCTTTTGCAGAAAGGGCTCATGTGAGTTTTGATGACTGTCTATCCCAGACAGCATGGTTGCACAGCTCCTTGTATAATAGATTCTTCCCTGCCTCATTCATTTCGTACGAAGCACTTTAAGGTACCTTTTGATATACACACTCCAAAATGGGGGCATGTTTCACTGCTCTTCATTTTTTAGTGTAGACCATCAGAGGGGAACTGATACATCATCTTCTCAAATGCCAATTAACTACCAGGAGGACCTGCCTGAATTATATCACAAAACAGGCAGTCTGGGCTTTAAAGGATGTGTTCAAAGCACTTCCGAGCAGAAGCCTTTTTGCCTCTGTTTTAATTAATAGCCCCAAGTAATTCATATTTAATATGTTAGACATTTCTGTGTAGATGATCATGTTTAATGCCTTCAGACAATGCATTCCTTTGTGTCCTATTGATTTTATGTAAAGTCCAAAGTTGAGAGAGAGAGAGAGAGAGAGAGAGAGAGAGAGAGAGAGAGAGAGAAAATATATCCAAAGAGGAACTTTGTGAAAAAAATCTGGAGTTCTCTAATAAAATTGGTTTAAAAGAAGGCACATAAAATAAACTGAGGTCTATATGAGGTGCATGACCCATCACAATTGTATGAGCACCTAAAGGATCTTGATGATAGCAAGTTGCAGATAAGCCAACAATAGTGAGAAGCTATTTGTACAGACAATTAGGCAGTTATGCTGGCGGGTAGAGTAAGTGCAGAACCACAGACTCAGATTACCTCCATTTTTATGATCAAAGAAGATAATCATCACCCTGTAAAAGGGTTTAAAAAATATAAATAGGAGAAAATTGGAGTCAAAGGAAGTTGAAATGATGATAAAAGTGCACCTTATTGATTTAAGTAAGTTCACATCTATAGGACTAGAATTATTTGTCACAGAGGACACTGAGAAAATTGTGATTACAATCTCAGCAACAACTTCTGTAATTTTTGAAACATCATGGACAAGAGAGGTATGAGTAGATAGGAGATTAGTAGTATAGAGAAGATGAGTCATAGAAATTAAAGACCAATGAAGCTGACTTTTAACCCTAGTTCAATTCTGAACAGATCTATCCGTTCATCATCATTCATTCATCTGTAGGTTCTTCCATCCACAAATTTCTATTGATTGAATATTTACTGTGTACTAGGCATTGGGGATATTCTAGAAAACAAAACAAAGATAATCCTGGTTATATCGGGACTTATATTCTAGTAGGGGAATTATAAAAGCATAATTTGTGAATTCTAAGAGGGTAATGGTGAGATCTGCAAAGGCTAATGGGAAAATCAAGGCGTGGCAGGTGGCATTATCCCTATATTAGTCAGACTTTTTCCATCACCAGTGCCAGAAAGTCAGTTAAAATTGGCCAAAGCAAATGGGTATTCCATGGCCCATGTATGTAAGAAGTCCATGAAGAATCCTGGCTTCAAGACTGGCAGAGTATATAGCCTCAGACACCACCTGTTACCAGGACTTTGTCTCCATCTCTTTGCTTAGATTTCTCCTATGTTTCCTCCATTCTCCCCACTTTTTTATAGTAAAGGTAGTTTACTAGTACAGTAGCTCCAGGCTCAAGCTCTATCTTCATAGCAATTCTAATGGAGAGAGGCTATATTTTCCCCCACAGCTCAAATGAAAGTTCAGAATGAAGTTCACATGGGTCATGTGCACTTCCATGGATCATCTATTAGCTAAAGAAGACCAAATAAACCGATGGTCCTGGTCTGGATCAAACCCAAATGCCCTCTCTTATACCAAGGATAGAGTCAGCCATTCTATCTATAAGGACTGAGAATCTGTGGGAGGAGGGTGATTCCCCTGGGAGAGCAAGGGATGCTGGGCAGGCACAGTGAAGTCTCTGCTTTAGTGCCCCTTGTGGGTCGTGCTGGACAGAAGCCTTCAAGAGCATCAGGATGCATTTTCTATCTCATACCATCTTTCTTTTTCTTTTATATATATTTTTTTATTTTCCTATTTGCACTGGCTAGAACCTCCATACAGTATTGAATAACAGTGGTGAAAGTGGACATCACTGCTCTGTTCTTGATCCGATGGGTAAAGCATTCTGTGTTTTAAGCATTCATATTATTAACTATGGTGCTAAATGCAGGCTGTTTGTAGATACCCTTTATCATTTTGAGGAAGTTTCCTTCTATTCCAAGTTAGTTGAAAGTCTTTATCATGAGTGAATGTTAGATTTTATCAGATGCTTTTCTCCAACTGTTTTTTAATTTGGTGATCTATGTCTCCTCCCTTTTGTTCTTGGTCAGTCTAGTTAAAAAAAGTCAATCTTGGTATTTTCAAAGAACCAACATTTAGTTGCATTGATTTTCATTTTTGCTTTTCTTCCTCATAGTTTAAATAGGCCATTGGCAAACTACATTTATTTCTGACTAGACAACTATGTCATATAAGGAACTGGCAAAGCTAGGCAGACACATGACAATGGGATTCCAGTCTCTGAGGAACTGCATTAACGAAGAAGAAATGGGACTATCCTCTCTCCCTCTAGAACAGTGATGGCGAACCTTTTGAGCTTGGCGTGTCAGCATTTTGAAAAACCCTAACTTAACTCTGGTGCTGTGTCACATACAGAAATTTTTTGATATTTGCAACCATAGTAAAACAAAGACTTATATTCTTGATATTTATTTTATATATTTAAATGCCATTTAACAAAGAAAAATCAACCAAAAAAAATGAGTTCGTGTGTCACCTCTGACACGCGTGTCATAGGTTCACTATCACTGCTCTAGAAGGTAGAATTCAGACCAGTGTGTACAAGTTACAGAAATATAAACCTGAACAGTGCTGTCCCTGTCTTAGAACACAGGCTCCAGAATCCAAATCATGAGCCAGAGCTTCTTACATTCAACCAAAGTTGATGGAGGAGAAACCATGAAGTAAGTTATTTCCTGGAGAAACCAGTTGTATACCGTTTTTCTGTATGAAGATGGAAGAGAATCTATAAACCCAGGTTTAGCCAAACAGAACATAATGATTATCTGTGTGGTTGTTTTATGATAAAATGCCGGTTAGCTGCCTTGTTCATTCAGGAACAATGTCAAAACTCTCACCACCCCATCTGCCAATTTATTAAAGTCAACATCATTTAAAAACAGAACAAGTTTAGAATTAGGACAAAACCTATCTAGTAATTCGATCAAAACAATATGTATTATGGTGACATTTTCCTTTTTCTCAGTTGCTACAGGTTTCTGATTTTCATTTCTGTGATGGTCCTTAGTTGGAGCTGTTACATCCCATCCTGTGTTGTCAAGTGGATCCTGAGGTTATTCTAGCACCTTAAAAAAAAATCCACTCTTTACCTATTTTAGAGCTCTTAAGACAAACCCAAGGCGTGCCAGGAAAGCAAGCGAGTTACTGTTATCAATGTGGAAAGTGGGGCTTTCTGTACAATAGCACCTCCCCTTCTAAGTCCCCATGCTGGTGCTGCTCAGAATGCATAATGATATAGAATGTGTGTGCTGAGTGAAAGCTTTGAGTAATGGAGCCAGCTAACATTTAGAATTTTATTAGGGACAAACTGTCCCAGATGTTCTAAGTGCTATTTTTACCCCTTTGTTAGAACTGGTAATTCTTGTTTTTAAAGCCCTTTGGAGACACTCATTGATACATGCCTGAAAAAAAATGTAGATGTTTCTTTTTTCCTTAAAAAAAATCCCCTGAGACTTTAGAACCATGTAAGAATAATACTCTGATTACTCAAGTGGGTGGATTTTGCTGTTTCTGTTTTTTATACTTTAATCATCTTAAGAGATCCAAACTTTTTTCATCACGAAGTACAGATGAGTGCTGTATGATCCCCATGTTGAGGGGGAGAGGGGAAGCAGCATTTAGCAGAGACCCTGCCCTCCTGGTGGCTGCCTCTGTTAGCTCTCAGCAACATCCTCCAGCTCCTGAGCTTGCAATGAGGGGAGAGGTGATATAATGTTAGAGAAATGGCTCAGATCAACTGCAGCCACCCAGGGCACCCGCAGTCAGCGTGCAAAGGGGAACAGTTGCTACACTGTTCCTGCGAATACTTGTGGATAGGAGTCCAGACTCAGTCTTGCTGGTTCCTCTTTTCTCAGGAAAGCTGGAAAACGGCTATGGTATCTGTGTTCAAGGAAGGAAGAGGGGGAAAGGCAGTACCAGCCTTTTATGAGGAAAGCCAACCATTTTATGCCCTGGAATGAAGCCATAAAAGACTCTGCCTAAATCTCATTGGCTAGAACAGGTCATGTGGTCACCTTAACTGCACAAAAGCCTAGGAAGGTATTTTCCTCCTCAGTCAATTTCATAGGCACAGGCCAGGGAGGAGGGACTTAGGAATGGGTGCTGAGCCAGTTAACTTGAAGTGCTTGCCAATATGTAGACGTTATTTTAAACATTGGATCCATATCAAATGAAACAAAACATGTCAGAGAGCCAGATACGGGCTACAGACCTTGAGTGTATAACCTCTACATAAGGCAAACCGATGTCTATTCTTGTATCTCTCTGCCTGTAACTTCAATAATACACTTTCCTGATTCAGCGACTCTAAGCCTTCTCCCACCAAGGACTTGTCTTCCTTTTTTTCTGTTTTCTCCATGGAATCCATCTGTTGGAACATTTTGTCTACAAACTCCTCTTGTTAGGTAATAATGAGTTTTCCCATTTAAAAAATTCAACAAAGACTTGCAGAACTGCCAAGCAGAGCCTCTGATCAACATAGGATAACAGTAGGAGAGTTGGTGAAATTCCAGACAATAGTAAAACAATTAGAAAGACACTATAATTAGACTGTACAGCTTTATCTTGGATAAATGAGCACATCCCACTAGGACAGGGTTGCTAACTTTCTCTGAAAAGTCAGATAGTAAATATTTTAGGCTTTGTGGACCGTATGGTCTGTGGTGCAAACTGTTCAACTCCATGCCATTGTAATACAAAAGCAGCCACAGATAATACAGAGATGAGGGGCATGGCTATGTGCCAATAAAACTTTATTTATAAACACACACACACACACACACACACACACACACACACACACACACACACACAAACTGCTGTGGATCAGATTTGGCCAGTGGGCCATAGTTTGCTCACCCTTTCATGATGCCTTTAAAGGTATCAAACTTTTTCACTCCCAGTTTCTGCTTTCCTGAAACTTTAGAGGCACTGACTGGGGACACTGACTTAGATAATAAACCTTGCCCTGAACCACCTTTAGCCTGTCCTGACTTTGCTAAACTATTTCTTGCACTTTGGATCCCCCCAAAATTCTTAGAAATTATGTCTCCACTTTCTTCCTTCTGCTATGAAGCTCATCCTTGGCTTTGGGCTTGACTCCTTCTCTAGAAGTCTTCAGTAGATCGCCAGAGGGTGGAAGCAAAATCTCTTAGCTCTTTACGCACATGAGCTTGGGCCACTGATAAGCTAGATAGGAAACTTAACTCTGCTGCTCCCCATCATTTTAGCTTTAGTCAATTTACTAGACCTCTCAGAGCAATCCGAGGCATGGACAGGAAGACACCAATCAAACCAGAGTTCCCTCTCAGCTGTGTTGATGAAGGGTTGTCACGGGTCCATTAATGACTAAGGTAGGATATGGCATTTTGCTTTTGGTGTGCTTTGACTCCAGTGTTTAGTTATAGTTGTATAATAAACTGTCATAAACTCTGTGGCTTAAAGCAGCAGCAATCACTTATTTTACTCATGAAACTACAATTCATGAGGGCTTAGTGGAACTTTTTCATCTGTTTTTCACAATGCCAGCTGGGGCAGCTGAAGGTGGGAGTAACTCAACAACTGGAGTCTGGAATCATTTACGATTTGCTCCTTAATGTGCCTGGTAATGGATGCTGGCTCTTGGCTGGAACACCCAGATGTGGCTTTAAACTCCCTCAGAGCATGGTGGCTGCTGCCAAGAGTGGAGATCTCAGAGTACAAGGTGGACAGAAATGCCATATTTTGTAGTGGTTGAGTAGTGACAAGCTCCACTGAGTTTCAAGGAGATGGAACTTAGACTCTACCACGTTACCATCACCATCACGTTTCATGAAGAGCATGAGATACAATATATGGTGGCAGCTGTTTGGGGGAATTCAATCTTCCATAGAGAGAAAAAATTGAGCTATTTATTATCATCTAATGTTTTACTACCTTCAAAAAAACCCATTAATTAAAGCTACATATACCTCACCTGGGTAAAGTCTGCCTGACTAGAAGTCAAGCTTCTGGTGTTCAGATGACCCAAGGCAGGTGAGGAGTTTTCATATGTGCTGCTCCTTCTTCCAATGACTCTTTTCTTCTATTTCTATTTATGATTTAAATCGTAGCTTAGACAGTATTTCTTAATGTCTTTCATCTAAGATGGTCCCCTAAAAAATGATATTTCCCCCATCATATCCTTTATCCCACTGTACTGTAAGTGCCTGCTTATGTCTCTGTTTCCATTCTAGACTGTGAGTGATAATTAGTTAGGAACCCTGCCTGTTGTTCACCATTCAGTTCTCAGCACAAGCACACTGCCCAGCACACAGTAGGTGATCCATGATGCATGTATGGAATGAGTGAGTGATTGGTATCAATGGGTTTCTTTACATCTGTGTTTCCAACAGTGTGTCACTGAACATCAAGAGAACTAATTGATTCTCCATAAATAATGTTTGAACCCTTTTTAAATAGTGGTACTTATATTAGGTACTGGGGCTATAAGATAAAGTTGCTGATAAGCTCATAGTCTATTTGGGCAGATGTGTGGTTCAAATCATCATTTACATTTATTAGTCCTTATAGCATATGGGGGGTACTAAGTGCTTTTACTATATTACTAACTTAATCCTGCTACCAAGAGCACAAACAATCCTTTGAGGTTGGTCCTAAAATTGACCCCATTTAATAGATGAGGAAATGAAGCCAAAACTAATAAGTGGTGGAACCAGGATTAAACCCAGATGTAGACAGTGGTTTCTCCCATAATACAGACAGTGAGGTGAAATCAGGGCTGAAAGAAAATGACAGAGGTGGTATGGAGAGCAGCAGGGATGCAAAGGAGGGAATAAGTGTTTTATTTAGGGATGGGGTTAGGATGAGGTTAGGAGAGCGTCTGGGAAAAGTGAGTGAAACTGGGGGATTAGCCAACTCTGCTAGAATGGCTATCATGGAATTTTCTGGAAAAGAAGATAGGAATCTGGAAAACCTGTAGCAACACCAGGCCGTTGGCCGGTCAGTGCACCAAGGAAGCTTTATGGGGAAGAATGGGAGATAGGAGCTGTTAGTTGAGCATAACCTTGGAATTCAGAGTGGCACCAGCAGCCTGAGGAGCTGATAAGAGCCAGGAAAGCGGAGCCTGGGAGAAGTGCAGACATGTGGTCAAGAATGTACATGGGGTGGGACTCTTACAGGGCCCACAGGAATCATGGCTGGGACCAAACTACGGGTGCGCAGTGCCTTCAGAAGAAATAAAAGGGGGAAAATAAAGGGATATGATTAATCAAAAAGCAAAGGGCTATTGGTAATCACCACAGGTAGATGCCTCCAAGGTGGGAAATAAAATTATACCCTCAGGCCCTGGCCAGGTGGCTCAGTTGGTTGTAGCATCATTCCATACACTGAAAGGTTGCGGGATTGCCCGTCAGGGCACATACGGGAGGCAACCAATCAAAGTTTCTCTCTTGCATCAATGTTTCTCACTCTCTCTCTCTCTCTCTCTCTCTCTCTCTCTCTCTCTCTCTCTCTCTTCCCTTCCTCTCTCTCTAAAAACATCAAGAAAGACATATCCTCAGATAAGGATTAAAAAAAATGTTCACCCTCCATTTTAAAGTTCTGCTGCCTTTCTACTCAGTTCACCCCTCATTAAGAACAGGGCATTTCAAACCTTCTCAGTCCACTTTGCTCATTTCTAAAGGTATGTCCCAGAAGTACATAGATTTTTTTTCAAACATCAGTTCATTTATTTTCTCTCCTTTTAGGTGTTTCAATATCTATAATTATTAACACTATATATTCCCTCTGAAAAAAAATCACAGAAAGGAAGTATAAAAATGAAAATATTCACTCTCTCCCACTCCCAATGTAACATAAAAACAGTAACAACTATAAATCATTTGGTGTTGTGGTCATATCATTAGTACTATCATGCCATTTTTTTCAATAAATATGCATCGCACAGCGTGTGTGTGTGTGTGCGTGCGTGTGTGTGTGTGTTATATATGTAGAGAGAAATACACGCAGAGAGAGAAATATGTACCTAAGGCTTTTTGATGACTGCTTATTCTTCCCCATCACTGCACTCTAATTTTTTGGCCACTCCCCAAACAGATGGGCATCCAGGTAACTGCTCGTCTTTCACTCTTATAAGCATTGCAAAAATTACATCTCTTCACACAGACCTACTAAATGTAAGATTGAATTCTAGATATGTTATTGCTGGATTGAAGATAGGCCCATTTCATTTGACAGATATTACCAAAGTGTCTTCCCAATTTATACTGCCGCCAAGAGCACTGGAAACTGCTCTTGTCCTCACAGCCTCGCCGTCTGTGGATATTATTCACATGAAATATTCCACTGCTACTTTTATTTGCATTTCTCTTAAGACCTTAATTTGAGAATCAGGTTCTTCCTACATAAATAAGAATTGTCCAATATGAGATTTAAAGGTTCTTTTACCACCACCACCACCCTCAGGTTTTAATAATTCCCAGATATAAATGGTTGAACTTCTTTATTGTTTTTCAAATCCTGAAGTAATGGGACATTTATAAAGAGCTTACACTTTTTATTATATCTGACATTTAATGAGAAGTCATTGGAAGGGTTGGGGATTGGATGAACAATGTGTTACTGAAGTTAACAGAAACTCCTTATCCTCTTCTCTTCATGTGTCCGCTCTTCCAGTTATTGATAAGCCTCACTTCTTCTGATATTGGGATGGGAAAAGCCACCTCACAATATCGATCGAGGATGCATACTACCAAAATGGATAGCAAAATTGAATGGCACTTGATCTCTTACAGACTTCTGAGTTGTGGTTGTAGGTCACAAATCTACAGCTTGATGAATTTTTGCAAACTGAACACACATATATAACCAGCCCCCAGAGAAATAGCATGACCAGTCCCTAGAAGACCCTCTGCCCTCCCATCCACTATTCCACAGGGGACACTCTTCTGACTTTTAAAGGATGGGTCAGTTTGCCTGTTTCATACTTCATATAAGTGGAATCATACAGTGTGTTTTCTTTTGTGTCAGACTGGCATCCTATCTTTTAAAATATTGTAATAGATAGCTAACTCTACACACACGCAAAATGAGTCAGTTACTTTTCTAAGCATTTTATATGCATTACATTAAACACAGGCACGTTTAGTGTGGATCACATTTGGGTGTTTTAGTTTTACTTTGAAGTAACTCTAGTTGATATAGAAAACTCTGGTTCTTGTGCCAGTGGTCCTCAAACGTGAGTGCGCATCAGAATCACCTGTAGGATTCATCAAAACAGTGGGTCCCACCCTCAGAGTTTTTGATTCAGAAGGTCAGGAATGGGACCCAAGAATTTGCATTTCTAATGAGTTCCAGGAAAGGTGGTGCTGCTGGCCTGGGACCTCACTTTGCAAACCTCTGCTACGGACCATAAAGTTCATGTCAAAAAGTTCCTGTCCCAACGATAAAAGTCAGTGACCAAGACAAATTTAGACCCACACTCAGAATAGATAGAATATACTAGTCGTGTCTATTACACCCATGTGGGGTGAGAGTTATGTCCATTTAGGGCAAGGATAGATGGGGAGGGAGCTTGGCCCATCCCATTTGGTCCATCAAGTTCTGTGGCTCTTCATTGATTCCTCTGAGTGTTCACCTTTAAAGCCCATCGAAACACAGTGCCAGGAGCAGAGATGCCACTACACCAGGGCCTCCATGCCACCACCTGCCCTCAGCATGGCATCACCATATCCAACCTGGGGCCACAGCATGGGGTTCAGCTTCTCGTCAAGATCTCACGTGTCACTAAATAGCTGGCAATGCGGAGTTCTCCATTCTGTTTTGTGAAAATAAAAATAACTGACATGAAACTTGATAGGATGGCCAAACTCATTGTTATGTTGCTTTCCTTTTTTTTTTTTTGAGCAGCTATAATACAAGCCATGAGTCATGCAGTGGTGCCAGCCTCAGAGATATCGAGACCTATTTATATAAATATTCACAATCATGTTTCCAAAGCTGTTTCCTCATTTCTCTGTGTTGCTGTTTTTCTTTTCATTGGTGGTCAGATGAAACAGTCTTAAATTGAGGCTATTTATACACACAGAGAGAGAGAGAAAGAGAGAGAACCTAGAAGAATTATAAATTTCATGAGAACATGGTCAGCATCTGTTTTCCCAGCAATCTATTAGTAACCCCATCACAGCACCTAAGACATAGTAGATGCACACAATTTGTGACTGACTGAATGAGTGACTGTATATATCTTTGCCAGCCAGTGATCTTGGAGGTTACTGGTTGATCCTTCACATCACATCCCTGAACATGAAGCAACTTTGTTTTGCTGTGAATCAAATGCAGATGATTCTGAGTCAAACTTCAACAATATCTACTCATTTCCTTCTAAAACTATTTTTTAGCAAAGACAGTATTTTGATTGTTGATAGGTTTAAAATTGTTTATCCATTGATCATATCTACCACATTTATTTTTAAATGTTTTAAAATAGTTTATTAAAGTCCAATTGCACAAAGGTAAATATATTAAAAAGACATAAACTATAATACAGAAGAACAATAATGGAATTTAATTACAGTGGGGCCTTGACTTATGAGTTTAATTCATTCCGTGACGGAACTCGTAACTCAAATTACTCGTAAGTCAAATCAATTGTGAAAGAGTGAGGCACGCCAAAGCCGGTTTGGCTCAGCGGATAGAGCGTCGGCCTGCGTACTGAAGGGTCCCAGGTTCGATTCTGGTCAAGGGCATGTACCTGGGTTGCAGGCACTTCCCCAGTGGGGGATGTGCAGGAGGCAGCTGATCGATGTTTCTCTCTCATCGATGTTTCTAACTCTCTATCTCTCTCCCTTCCTCTCTGTAAAAAATCAATAAAATATATTAAAAAAAAAAAGAGTGAGACACATGATGCTGGGCTGATGTTGTGGCGTTCACTGTGACGTTCGCTGCGCCAACTAGCAGTGGGGTATCTGAAGCTGGCTCATAACCCAAATTTTAGCTCACAACTCAAAGCAAAAAATCGGCCGAGAGACGCTCGTATCTCAAAAAACTCGTTAGTCAGGACACTCGTAAGTTAAGGTCCCACTGTATTACAATTTAGTACCAAATTGGGCTTTGAGTTTCCACATAACCATAGAAAAAAATGAAAATGTGTTGGCTTAAATAGTTCTCATTGTTTGATTAAAGCATGCCAATTAACAGGAAGAGAAAAATTTTCTCTTTGGCATTTATTTCTGGTAGCCACATATCTTAAGAGGCTTTACTGAAAAGAGCTCTGAGTTACACAAGAAATAGCTTTTTCAGCAGCTATTTTGCCAGAGGTGCGAAAACATTCTGCGCCTGGTTACTTTGTGCATTTTAGCTCAGCAAAGACATGAAAAGGGATCATGGCAAGGTGACTGCATCCCGCTGAGAGCTAAGCTTCTGGTGGTGGGACTTGATTCAGGAAGAGAACTCAGGGAACTGAGAGGATTAAATGATCAATGCTTCTTTCAGATTAGCCCTCTCAAATATCAATGGTCCCCACCAGCCTTAGAGGAGATAATGAGGGAATTTTAATATTGAGCGATCTACAGAGTATCTGAAGTTTGGAAAGTCTGTGGAGTTGGAAAGATGACAATTTCAACATCATACGGTCTGTATCAGTGGTGGGCTTCTGTGAGGGCACCACTGTCCAAAGCCCGCGACATTGCGATGGTGGGGACACGTGAAATAACATGAATTATTGTGTATCCTTTCTTCTAATCCTCACCAGAGGATATGTTTATTGATTTTAGAGAGAGAGAAACATCTATTGGGTTGCCTCCTGTACGTGTCCCCGGGAATTGAACCCTCAACCTCTTTGGTATATGGGACAATGCTCCAACCAACTGATCATGCAGCCAAGGCAGGTAGGCTCCTCAAGAAGAGACAAAGATGTGAGTGCAAGTTCTTTATTAAGGAGGTGCAGGATCACCAGAAATGGACAGGAGACCATGAGAACAGTAGACAAGCAATGCAGGGTACAATAAAGCTGTGATAGGTAACTAAAGTTTAATCCTGTAAGAAAACTCTGGAAACAATGTAGAAGACATGCCTCAGAATTATCCCACCTGAGGAAAGAGGGAAAAGGGACACTGATACATCAATTCCCTTTGAGTGTTTTCACTCCAGCTCCCTTGGTAGAGGGCTACTCCCAAGGGTGTTAATTCCAGGGCACCTCCCACCAGAGGGGCTTCGGGACTACCACACACACAGGCAGAAGGGTCTTCTGTGGTTCTGGAAAAGTCCTCAGACACAGAGCTGAGAGCCTGCGAGCGCACTGGCAGCTCCCCCTCTGGTGTGAAAGAGGACTGTACAAAGCGGTGCTTCAGTTCTCTCTCAGAATCACAGCCATCTGTCTCTATCTATTTTTTTCACCTCAAGTAGAAAGTCTTGCCACAGTCTCTGTGTTTTTTCAACACCTCCCCACACTTGCTAATCTCCTTATTTGCCAAAGAGAATGTAGCTGTCAAGATCATTATTTTTTGCAAGCACCATTATCTAGTTAAGAATGTCCTAACATTGTTTTTTTTTTTTCTCCCACTGGGATTTATCTGTAAATGTACCTTCCATTAACATAAGACCATATTGCTTTTCTATCTATAGCAGTAATGTGGTTTTCTTTTTAAATAAATGTATTTAAGTAAAAGATAAAAGTAAATGAACAGAAAGAAATTAATGACATTAAAATATATATCTAGCCTGGCCGGCATGGCTCAGGGTTGTTTACCTATGAACCAGGAGGTCAGGGTTTGATTCCTAATCAGGGCACATGTCTGGGTTGCAGGCTTGATCCCCAGTAGGGCATGCAGAAGGTAGCTGGTCAATGATTCTCTCTCATCATGGATGTTTCTCTCTCCCCCTTTTCTTCCTCTATGATATCTATATCTATATCTATATCTATATCTATATCTATATCTATATCTATATCTATCTATATCTATATCTATATCTATCTATCTATATTGATACCTATATCTATCTTTATATAGTGACATGCTGGTATATGTTTGACAGCTGGGTCTATGGAAAATATCCATAATTCATAGCATTTTCCTATTTCTGGGGTGTAAATACTTCCATCAAGTCAGAAATAGCTACCAACATGACATCACCGAATGTGGACTTGGGAAGAGTGTGCACTCCTGGTCCTCAAAAGCCAGAATAAGCCAGCTCCATCACATCACTGGGTGCCACCCACAGATAACCAGTCTCATAAAAGTCATGTGCCAGTCACAAAAATCTCCATGGGTAAAATGAGGGGGAAAAACTTCTTGTATTTTCTTCCAAATGTTCAAAAACTCTGGTAGGTAGGTGAGTTATAGGAGTGGCAGCTGACAGAACAGTAACAGTTACTCATATACTGAAACCAATATTCAGGTGAGATCCCTGAGTACATACACCTTCAAGTACGGAATTGAGGCTATGAAAAGGTAGAAATGAAACATAAAAGTCAGTCTCCTCCATGGTTGTGGCTGTTTCCTGTTCCTCCAGAATAAATGTTTTTAAGAAGCACTTTCTTCTCCCAGGTCCCCATTAGCTGCCCCAGGTCCCAGAATCTCTGAATTTTTAAAATCTATTTCTCAAATTCTCTTTGTTATTGGTATTTTTGGTAACATTTATGAGTCCTTGGCTTGTGTGTTTGTTTGTTTGTTTTCCCTGCTATACGTTAGATGCTATGCCTAAAATTTGGAAATGAAGATCTCAGTAAAAATGCTGGTCTGTCACATATCTATGTTGCCTTGAGCAGATTTCCCCCTGATGAATCAGTTTTTACACCTGTAAACTGGAGAAGGCAAAATTAGCCAACTTGTGGAGTAATGATGAGACTAGAATGAGCTAAGGTACATATCTTAATAGTTATAATTGTGGTTATTATTGTCATTACTACTTAATCTCATAGATTTATTTGTGTTTTGCAATCAGTTTAGTGCCCTGTTCCATACTTTCTTCTTTAAATTCCAGATTAGACCCAGGTGAGGTCGGCAAAGCAGAGAGAGCTAGATTCTTCTTATTTGCTTCACCTGAGCTGTCTCCTACTTGACGCATCTCCCGAGATGTTTGCAGAAAACTAATCAGCATCTACGTTTGTTTCCTAATTTTCTTTTGCTCGCACATACCAAGGCACTTGATTAGCAATCAGCGCTGTGTTGGCAGTCGTCTACAAGCCCCATTCCTCCTAATCAGGGATGGAGGAAGCGAATGCTGCTGTTGAAAGGGAACCCTTTTTTGAGCTCTTGTCCCTTGACTCCTAATTGTTGTATTTCTCAAACTCAACCCAGCTGCAAGCTTTATTAGGGAAACATTTATTCAGATAACAAGCCTGGGGTATGAAAGACAAGTAATTATTTTGCCGATGCATTTGAATGGATGCATGTTATAGCGCAACTCATCTCTCAAATGGGGAAGGTACACATTAGGGCTGAAATGCTGCTTTGTAGTTGGACAATACACTAAGCATAGGACTGGGAGCTCCTGGCAAATGATAGAAAAATGGACAAATGGAAAATAAGGGTAAAAAAGTAATCAAAACTCTGAAAGCTGACCAGGGTGAACAAAATGCCAAAATTTTATTTATGAACATGTTCATCCATTTATTCATTCATTCACTCACTTTCCATCAAATATTTTTGAATTTCTATTATATACCTTGCTCTCAAAGGGCTTACTGGAGGAGGAACAATGAAATAATGGTACTCATGTTGCCAGGGATCTCCCATCCCATGAAACCTAAGTAACATTGGTGCAAGCCTCCATTCCATTCCTTGGGAATGTTCACAGATATCTGAGAAATGTTTGGAATTTCAGGGAGCTCACATACCAATGTTCACCTTTAGCTCAAACATCATGTTTCTGCTTATTTAGTTGTTTTGCCTCTTCATATTCCACAATTCACATATAGAAGATAGCCCCTCCCTTTATTTTCACAAAAATTTGCATAAAGCCTGTGTGTTATTGAAATTCTGGAAAGTTATATTTGGAGATTGTATCAACTCCCAATGGAGTATTAAACACGACTATTCTTAAGTGTACCTTAGGCAACAGACACGTTTTCTTTGGCTGCTTACACCCAGCTCTTCTCACATCTCACAGTTTTCTTTTCCTACTTCCCTTCCCATCTCTCCTTCCTTTAATTATCTCCTTCATTTAATTAGTGCTGGGCCTGTTACATACTATGCGCATATTCTCTGCTCCTGCTCCTCACCAAGTTCCCATCTCAGCTACTTAGATCCAGACCCAAGATGCTGTCCAGAATAAAAGAATCTTTCCACGTAAAATAAATTTTCCTTAATAGTAATTTAAGGAGTTCTCTTGTTTCCAAGTTTTTATTTTATTGTGTTTATTTTTTATTGACTTCATTGTGGTGACATTGGCTAATAGGATCATATAGGTTATAAGTGTATATTTTTATGATCTGTATATTGCATTGTGTGCCTGCCACTCAAAGTCAAATAATCTTCTGTCACTATATATTTGGCCCCCTTTACCCTTTACTATCTCCCCTTCCTTCTGGAATCCACCATACTGTTGTCTGTATCTATGAGTTTCAGTTTTATATCACACATATGAGTGAAATCATATGGTTCTTAGCTTTTTCTAACTGACTTAATTCATTTAGCATGGCCCAGCAATCCTTCTAGGTACCTACCCAAAAAATTCAAAAACATTTATTTGCAAAAATAGATGCACTCCTATGTTCATTGCAGCATTATTCACAGTGGCCAAGGCATGGAGACAACCTTAGAGGGTTGGTTAAAGATGTGGTACATATATACAGTGGGGCCTTGACTTATGAGTGTCCCAACTAATGGGTTTTTTGAGATACCCGCTGTCTCTTGGCCGATTTTTTGCATTGAGTTGATAGAGTAATTTGAGTTAACGAACTCCTTAACGAGCTCCTTAAGGAGTTCGGTCTCCAAACGAATTAAACTCGTAAGACAAGGCCCCACTGTACTATGGAGTACTACTCAGTCATAAGAAAAGGTTAAATACTGCCATTTGGGACAACATGGATGGATCTTGAGAATATTATGCTAAGGAGCCTTTGTATATTCTGAATTTAAGTCTTTGTAAAATGTGTGCATCATGAGTCTGATCTCTTAGGCTGTGGCTTGTCTTTTACTTTATTATAGGTGTTTTTGATAAACAGATATTCTCTATTAAATTGTCTGTTTACTTATTGCTTTTTGTGTCTTGTTTAAGAAATATTTGCATGCCCCAAGATCATGAACATTTTCTATCATGTCTTCTAAAACCTTGATTTTCTTTAGTTTTATTATTAATTTTCACCTTAAATTAATTTCTGTATAGTATAAGGTAGAGTTCAAGATTGATTTCCCCCAGTTGCTCCAGTACCATTTATTGAGAGACCATGCTTCCCCCCCCCCCACACACACACTGAATTATAGCAATCTCTTTGTCATAAATCAAATGGCCACATATATGTGGTTTATTTCTGCATGTTCTGTTACCTGGCTTTTATATCTATCCTTGTAACAGGACAAGGATGGTAATTTTTAATCATTTTCCCTTTGACTAGTCATTTAAAATTAGAGGCCCAATGCATGATATTCATGCAAGTGGCTTGGCCCTCGCAGCCGTGACAGTTTGCCCGGGCCCTCACAGCCGTGGCTTTGTCCGGAAGGTCGTCCAGAAGGTTGTCCAGAAGGATGTCTGGAAAAATGTCCTGAAGGTTGTTCGGCTATTCGGTCTAATTAGCATATTACGCTTTTATTATTATAGAGCTACCCCATGCTAAGTGCTCTAATAGTAGAAATACAGGCTATAACACATGCCAGAGGACCACCTAGAGGGGCCAGAAATGGCTTTCCCAATGGATACGTCATTTAGGCTGAGAAGCTCATCATGGGTATGCACTCCAGGGCATTCTCACTGGCGGTTTTCTCACTGTGTGATGGGTGCAACGATTTGGTTGATGTAGCCCATGTTGTATATGCACTGGCCTGGGCAATGCCAATAAAACAAGGAGGATACACAGGTAGAGGTAAGATAACTTTATGGTAAGGGCCTGAAACTGTAGCTCAGAGAGAATATGTGATTTGCCAAAGGTCACTGAGCTGGTGAGCTATGATGTCCTGATTGGACTTGGGTTTCCCAGGAGATCCATCTTCTCCCCATGATGGCACATTCCCTCTGGTCAGATGCCCAAGTCACTGAGCTGGAGTGCAGTGATCCCTAAATTTTCACTCAGTTCTTCTGTTCAGTTCTGAAGTCTATGCTCTACCCAGTATCCTTGATTGTGTCCCTAGAAAAACGGAATTATTTGTATGCCAAAGAAAGAATGCGTTAATTGGTTCTCATTTTAATATAACTCTGCTCTAACATTATCGATATGTGTCTAAAATACCTTATGGTGCATGACTAATTGCACGTTTGAATTATATACATTTAATTACCTATTTGATTTGATAGTTTAGCATTTAGAATTATTGTCATTTCCCACTTACTGATCTTCTGTTCTTACATTCTAATTGTCTGTGTTGCAGACTCCTTTCTTGTACATAGGAAATATTTCTTCTTTCCACATGAATGTTTATATTGCTTTAGTGGCCAGAGCCAGATGATGGTATAGAAGAGATCCATTTTTATACTATACCTTTTACAGAATAGACTTCCTAAAGTATAATTTTGACAGAATGATTGAAATGTTTGTGATTTTGTCTTTTAGTATATAAAACTAAGTATCCAATAGTGAAAGTGTGTAAGACTTAAGTGGAAAAAATTATGATAAAAATGTATAATTATTAGCTTAAGATTCTAAAAATATTTTCTGGGTGAAGTAGGCAGCTCCCTCCTTCTATTTGAGGCTCTGACTGGTGGCTTGGCTATTATCAGACTATGTATGTTTGATGTAGTATCTGTGGATATAACTCCAAGCTTCTATCAAGTCAATCAAATATTTATTGAGCTCTTATGATGTCCAAGACACTTTGGGAAACAAAGAAATATAAGCCTGCTCTCACCCTTAAGGCTATATCAATTGAGATACAATTTAGATGCTACAATCAAATTACACAGATGCTTCTAAATTCAGTCTCTGGAGGCTTTGGTGTAAACAAGACAAAATGTGCTAATAATGAACCAAGTGTCCTTTGTCAAGTGACGTGTCTTCTGCATCATGGAGGTAATCTCACATTTCCTTGCATCCTCTGCAATTATCAGCTTCACCTAATTCCACAGTCTACTGAGAAGGAGGGTTCAGGCAGTATTGCCAGTCTCTGCATCTTATTCATGTCCTGCTTCCACTGCTGTGAGGCACTTAAATAGCCCTTTAAAAGCTCACACCCCTCGAGATGACTTAATTTCTCTTGATCTCTAGCCTTAGGAAATGACCCAATTCATTACTCAGCCATTATTTACTTCGTTACTGTCATAAGAGATCAGGAGGAACAGCTTACCAGGGCTGAGCGTTGGTGACAGACCTCACCTCTTTTTGTCCAGCACGAAGAGCAAGCTGCGGAAGGGCCCTAAACGGAAATCCTCCTCTGGGACGTGGTCTTATTACAGTCTTCAGCCCTGGGCTTCTGCTGGGTGGCTCGAAGAGGGCTGGCCTAACCTGCTGCACAGAGGATCGCTGCCCCACATGGTCACCAAGACTCAGTGTCTTCAGTGAGCTTGGTAGACTCCATGAAATTGCTGTTCTCTTAACAGGACATAGCAAACAGACGGGAAAGTTTATCAAGAGATAATGCACCAGGGAGCTGCTTCTTCTAGATTGGGTGGGGGTGGGGTATTACTTCCCAGGGGACATTTGGCAATGTCTGGAGACAGTTTTTGTTTTCATAGTGGAGAAGGCGTAGCCACTGGCATCTAGTGGCAGAGACCAGGGAGGCTGCTAACATCCTGCAATATACAGGACAGCCCCTGCCCCTCCTCCCAACAGAATATCTGGCCCAATGCCGGGGCCCGGGGTTCTTGTCCCAGCATCAAGAAGGGTTCAGGGATCTGGAAAAGGGTGTGGGTAGATTAAATAGGAATCTGGAGACTAATAAAGAGTCCGGAGACGAAATATAATTTTGAAAGGCATTGGGGGTCAGAGGAGCTTAGCTAAAAGAGCTAAGATCCAAAAATCTTAAGTCTAAGGTCTTAGGTTCTCTCCTCGTCCCCAGTATCCCATGCTTTTTATTAACACAACTTATCCTGAGGCGAGGCAGAGATATACACTTCAAAGGGTCAGGGTTTAGTACAGAGTCCATTGTCAGAATGGGGGAATTAGCCTACAGCTGTTCAGGTGTTTGGCCAGTAGGAGGCAATAACATGTAGATTAAGATGCCCTTTAACTGTCTGGCAGCCACAATCAGTTTCCTATTCAGGTTTGGGGAAATGCCTTTAGCCATTCCCAACAAGTGACTACATGTGTGACTCAACCCTGTTGAGTCCCCAAGTCTCATCAACTTTTTGATGAAACTCTTGAAATTATGACATGCTGGACTTGGTCTCTGGCAGCCCAAAATGTCAACAGTGCTGCTCTTGAGAAACCCTGTCCATTACTGTCCCCTTCTAAAGTGACACATATCATGCCCCTCTGAATTTGTTTGTTTTTAACCAATTAGTGAGATACAGAAGCATAGATAGCTCTATCATTTATTACTATTTATTTATTCATCCCCGACTTCATTTCACGAAATACTGTATTAAGCAGTTTATACAAAGCACATTCAATAAAGTAGTTAAAATTACATCTAAACAAAATACATTGAAAAAATACATGGGAAAAATATAAATTAAAGTCAATAGTATTGACTATAGAGAATATATGACACTGGTAATCTGACAATTATGATTTATAAAGTTGCTTCAACTTTCACTGAGCTTCCTGGTAGCTAAAACAAAAAAAAAGGAAAACAGTCATCGTATTTTGTTTTTTTGTCTATGAGGAAAAAACACATTAAGCAGAGCTTTCAGTATTTCAAAGACATTTCTCACTTGGAACTTAATATAGATCAGGTATAACAAATATTTTCCTATTAAGGGAAAAATAGCAAATTATTTTTGGACTTTCAATCACTCAGTGGTGCCATTGTATCCACAAAGTGGCCACAGATGATATGTAAACAAATGGATATGACTGTGTTCTAATAAAACTTTATTTACAAAAACAAGCTCTGGGCCATGGTTTGCAGATCCTCAGTGTAGAGCTCAGCAACACCCCTAGGTTAAGTGGAAATAGGCTTTAAGATAATGCTTTATAGTCAAAGGAGGAAAAACTGAGAGCATCACCCTATGGGATGTGAGGTAATTTTCTGCACCATTCCCAATTCCTATAAGGATGGAAGAACTATAACAACAACGGATAGCCGCTTCCGACTTTTTACTGTGATATATCTCAAAGGTTTTGCAATTCTTTATTTGTTTGCATTTAGTTTTACTTGGGCCAGGCCCCTCCTTTTTTGCTGTGGATTTACACCTGTGTAATAAAAATCCCTCTCCTCTGATAAGTCTCACTTGCAAAGAAAGAAAGATGCACTTTGCTCCTTCCATCTTGCTGAATGTTTAAAAGTTACGGAGGTAAGGCATTGTGACAAGGAAAAGTATTATTATCCTCTAAATATTTCTGAAGATTTGGGCAGATGGACGGCAGTGGTAAGTGGCTATAATAAAATAGCTTATCTTCACACTCAGCCTCCGAGCCCTTTCTCAGGGATAGTCTCAGTTGCTTTGGTGGCCTCGGCTTGGCTGTCACCTCCTCTGTGAAGGTTTCTATGGTTTTTGAAGGAAATAATCTTCTCCTTTGGCCTTTCCTAGAGATTTGTACTTCAGCTTTTATAGCACTTTTCCTGGTATCTTGCAGCTTCTCTTTCCAACAATAGATTGAACTCCTTAAAGGAAGAGTAATCTTTCTGACCTTCTACTGCCCCCCCCCCATATTTGTTGCAACATCTAGTAAAAAATAGACACCCATAACTATTTGCTGAATAAGTGAGTGAATAAAAATGGATGGGTGAATGGAGGGACACATGGAGGGCTGCATGAATGGATGGAGAGAGGGATGGAGGGATAGACTGCTAGAATAATGGATAGAAGGATATTAGTAGTTTCTCAAAAATGTAAGTTCAAACATAAGTAGCAGTATTACTCGTAAAATATTTCATTGAAACTCAGGCACTCTGACTAAAATTGTCCTATCTCCTCATATAAAATTAATCTTAATAATGGTTCAATAACAAAACAAAATCTCAAGTCAACATATCTGATTTATATTTCAGTAACATGAAATACACATGTTTAAAAATTCATTGAAAGTCAAAATGATTTATATATATAATCACTAGAGTAAAGTTCAAAATGTTCTAAGCAGAATCAACATTTAGAATATGTTGATATATATATTTATATATATATATATATATATATATATATATATATGCTCTAATAGGTTATATAAAAACAATTGAATTATTGCTAATAACACTAGACAAAAGTATAAGTATATACAGTACATATGTTAAAATATATCAAATGTTATAAGAAAGTTTAAGGCTGTCTCTTTTCTTTATTCCTAACTCTGATTACTATCACTGGTAGCTGGCTGATATCAACAATATCAGAGTTTGTATTTTAACTTTATATTTACCCTTGTAAGGATCTGTAACTCCTCAGCCAGTCAGTGGTTATTCCTACTTCCTGCTTAGATGTCACATGTGTCAGTCTGTATTTTGTATTTCTCCAGCTCTCTTTCCTCCTGTTGGCTATATTCACTCTACTTTTCTAACTACTTCTATTTCCCACCCACAGAAAAGTGATCAAGAGTAGAAGAGTAGTTGCAGACTTGGTATTTTTTTATAATCCTGGAAATACTAGATCAGAAAATCAGATATTATCCATGCCTGTGTCTTTTGTTAAAAAAAAAAAAATTCTTCTTTTAAATGTTTCTATTGGTTAAGAGAGAGAGGGAGAGGGGATAGAGGGAGAATGGGTGGGGGAGGGGAGAGAGAAAAAAGGAAGGGAGAGAGAGAGAGATTGAGAGAGATTGTTGGGCTGCCTCCCTCAATCTGAGTTATGTGTCCTGACCAGGTATCAGGGTTGTATGGTATAATGCTCAACCAATTGAGCCACATTGGCCAGGGCTCCATGCCTGTGTCTTGACTAAAATAGTTACCTTATAATGTCTCAGTTTTCACATGTGTCTGTAATGTGTGATTCTGACACATCTACCTCAATTAATAAGAATGTTACAAAACTAAGTAAAATTTTACAAAGATACATGATACCAGAACTTCTCTTTATTCAAGGATGAAACTTATCAAATTCAAAATTTCTTTGGCTATAAAATTTCAAATTCCATAACCAAATAGTCTATATGGAATTATTCAAATATTAAACCTGTGGATTAGAGGTGTGGAGACTTTTGCAATCTACCAAAAGTTATTTTGGCACCATCTTCTCAGACTTAAGAGTTCATTTTCTATATTTCCAATGAGAATCAATTCCTCAAATGGAATTTTATTATGAACTGCTAAAAATAGTAGTTAAAATGGAAACACTGACAAGAATGGGTGTCACATGGCAGTAATGAATTCATGATGAGTAGTTGGAAGTGTATAACATTTTAAGTGCCTCATCACTATGAATTCATTTGGCATTTATTGTTATAGAAATGACCATATTGAATTCATTTGGCATTCATATGGGCTTCACATGTATTTATGGAGATAGAACATGGTAATTTAACATTTACTGTACTAAGCAGTATTTAATGGACATTGAAAGACATTGTCATACAATGCTTAATAAAGCCAGTACCTCTAAAGTTAATCTTCTAGCAAAACAAAGAAATTAGAAACCATTCTGATTCCCCAAGCACATGAGCAAATTATTTGGATATGCCAAAATTATGTATTTACTCCTTCAAATTTGCTTTCTTAATTGTTATGCCAGAAGGTTGACTCTAGGACCAAGACAATGAAACAGATGTTCAGTTTAGACTCTTTATATTCTAAACTTGTCTGCAAGTACTTAATCATAGTCTAAAAATATTAAGGAAGATTTTCTTGGGACATCAGCAGTAAATTTGACACATGGCATATATTCAATAAACTTATCTTTTTCCCTGTTAGAGTTCAGTGTGCTCCCTTTAAGAGTCCCAAGGGTAAATATCTGTTTAATCCTTGCAGAAGAATTATTTTTAGACCAAACAATCATTATTTGTGAACAACTAAATGATCAAGTCATGAGGATCTTTGTTGGGAAGCGAAGGAAGATTTCTTCACCAACTATGATGGCAATGTGTGTGTTTTTTTTCTTCCAAGAATAGAGTTTAAAGACAAAGTTTGCATTAGTCACTTTCAAAGACGTTGGTGAGGATGCTCTGCCCCTCCTGAAATTTTCTCAGGTGTCTTCTTTAATCCACTCAAAAGTAACCTTTATTGAAAATTTACCAAAGGTGCCAAATAACTAATCCTCATGGCTTAAATCAGACCAGTGTTCAACTATGATTGTAGAGTACTGCGTATTTTAACATAAACTTACTGAAAATATTTTAATGAGGACTGGAAATAGAGAGAAAAAGTATTCCATATATCTTATCTCTAGACTTTCTTTAGGTAATTAATGTCACTTTCAGTATTACCTATATTACTGTAAGAGATTCGGTTAATATGAATTTCTTTCAACTCTACATTGTTAGAGAGTCTACAAATTGCTATCACATTACCCCAAGCAATCCTTTTCTATGACCCAGAGCAAGATTTTGAGAGAGGGGGTGTATGAGTTTCCCAGGGCTGCCATAACAAAGTACCACAAATTGGGTGACAAACAGCAGTAATTTCTTTTCTCTGAGTTCTAGACGCTGGGAGTTCTATACTAATATGTTGACAGGGCCATGCTTCCTTCAGATCCTTCAGGGGAGGATCTGAGCTCTTCTCTTCCAGGTTCTGGGAGCCCCAGATGTTCCTTGGCTTGTGGTTGAGCTATTCTGTTCTCTGCCTTCACTTCACATGGCATTTTTCCTGCGTGTCTGTGTCTTCACAGGGAATTCTCTTCTTAGAAGAATATCAGCCATACTGAATTAGGGTCCATTAAAATGACCTCACTTAGCTATATGACATTTCCAAAAAAGATTGCGTTCACAGGAATCAGGGATTAGCACTTCAACACATCTTTTGGAGGGTATACAATTTAACTCATAACAGAAAATCTCCTGCCAATTCTTAGTAGGGTTAATACTTCAATGCATGCATTTATTTTTATAATTGTCTTTTCTTTAATGGGAGATTAGAGAAACTTGGATGTGAGAGCAAAATATCTATTGGCTGCCTCCTGCACACCCCCTACCTATGATGAAAACCCAGGCATGTGCCCAGACAGGAATCAAATCAGCAACTTTTGGTGCACAAGACAATGCCCAACCAACTGAGCCACACTGGCCAGGGCCCAAGTTTTCCCTTTTTAAAAGGACTGCAGTTGCCCTAGCCGGCGTGGCTCAATGGATAGAGCGTTGGCCTGCAGACTGAAGATTGCAGGTTCAATTCCAGTCAAGGGCAAATGCCTGGGTTTCGGGCTCGATCCCCAGTAGGGGGCGTGCAGAAGACAGCCAATCAATGATTCTCTCTCATCATTGATGTTTCTATCTCTCTCTCTGTCCCTCTCCCGTCCTCTCTGAAATCTATGACAGTGGGATAGTGGTATGTGCATGGGATCAAGGGAGGGACTGACTCATAAAGGAAGGAAACAGAAACACATCTGGGTGCTGCCATTTGATAACCTAGAGTCAATTGGGGACATTCTTTAGCTTGGGGTCACCCATGACCATGTTTCCATGTTCTGAATTTCACATCTCTGAAGATAATTTTATTGGTCCATTTTAGTTCAGGTACCTTTCCTTGCATCAGTCACCTGTGGCCAGGTGAGGGTACAGGACAAAACAACTATGCTGTGTGTGTGTGTGTGTGTGTATGTGTGTGTGTGTGTGCATGCACAGGAATCTTGTCCTAGAGTGTATAAGACTATGTACTGGAATCACTGTGAGACTACGTACTGGCAACAGGGTATCTCCTTCCTCTACTTTCCTGACCCCTTCCAAGTCTCTGTGCTCCCAAAGAAGGGATGGCTTTTCCTTTTTTCAACAAATATTAATTGACCTCATAAGATGTGCCCCACCTTGTGCTGTAGGTGTAGACATGGGCATGGTCGCTATCATTTAGCCATGTACACTGGTGAAACTGAAGTAGGACAGATCTTTCCATCTCCACCCAAGCCTACGACATAGCTCACCATGAAAGTACTGGGTCTCTAACAAGCAGCACCAAAGTGACCACATTCACTTTTCTGAGACTAGACCACTGCACAAGCGCAATCCATGGCAGTCAGTCTCATTGTGTCAAGATGCCCAGTTCCCCACATACAAAATCTCCGAACTCTCCTGTGCTTCCCTAGACAGTCACAGGCATGGCCACAGGGCGGGGAGGCCCAGAGGATTCCAGAGAGAGGATCCATCCATCACTGATTCACATGCTCTCTGTGTCTATGACTGTCTTCCCAGTGGAGAGTTTGGTGAATATTCAAGGACATAAAAGACATAATTCCTCTTGCTGGTACAGCTATCAGATGCCCATGGGGTCTGGGGGGCTCAGTGTGTCTTTATAAGTATTCCATTGTCTTCGGTGGAGCCACAGAGGTACCACAAAGAGGGCCATAAACATTGCATCTGTTTGTTTGTCATTTTTCTTTAGTGCAGGTTTTATAAGACTCCCTCCCAACAGGATCACAATCTCAACACATGCCACTTTGCTATACACTTCGTAAGAACATTATGTTGAATTAAATGTACAACTACAGCATATTTTCTTGAAAGGAGTTTGGACAATGATAAATGCATAGAAATTTTTCTGCACTTAGACAACCTGATTCTGTGCCCATCAAGTTGCTAGGGATTTGCTCTGAAGAATCAGTCTCTTGTAATCAGGGAATCCCAGATACTGGCTGTGGATACTGTGAGGGTCGCCAAAGGAAGTGCACATGAGGCTGAAAGTGGTAAAGAATTATAAATGTATTAGTTCATATGGAAACCAGATGGGCTGAGCCCCAAATAGGCATCATCACCCAGGGACAGGAGAGATTTTAAAGGACCCTAAGTGGGCTTTTTCAGAGGATAATTCTCTGGGCGGGTCCAGATCCTGGGCAAGTCCAGAGAAAGAGGGGGAAGTTACTGGTCTTAGCAAATGGAATGTGGTCTAAGTGAAAGGGAATGTCTATTGTGAAATGATCTAAAGATCAGTTTCCCAGGGGAGGGGATATTGATTCCATTATTTGATCAGACCTAACAGATACCGAGCAAAAGGTTCAAATGTCACATCTATTAATTTTATACCAAGTGAGCTTGGGAAGCTTTCTTAATCTTACCAGCCTACTTAGTTTCCTCATCTGTAAAGGAATGGTTTTAAATTACTTTCCTAATCGTACTGTTGTGTTAAATGAGACGACATTTGGAAAGTAGTTAGCACCATGACTAACAAGTAGTAACCTCTCAATGAGTGTTGGCTGTTGTTCATGCAGGTGATTTGCCCTCTGAACTGCAGTGATGGCTCTAATGTGAGTTCAGATCTCAAGCATATGGGAGAGCAAAGCAGAAAATGAACAGGATTTTTCTATAGACACTTGAATATAATAACAGTAGCTAAGCAGTGTACTAAGTGTTTCCCATGGATCATATTACTTAGTTCTCATACCAACTCTGTGAATTTTATGTTATACTAGAGGCCTGATGCATGAAATTCTGCAGGAGTAGGCCTTCACAGCCACAGCTGCCTAGATCCCTCCCTCATAGCCCCAGAGGCTGCCTGGAGCCCACGGCTGCAGGTGTGGCTTTGTCCGGAAGGACATCCAGTCTAATTAGCATATTATGCTTTTATTATTATAGACATCTCTCTTACATATTGGGAATTCTCTTTGACCAGAGGTAGCACATTGGCACTTACAGAAACCCATGTGCTATAAGATGCTGGCCTGCATGGACCATATCCATCTGGCTCTTTTGCTCTCCAGTTTGGAGTTAGGTTCTCTGGGTGTATCAGTGAGAGTCCTGGCAGAGAACAGATGACACAGTTAAACTAGTTAAATCGAAGAGAATGTAATAAAGTGACCATTGGCAAAGATACTGGGCAATGTATAGAGAAATCACAAAGGGTTGTTCAGCTTCCTGGGCCCAGAAATGGTGGGATATCATTATCAACACAAAAGTCATGGGGTAAAGAATGATGCGTGGCAAGGGCAGCCTGTGACAGGACTGTGGTCTTCAGGTGCAGGATGCAGCCAACCTTTGTGACCTTTGTCCCTCCTCCATCTCTGATCTCTCACTGGGGCTCTTCATCTGCTGAACTCAGCTTGAGAACTGAAGATAAGGCTTCCCAGGGAAATACCTAAGGAGAGAACAGGATAGAGAAGGCAGAGTGAGTTCAGAGAGCCAAGCAAATGTACATAGCACATCTGCCTATAAGCACAGTACCAGTAAGTACTGTGCTTATATAAGTATTTGCCTTAAGCAATGGAAAAATAGATATTCCCTTTGCTCTACTGTTGTAAACTGCTATTTTCTTCTTCCTTTTTCTCTTATTATTTTCCTCATGGTCTGTGATCTCTAAATATTGCAGTGGAAAACTTGAAATGGTTCAGCATCTTAGAGGAATCCAGCCACTCTTAGATTTGAGACTATTTTATTGTGAAAGGTTAAGATAAAAAAAAAGCAAAACAATTACTAAAAATCCATTTATCCTTTATTTTTTCATCATATAAGGAAAGATTACTGCCAAATATGGCCATAAACGTTTTATCGATGCCATTTTTATAACAAAAACAAGAATATTTCTTAATAGATTTTTGTTTATTAGATCATCAATTGCCAACCTGGGGTTCCTGGGTCTAAGGAGACCATGATGGTAGCAATGGAGGTTTGTAAAATATCTTAAATATTTCAGAAAATCTAATAGAATCATACTTTAACAAATGATGAAGCTTCGCGAACTAACAAAAACATCAGGAGTCTTTGCTTTTGACTGAAATTACATTAGCTCTGTGTAGTGACCCTAGTAATTTCATGCTGATAGAAGCTGATTGGCAGTTATATGTGTCTTTGATTAATAAAACATGGAGAGCACATGAATTATTACTTAATCCGGGCAGTTTTCTAGATAAGGTTTTTGAAAACCTAGAATCAATTGGGGAAAAATTAACTGGATGCTCAATAGTGAAATAATAAGCACATATTGGCTTCACATTTCTCATATATGTAGGGAGACCAAGGAGGCTTCTGGATGGGCCAAGATCTGATGAAAATTCAAATTATTTTTTTTTGTTTTCAATAATAATAATAGCAGTAATCATAATGGTGGTGATAGTTAACAATTATTAAGTGGTTAAGCACAGTGCTGAAATGCTCGATGTATAGTCTTATTTCGTCCTCCCAATAGTCCTAAGAAGAAGGCACTATAATTATCTCTTGTCTTAAGTTGAGTTTCCTCAGAACCAGATTAAAAAACCAGGGTTTGTGTGTAGGTAGATTATTTGGGAGGTGATGCCAGGAGTGCTGGTAGAGAATGGGGAAGTGAGGGAAAGGAGAATAGGATACATTAATGAACAGGTTGCTGCTGTGGGTAACTGGGGCTCAGTCCTCCTTGGTATGTCAGTTAGACACACAGAACACTGCTGTGTTACACCACATGACCAGTGAGGAAGATGGGGTATTGACCCATAAGTTCCTGTGTGTAATTGGTTGAGAGCTACTTCTAGGAGCACTGTCTCCCAAACACTTCAGGTTTGTGCAGCATGGGGGCCGAGCATGTTTCCATGACTGAAGAAAGCCCCCAGCTGGAGAGACACAGAGTCTTACAGAAGGAATGCTTTGGTGACACACAAGGATAGGAGCAGGTACAATAGCATCTGCTGAATTCCTGTCCTGCAGACCAAGAAGCCAAGACTTCATGAGTTGAAATTACTTGTCCAAAGTCATAGAGGACATGTGATGATGTGCCCTTTCATAGGCTTTTAGTGTTACCTATGACTAAAGCCTACCAATATGCAATAGTCTATTAAATGAATTCTTATTCTTGAGCTTTATTTCTTACAACAGCCTTATTGAGCTACTAGAGGCCCAGCTCATGAAATTCGTGCAAGGGTATGGTTCCTAGGCCTGGCCTGCAATCAGGGCCATCTTCCTTGGCTGCCCCCTGCCACCACCCAACCGCGGTTCCCCATTTGCCATCAGGTGATTGGAGCCTGATGGCCAGGGGGGAAGGGACTGAGAGGTCAGCCCTTCCTGCCTGCTCGCTGGCGCCACCCCGCCACAGGTTGCCCTCTGTATGTGGGGTGACCCGTGGGGTGGGGGCCTTGGCCTGGCACCTCCCGCATCCCCCACCACCCACCCCCTGTTCCCCATTCGCCATCAGGTGATCAGAGCCTGCGGGGGCAGGGGGGGGGGAGGGGGCAGAGGGGAGGGGAGGAGGAACTAAGAGGTTTGCTGTTCTGCCAGCTCCCGACCCAGCTCCTGCCGCCACCCACCGCAGTTCCCCATTTGCCATTGGGCAATTGGAGCCTGCCGGCCTGGAAAGGGACCAAGAGGTGGTCAGTGCGCCTCATAATGACTGGTTGAGTGGTCATTCTGGCTGTTCCGCTGTCAGGGTCAATTTGTACATTACTCTTTTTATTATATAGGATGATTGACATAGCATACAGTTCACTCATTTAAAGTATATAATTCCATGGTTTTTAATATAGTCACAGAACTCTGCAACTATCACCCAATCAATTTTAGAACATTCTCCTCACCCTTAAAGAAACCTTGTGCCCATTAGTAGCCATGCCCCTTTTCCTCCATCCTACCCCCAGCCCCTAGAAACTAATAACCTACTTTCTGTTTCTATGGATTTGCCTCTTGACATTTCATAAAAAAAAAACACAATCATACAATATGTGATCTCTTTTGTTTGGTTTTCTTCACTTAACATGATTTTTTAAAAGGTCAGCTTTATAATAGCACATATCAGTATTTTATTCCATTTTATGGCCAAATAATATTCTATTGCATGGATATACCATATTTTGTTTATCCATTTATAAGTATATGGATACTTGAGTTGTTTCCACTTTTGGCTATTATGAATAATGTTGCTATGAAAATTTTTTTATAAGCTTTTATATAGACATATGTTTTCATTTCCTTTGGGTGTCTACCTAGATGTGGAGTTACTATGTTATATGGCAACTCTATTTTTAGTTTTTTGCAGAACTGCCAGACTCTTCTCCAGTGTGGTCCTGGAGTTTATTGATGACTTTATTGTGCTGTTCAACTGAGTAGGCTGCCTACCTTGCACTATTTGGTAAAGGATAAAAATCACTACCTTGTACCTGCAGACACTGATTTCTAGAATTCCAAAAGTTTTAAAGAAGGGTATTATCAGTGCATTATCAGAGTTGACTTTAATTGGTTCTGGACCTCAAGGCCTTCACTTCTTGCTTTATACTTATACCTGATTTATACCTTAGCATTATCATTATTCATTTAGCTTATTATTATGCATTGTCTGGTTAACCCACTGGGTGTAGTGATGCATGCTTTCATCAAGAGTATTTCTGGCCTGCATTTTTTAAATAGCTAGCATTTAAAGTATATATAGTGGTAGTTCATTAAACATGCATTTGTTTTTATTCTGCACCTGCTGTGAGCCAGGCGCTGTGTTAGGTGCTGGGAATAGAGTGCAGGGACAAAAACAGACACAATTCAGTTAGAGAAAAATAAACTTAGAGAAGATGCACTGCTGAGTCATTGTTGGGGTCCACTTCATAGTAAGCAGCTCCTGCATGCCTGTAATTCATCCCGAATCTGAGGCAAGCTCTGCTCAGAACAGCTGCATTGTCAGTTAATGCCATTGTATGGCTAAGTATAAGCCACACAAGAAGAAATGGAAAACCTCTTCCCTATGAGGGGCGTGCAATTTATTTATTTATTTATTTTTTAAAATATATTTTATTGATTTTTTACAGAGAGGAAGGGAGAGGGATAGAGAATTAGATACATCAATGAGAGAGAAACATCGATCAGCCGCCTCCTGCACACTCCCTACCGGGGATGCGCCCGCAACCAAGGTACATGCCCCTGAGTGGAATCGAACCTGGGACTCTTGAGTCCTCAGGCCGACTCTCTTTCCACTGAGCCAAACTGGTTAGGACAAAGGGGGGGGGGCATGCAATTTAAATAAAGCGAGAGAATACTTTTGGAGTGTTTGCCACCTAGAATAATCAAAATAAATAAAATCCGTTGATGACTATGAGGACAGTGATAGATCATTGTAAAGCTCAGAAATACCATGCCATTTCCTTATAGAACTCCTCTCTGGATATCCATTGCCCTCAGGTTCAAGTTCATGTTCCTAACACGGGGGAACATACCTTTCATGACCTGGCACCTGATGGCCCCTCCAGTTTTAGTCTCACCGCTCCCCCATGGATACTCTAAGTGGAGCTGAGAAACCAGACCTTTTACTGTCTCTAAAATGTGCCAGGTTCTTTTGCATTAGAGACTTTGCATAAGCTGGACCTTAGACGTACTATTTCAACATCACGTGGCTCAGTGGATTTCCATTCTCTCCTTATATTCATTATGATGTGGATTCAGATGCCAGTGCAAAGATCCCAAGTGGCCATGGCTTCGGTAAGATAGATGTGTATTTCTCTCTCAAGTGAGAGACCAGGTATAAGCAGTCCAGGACTGGAGTGGTGGCCCCACTCTGTTACTTAGAGTTCTGGTAGAGAGAAGAGAGTCTGTCCAAAAGATAAGTGTAAACCTGAATCTGTAAGACCTGGCTTCTCTCTTGTTTTTTGGCATCTTTGGAATGTTGTTTCGGCCCTCATGAACCCAGATGGCCCACATCCACCTCTCATCCCAGTCTGTGAGGAAAGGGGGGCAGGGAGGACATTTTCCTTTTCTCAGAATATTCTGTGGAGAAGCTGCATCCACCTGTGTTGCTCATCTCTCATTGGCCGTCAATTGGCCACACACTCATATTTTGCTGCAAAGATCAGCAAATATTGGTCTTTCTTTGGGAATAAGTAACAATTTCTGGTGCAGTATTTTATGTAAAACTATTCTGGATAAATAAGTAAATTTTCTTTCCAGTCATGTGCAATCTTGACAGAGTGGTGGGCACTGTGTTTATATATATATTTTTTCCAACTGAACAAATTTTCCAGCCAGTGGTGTCAGATATTGGAACTCCAAGAGAGATAAAGACCACTAGAAGGTGGGCAGTAGCACTCCCATTTTACAAATGATGAAATAGAGCTCAGAAATGTTAACCACTTGTCTCGGTACACAGAATTTGTACATTTCACCTGCTATCTTCTGAATGCATACCCTGTGCTGAACAAACGTGTAAGGAAATATATCATAGTGGTTAAGAACATCAGCTTTGGTCCCAGAATGGTCTAGATTAATTACTTATTGATACTGTGATAAAACTTAAGTTCCTTATCTGTTCTGAGCTTCATTTCTTCCCAAGGTGTTATATGCATTAAGTGGGACAATGTGTGGAAAGTGCCTACGAAAATACCTGACCATTTAATAAATCATGGCTAATATTAGCTACTACAATTAATTGATGTTTCTTAAACTTTGTCACTATTGTTATCAGTTATTGCCATTGTTGGAGATGGGATAGCCAGGAAATGGGTGCTTATACCTTTGTGTATGTCTGTTTCTTCATGAAGCAAGCAAGACAAAAGAAGCCTTGTAACAAATTTTTTTTCATTTTCTCCTTAATCTGTCTAGCAGCCCAAGGTATTCACACTTGTCTAGGGGATGACAAAGGTGAACTGAGAGGCCACTCTCAGTAAATTTACAGATTAGTAACTAAGTACTCAGACTCAGGAGTGAGGCATGCCTAAGCTGGAATCCCAGTTTATTTGGTAGCAGGCCTTGGAAAGAGATTTGACCTTCCTTAGCATCACTCTCTGCTTCTAACAGTGAGACTAACATGAATGCCTACTTTGTAAAGATGCTGCAAGGAATCACTGAGATCATTTAAATAAAAGTGCTTAAAACAGTATGTAGCATATCATTCATGCCCCATAAATGTGAGTGGACTGAAATTCGCTCCATTGAGCATGTATTTCAGCAGCAGCATAAGGATAGAGAGGAGGAGCTGCAGAGAAGAGAAACTCAGAATGTAGAAGTGAAAGGACTTGGTGATGGCCTGGTGTTGGGGGTATGGTGGAGAAAGAAATCCAGAAAATGTATCAAAAGAAAATTGGTTATTTGACAGAAAGGTTCATCAAGATGGGAAATACTGGGGAGGAGCAGGTATGCGAGGACAATGAGTGAAACCTTAGACATGTCAGGTTTAAATGGCCAAAGGATCCATGCATGGAGATATCAAACAGGCATTAGGTAGTTGGGTCCTGGACAATATAGCCAACTCTAAGCTCAAGTCTCCCACTTCAACTCAGGAATCCCCAGGCTGTTATAAATAACAAGAGGCCCAGTGCACGAAATTTTGTGCACTAGGGAAGGGGGATCCCTCAGCCCGGCCTGCCCCCTCTCACAGTTCGGGAGCCCTCAGGGGATGTCCTAATGACGGCTTAGGCCCGCTCCCCCTGGGGCCTGGGAGCAGGCCTAAGCCGCAGTCTGGCCTCCCTCTGTGGGAGGCGACCAGGATGATCAGGGGAAGGTGCCGCCACCATCAACCTGCTGCTGCTGCCACTGCCAGCCGTGGAAGCTGCGAGGCCTGAGCCCTGGGCCTCACAGCCACCAGGGCTCATTGCTGCCTGAGCCCACGGCTGCTGTGAGCCCTGGGCCTCGCAGCTGCCTGGGCTCGCAGCCCCCAGGTTTCACGGCTGCTTGAGCCCAAGGCTGCCTGAGCCCTGGGCCTCACAGCTGCTGTGGCTTTGTCTGGATGGACATCCGGAAGGATGTCTGGAAGATATCAGCCCTAATTAGGATATTACCCTTTTATTAGTATAGATGTTACAAGATCTTCAGGGAGCAACAGCAGTAAGGTGAATGGTAGGCAGTTGACTTGGGGCCAACAAGGCAGGGCATGCCTTACTGAAGGCTTCTGATGCTTTTACTTGGGCCAATGAGCAAATTTTAGGGCTGAATGTGACCTTCCACCCAGGCAGATGTTTGAGTGCTTGAAATGAATGAAATCTACCCCAGGAACTGCCTCGTACAAAAGAGAAGATTGAAGATCAAATTGAAATGTGTTTATACTTTTTTGATGTCACTGAAATCTACATTGTTTGGAATTTTGGCAAGGAATGAGGCTCCCCCAGCTGTGGTCATGGTCTGACAGCTGTAACTAATACCTGACATTTCCCTTTCTGATTAAATAATTGTCTTTCACAGCAACGGCATATACAAAACAAGACACCGCCCCTCCCCTCTGTTGTTCGGAGAGCCTCTACTTCACAAGTCATGTATATCTTCCTCCTCTCTCCTATGTTTAGAGGTAGCAGGATCTGCTGACACCTTGATTTCAGACTCTGGACTCCAAACCATAAGAGAATAAATATCTGTTGTTTGAAGTCCCCCAGTTGGTGGTGATTTGTCACAGCAGCCCTAGGAAACTATGTAGAGGTCAACGCCAATTTGCAAAATCAAACAAAGGAAATTAGGAGAGATGACATGCATGAGAAGGGGAGGGATACATGGCATTTCTGAGACATATGCAGAGCAGAGTGGTGATCTAGGTTTACAATTAGAAGCTGACAAATGTGTATGTAAAACTCTGAACACCTGGCCAAGGCGATGAAGCACTGAAACCAAATACCACCTCTGGGAGTTCCCCTTCTGTCTGCACTTCATTTCTGAAAAAGGGTTGTTTCATTAAAGTCTTTTAATTTTTAATCTCAAGATGTAGGAAATTATAATAGTGCTGAGCTTGGTTTCCTGTGAAATTTAAATTTTTTAATAATAGTATTTACTAGTGACCTGGAATTCAGGACAAATGTCTTTAAATAGTGGAATCAGGGAAAAAAGGTAAAATAGCAAAAGAATTTTAGAAAAACGCTAACTTATCCTATATAATAAAAGCCTAATATGCGAACTGACTGAACCATGGAATGACCGGTTGCTATGACACACACTGACCTCCAGGGGCAGACGCTCAAAAACACGAGCTGCCCCCAGCCTGCAGGACCCAGGCCAGCCAAGGTGGGTGCCAGCAGGGGCACCCTGATCGCCCCTCCGGTCACCCCACAGATCAGCCCTGATTGCCGGCCAGGCCTAGGGACCCTACCCATGCACCAATTTCATGCACTGGGCCTCTAGTCTGTTTAATAAGACCTAAAACTCCCTTGACTTTTTCCTACAGTAGGACAATATATATGATGAGGCAGCAGTATTAGAAATAACTGGAAAGAGAGGAAAATATTGACCAAAAGGCAAAAGAAGGAACTGATGGGGGTGGGGGGAAAGGAAGAAAAGGAGGAAGGAAGGGAGAGAGGGAGGGAAGAAAAAAATTATGTGTAAAGTATAACAGTCTCTTGACATTTTAAGTGTTAGCTCCAGTGTTAAACCCTTTGGGAAGCCTGCCTTTGGGTTCAGCTAACCCCCTGGCCCTTTGTGCCAGCACAGCCTCTATCACACACAGTTCCTGGGGTGAGCGTTTCTCATCTTTCTCCCATGGGACTGGAGACTACGTCATGCTGCCTCTCTAGAGCCCAGTCCTGTGCCCAACAAGCCCCTCAGAATCAGTCAACTTGTCTCCTACTCCTGTCATCAGCTTAATCAAAGTGACTCTCACCTTTCTTTAATTACTAAGATAATTTCTCATATTCTCTGTTCATCTCCACTCCATTCCATTCCTCAGAGCAACCATCATGAGAATGTGTAAACATTCAGTACTGAGCATGCCATTCCAACCCTTCTAACCCATGGCCCTTCTGCTGAAATCATTTAATTGCTCCCCTTTGCCAGAAAGATCCAGTCCCTACAAGTTCCCCCATGCAGGTCCTCCTTCCCACAAACCTCAGCACTGAGCTCCTGGGGTACATCACGCTCCTCTTCACACCTCCACCCACTTTGTCTGCTCTGCTGGAAACTTCTATGTAAACACCTCCTGCATGACCCCTGCCCCTCCTTGTGCTTTCCCTGCTTCAGAGCTTCACAAACTCACCTCACTCCACATTTTAGGTGAGTCTGTTTCCTCTTATGTCCCTCATAATCTATCTTCTCCTCTGCTCTAGCATCATAATCTATCTTCTCCTCTGCTCTAGCCTCATAATCTATCTTCTCCTCTGTCTCTAATCACAACTATATAATACACTAGAGGCCCAGTGCACAAAATTCATGGGGGGGGGGGGGTTTGGGGGGAGAAGGAGATGTGTTCCTCAGCCCAGTCTGCACCCTCTCCAATCTGGGACTCCTTGAGGGATGTCTGACTGCCTGTTTAGGCCCGAACCCACCGGGATCGGGCCTAAATGGGCAGTCGGACATCCCTCTCACAATCCAGGACTGCTGGCTCCCAACCGCTCACCTGCCAGCCTGATCACCCACTAACCACTCCCCTGTCAGCTTGATGGATGCCTAACTGCCCTCCCCTGCTGGTCCCATTGCTCCTAACTGCCCTCCCCTGCCAGTCTGGTCAACCCTAACTGCCCTCCCCTGCCGGCCTGGTCGCCCCTAACTGCCCTCCCCTGCTGGCCTGGTCGCCCCCAACTGCCCTCCCCTGCTGACCATCTTGTGTGTTGGTGTGATGGTCAGTTTGCATATTACCTCTTTATTATATAGGATTCTCTGATGATTGTTTTAAATCCTGACTTTCCCATCAGAATGTAAACTCCATGGGAATGGAGCCCATATCTGATCTGTATTTACCCAGCGACTCTCCGGCTCCTAGAATAATGCCCAAGGCATAGTGAGTGTCCATAAAATTAGCTGAATGCTCTGTAGGCACTGGTGAGAAGCCCATGCTAGTAGCTGCTTCTGCCTTGTTCTGAAGCCCTTGGAGTTGTGTCCCTGTGGGAGTGATAGCTAGCTCCCTGGAAAGCCACATAGAAGAGCAGAGACAGGCAGCTCATTCTCACAGCTGGACCGGGCAGTATGACACCGTGGCTCCTCTGTGAGGTCCGCACTCCGCTGTTCACACAGGGAACAACAGCGCCCGTGAGCTGCAGGCCTTTGAGACCCCCTGGGCCACTTTGTGTGCACAGTGCTCTGCTCTCAGATTGCACAGTGTAATCCTCCGAACGCTGGAAAGGAAACACATGCCGAAGAGCGAGAGGAACGGGATGGCCGAGATCTCATAGATCCACAGTGGCCCACTCTCTCCTTGCAAAAGCATCTCGGAGGCAGAGCACCATGAAAGAGGAGAAGGGACTAGTGTCATTTTCTTGAAGTCCCTTGTGAAGTGTTTTATTCAGGAAGAAAACATCAAGCATATGGCCATCTCCAAACACCACCAGTGTGCTTTTGTGGTAAGGATTGGGGACTCTGTGACAGCAGGTAGCCATCTTAAAAAGCAGATAGTAGCTTATTGTGTTAACCTTTGGGGAGAAGTAAAAAGAGAGAAAAGATCATTGCCCCATTGGGTAAGAGCCCCATGGACTTTTTGTATTAATAAGGGCATTGGCTTTGTTCTATTCACCAGGTGACTTTAAGTGGGCGACTTCTATCAACATCACTCTCCCCATTTGAAATAGGAGGCAGATACCAGCTTACTTCTTCATTGAGAGAGAACATGTATATAAAGCTTCCAGGGTTTAATAGAGGTCAGGGGTAGCAGCGTAATTTAAAAAAGTAAAACATAGCAACCTACAGTTTATCCAACAGTTAAAATATCATTTCCCACCCAGTGATTACCTAAGCCATTCCTGCCAAAGTGCCTGATAATAGATTTTCTGCTTTATTATGGTCCTAGTTAGGATCTGGTGGTACCAACTTACAATGCCTTATAAGAAGTGTATGGGGTGGGGGCAGGTGTCAGGAAAATTCCTTTTTGATTATTTTCCAAGAATATCACCTCACTGGGAGCTAAGAAAGAATTTTCAGTATCCCCATGTGTTGCCAAAGAACACACAGTTCAACATTTAAAAATAAATAAAATGTTACACCCTTCTCTTCAAGAATGTTCAAGCTGACCCACTCTCAAACCCAGTGCGAGACTTCCTCATATTGTCTCCTCTGAGATTTCCTAGCCCAGCTTCTACCCCAGCCCAAACCTTCACAGCAATCATTTTCATACACCAACCAACTGCCCCTTGTGTTTTTACTCTTCTTCCCTCCCACATTCCCCCTCATGGATCTGGGAACTGGGTTAGCAAAGAGAATGCTCTTCACAGCTGAAGGAAAACAAGGAGCCATGGTGGGAGAGTGGAAGGTGTTAAGATTTTAGTTTGACTTTATTATGAGTGTTATTTTAAAGAGAAAGTTGGAACCTTATAACATGACAGTCCAATGGAGCCAAGTGCATAGATAAAGACTGAGAGTTGTAGGTCATGAACAAAGCCCCATAAGCCAATCAGTCAACAAGGGGCTGAGCATCTTGGCCACCCCCTGAGGTACCCTGGGGACACAGACTCAGAAGTGGTCCAGCTCTGTGAAAAGTGCTTTACACACATCAACTTGAGAAGTAGGTACTGATGTTTCTGTTTTATTAATGAGAAAACTGAGGCTCAGAGAGGCTAACTACCTGGCTCAAGGTCACACAGTTAACCAGTATGGGCTCAAACATTCCAATTCAGGTTGGTCTGACTCTAGACCAGGGGTCCTCAAACTACGGCCCACAGGCCACATGCAAATACAGATATTGTATTTGTTCCCGTTTTGGTTTTTTTTTTTTTTTTTACTTCAAAATAAGATATGTGCAGTGTGCATAGGAATTTGTTCATAGTTTTTTTAAAAACTATAGTCCGGTCCTCCAACGGTCTGAGGGACAGTGAACTGGCCCCGTTTAAAAAGTTTGAGGACCCCTGCTCTAGACCCTTTGTTCTGTAAGCCTGTCTTTCAAAACATCTGGCTTCTTTATTTTGAAATGAGTGCAGACCTACAGGACGTTGCAAAAAGAATACAGATAATCCCACTTAACCCTTCAGCCAGATTTCTGAATGTTAACAATGTATCACTTAATTATTTATTTACTTAATTATATCTCCCTCCCCACAACCATTGGAGGGTAAATTGCAGACCTATTGCCCCTTTACTTCTAAGCAACAAAGTGGTATTTCCTAACAAAGAATGATTTTTTTCTTATATGCCCACAGATCATCAAATCAGAAAATAAACACTGTTGAAATAATATTATCTAGTCTACAAACCTTGTTCAAACTTAGCCAGTTATGGCACCAGTGTTCTTTACAGCACACACAAAAAGTCCTGATCGAAGATGCAGTCCAGGATCTTGTACTGTGTTCAGATCTTCTGTTTCCTGCGCCTCCTTTAATGTCTGGGAAAGTTCTTCAGCCTTGTTGTCTTTCATGAACTTGCCACATTTGAAGATTATAGCCTGTCCCACAATTTGGGTGAGTGGGGTGCTTCCTGTGATGATAGATCCAGGTATGCATTTATGGCAAGAATACCACAGAGCATCATTGTGTCCTTCTCATGCAGCAGACCAGGAAAGCACATAGATATATTTGTGTCACTGCTGGTGACATTCACCTTCACCTCTTAGTTAGGGTCATGTCTGTCAAGTTTCTCCAATATTGGCAATATTTTCCCTTTTAGTTAATAATCATCTTGCATGGAAATATTTCAAGACTACATACTTTCACCCATAGTTCTAGCCTTCATTGATAGTCTTTGCCCAAAACAATTATTACTAGCATGATTGGTTGCTAAATGGTGATTTTTCTAATTATGTGATTCCTTCTACATGTATGAGTTGGTATTCTATTTTAAAGGAAAGCTTTTCCTTCTCCCCCATTTGTTAACTTATTTTCATTTTTAAAAGTTATATCAGTTTGAGCTTACGGATTTTTAGTTTATTCTATGGGGTTACAATCTGTCACTATCATTATGTATTTCCATGCTCCAATTGACTACAATTTGGCCAGTGGGTGAACTAATAAATAGCTTTTATACCCAAGGATTCTAACTTACTGCTTCACTTAAAGTCTTCCACCTCCCACTTTCCTGTCTTGAATTTTTAGCTAGAAAACTTATTTTCTGAGAAGTCCTCAGGCCCAGTGATCCAGTTACAGTCTGTTCTTGCTGACTAACTCTTGAAATAATTTTTTTTTTTTAGAACTAGTGGTAGAGGTGAAGGGAGTTAAGTGGCAATTCTCCCAGGAGGCCATTCTCATGGCCCTGCCAGCTGCTCAGAGGGAGGCAGAAGACAATCTTTCCTGAACACTTTTTGCTTTCTCATTTCTCTGTACTTTTGAAAACTTTCTACCCTCTGCCCAGATTAATCCTAACTCCCTCTATCAACCCAGAAATGGACTCAAATTCCAAGACTGTCCTCTTCCTCTATGAACCCATCTCAACTCCCTAGGCAGAACTCATTGTTCTCTTCACAGCAGCTCAATATGCTGTTGGTATAGCCCTTTTAAAAATTAATTTTTAGAGAGTGAGAGGGAGGAACAGAGAGAGGGAGGAAGAGAGGAAGATGGGGAGGAAGAGAGAGAGAGAGAAGAGGTAGATTGAGATTTGTTGCTCCACTTATCCATGCCATTGGTTGATTCTTGTATGTGCCCCAACTGGGGATCAAAACTGCATATAGGAAGGACAGTCTAACCAACTGAGCTACCCGGCCAGGACTGGTATAGCTTTTATTTCAGAATCAATTACATGGCATTTTATATATACACCAGTGGCCTGGTGCACGAAATTCGTGCACAGGGCAGGGGTGTCCCTCAGTCTGGCCTGCACCCTCTCTAATCTGGGACTCCTTAGGGGATGTCCACAGGGATCTGGCCTAAACCAGCAGTTGGACATCCTTCTTGCAATCTGGGACTGCTGGCTCCTAACCCCTCACCTGCCTGTCTGACTGATTGCCCCTAACCACTCTGCTTGCCGGCCTGATCAACCCCAACTACCCCCCCTTCCAGCCTGATAACCCTTAACTGCCCACCCCTGCTGGACTGATAGCCCCCAACTTCCCCCCCACTGCCGGCCTACTCACCCCCACTTGCCCCCCTGCTAGCCTGCTTGCCCCCAGTAGCCCCCCTGCCGGCCTGCTCACCTCCAGTTGCTCCCCCTTTCTGGCCTGCTCACACTCAACTGCTATCCCTTGTAGGCCTGCTTGCCCCCAACTGCCCCTCCCACTGGCCTGTTCACCCCCAACTTCCAGCCTGCTTGCCTCCAACTGCCCTCCCTGCCAGCCTGATTGCCCCTAACCACCTCTGCCTCAGCCCAACCAACATGGCTTTGTCCAGAAGGATGTCCGGAAGGGCTCCTGGTCTAATTAGCATATTACCCTTTTATTAGTATAGATATATATATTTTTTTGCCATTTCATTCCTCTCAATAGGTTGTGAACTTTTCATAAGTGAGTTCTTACACATATCTGCATCAGGGAATGAACAACATTTTTTAAAGTTTATTGAATTTATTGGAGTGGCATCTTTTATAATAAAAACCTAATAAAAGTGGAACAACTGGTTGCTATGAGGTACATTGATCATAAGGGGGCAGATGCTCAATGTAGGAGCTGCCCCCAGCATGCAGACCCCAGGCCAGCCAAGGCAGGTGTGAGCAGGGGCCCTCTGCGTGCCCTGCCAGTTGCCCCACAGAGGGAGGCGGGCGGTGGTGGTGGAGGTGGGGCCAGCAAGTAGAAGGCACCAGGCTGGCCAAGGTGGGTGCCAACAGGGGCCCCCGATCACCCCGCTGGTTGCCTTGCAGAGGGAGGTGACTGGTGGTGGCAGTGGAGGGGGACGGGGCCAGAGAGTGGGCAGTGCCAGGCTGGCCAAAATGGGTGCCAGCAGGCCCCGCCCCCCGATTGTCCTGCTGATCCACCCACAGATTGACCCTGATCCGTGGCCAGGCCTAGGGACCCTACCTGTGCACAAATTTCGTGTACCAGGCCTCTAGTTGGTTAATAAAATTATATAGGTTTCAAGGATACAATTACGTAATACATCATCTGCATACTGTATTGTGTGTTCAACACACCAAGTCAAATCTCCCAGCGGTTTAAAATTCATTAGAATCTACTACCAGGTCATCATATGCACCAGAGGTCAGCAAACATTTTATGCCCAGAGCCAGGTAGTTTTTGTGGGTGATACAGTTTCTCTTACAACTCCTTAACTCAGTCACTGTGTGAGAGAGCCCCCATCAATAATACCTAAAGAAATGCATGTGGCTGTGTTTAAATAAGGCCTCATTTACATAAACAGGATTTGGGCTGGATTTTACTAGAGGACCACAGTTGTTGACTCCTACTTTCTCCCACTTCAAGATCTTCTTAATATTTGATCCCCTTTCTCTGGAGAACCCTAGTTATCCCTGGTGAATGCCTGTATATCCTTAAGGTCCAACCTGAAACCTCACCTGTTTGAGAGGAGGGAGGAGCTCCCTGACTGTATAATAAAGTTCTAGTACTGCATTTTCAATAGCTTCCCCATTCATTCCCTACCCTAGCATGCTTCACTGTTAACTTTACTGCATTTTCAATAGTTTCCCCATTCATTCCCTACCCTAGCATGCTTCACTAAATATTTGTTTTGTGTCTGTCTTTCACACTAGTGAAATTATCACAAGAGCAGGTCACTCACTTCCTGTACCCAGGACTCACAGCCTCATGATGTAGGCACTCTCTTAACATGGAATGCATAAAGGAGTAACCAAATTCAGAGTAGCTTGCACAATTGATAGCAGACATTACGGGTGCCCCATCCATACCCCTGCTTCTTACTGCTCCAGGGCCTACTGACCCATTTTACTTGTTGGGGAGCAAACACATCTAGGAATAGTCCTCAACCAAAGACCAGAGGAGCTAGTTTACCCAGCTCCTTACCCCTCAGATGTGACAACTTGAGGCTTCCAGAATTCCCCAGCTAGATTCAGCTCTAGTGCCCACACTGACATTGGATTTGAAAACAAACCTTTTAATTGGCTGCCTTGCCTATTTTATATTACTTTCTATTTCCATATAGGTGCTCCCTTTACCTCCCAAGTTAATAACTTCTGCTTGAAGCTTTGTTTCAGGGTCTACTTTGGGGCATATATCCTCACCTGTATTTTAAAATTAAGGGCTGCAGGGAAGAGTTAGAATCCAACTTCATATACATGATCCAGTTCACCACATTATTCTCACAGATATTCAACCAAAGTGTGCTGAATGGAAGGCTGAATGCAGGTCTGATATGAACTCATCTCCCCCAAAACAACCCTAGATTCGACTGTTGTGGGTTTTTTGTCATAACACAGTGTTTAGCTCACTCTGTTTAGATAAGAATAAAATGTAAAAAACTCAGACATTTAAGTCAGATTGTTGCCCCATACCTGCCTGTGCCCTTAGGTGCTACCTCTTCCAGATCCTATTTGAACAGGGAAGTGTCTCCTGAATCCCATCTGGCAGCTATTGATTCTGTGGCCTTTAACCTTGTTTTCAGTGATTGCTCTGCTTTAAGGAGGATTACCTGGGAGGGCAAGCCCTTCAGGTGTTTAAGGCATTAACCTTCTAGTCCAGGACATTCCATTTTGCTGTACCCAACTCTAAGCAACTTGCACAGATGGATTTTGAACAGTACAGTCTAGGTGAGGGGCAGCATGGGTTGAGGTTGAATCCTAAAACCAACACTTAGGGTCACTGATTAGGACAGGGCCAGGGGTTAAAACCATGTTGGAAATAGACCAATAAGAAGAAAGGGAAACAGTCACTGAGAATGCTTTATCACAGAAAGCTGCTATAGAAAAAATGGATCAGGCTGGTGGAATCTGAGTGTGGTACTGTGTTTGGGTGAGATATGGTGTGCTCCCATATCAAGACAAGGGAAATGTGTACAGTGGAGCCTTGACTTACGAGTTTAATTCGTTCCGTGACTGAGCTCGTAACTCAAATTACTCGTATGTCAAATCAATTTTCACAATTACAATGAATTGAATGCTGGGCTGATATTGTGGCGTTCACTGTGACGTTTGCTGCGCCAACTAGCGGTGGGGTATCTGAAGCTGGCTCGTAACCCGAATTTTAGCTCGCAACTCAAAGCAAAAAATCGGCCGAGAGACGCTCGTATCTCGAAAAACTCGTTAGTCGGGACACTCGTAAGTCAAGGCCCCACTGTATTTTATTTCTGCAGGGCTCTTGCATTGCTGAATTCCATTTCTAGTTTGTAGCTTCTAATGTAAAGATTCTTCAGGCCTAACAGTCTCTGGAGCCTGAGTCTCCAGTTGCTGCTAGCCGTGGGAGCTGGAGAAGATATTTTATTTGTCTGTGTCTCCCACTGCTCATCTGTAAAATGGGATCATTATAGCACCTTCCCCACAGAGTTGCTGGGAGGAGAAAAGACTAACTTCATGTGAATTACCAAGGGTAGTGCCTGTAGGAAATGGGTCTCTGTGATCCATCTCCAGCATGGTCAGCTTTTGATGGAAATGGTTGATGGAAATGGTTGCTGAATTTCCCCAGGGCAAACAGAATGTAGAGAGGAGGCAAGAAGATGTAGGAACAAAGAACTGTGGATGTGGGCCAGCATCATGATGGAAACCCCTGAGGCACCTGCCCTCAGCTAGAAAGGGGGAGGTGGAGACAACTGGAAAAGGCCTCAGCCCAATTTTTTTTCAAATGGCTCAATGGGAGATAGCAATATCTAGGCGACATGTGAGGAAACAGGTGACTCCATGTACTCAGACAATGAGGAACCGGAGAAGGGACTGAATACTGAGGCTGTGTTCCCTGCCCCAGATGTGCCTGTACAACCGATGGGCACCCGCTCTCTAGAACGTAGTAAGAGTCTCTTTTTTGCCATACTTCTGTCACTGAGTCTGTTACTTGATTTCGGACAGGTGAGCATTTCTCACAGTGCCTATCACAAGGGAAGCACTCCTCATGTGTCAGCCATTTTTAACATTATGGATGGTAATATTCCAGAAACATTCATTAGAATTGGCACCGTTCCAGGAATCAACACCATGTGGGTATGATCACTGAGGTGGTGACCAAGGCCAGCATCCACCTAGTCCTTAAAACCACTAAGTAAGAGCTTATCAAATTCTTTTCTGAAACTAATACAAAAGATCTTCCACAAATCTGTGTTTTGCCTTTTAATGTCCATGAAGGAAACCAGGCACAACTTGATTTTAGCGAACCTTGAAGGCCTCTAAAGGTCACTCCTTTGTTGTTTTGCTCTAAGAGTTCAGAGCCATCATTTTAATGGCCGGTTCTGGAGTCTTGATCCAGAGCGATGTCAGTCTCATTGCAGAACTTCAGAACCCACTGCCATCTTCTGAAATATTCAGAGACACTCTCTATCCCGTCTTGGCACTTCCCATTCTTCTGGGTGGACTTCATTAGAGCTGCCAGGTGCTGTCTTAGAATCCCTTTACCCAACATGGGGGGTTCTTTTTCCTCCTACTAGTGTTGTTAGCTCTGCATTTTCATTCTGATGCTCATTTTTCCTAGCCTTTTTTCTTAAGAAGTTAGAAGCAAAACCAGATGCTCAAGCGGCCTCTGCCACCCCTCCCCTTTGCTCACCTGAAAGAAACAGACTTTATGACTTAACTTTCTGTTCCAAACTTAGTTTTAAAGCCCATTTGGGTGTCCTTAGAAATTTTTCTACTGTCAGCTCATTGGAGACGCCCCACTCCAGATGTCTTGTTTTCCCACTGTTCAATGCTCACTTACACAAAAAAACACATTAGGTACCCACTGTGAGGCCGGCATTGTGCTACACTTCAAAGATACAAAGGAAACAAGATGTAGTTCCTGCTTTCAGGAAGCTGGTGGCAAAGTGAGAGATGAAACAGACAAATACAAGACAGTGGGCCAGAACTCTGTTAAAGATCTACATGGCAGAACCGAGCACCCCACCTGCGGCTGGAGGGAGTCAGGTCGGCTTTACTGAGGAGGAGGTGTTTGAGCAAGCCTGCTATTTTATTCTCCTTTATCCTCCGTCCCACCTCATTCCCTTCTCTAGACCCGCAAGTCACCATTAATGATGTGTACAAATTTGCCTGTACACTATTCATGCCAAATGCACATTGCCATTCTATGTACATATATTTACTTTTAAAATTGATGTAAATGATCCTGTTATGTACCTTATTCTATTTCACACAGTCCTTCACTAAACACACTTTGTAAGATGCGTTCATGCCAGTGTGTTGACATCTAAGTGGCTATGCCTGGTTGCTGCATGTGCGTGCGTCCTTCCATGTTTCACCTGTGTGCTGTGCGTCCCTCTGTGCTGTGCGTCCTTCCATGTTTCACCTTTCCATTGTCTGAATATGAAATATCCATTGTAGTTCCCAATACCCCAGGTAACTGCAGTAACATGCTTTATGACTCATTTGTGGGTTAGTGTGAGATACTCCATGGATCATGTATACCCAGGGATAGAGTTTCTGGGTCATAGATATTGCAGACAGAATACTGCCCCCCAAAGATGTCCAGTAGTTCCCAAAACTTGTGAATGTGACCTGGCATGGCAGAAGGGATTTTGCAGATGTGATTAAGTTAAGGATCTTAAGATGAGGGATTGATCCTGGATTGTCCAGGTGAGCCCATTATCACCACAGGGATCCCTATAAGAGGAAGGGGGAGCAGAGGGTCAGAGTCAGAGATTTGAGATGCTACATTGCTGGCTTCAAGAGGGAGGAAGGGCCATGAGCCAAGGACTTGGGGGTCTTCTAGAAGCTAGAAAAGGCAAGGAAGTTATTTTCCCCTGGAGCCTCCAGAAGGAACTTGACCTCCCAACACCTAAATTTTAGCCTGGTGAGACCTATGTCAGACTTCGGACCTCCAGAACTGCAATAATACAGTTTTAAAAAATATATTTTATTGATTTCAGAGAGGAAAGGAGAGGGAGAGAGAGATAGAAACATCAATGAAGAGAGAGAATCATTGATCGGCTGCCTTCTGCACTCCTCACACTGAAGATCAAGCCTACAACCCAAGCATGTGCCCTTACCGGGAATCGAACCGTGACCTCCCGGTTAACTGTGACGCTCAACCACTGAGCAACGCTGGCCGGGCCAGTTGTATTGTTTTAAGCCACTAAATTTGGGGTTATTTGTTAAAGCTGAAGGGAAATCACACATAAGGTATGCCTAGACTTATTTTGATTGAAAAGGTGCCACATTACTCTCCAGAATAATCTATACCTTTTATAACTGTGCATGAGGCACTCCATCTCCATGCCCTCAGCATCATTGGGACTAATCCAAGTTTCTGGTTTCTATTAGTCTTATTGGTATAAAACACAAGTAAATCTTGAAGAGAGCATCAGAATTTCCCAAACTAAGGTGGGGTGGGTGGAGTGGGATAGGGATGGTTTGAGCCCCTGGCTGCTGTGTTTGGGTTGCCTGTGTGGGGACAATGGTGATGGGGGCCATATAAGTCATGAAGGCACCCAAGGTGGGGTTCCCAAGGGACCTTCTTGGAGAGTAGGTGAAGACAAAATCACTACTCCTTATGAGGACACAGAGCTTGGGGACTCCATGGAATAGAACCGAAGACAGTGGGGAGGCAGTGTGGGGTAGTAGTCAGTGACAGGGTTGGGCATCATTCCCGTTCCACAGCTGCTGTGTGACTTGAAGCAAATTCTTAGCCTCTCTGATCCTTGGTGTCCTCCTCTATGTCACAAGGATAATAACTCCACCTTCCTCATGGGACTGCTCTGAGCCTTCATTGAGGTCATGAATGTTAAAGCCCTAACACAGTGAATGGTAAATAGATAGCACCCAATTAAAAAATAATAGCATCCTCATTATCACAATAATTGTAATGATAACCACTGTTTCTTATATTTCTCAAATTTGTTCTTTCTAATTTTATAGTATCTGTTGCTGACCTTTCTGGAGAATAATGTATCATGATCAATTTTCATATATTTAAATGTAAATAATTTTGTGTGTTATTTTCAAGTAAATCTCTCCTCAACTCTCCCCTTACACCTCCCCGCCCCTAAAACAGTTGTGATCTTGAAGATTGTTCACAGCATAAAGAAATTAGACACAACTTATTTTTCTGACATCTGTCCTGCACGCTCTCTCCCCCAACAGTTTGCAGGGCTAAATAATGCATGAGAAAGAGAATAGCAGGGCTTGTATTAGCACGGAAAACAGCGCTGTGAGGATTCTATGTTGTGAAGAGATGAAAGTGCCTGGTCAGAAGGCCAGTAACAAAGTAAAAAAGAAGCACAAAGGCATTGACAAGGGAGGAAAGAAAAGCATTTTTCAAGCAAGATTTGTCAGGAGTAGGAGAGCAGATGGCTCGGGAGACAGTCGAGGAGTCTTCATTAGACACCAGCTCTGATGAGGAACACCAGCGGGGACCCGGCTTTTGAAGGGCTCGGGCTCTGAAGAAGTTAAGGAACAGGAGCTCCCGCTTCCCTGGTCCCCTGAAGCCTGCTTTGACTTGCCCACGTGGAGGCGGTTTCTTCTTCCCCGCCTCCCATGACTGTCTTCTTTCCTCTATGACAATGGATTACTGTCACCTGTGAGTGAGGATTTATGACTCTTTTCTTCACTCAGCTGGAGTCCCTGGCCAGATTGTATTTGAGGCATTTTTCTAGATGGATTGAAATAATAATTATTGGTCATTTACCCTGTTCCTGTGCTAAGTAAGCACTCTGTGTGCATTATATAAAATCTGCCTCGTGACAGCCCCGAATGCCTGTTTTGTAATGTGGAAATGCACCAGGTGGAGCTTGAGACCTGTTTAAGACACACAAGCGGTGGATGATGAAGGTGGGACATGCACTCAGCTGCTCTACTCCTTAGTAAAGCTGTGAGGTTCTCCTATCACCAAAGCCAGGTGTGGTGCTGGGCACAAAGAATGGACTCAGCAAGCAGTTGATTTGTGAACAAATTATAGTGCCTGGTACTCAGCTGGCTGGTCCTGCGGCACCAGGAGTCAGGCCATGAGTGGGTGGGGCGAGGTGTAGGGACTTTCTGTTTTCCAAGGCAACACCGATGCCTGTCTCCAGAAGTCTATGTCAGGAAGTTCCTGTTGGCTGCTCCTCTCCTTAACTGAGTGTATTGAGACCACTCTGGTCTTTGTAGTTAGTGCTTCAGGACCAAACAGGACTGTGACTTTCCCCCCTGCCCCCAGTGCTGTCATTTCAGCACAGAGGGAGACTGGGAGCCTCAGGAACTCCACCATGGAGGGCTCAGCCTCCTGTGGTTGGCCTATATATATACAAACATCAGCCAAAGGCAATTTTCAGGAGGGACTCCATTTCTATGGGGACACTTTCCATTGAGCTAGTTGCTGAATTTTACTTAGTTATTTAAAAATGATTCAAAAGAAGGGAAATCATAATAAACGTCCATTTTGCCTTTCGCCGGCATATCTCAAAACTACATTCTCAACATTTGTGAGTAAAGTTTGTGCTCTGATAAATGTGTTGCCTCAAGAATTCTGCATTCATCTTTTCTCAGCTCCCTGGCTCACAAACCACAATTCCAATTCTGATTTCCAGTCTTGAAACTTCTCCCCGACCCTGGAGGGTGATGTGTTAAATCAAGTCAGCTCTGTGGGATGCCCTCATCCTCCTCTCCGCACCCCGGGTCCCTCCCCTTCTCTCAGAGGCTCAGAAGAAAGAATGTCTTTTCTTGCTAAGGCTTAACCCTTGAAGCTAGTCTTTCCACTGTGGTCCATGGGGAAGCCTGTTTTAGCATTTGGTAGCTTTGAGAGATACCCTTATTCTTTGGCTTATGGCTCTTCTTCCATCTTTAAAACCAGCAGCATAGCCTGGTTGGTGTGGCTCAGGGATTGAGCATCTACCTATGAACCAGGAGATCAGGGTTCAATTCCCGGTCAGGGCACATGCCCAGATTGTGGGCTCGATCCCCAGTAGGGGGCATGCAGAAGATAGCCAATCAATGATTTTCTCTCATCATTGATGTTTCTATCTCTCTCTCCCTCTCCCTTCCTCTCTGAAATCAATAAAAATATATTTTAAAAGACACAAACAGAAAACCAGCAGCACAGCATCTTTAAATCTTCTCTTGACTTTGACTTTTCTGTTTTCCACAAGGACCCTTGTAATCACATTGGGTCTGCCCAGATAATCCAGTAATCTTCTCATCTCAAGGTCAGTTGATTAGCAAACTTAATTCTATCTGCATACTTAATTTCTTTACCAGGTAACCTAATTAACCTAACATGGTCACAAATTTCAGAATTAGGATAGACATTGTTTAGGGAAACCATTGCTCTGCTACTACTAGCTTATTACTTTAAGAATTATTCTGCCTTCACATGGTTCCTTTAGACAAGCATCTGAATTTCAATGGTTTAAACTATTAATTCTATACAGAAGATTTCCCCTTCTGATTCCAGCCCAGTCTCTGTCTTCACTTCAGTCTTATACCTCAGTTAGTTGCAGGATGTCTTCTAGCTGCATTTTACACAAATACAAGTAAACTCATCAGAATCCCATGACCAATCCAGTTCTTTCTACAAATGGCCCAGGTTTCTTAATTTTTATTGAACAATGAGGAATCTTTCTGTTCACTTTGGGTGAGCAGAGATAAGGAAAAAAAGTTTGGTGCAGATCTCCATCAACCTGAGTGGAAGGGGTATTATTTTAAATAGAAACTTACATTTGCTAAGTGAGGCAACCATGAAAATATGCTTGCAGACCTCTAATCACAGGAAGCACAACTGACTAATGGCTCCAGCTGCTGAACTTTGAAGTCCATGGCAATGTTTGGGGTGAGGCCATACTTGTTAGCTGCTCTCACCAATGACTCAGAAAAGGGCCCTGACAGACTCATTCCCAAGAGTCAAGAAGACAGCTGATACCTGACGTTGGCCACAAGACTTCCCTATGGCCTTGTAGTTCTTTCCTTAGACTGCAGGGCACTTCCTTAGACTCTAGGACATGTCTATCTAACCTTCCTTCTCTCCCCCCTCACTCAGGGTCAGAATAGCATCTCAGTCTGATGGGTCTCCTAGGTCGCTTCTGCTTCCTCTCCATTTTCTCTCACCAGGTGTTTCCCTAGTAAAATAATTGGTCTTGAATCCCATCTTGCATCTGCTTCTCAATGATCTGAGTTGGAGGCCTGAAGGGCCAAGACCTGAGGGTGAAGCCCACCTCCTTGGATTCCAAACAGACACAGAGAATGTATGATTGCCAACTAGGGAGTGTCCAGACAACATAAAACCTCCTGGCTCCAGGAAGGGAAGGTGGGAGGAAAATGACATGTTTTAGAAACAGAGGGATCCGGGAGACAGGACTGCTGTGAACTGATGTCATGCATGACATAAATTGACAGTTAATTGACTAGAGATTTTGGAACAGTTCAGCAGGGGGTGTGTGTCTGTGTGAGAGGTAATGTGCATACCCTGAACAATGGGGACAAGTGCATGTGCTCACTTCAGAGCACATCTCTCCGAACTAAACTGCCCTTGTCCACTTTGTGCATCATCATCCTGCCCCCACCTGGGACTGACGGAGGTGGCATGGGTTTGTTCACCGAGCTTCCAATAGGAGGAACAATGGGTAGAAGCTGCTGGAAAACAGACCTGGGTCCATGGATGCAGGGCTTTTCTCATAGACACCTCATAGCAGGAGGCACATCTGCCAAAGACACAAGGGTCTCCAGCCATGGGCATGAGGTTGGACTGGGCAGCCCTGAGACGTTCCATATCAGAGATTGGAATAGATTCAATAATCATCTGCTCAATTTCTGCAGCTTTCCAAACATGGTGAATTCTCTTAATCACATGGGAAACGATAAAAACACATCCCAAATGTTCTAAATCGGGACTTCACTCTTAACTGGATTAAACTGTAACAAATTATTCCCCTTGCAATTCCATTGGCCAGCCAGTTTGGAAACCACTCTGCCGAATTAAACAAAACTGCCCCAGATTTTAGATATAGTTCATTGAAGTCTTCACAGTGGAAGCGTTTTATGCTGTCAGAAGTTCACTTGTCTGTTTTAATGTGCATAACTGGAATGACTTTAAATTTTGGCTCTGCCACTTATCTCCTGATCTTGAGTAAGATATCCAACTTCTCAGAACCTCAGGGTTTTTTTTGTTTGTTTGTTTTTGTGTAAGATAAAAGTAGTAATGATACCTCCTTCCTACGTTTATTGAATGATTAAATGGGGTATTGATAGTAATTAACAATCATATTCAACTTTCTATGTACCACTCACTGTTTCAAGCACTTTATATCTATTAGTTTATATTTTCCTAACACCTTTCTGAGTAAGGTTCAACTATGATTCTCATCTTACAGATGAAAACACTGAGGCATCAACAGGTTAAATAACTCATTAAGGTTGCATATCTAATAAGGGAGAGAGATGAAATTTAAACCTAGGCAATTTATCCAGAATAATTTTGTATACACTATTTTTGCTATGACAAGTGTGTATAAAGCACTTTACCCAGAGTTTGGAACATACTATGTGCTCCATAACTAATAGCTAATTAGCTATTAGCTAATGTTGTAATCATTACTTTACCCTGAGGCTTCGAGTGCAGTTGTCCCAACTCTCCAGCATCTGCAATATTCCTATAGCTATTTGTGAAGCCTGAACACCTGGGTCTCCTTGGCCCTCTTTTGTGCTCAGCCCCAACTGGGTGATGGGAAGACAGGTCCTAAGGTGTTGACTTACTGAGACTGAGATTGAGACTGGGGACATTAAATTCAAAACCTATTCCTGTTGAGTAAGGTCAGTAGATAGTAGCATTTGCTCTATTTCTCCTAAGTGTGGAAGAGTTCTTAAGGAAGTAAGAGGCCTTTAATCCTAAGGTTCTTTGACTTCTGTAGGACACACAAAAGTCAGTTTCACTGAGACCTTAGGAGAACTTTTTTGAAATATAAAGGAGGGGGAGTTGAAAGACATTTCTATTATAGCAAAGAGAAATTAGGGGATGATTCATCCTCTCTGTAGGGAAAGCAGAACTCAGAGATCTTGATATCAGTAAGAACTGCAGAGTTAGTTTTGGAGGAGAAAAAAAGAACCATCAAAGTTATAAATGATGGTTCCCAAGAGGATAATAAGTGGTGCTTTGATGATCACTATATTCATTAGACACTTTTGCAGCTTTCCCCCTCATTTTTCTTGCAGATAAATTCTCACTCAGCCCTCCAGAGATAAGTGCACAGGTTTTAGAGATAGCTTTGGGTTTCTGAACAGTTTCTACTTTATGGGAAATCTTGGACAAGACCCTCACCCTCTCTGAACCTCAGACTCCTCCTTTATGAAGTATCAATAACACTCTTACACATATTGTAGAGTTGCTGTGGGACAAAATGTGACAATATATAAATACTGTACAATGTACCTGGGTTAAAGCTCAGCCACACATTCTGTAGATGTTAGTGAAGATTGCATGGTGATGCGAGTTTTCATGTTGGTACATCTGAGCCTTCACAAAATTTGGAACCATAGTGAGTCACAGAATTTGCTTACGTTGATTTTGATGACTAGCCTTTGGCGTTTGATGCAATAAGAACAAGAATGTATGTTAAAAACATACATGTTGTTAAATGTATGTTAAAAACATACATTTTCATTTGCAAATATCTACTATTCCTACTATAGACATATGAAGTCCATGGTCACAGAAATCCTTCATGAGACTCTTTAGCTTGTCAGTTCTGTTCTGTAAGATGTCCACTGCCCTCAGTGTCAAACTTACCTCAAAATTTCAGTTCTCCATCACAGAAGCATTTATTTTTGCTCATGCATTAGAGGGTCTTCTTGATTGTGGTTGATCTAAACTGCTGGATTTAGCTATAAACCATCAGTGTGCTCCTTGTGTCTCTTAATGTTCAGGTTATAGCGGAAATGTAAGAGGCAAGCCCTATCTTGGGAACACATTGAAAGCCTCTGATTGCATCACATATACTTGTATCTATTGGTCAAACCAAGTCACAAGGCTAAGCCCAACTATTAGACTATTTCAGGGGGTTGATTGTGCACAAACACTATAAGGGAGTGAAGACTTGGGACCATATCTCAATTCTACTGTACCTGGGACTCCAAAGAACTTAGCGGTAAGTTCTTTTACACTTTTATTAATTAGTACTTCCAAGTTGTGTAGGGCAGACTAAGGTGCTTCAAGTGACTCAAGTCTATTAGAAGATTACATAGAACATGCAAAGAAATACTAGATACCATCTTAGCTTGATGAGATTAGGATTTCTCTCTGCTTCCCATCCCCAACCAAAATGGCTGCTCATAAATGTTATTGAAAGAACAAAGAAATGAATCCCACAGAAGCACCTTAGGTGACTGATTACCTTGCCATTTCCCAATAAACTGCCTCCATTGCTCCTTCCATTCTAGTCATCACCATACTCATGATTCAGTTTCTCTGTCTTTGTTCTTTTATGGCTTTTTGTTTTACTTTGCCTTTTCCCCTTAAGTTTCCCAAGAGGAAGGATTCTGTTGAGTTAATTAGCCATATTTTAATCCATTGGGCAGAGATCTTGACATGCTGCCTCATGTTGGCATAAGTCAGCCAATAGATAATGACTTCTGTTTAAGTTGCTCTCCACTGGTTCAATCACAAAGAATGGTAAGGAGCATGCAAGGAATTCCCAGTGGCTACAGTTATCAGCTGGGGCCTGTGAGCTTCTGCTGTCACATGTACTCGAGGACTTTGTATTAGCTTGCCTCATCCCTCTCTTTGTAATAATACATTCATCCTGTGATTTGAAAAGATAACCTCTCTTCAGCACAGATAGCTCTTTCTCCCTCTGAAGTGCTAATCACAATCCTATGAGCCAGCCAACAGCCCCTCATCTCATCATTTTCTACCACTAGCTGGCTAGAACTCCATTTCTCCCAACAAAGCATTCCCCTTCAGAACATTGCATTGCCTGCCTATGGAAGCAGAGCAGTTTTTTTTGTTTTTGATTATCTTGTAACAACAACCTTCTCCCTTAAGTCATTGAAGATTGATGGAGACCCAAGACAGCTGGGTCAAAACTGAAGCAACAGAAGTGCTGCGTGTGTGTGTGTGTGTGTGTGTGTGTGTGTGTGTGTGTGTGTAAGTGTGTAAGGAACTACTTTTAGAGAAAAAAACATGTTAAAAGCCTCCAAGGTGAGGAAAGTAGAAGAAATGGGTTTTTGTTCAACAAGACAATGGAGAATGAGAAGATAGGGATGGTGATTCCTGGTATCCAGTAGAGAAGTTGGAGGACAGAGCTATGGGGACAGAGCTTCAAGAACAAAGTTGCAAAGGTCCAGAAAACAAACAATCAAGGGCAAATTCAAGATTGCAATTGGATGTTTGCTCACTCAATTGCTGTGTCTCATAAGACAGGAGGTGCTCTGTAGGTCAAAGATGAAGACAGGAATGGTATCAGATGAGGACATTATAGGTTAGACTGTAAACTCCATGAGGACTCAACTGTCTCATTCCTCTTTATATCTCCAGTGCTGAAGACACTGGGCAGCACCTACGTGAGCCCTGTGGATGTTAGACAACAAATTGACAGATTAATTAATTCATGAAGTATTAAGTTAATTAGAAATTGAAATCTAGGGTGAGCTTTACAATTACACAGAAAATATTAACTTTCAAAAAATATACACACGTATGAGTGAGGAAATGGAGAAAGTGAATGAATAATGAATGAATGAATATTCAACCTGTAGCTGGAACATGGCCCAAAAGAAAAAGAAAAAGGCCCAAAGAAAGACTAGGCTTCCCCAGCCAGCAACGTTACAGAGGCGTTTTCACTCAGTGCAGTGTGAAGATATCTCAGCATTCATGTTATATGCAGGGCACAGGGTAATGCCACTTCTGTGCTAATGCTAGGTGTCCTAGCTTAATCCATCTCTGTAGACCTGATATATTTTTATGGCCAGTTTTTTTCTTTAACCAAGCATTGTGATTTACATTTAGACTTCAGTTTAATCCTTTAGTGTCAGATGAAACTGCCCTTGTTAAAACTCCCTGGGATCCTATTACAGGAATTCTCTCTAGTCTCTGTTCTCCATCCAACAACTGTTTGGCAACTTTCTCTTCTTTAGCCATAATCTCCCTTGACCAGCTCCCCTCAATGGCTACTTAATGCCTTCAAGATTTGACAGCCCACCTCCATTTCTCATCAGACAGTGTTCTCATTTCAGCCCGCCCAGTGAAATACCATGACTGCCCTCTTTCCCAGTGAATGGATCACATCTGGATTTTTCTTTCTCTGCATCCACTTCCCCTCCCCATAAACAATTTCTTTCTCTCTGCTTCCCACCCCCAACCCCTTGTGGCTGGAAGTCAAGGAGCCAACTGCCAATCACTGCCAAATTTAGCATATCCAAAGTTCACCTTTGGATTGGATAGCCTTTTGTTCTGTAGAAAAGCAAGGAATCTAGAAAAATATTCAAACTTCATTTCAAGGAAGATAGTGTATTTTTATGCTCCCCTGGAATGAGTCAGCAGTGAAGAAGCAGAAATATATTTCTGTGATGCCCATTCTCCTTGGCCCACCACAGTCCCATCACCTGGGAGGATTCACCTGGGACCCGTCTGCACTTTTCACGATTTCAGATCACTCAGATTTTAACACCTTTACTTCAGATACCACCTGCTGCAAAACTATTCTTCAGTCTGGCTTTTATCTTTTTCCTGCCCCTCTCAAGTCCAGCTTATCACTTAGGATGCTACCAGTGCACTCCGGTTCCTCGTCCCACAGCCATCTCCAGGGCATAATTTATAACACTTTCCTGTGATATGTGGTGGCTGAAATGAGCTAACGAGGGACAAAGCATAATCCAGGGTCATGGTAATCTCAGTGAACCACTGATGCAAACATTGCTCATGGCGCACTGTGGCTTACAGGACTGATTGTACCTGTGAACACGGAGAGTTACAGAAGCTTGTCCACTGCCAGTCTCAGCCTTCAATTTGGTATAAGAAGAGAGGAGGAGAATATAAAATTTTAATTTTGACAATTAAATAAACCCACTTTATATCATTATCTAAAATGCAAATTGAGGGCTATCCAAATTTACCTGAGAATTTTATATTAATCAAAAGGAATATACTGTATAGATCTATACAAAAATATCAGAAAGGGATGAGGAAACCATTTCTAGTAAATCATATAATAAAAGTACATTTTCACAGAAAGGGGCCGTAGGGGAGGGGCCTTGAGGACTGGAAGAGCATGTTGTGGAAGCAGAAGGAAGTGGTCGCCTTCAGACATCAGACCGGGGTTCCATTCCATGCTGTGCAGAAGAGTGTTCCTCCCAGACTTTGTCACAAGCTAGCTGTGAAAGGGTGGGTACATCACTTGTCTAAAGTTTAGAGCAGCCGTGGGCAAACTATCCGGCCCGTTTGAAATGAATAAAACTAAAAAAAAAAAAAAAAAAAAAAAAGACCGTACCCTTTTATGTAATGATGTTTACTTTGAATTTATATTAGTTCACACAAACACTCCATCCATGCTTTTGTTCCGTCCCTCCGGTCCAGTTTAAGAACCCATTGTGGCCCTCGAGTCAAAAAGTTTGCCCACCCCTGGTTTAGTGTCATTATTTGTGAAATGAGGAGCTTGGCTTGGAATCGGTAGTTCTCAAACTTGACTATGCATTGGAATCACTGGGGAGGATGTCAATTCTCTTGACTTCATCCACTGGAGATTCTGATGTATACAGTTAGGGCTGCATACATAAAAGTGTAAAAACAATCTTCAAGTTAGATTCACATGTAAATGAGATTTTGTTCTCTGCTTGCAGAAAGAATCAGTGTGTGTGTGGGAACAGGGTGGAGATGTCATGTAGAGCTGAGAGATGGTCTCACATTATAGGAGACGAGAGTTCTGCAGGGTTCCAGACCCACATCCCCTAGGTCAAAAGTTGTAACTAAATGTTTGCATGATAAGTAATTTGGTCTATACGTGCATTTTGTAACGCAACTGCTCAACTTAGTATGAGGTGCTGAGAGGGTTATATACAGAAAATGACTTGCATTATGGTTCTTGTCATCAAGGAGATTAATGTTTACTTCGAAATAATAGGTAGTTAACCCCCCACCCCCCATTTTAGACAGTAATATGGATGGATAGGAGTTCAGAGGAATAGAATACTAGTTGAGGCTGGTGTGATAATCAGATTATTAATAGAATTGTAGGTCCTGGACTTTGGAAATTGTAGAGTTTGGACTTTGAGGTTTAATGTCCTCTGGCTGAGACTCCCCCAGGGTGCTCATGGTCTAGTGGTCAGAAGAGATGCCTTCTTTGGACAGAGCGTAGATGGGCTATGCCAACTTTGTTCTCTTTCTATAAGACTTAACCTGGCTCTGTCTTCTGATTCACATGTTGGTTCTTGGGTAAGTTTAATACAGTTTATCCAATAACCATCTGCATTCCTTCAGATCTGGGAGTCTGTTTCCTGCTGTTAACATTACAGGCCTCTGCTTTGTGGGGTAATTTTACATTTTATTTCCCAAGAGCAGTCTCTGTTCCCCCCTCTCCAGATGCCTCCCGATCTCCAACCACAGTGCACTGGCTCTGCCTACACCACTGCTCCTTGGATATGGAGAGCACTTCACATATTACAAACACCTATACTCATTATCCTGTCAATGCTGCTCTAAATCGTTGCAGGTTTAAGTCAACACTGGCTTTAGACTCAGCAGAAAAAAATAAAGGGCGAGAGGGAGAGAGAGGTATGTAAATTGACCCTATGCAGACTCTAGGAATTGATCTTAGACTTTCTTGCCAGCCTCACTGTCAAGCCAAAATCTATCATCCTTGCAAAGTCCTGTTTTGGGTGATGTCGGAGGACTTTTCCCACAAAACATATTTTAGATTAATAGCAAACAATTGTAGCTGAAGTGTTGTCACAGACATGTTACATAAGACTGTGGCTCATAGTTCAGAGGGTGCTGCTGTTCAGCTCCGATTCAGTTGAGTGCTTCTTCTCACATCAGGGGAAACGTCTGTATCATCGTACTGTAAAACATAGGAACCGGCGCTTGAAACAAACACCAGCAGGAACAATCATCGGCAGACACTAACATGCCAGCTTTCTTGAAATGCCCTTTCTCAGGGTCATGGTCAGTCAGAATCTCCTACGAACAGCACTCACCTAGCACTTGGCTGTTTGCACAGAGAGGGAGCTGGTGGGAGATGAGCATAGAAGGAAGAGGCACTTCCCCTTCACTGCTACCCCTCCCTCCAAGAACCCCTGAAGCCCAGGTTCTTTCCCCCAGTATGATCTCCCTTTTCAGGAACGGAAATGCCTTCTGCAGAGCCAGCCCATTAATTCCCTCTGGTGCTGGCCTCAGAGGAAGTATAGCATCTGGCTCCCACCCTCCATCTAATTATCCATCTGTTTGTGGGGAGGGAAGCAATGTTCTATTCCCAGTCCTTTTCCAACACTTAATGTGCTGATACATGAAGACAATAGCAGCTTCACCTCAGAGCCCGCCCTTTGCACATCACTCTACCTGGCTCAGCTATTCCCCTCATTTTTTGGTCAGAGCTGCAGTATATGAACTCTCTAACTCTCCCTCAACTTGTCCCTGCCCACAACACTTAACATTTGACTGCCCAGGGTTTCATGTTGCTCATAGATACAGTGCCATGAGCCTGCAGTGGGTAGTCTTTGCTGAACTAATGACCCCTTTGTTTATTTCCCCTCACTCTGGAAGCCATGTATAGAAAGAACATAAATGCCAAACAAGTTGTATTTATTAAACCATCATTCATTCATTTTTCTAATTTTTAAAGACTAATCAAGGTTTCTGTAAGGCCCAAAAGTTCTTACTAGTATTTGATAAATAGAAGGACCATTCTAAATTGATTCTATTCAAGTCCCAAATAAACACCGTTTAGCAAGTTCAGATGATCTGATATGGAGAAGTTTGAAGTTTAGGTCAGCTATTTGAAATGAATATCAGAGCATTTCAGATCACCATTAACATCTAAGCAAAGTGGTTAAGAGAATAACTGGACATAGAGTCACATGGATTTAGATTCATTTTGGCTTCATATTTGTTTCATGACCTTGGACATGTTTCTGAATTTCATATACCTCAGTTCTTCATGGGTAGAATGGGAATAATTATACTTTTTTACTCTATAGGGTCTCATGAAGATAAAATGGCATAATGTTTACAAAGCACTTAGTATAAAGACACATAAAGCAATAGATCAGTAAATATTAGTGATTACTGTCTTTATTTCCATCATTTGTATGACCACCATTAGTTATCATCACAAACTAAAGCTTAGGGAGGGGTCCCCCCGATGAGGAACCCCTCTCTCTATTCTTAGGAAAATATTCATTCAACTCAAAGGTGGCTAAGACTCCTGGGATTCCCACTGTGCCCATCCTTCCTTCTTCAATAGCAATACCTAAAGAATCCTTTTTCTCCTGGGTATGGCTGGATAACTAGGTGAGAGCCAATGAGAAATGAGTGGACATGATGGATGCACTTCAAGTCATGCCCTTGACAAAAAGGAAACATGTTCTCCCTTTCTATTTCCTCCCTCCCCTCCAGCTGGAATGCAGACATGGCAGTGAGTCATCCTGAGCTAAGTCAGTGAGGGCATGTGCTAGAGGTGACATGGGAACAAGATGGGTCACTAGTTCTATCAATACCACCGTTCCAAGTCTGGACCACCAACCCCCAATGTTACATGAGGGAAAAAGAACCTCTTTGTTGCTTTAAACCACTGAATCTTGTGGTTTAGGACACACTATACCACAGTGTGTCCTAAAAACACAGTAAATAACTGTTTTCAAAGTAGAAATGACACTCTTTCCCCTCCTACAACTTCCTGCAGTGCAAAGCCACATCAGACCATCATGGCTTACTGCTGATTGGATATAACTGGATGATAATAGGGATCATGCTACATCATCGATTGAGAGGAAAGATTACCCAGCCCCCTCATGTGCTTCTGGGGAATCAATATATATATTTTTTAAGTCTTTTAAAATTTTTACTTAAGAGAGAGAGAGAAAAGGAGAGGGAGAGAGAAACATTGATTGGCTGCCTCCTCCACACCCCCTACTGGGTATTGAGCCTGCAATCCAGGCATGTGCCTGACTAGGAATCGAACAAGTGACCTCTGGGTGCATGGGATGATCTCAACCAACTGACCCACACAGGCCAGGACAGAATCAATATCATTTAATTATGAGAAAGCACACTATGTTTACATTTCATATGGTGGCAAGAGGAAGGTCAAATCACAATTCTCAAGGCTATTATCAAAACTGCATGCTGCTGTGTTTGTCAAGTGGGATTCAAAATTGGATGAACCTGAAGAGTTTTCATCTTCTTGTCTCCTTACTTGTTTGTTTATGTGGCTATATCTTACGAGATTAAAAGGCTTACAGAGAAAAACATAGCAAAGGAAAATGAAACCTTGGGGCAGATGAAATAACTTCCATTTTAGGAAAAATGCAATTAGTGACTCCAGGTTTTCCGGGTGGGGCCATAACAGGGAGGCTATTATAGTCCTTTCCTGTTACATATCTAAAACCATTTGAGAAATCATCAAAACTACAAGCACACAGATGAATAAACACCAGCGTAAACCCCTTTCCTTTTCCCATTGCCTCTGCCCCATGACTCATCAGCTTCCTGAACTGGAACAACACTGAGCTTTACGAGTATGGAAATGTCAGCTCTGAGAACAGCATGTGCTTCTTTGTGTGAAAATCATAGGCAGCCTTACTAAAGCCAACCCAGAACTCAGCGTGGACCTGCCCTATTTACTCTGCCCGACTAGTCTCCGTGTTAATTAGAGTCATCTGATTTCTTAGCAAGCACTCACTGGCCCAGATCATATATTGGAATCAGTAGTAACGTTAATGATAGCAACCACAAAAACAACCTTGTTTAATTTTTATGCCTTATGAGGAGATATTGTTAGCTTCATAATAAAAATGAGGGACTTGCAACTGGGAAATATTATGAAATACACTAAGATGACTTAGGGAATCATAGTGAATGATTATAATGGTGATGGTGATGCTGATAATGACAAGAAAATGGTAATAATGGTGATAGGGATAACGATGATAATGGTGGTGATGATGATGATGAAAATGGTGATGGTTTCATGATAACCATAGTAGTGACGGTGATGATGATTATGATGGTGTTGTTAATGATGGTGTTGATGTTGTGGTGGTGTTGATGGTAATAGTAACAACATTGATGCTGCCTTGCTCTAGGTTAGGTACCATGTTAAACATTCACTTTCAAGCAAATGTGTAAAATGAAAGCGCTCAGTGCGGTGTGCAGTAATGGCCAGCTTTAGGGGCCAGGACTAAGATGAGGCCAGTGAAGTATTCTCTTCAGAATTTAAGAGGGGTGCCAAAAAACTCAGTAATCAAAATAAATAGTATTTTAATGTGATGTTTTATAAAAATAAAAATTAATGTAGCAATCCATGGTAAACAAAACATCAACATTTTAAATAAACAAAAGTTTATATCTTGTACTTACACAGCTTGCCTCACATACCTCCCCCTAATCCTGTCCCAGTCTGTCATCTGATGTTAATCTCATTTCATCCTCCCACAAGGCTGGTTCCAACTTGTTCTTATCCTTATTTTATAGATGGTGATATTGAGGCTTAAGAGGTTTTTTCTTTATTCTTTTTTAAAATATATTTTCTTGATTTTTTATAGAGAGGAAGGGAGAGGAATAGAGAGTTAGAAACATCAATGAGAGAAACATCAATTAGCTGCCTCCTACACACCTCCTACTGGGGATGTGCCAGCGACCAAGGTACATGCCCTTGACCTTTCAGTCCGAAGGCTGACGCTTTATCCACTTAGCCAAACCGGTTAGGGCTTAAGAGATTTTTTTCACAATTAAAATAGCTTATATGTAGAAGTCCTGTCATTAGTTCCCATCTACCCAACATAGAAATCCAGGTTTTGTCCATCAGTCTCCCCAGTTTCTAAAATTAATTTGTGTTTCATAACTACATTCACTGTAATTTTCTGGGTCACTTAAAAGGTGGAGAGTAGAGCCCTGGCCAAGTGGTTCAATTGATTGGAGAGTTGTCTAGTACACCAAAAGGTCGTGGGTTTGATTCCCAGTTGGGGTACCTATGAGAGTCAACCTATTGATGTCTCTCTTTCTCTCTCTCCCTCCCTCCCTCCCTTCCTCCCTTTCTCTCTTTCTCTAAAGTTAAATTTAGAAAACGGTATCTTTGGGTGAGGATTAAAATAAATAAATAAATAAATAAATAAATAAATGAATAAATAAATAAATAGTGAGAGTAGAAAGAGATGAATCACCAGCTGCAGCTCTTATCAGGGCAGGTGTCAGCTAAGGTGACACTGATACAAAAATCTAAGGATGTGCATTTATTAAACATCTACTCGTTTAAGTAATCCATTTAACCCATTTAGAAATTCTAGGTAGATGGCATCACTGTTCCATTTCACAGAAGGGGATACAGACTCTCAGAATTGGGCGCTCAGAGCCAGTCAATCCATGCCAGAGCGAGTGTGCAGCTCAAGCCTTCAGGGACGCTTTCATCTATTTCTGCTGCTCCATACTTGTCCACATGTGTCACTTTGGCCACAATGCTATCCATATTTTAGCATAGACACCTTCCTTGGAGAAATCCATTTTGCTTGTATCATGCATAATTTTCCATTGAATTACTTTGAAAAAAGTACACACACAGTTTAATGCATTGATTTTAATAACATCTTGTGTCTTATATGATTTTAAAATTGGCATATATTAACTGAAGAAATTTTGGAAAATAGTGGAAAAAAGAACAAAGATAAAAGGCTTCCACTATTCAGAAATGAAATAATTATGAAAGTAATTTTGGTAACTTTTTTTTCTAATTTTTTGTTTTGTTTTTCTTAGAGTTTTTTGCTACTTATGCACAGCTCCTCCTCTTAGTGATACTAGAAAATGGTGATAGAAGAACAAAAGATCGCAGGACTAGACTATTCTGTCCAGGGCATATCCTTGACTCCATCTACTCCTACCTCGACTTGGATGTTGTTCAATCAAATATCTCCTACCACTTTCCACTTCCCAACATAGGCCATTTTATTGGGTCAGAAAGGTTGCCCTATCCTCTAACAAAGTAGTTCTCAGCACATAGTGATAATTGGATAAAAAATATTCTTTATCCTCTGAATAACATAAGTGTACACACAAAAGTTAAATGTCATTTTAAGGATTTTACAGTCACTTAAATCCTATTTACACACCCTTAAATGTTGGTGGAGCCCAAGATTAGAAGCCTCACTACATAGTTTTTCTGGATCCTTTTTCCCTTAAGCTATTATTCCTGTCATTTCTTCACCAGTGTTTTCCTAATGCTGAAGCTTCTAGTTGGGCCTCTGGAATTTTCCTTCTTCACATCACTGCTTATCTTACTCTGGTTACACACTGGTTACTCTTCTTCATTCTCCCCCAAATGTCTTTTCAGACACAATTTGCACATTCTCAGCAGTTCCATCAGCAGTAACTTTACCACTGCACTTGATGTTTGAAGTGTTACTATTGTGCAAATAAATTTTTTTCTTGGTTTCCATTATTTTATATGCTTTTGAATGGCCTCCTTATTTAACTGTATACTTTCTAATTATTTTAACCTCCTTTTCTCTTTTCTACTTCCTCACTTATAAATATTTCTTAGTGTTACTAGTAGTTGACTATTTTATTTTCTCTCTTGTCGGTCTCAAAACTCATCTGGCTCAACTCCTGGTGCATGTACCCATAACAGAGGTGACTTGAAGATTATTTTTTAAATGTTTTATAGCTATCTCCAAGTAATAGGATTCAAGAGAATACCAATTTTTCTTACCCTTTTCTCTTTGATTTTGAAATAAGGAACACGTATCATGTATAGGCACATAATACATATTTATGTGCACACACATATCCTCACATCAAAATAAATTCCTGATGGTACTAAGATATGTGTTCAAGGAAACTATGAAAAACCGGAAGAAATCAATCAGAGGTGAATTTTTGTTATAATCTTTGTGGTTAGTAAGACTTTAAGCATGTCACCAAGAGTCAAAACTGTAAGCTGAAAATTTGATGTAGTGACTACATAAAATTTTAATGCTTCTATAAAGAAAAACTATGTAGCTAAGTATGAAGGCAAATGATATATTGTGTATATATATATATATATATATATATAATCTCCTATCCCAAAGGACAAGTATCCCTTTCCAGTAGTGTGTCCCCTAGCACATACTTTAACCTTTACATATCTTTCCTTCTTCATCAGTAAAATGAGGCTAGTAATGCTGCCTTATAGAGTTCTCATAAGAAGAAGATGGGACAAAACAGTATTTATCAGTGGTTATAACCTGAGGGCTATTTTGTCCCCAAGAGGATATTTGGCAGTGTCTGGTGAGAATGTTGGTTGTCATAACTTAGGATTGCTACTAGAGTCCAATGGGTAGAAGTCAGAGATGCTATTATAACATCCTACAGTACACAGGACATCCACCCAGAACAAAGATTATTCAGTCCCAAATGTCAATAGTGGTTGACAAACTATGGTCTATATGGAAAATGTTGCAGAGCACCTGTCACGTAGTAAGCACTCAGTCTTCATTCTGTCTCTTCTTACCAATCCTTCTGAATGCATGGCCTACACCTAGGTGCATTCACTCCCCACCATTTCTCCTTAAGGACAGAAAGTGATTTTATGTACATCTTACTCATTCCACACAATTTTCTTTTCTCCATTTCCTCAGTGCTTTTCACTTCCAGCTTCTCCTTCCAAACCTCCATGGATTTTAGGACAACAAGATGTGCCACCTCTTTTTTAAAAAATTCAGACAACTTTCTTTGTGAATTCTTACTACTCTAACTTCTACGTTGGGACTATTTACCTTCCTTTTCTAGTATTTTATTTTCTAACTGGAGGCCTGGTGCACAAAGTTTCGGGAGGAGTGGGGGTTTCCCTCAGCCCGGCCTGCACCCTCTCGCAGTCCGGGACCCCTCGGGAGATGTCTGACTGATCGCTTAGGCCCGCTCCCCTTAGCACTGCCGTGGAAGCGGGAGAGGCTCCTGCCACCACCGCTGCGCTCCCCAGCTGTGAGCCCGGCTTCTGGCTGAGTGGCGCTCCTCCTGTGGCAACACATTGACCACCAAGGGGCAGCTACTGCACTGAGCGTCTGCCCCCTGGTGGTCAGTGCACGCCATAGTGACCATTCGTTCTGCCGTTCAGTCTATTTGCATATTAGCCTTTTATTATATAGGATATTTGGCTATTTTCTCTTTTTTTCCTGTCAGTCCCCAAACTCCTATGGTTCAAGTCTTGGTGCATGTACCTATACAGAGGTGACTTAAATGTTATGTGAGACTGTTGTCATGAATCTCAGGTAGACTAAATCTATCTCTTTATGTGAGCCTGTTCCCATATTCCTCTACATAGACTGTAAGTCCCTTGAGAATAACGATGACTTTCTATTCATTCTTAAAACCCCCACAGTGCCTGCTCAGAATAAAAACCTACCCAGAAGGAGCAAGCAACTTACGTTTGTTGATGTGAACCAATGTAGCAATTCAATTTTTTTTATTATTCTTGCAATTGAGAATGCATTTATAACTCTCTGTGTAGGCCACTTAGCACAAGTAATCTTGCATTGCTTTGAATTCTCATATCCCATTTAAGTGAGTTTATTGTTCATGCAAGTGAGGGTTATTCTATGTTCAAGCAAATAGTGACCAATGCTGATAATGGATATTTTTCATCTTTTTCTGCTTCAATGGTTCAGTATTCATTCAATGTGGAGCCGCTAGACCGTGTCCAGTGCTTCAGCCATGAAGCTGCCACTTTCGTTTTAAATTAAGAAAAATAGAAATTGACTGGGAGGTATTTATGCAAATCAGGAAGGATCTGAAGAGTTATCTGGCAACCATGTTAATGGATGTGCCATTCTTAGAAAAGAATACTCATATTTTGCTTCTCCTGTCAGAAAGGGTTCTGTGTGGTCATTTAGGCCTTTGGATGACTGGCTCTGACCAGAGGACACTTGATGTGAAGGATATTTTGTGACCTCAATGTGCCTGTCTTATAGGCACTGGAGACAGAATAGTGTATATGGTTGGTTGAATAGTGGCTGCTAAACATATAAGTCCACATTCTACCCCAGAACCTTTGAATATGACCTTATGTACAAAAATGGTCTTTGCAAGTTTAATTGAGGTAAGGATCTCTAGACAAGATGCTCCTGGATTATCTAGATTCGCCCAAAATCCAAAGTAAGGTATCCTTATAAAAGACACACTAATGGCAACACAGGGAGAAGAAGGGGAAGGCAGAGACAGTGACAGATGCAGCCCCAAGCCAAGGAGCACCTGGAGCCACTGGAAGTTGGCACAAGCAAAGAGTGGAATCTCCCCAAGAGCCTTTGAGTGAAATGTGACATCATCAATTCCTTTAATTTTGAAGCCTTTAGAATGTTAATTAATACATTTCTGTTGTTTCAAGCCACAAAGTTTGTGGTAGTTTGTTATGGCAACCCTAAAATAGTAATACAATGAACTAAACAGGTTGACAGACAAAAATTCCTGCTCTTGTGATGTTTTTATTCTAGCTGGGTGCAGACACATAATAAGCAAATAAAATGTATTGGATGTTGGATTGTGATCAATGTGATAGAGAATAACAAAGCAGGACAAGGAGGCTGGGATTGGGGGAAGGGGTGTGGCAGTAAATTAAGTGATCATAAGGTAAGACTGTACTGAGAATGGGGCATTCAAACAGGACTTGAAAGATGTGAGGGAATGCATCATGCAGAGTCTGGAAGAAAAGCCCTGTAGACAGAGGGAAGTGCAAGGTCAATGGTGCCTGGTGTATTGAAAGAACTCTAAGGAAGTAAGGGTGAGATGACCAGATCACATATTGTTTTTCCATGTGTTTATCCATTTACTCAGCATATATTTATTGAGTATATACTATCTGTATTGTTTCATGACATTCTTACATGGCATTGAGAGTTAGGTAAAAAATTCCCACTTAATAGATGAAAACACTGATGCTCTGCTCAGGATTACTCAGCTTGTATGTGGTGGTACTGGAAAAGGACCCCAAATCCGTGCTCTTTCCGCAACATGTGAATCACATATGAATATTTGTTATCTTATTTAAATTTTATCTGCAATTGTTTCACTCCATATGATCATGTTGATAAGCCCAGCTTGCTTCTGAGGCCAACACAAATGTGTTTTGAGCTGATACTTGCTCTTGACTTTGGCAAAGGCTAAGAGCTGCAAATTGCTATCTCTCACAATGTCTTCAGATTCTTGCAGTAGCTTTGTGACCCCAAGTGGCATTGGACTTATAATTTAACTCTTTAAATTGCTTAAGTGTGTATGTGAGTGTTTTTTTTTTTAATATCTCAAAAGACCAGATTCATAAACAGGGACAAAATGAGGAATGCTGTGTGAAGAGAATAAATAGTTATCAAATCACGATAGTCATACATTATCATTGATACAGCCACTGAACATGGAAAGAGAACAGAGGAGGCACCTTATTTCTTATAGAAACAAGTATGTAACCCAACTGCAAACCTCTTCCACTTGATCATGTTGGCCTCTCACATCGATCACTGTGTGTCATGTTCTGGGATGTTATAGGAAGAAACTAGAGAAAGAGAGGTGAGGATTGCTGTGCCCATGGGAAACTTCTATTCCATGCAAAGGAGCCTCTGACTGTTTGATGGAAGTAAAGCTCTGTGAAGAGTGCTTATCCTGCATACTCCATCTCCTAACTAATTGTGTATAAACAGAAGCTTATGTATTTGTGATGGCTCTCTGCCACTTCTTTTATATTCTCATTTGGTTTGTTTTGGGGGAAAATTCCAAGGGGATTTGCTTCATGTAAATATTGTACTTATTTATCATATTAATAAGAGAAGAGGCAGGATAATTGAATGAGTTAGTCTATAGTAGATACTTAATAAATGCTCTCTGAAAAAAAAAATGATCTCCTTTAATGAGAGGGAAATTGTGATTCAGTGGCCAAATGTTCATGGGTTAACAAATACAACTGTAGAATACTGAGTTTGGCAGAAGTAACATACTCCCAGGTATGTTACCCCATTCTAGGGCCAGTGAATATTGGTGTTCTCTTACAGCCATTCTTGTAGATGGCAGGGATATAGATGGGAAAGAAGAAAGAAAGGGGCAGGGAAGGCTGCAGTAGGTTTTATTGGCCCAAAATGTGAATTGGGAAGAATTCTGAATTAACACATCATGTCAGCTCAGACCTGGGCTTCAAAAATAGTTAGGGCCTTGCCTAATAGCTGTAATAAAGACACTCTGAAAACAGAAGCTTAAACAAAATAGAAGTATACTAGTCCAGGGCAGGTAGGTGACTCTGCTCCACAATGTCATTCAGGGACCCACTTTTGCATAAGACTAAGGACTGTGGATTGCCACCTCTTGTGGTATATTCAGCCCTGTGGCCCCAGAAAGCATTGGACTGATAATTAATCAGACATGTTCAACGTCTTCTATGGTGCTATCTTCTTTCCTGTATCCTATACCATATCTAGGCGATAAAGGACAGGAAGGAAGAAGAGATGAATCATTTTTCTTTTAAAGGACTATAAGCCCTCCTCTCAGTTTCCTTCATTCACTCTTGACCAGAACTGAGTCACATGACTACACTCAGCGGCAAGGGTGGCTGGGAAATGTAATTGCTATAGTAGCCATGTACTCAGGTAAACCCCCCAGGGTAGGAGGTGAGATTCCAGGGGCTTTACCTTTAACCATTGGAGTTTGGATGAATACTTTGCTGTCTCACTTAAGGACTAGGTCAGGTGAAGAGAGACTTTCTAAACCAAAGCCCATGAACTCCAGGCTCCGGCCTCTTCTCACTCTTCACATCTCATCTTTTTCTTCTTCCCTACCTTCTGCTACACACAGATATGCTAAAATGCCATTCTAAAGTCCCTTAGCTGCAGTCAAGGAACCCCTTCCCCCATAGTTCATTGTCCCTCCCACACTGTTTTACCTGGAAATTAGACATCTGAAGGACATCAGAGAGTATTGAACAATGTGTTCTATTCCTGAAGGACAAAGACAGACAGAGGAGAATCTTCAATTATGAGAGTGTTCACCTTTTCTTCCTCCCAGATGCACAGGACTCGTCTCACAGTATAGTTCGTTTTAGAAGCAGCGCTGACTTCTTATCACAGCTCATGTTTACATTCTCAGCAGAAACATTCTAATTGGTTCTCTATCTCAGACAGGGGGGCTAGACTCCTATGTGTTTTGCTTCATCTTGTTTTTATTTGTTTCTTTCTAAAACACAAATGGTGGGTTCATTTGTTAAAAAAAAACAAAAAAAAAACAAACTATCATGAGGGCATTTAAGAACCCTGACAAAAATTATACAAGGTTGCAGGGTCATCCTCATTGATAGTGGTTCAAAATAAATAGCAGACTCTGAAAGATTTAGTTTAAAATATGACCTTTGCTGTATTATTCAAAACATACTTGACCTAGTATTGGTGTTTGTTATTTGTTCATTTTCAATGAGGCAAAAGTCATTAATTTGCAATTTACAGTATAATTTAAAATTGTCATGAAATGCACTCAGTCCAGGGTCACCATTGCATTTAGTGTCCTTGAGGTCAATAGCTTAAGGTGGTTGGTGTTTAAGAAGCACAATGCTGAACTCAGGTGTCTTTTAACTTGAATCTTTATGGTAATTTTCATCTTCTGGATGTTCAATGGGGGTACTTTCAAGTCTTAATCCCATCTTTAATATAAAAAAATCTCCAACACAATAGTTAATTACTATGGAGGAGTTTACTGCCATGTTAGGAGTATGTTTTAGAACCAAGTGATTAATATAATCTTTTGTTAATACAGAGAGAGAAAAAATGTGATCTGAGACGCCTTCTCCCAGGTGCATAAGAAAACAGAATACAGACATGTCTCATAAATTGTTTTGACTGACGCAACTTAGTTTCCCCCAAGATAGATCCTTTGTGAAAAATGCAAAAGCCTGCCTTTCTGGGCAAATAAAAAACTAAGGCAGAGAAAGATGGGATTGGTTGGGGAAGGCTGGCCCAGTGTGTGGCTGCTCATTGCAGCTTTAATAGCACCATTCCCTGTGGTGTCATTTGCTCAGCCTTTGTTGGCAGCCCAGATCCCAATGAGGAGTACTCACTTTTGTAATCACTGGTTTGCTTCTGGTAGTGTCTACACAAGAGAGTAAGTGACGTGAGCCATGACTCCAATGGAGTTTTGGGGGAGTCGGGAGCCATTATTGATGTTTAAAAACTGGGTCTTTTCAAAATGGTGTCAATTTATTTTCAAAAACTGGTTTCATTTCAATACCATGTTTGGATGAGTTAGCATATAATAACCCCAGTTCCTGAAGTTCACTCCAATAGGAATGGGATGACTTGTTATTAAAATGCTTCATCTAGTCCATTTTCTCCAGTATACCCACATTCGAGTGACTTAAATTCCATTGATGGCCATGGTCATGTTTATTGACCCTTTACTCTATTCTGGACACCATGGCAAGTGATCTATGACTATTGTCTCATTTCAGCTTCACTTCAATCCCATGGGTTATAGGTATCAACATGCAACCCATTTCACAGATGAGGAAACTGCAGTTCAAAAACGTGGATTAGCTTGTCCAAGGTTCCATAACTTGTCAAGTTCTGAGCTTCGATTCCAGGGTTCTTGCTGACTCGCCTGCTTCCTTGTGAAAGTTTCCCTATTAGCTAAAAAATACCTTGTGGTAAATGCCTTAAAATTATTATGTATTTAAATTTTCTCTCTTTTTTCCATATTTATACCTGGCCGAACAACAAAAACAAAGGTCACATTATATCTGTCTTTTTCTTCAATTGGTTACCCACCTACTTGCTTCACTATAGTCATTCATCATTAATTGATTAGTAGGTAATAGCAGATAAGTAAATGAATAAAAAAGGAAATTAATTCACTCACTTATTCATTGACTGATTCAATATGTGTTGAGTCATTATGTGCCAGGTACTTTTCCAGGCTCTTGAGTTTACAGTCTTGAGAAAGAGGAAGACATAGTGTGGGCAACAAAAAAATGTTAAGATACATTTTGATAATGGGAAGTTCTAAGGACAAATAAAGCAGAGAAGTGTCAGAGTATTGGAATATTAGGTGGGAAGGCCACAAAACATTTGGGTAGACACCTGAAGGAAATTAGGAAATGAGGGAGGTAGTCTTGGATATGTGATGGAAGAGAACTTCAGGTAGAGGATATAGTAAATGCAAAGATCCTGAGGCAGGAGCACACCTTGGAGTTTAAGAAAGAGCTAGGAGGCCAGTGAGGCTGGATTTGCTGTGAGAGCAAGAGTAGAAGGACATGAACTAGATTATGTAGGGTGTTGTTGGTTAGACTAAGAACTTGACTTTGACTCCAGATGAGATGATTTTGAGGGGTGTCATAAACAAGAAGCTGTACCTGGACCTCTCTTTGCTGTGTTGAGACCAGTAGGGGTGGGGATGGGTGGAGAGAGAAGCTGGGAGACCAGTGTGGAACCCACTGCAGCAGCTCAGGCAGAAGACCTTGGTGTGGTGGCCTGGACAGGATGAGGCATCCTCCCTCCTTCCTGTCTACTCATTCAAGGGGATGACTGACTGCAGGACACTTAATTGGCCCTTTTTATATTAGCATCTATAATAATAAAAGTTTAATGTTCTAATTAGACCAGATGACCAAACAGCAGAATGACCATCCAGACAACCTTCCGGACGACCTTCCTGACGAAGCCGGGGCTGTGAGGGCCGAGGCAGCCACCACGACTATAAGGGCTGAGCCCCTAGCAAGAATTTTATGCATCAGGCCTCTAGTATATTATATTGTACTTTCTGAGAGATATATCTCCTATGGGAGACAGTGTTGCAGAAAATAACCCTTTCAATTTAAGCACAGTGAATCAATAAGAGCTATTTTTATTTGTTTAGATTATGATGTTTATTAAAAGAGAGGGGCAATGAACCAAATATGGTTTGGTCCATTATTTTAATAAAATTACACATGTGACTATTTTCGATGTCTTCATTTGGAATAGATGCTTCACATTCTCTTTTTTTCTTGAGACAATTCTAGGCAATAGGCTTCATTAATCCCATTTTACAGATCAGGAAATCGAGTGTCAGAAATTCTGTGCAAAAGTCTCATACACCTGGGAGGGAGGAAACTTCACATCTGAACACTACACAGCTGATAGTCTTTATATTTAATGGGTATTCTTTTCTAAAACATAGTTTTAAGTAGTGCACATTTAATACTGGATAATGTGTTTTAATAGCATTTCCTTTTGAAAAATTCATCAAGAAGAATCCTGCTCCCTCTCACACACATTTTATTTCTCCTGCCCCCTTTTTTTTTTCATTTTCTCTCCGAAAATTGCATTGTGTTTTGTAGTTCCTCAGAATGCTGTCAAAGCCATTATCTCATGGACAGGTCTGCTACAAACAAGGGCTGAGGAAGGCTCTAGTGATAGCTACTCAGACCCCTACTGAATCAAAGAGATACTGGGGTTTGGGGTCATTTTATTTCTTTATTTTTATTGTTGACACTGAACAAAAATAAACTGACAAACAAAATAGACATAGTGGCATGATACTGTTTTTTAAAGGAATTAGAGATGATTTGTGCACCTGAGACTAGAATCATCCTTTGGTGAAATCCATCCGTCCACTGTTGATGTTGGTCACTAGTAACAGAGCTTACTCTTAATCACTTGTGAAAAACAACTATTTGGTTTTCCTCATCCTTCAAGGTGAAGTTTAAATGCCATTTCTTCTGTGAAGCCTTTTGTGGCTCAGGCACAAACCAAGACACTTGTTCTTGTTTTCTTTTCAGAGGCCTTAGTTCACACTTGTACTGTCTTCCCATCATGCAGCATGGTCACCTTATCTTAAATGGCTAACTCACCTGCCAGCCTCATTATCATTAAGGACAGGAGCTGAATGTTCTTCTAATGCATATGGAAACCAACAGAATCCTTGAGACTCAGTTTACTGAACAGATGGGAGACAGCAAAGTAGTAAGAGGTGTGAGCTTTAAAGTTGGGCAGACTTTGTGGAGATCAGGTTCTTCTGTGCTCGTCACACAGGTATAGCTTTACCGGTATATCTGTCACACAGCTTCCCTTTAGGCTCAGTTTGTTTCTTTCTCTATAAAATGGGAAAATAATGCTAACATTCCACAGACTTGTGAAAAATTAGTAAGATACTGATATGGCCCTGGCCAGTTGGAGTGTCGTTCTGTACACCAAAAAGTAATGGGCTTGATCCCCAGGAGGCAAGCAATCAATCTTTCTCACATCAATGTCTTTCCTTCCTTCCTTCCTTCCTCTCTCCCTTCCTTCCTCTCTCCCTTCCTTCCTCCCTCCCTTCCTTCCTTCCTTCCTTCCTTCCTTCCTTCCTTCCTTCCTCCCTCCCTCCCTTCTTTCCTTCCTTCCCTCCCTCCCTCTCTCCCTCTCTCTTTCCCTCCCTCATTTCCTTTCTCCCTCCCTCAGTTACTCTTTCTCTAAACTTCAATAAAAACACATCCTCAGTTGAGGATAAGAAAAAAATAAGACTCTGACATAATGCCTGCGAAATCTTAATACACTGCCTGGCTCACGGAAAGAGCTGAATAAATAGTAAACGTAAACCAAATGTTCACAGGCCCATTCTAACCCCTGATAGGTTAGTTAAACTAAACTTGAGCCCCTGACTTTCATAGCTGTGAAAATCTAAAGCCTTCCCCTAATTAATATTGCTTCCTAGGGGCTTGTGTCTTCATGGGCTGTTCTGCTTCTGGGCCCTGTGCCACAAAGACTTACCATGGCAGTCTTGACCTCAGCAAGGAAATAAAACATGGCCCCTGCACCAGGCGGTGCAAGACACACACACACACACACACACACACACACACACACACACACACACACACACCCATGAGCAATGCAATTTACTGGGGAGACAGTTGTGGTCTTCCACCATCTCTCAGCTTTCCCTTTTCTTCTCTCCTCTCCCTCCCAATTCTGCTCCTCACACCTTCTTGCCTGAATTGTTGTTTTCTCCCAATTAATATTTTATTATGTAGAGCTGTTTAGCAACCACTGCACTTTATACCCTCTCAAACTTCAACACTGAAACCCAGTGAGAAGCTTAGTGTAAACAAGGGTCTTGCTTTTCGCTGGACCCACCTTCCTCAGAGGGTGTGGGGGTTGAACATAGCAACTGTTTTATTCATTGCAGCTAGTATGAATATTTTCAGAGTTGCTGCTGATGTAAGAATGAAAAAGTGATTCTACCTCATTTTCTTTTACATCTCACCCACTTTTGTTGGGTTAATTTCTTGTTGAGCTGGATTTCATTTTCATACTCTGTCCCCAGCCTAGAAATGGGCCTTCTTACCCCGGACCCTTTGTGTATTGAAAAAAGAATTCATATCCATGGACACCCAGGCAACTATCCAGCTCAACTTAGAAAATTACAGGGGAAATACATGCAATAGTTTAAATGTGGTACTTTTTTTTAGTTCATTGGATTTTATGTACTTAAACTACACAGTTACTATTCCTTTTAAATGTTCCAACAGAGAATCTAACTTCATGAAAATGTTAAAACAATTTAAGTCTTTTGTTTTGTTTTTGGTTTCTGTCATTTTTCTTTTGGCCCCTTTACTGAGAGAAATGGTGCTCAAAGCCCTTGCCAGAGCTTGGGGGGGGGGGGGGGGGAGAGGGGAGGGCGCGGGAGGGGGAGGGGGAGGAGATAACAACCACTATTTTCCTATCACCCTTGGGCTGGATAATTCCCCCTTCATTTTTTGGGAAGCTAAATTTTCAAATAGCTTTACTTAGAGAGTTCAGAAAATTAGGCATCCTAGGCATTTTGGTGAAAATAATGACAGTCTCTTTATAAGAAAGAAACAAAAGTTAATGACAAATCACATTCACAGATGACAGATTATTTTAAGTGTGGGAAGCAGACTCTGAAGACAAATAGTTTTGTGTATGAACTTGACCAGAAGCATGATTCTCTGGTGATTTGTTTTTGGCTCTAAATTACATTATTGCTTTAGAGACATCCAAAATATAGATACACATAATTCCTTGTACTCTTCTGTGTATATTCATCTTCCCTATGAGTGCTTGTCCATAGATTTAATGAGTGCAGATTGTGGATTTTAAAAGTGTATTTTAAAAGTTAAATCTCTTGAGATTCTGTTTTGAATGAAATATAATCTCCCAGCAAATTTTATTTTTGAAAATTAAAGATAATACCAGGCATTGAGATCACATTTAGGTGAGTGCTTGTGGGTCATTTCCCCACTCTGCTGATTGTCTCTGTGGCTAATCATCAAACTGAAAAGCATTGTGGGTGAGTTTACTTGCCTTAGCACTCAAGTGACTTAGAACAGATCTCTTGAAAAATGTGTGGTGGGGAAAATGTGACCTTGGTCTATAGCATGGATCAGCAAACTTTTTCTGCAAAGAGCTAAATGAAAAATACTTTAGGCTTGTGAACCAGAAAGTATCTATTGTAACTATTGAATTCTGCAGTTGTAGAGCAAAGCGGCTACAGACAACTTGTAAACAAATAGTGTGGCTATGTGTTAATCAGACCTTATTTACAAAATCTGGTAGTGGGCCACATTAGACCACAGGCTGTAGATTCCTGACTCTTGATTTAGGGGGACAAGAGGTGATAAGCTGACCCACAAACTCAGCTGGTTTTAGAACTTCATGCCAGCCTATGTGAATATGAATTCAGTTCATAGGTTCAGCATCTCAATTGAACTCACTCTTGCAAGTTTGTGTGCAACCTTTTCTGTGCAGCTGCCATAAAGAACAACAACAAAAAGCCAGGACAATGAAGCCCCAATGTCATAATAGCATGTCCTTTTTATAGGTTCTATACACACTTCAAACCCTGGTCTACAAGGTGAGATTAAGAAAAGCAGAAAGAACGTCAAAAATTCCAGTCCACCTTTCCCAGTTGTGTGCCAGTGTGGTATCTGGTATAGAAACAGTATGACAGGTCATATTGATTTGGAAAACATTTCCTGAGTGCCTACTCTGTGTCAGGCTCTGAGCCAGTACTGGAGATACAGGATTAACAGGCTGACACCCCCCTGCACCTGGCTTTATTCTGGTAAGGGAAAGGCAGGATATAGGAGGGAAGGTAAAGAGGGAACTGAGGAAGGGAGGGAGGTGTTGAATTGAGTTTCCTCTTTGAAAGGGGGAGTATGGTAATCAGCTGTGTAGTAGCAGAAAGAAACGTTAGCCTTAGTCATACAAGTATGTATTCATTCAACAACACATGTATGTCTCATCTCTGCAAAGTATTGGGGTTAGAACAAACAGTTCTTTCTTTCAAGAAGCTTGTGATCTAGTAAAAAGAAAGGCAAGGAAACAGTCTATGGAAATTTGAATTCCTAATCCACCATGAAATTCACAGACAAGGAAATAAAAATGGCTGACCCATACTGTGAGACAATTCCTAACTTCACTATTCATCAAAGCTATACAAATTAACAATATACTTTTTCTTAACTATCAAGTTGGCAAAAATACAAACATTACATTATATTATATTATCTACTGTTAGCGTGAGGAAAGAGAACTCTAATACTTGGTACTAGAGTCCAAATTGATATAACCTTTCTGATAGATGATTTGTCAGTGTCTAACAACATTTTAAATGGCCATTTCTTTTGAGTCAGCAGTTTCCAAGAGGAGCCTCAACTGTAGAGATATACTTGCACATAGGTACAAAAGGGCAGGTATGAAGGTGTGTACCACTGCACACTTAGTAATTATGAAACAGGAAAACTCTAAGTTACCAGTAATAGGGACTTCTTTAATGATAGCATACCCATACTAAGAGGTATTATGCAGTCATGGAAAAGAATGAAACAGATTTATATGAACTAACATGAAACGTTTGTAATAGATATAAAAGCAAACCTACTTATTTAACTGTATGTGTGAATATAGTTTGTAGGTTTTATAGACTATACATCAAATTTTATGGTTGGTGGAACAAGTGAGGGATGGGTGAGATGGTAAATGGGCACATTTCCCATTTCATGCCACTGAAATTTTAAATTATTTTTGGAATTTAACAATTACCATTAAAATATTATGTGAAATAGGATGGGTGCACAATCAAAGGATATCCCACTGTGTAAGTTCACCCTTAATTCTAGGATGGACTGCAATTCAGTTATCAATAAAGTAACCAAATTCACACCTTTGGAGTTCCTGATTACTTTGAACACTGTTTCTTTAAAGGGTGGGGGAGAGTCATTCCTTTCTGCCTGGTATTTTCCCAGGATATGTGAAGTTGTATTTCTAGTGATCATATCTGAAAACCAACATAATTTAAAGGTCCTCACTTCACAATGTTTGCAGTAAGATTCCAGCATCTTAGCATTAAAGTGTTTTTAGATTACATCCATTTAAACATCTGTGATTCATTATCGTAAATATCACAGTTGTGTGGAACCATATGCTTCAGTGTGTGTATATATATATATATATATATATATATAGAGAGAGAGAGAGAGAGAGAGAGAGAGAGAGAGAGAGAAAGAGAGAGAGATAGATATCTCGGAACCTTAGACTTCCTGTGTGTATATGCAAAAAGAATATTTTCAGACATGTGAGGCCTTTTGTTATTACAGCAATAAACTCGAGATCCCATATACCAGTAAGAATCCCTCAAATGCAAAAGTCACCATTTTACATTTGGCTCATGCATTTCTTCTGATAAGGCAGGTAGGGTGGAAAGCAGCACAAAGCCTTCCGCTGCATTGGCTTTTACTTCTTAAGGAAATGAATGTGGGTTATTGTTGTTGAGAGAAAAACATCACAGAAAAAATGGGGTATCATTAACAAATAGTGAGACATTCTTGGCAGGCATCCTCGTACATTCGTACATTCCCACGAGGCTAAAGCTAGAGATGATGCCATATGGCATAAGGGATGCAATGAAATTCTCTTGGGAACTAGGGGATGAATAGGCATGACCCACAGGGCTGATCACTTTCTTGCTTACATCAGAAACCCATATAGGCATACAAGAATTAATTGTGGTTCATGTGTTGTAAGCCAGATCATTTTACTTTAATTTCCTGACAGTCTTGTCAACTAGGTGCAACAAATGTTTAATGTCACCCACTGAATCAGGCAGGAGGTGCATAAATTAATTGGTTATAACCAAAAGAGTCCACTAATATTTTTGATTGCCAACCCTTGCCAGGCTAGCGCTGAGCATAGCCAAAGAGATAGGAATAAAGCTGTATGAGACCATTGTCTTCGGAGAGCTCCCAAGTTACTAAAGGAAAGGTCAAGCGGAAATTATTGTGAGGTTGCTGTTCTGCACTCTGTTGCAGTTTGATTGGCATCCCTGATGGTTATTACCAAGCCACAATACTTGTTAATACCGAAAATTTATCCTTTAGGAAAGATAGCCATTGATGCCCCAGGCCATGTACTTCCGTCCCCAAACACTATTCTGTCTTCTGGAAACATTTCTAGACCTTCTCAGGTATGCAGGTCCCACAAGGCCATCTCTGCATAGAAGCACGCAAGGTATCCACAGGGAGTTAAAGGGTGGGGTATTCAAAATGCCTCAGGAGTTTTGAAACAGAAGATAGTCATCCACACACTGGTGACAGATCACCTTTGGGTCTTATGAAAATGAATCCATTCTGAAGATCGTAGATCAAACTTCTCTGCTGTTTTCTCCTCCCCTATGGTGTTTTGTTTGCTGTGATTTGGGGAGTTGTGATTATTTTGAAGTAGAATAACAGGGCATTGGTCTGCAGAAAGTCCAAATTTCAAGACTTCTTTAATAAAAGTTATAGGTAGATCAATGATAGTAAATTTCACACATAGCTTTTCCTCCAACCTTTAAAGAATTCATACTAGTAAAAGCTCTTGGATACTTGTATATGTTCTGGGATTGCATAAAGATCTGGCTGAGCCCCATTCAGGCATTTTCCCAAGCTTAACTATTCCCTAAGCTTTGAGTTACAAGGACTTCTGACCTCTGGTTTTCCCCTGATGCAATTAACACTTCAAGATTCCATTCAACTCCATCTTTGACACCTTTTTCAACTCTAGACACAAACTGTTTAACTTCTGGTTAAACCATGTGCTCCTAGGCTATGGAATAACTTTTAACATTTACTTTGGATTCCTCCATCCTAAAATAATCCACCCTCTTCCTCTTCCTCTTCCGCCAGGACCTGGGACAGGCCTCTACAATAGATGTAAAAAGCAAAGTTCCAGCTTTGCCACTTGCAGATGTGTGCCTTAAGACATTTTCTTAATCTCTCAGAGACTCGATTTCTTCACCTCTAAAATACTACCTTGATGGGACTGTTGGAGAATTAAAAGAAATAATGTTTGTAAGTGTTTATCATACTGTCTGGCATTTAGAAAACATTCCATAAGTGGTAACTATTATAGAAGACAGACACCAAACATGAAAACCAGCATGTCTATGGTTTTGTAGAGAGAGTAGAAGATCTAAGGAAGTGCCTTGAATACTTACTAATGTTTGTTCATATGAACCAACACTCTTTTCTCTTCGATGCCACAGTCATTTACATTCACTGAACCAGTGCAGGAACTAGTGGGAGTGATGCCTTGTTAGCATCCTCAGCTGGCTCACATACCAAAGTTTGATGTTTTACAAGTTTTTGATACTCAGTCAACTCATCTATTTTTGTGGATTAATTAGGTTTTGAAACTAACTGAGTAAAGATCAGTTTGTTAATTTTTATGTGAAAAAAGACTTCTATTTTTCACTCACTATTTCTTGGAGAATTTTTCAAATAAAGTAATCAGAAGGCACAGAGTAGTGCAGTGAAAAGTGTGGCCTTTGGAGTGTGGCAAAACTGGGTTTGAACCCCAGTTCTATCACTAACCTTTGTGCAATGGGTAACTCAGCCAAATCCAAGCATCTATTATTTCCCTTCTGTAAAATGTTGATGCATCATATGAGGATCGAGGTGGGGGAAATCTCTTATTGAGTATCTACTGTGCTCCTGATATTTTGTTAAAAGCTTGATGGTTAGTTCCTCCTCTCCCAGAACCCACCTTCTTTCAGGTTTTATTATTTTTTCTTTGTTGATTAAGGTATTACACATGTGTCCTTATCCTTCTATTGCCCCCACCACAACCTCCACTCATGCCCTCACCCTCTTGGTGTCTGTGTCCATTGGTTAGGCTTATATGCATGCATACAAGTCCTTTGGTTGATCTCTCCCCTTTACTCCCACCCTCCCCTATCTTCTCTCTGAGGTTTGACAGTCTGATGTCTGATCGATGCTTCTCTGTCTCTGGATTGTTTTTGTCCATCAGTTTATGTTGTTCATTTTATTCCACAAATGAGTGAGATCATGTGATATTTGACTTTCTCTGATTGGCTTATTTCACTTAGCATAATGCTCTGCAGTTCCATCATGCTGTTGCAAATGGTAAGAATTTCTTCTTTTTTACTGCAGCGTAGTATTACATTGTGCAGATGTACCACAGGTTTTTAATCCACTCATCTGCTGATGGGCATTTAGGCTGTTTCCAAATCTTAGCTATGGTGAATTGTGCTGCTATGAACATAGGGATGCATAAATTCTTTCTGATTGGTGTTTCTAGTTTCTTGGGATATATTCCTAGAAATGGGATCACTGGGTCAAATGGGAGTTCCATTTTTAGTTTTTTGAGGAAACTCCATACTGTTCTTCATAGTGGCTGCACCAGTCTGCATTCCCACCAGCAGTGCAGGAGAGTTCCTTTTTCTCCGCATCCTCGCCAACACTTGTCATTTGTTGATTTGTTTATGATAGCCATTCTGACAGGTGTGAGATGGTATGGCATTGTCGTTTTGACTTGCATTATTTCAGGTTTTAAAGTTTATAGACCATTGTGTACTGAATACTGCTTCAGATCATAGATTATAAGCTCTTTGAGAGATGGGACTGTGTCTTCTCTATTCATGATAGCACTTTACACATCTATTTCAGTGTTGATACATCAGAAGCTGATTCAGTATACATCCCCTGAAGACTCTTTTGCAGAATTGTTGTTTGTTTGCTCATCTTCCACATTTTAACTTATTTGCACTCCTACCTGCCTTTATCCACAAATCATCCTCAGCCCTTCTAAAACCCAAGAGCTCCTACAGAGCCTAGAAAGAGAAGAGCTGATCACCTGCCTAGAGTTCTAGAGGAGAGATTAAGTCCAAACTAAAGGACGTTTAGATCCACAATGCTCAGTTTTGCAGGTGGGCATCATTATAATTAGATCTTTAAACACTCAGAGCCAATTTAAACACTTGCCCATCTTATTTGCATACTTTTACTATTTGCTTTATGGATTAGTATCAATATTTACCTGCAAAGTTATAATTCTTTCCTTCAAATGTTTCTAATGTGTTATTGCATTCTTAAATATGATTTTATTATGACATAAGGCAAAACATTTAATAGAAGAACACATTCAATTTTATAATAAAATGTAGTAAAATTATACAAAAATTTGCTTTCTAAGCAAGTTTTAGAGAGTGCAATTCCTCAGTAAAGTGAGCTCTACTTGATAATCCATCACCTTGAATGCATCTGGCAATGATGAGCCTGTTCATTGGTTGACTTTCTCTCATTTGTAGAAATAATTTATAATATTGGACTATGATCTGCCTTCTTGTAATGTCTACCGTATGATGCTTGTTTGGCCTTTTGACACAGTGTAGAAATGGACAACCATCCTTCAAAAGGCACCCCTCCAACCTTCTAGGTTCTGAATATATCATGGAGGCAGATAGTATGCCTTATTTATCTTTATGTTGGCATTTATCCCATGCTGCCTACTGTCTTGCACACTGTAAGTGAACAAATGATATTTTTATGGGATAATGGATGAATATGTTAAGATTTAGAATAATAGAATTTCAGATTGTAAGAGACATCATCCAATGCTAGAATCTCTTCCATATTTCTGCTGAATAGTTATTGAGGTTCCACTTGAAAGTATCCAGTGACAAGCAAATTTTTCATTTAGGAAGAACAAGACTTTCCAAATGGTCCTGAATTTCTTCAGACTTTTCCAATATTTGGACAATAAAGAGGCCATGCAAATATTAATGTTTGCACTGCACCTGCTTATAAACCCTCCTCCCCCATACAGGTGTAGGACTTCAACAGACCCTCCTCTCTTGACTCTTATTCCAATTATTTCTGGAAGAACCCAGGAAATCTCTCATACAAACTCACAGACAATTCTTTCATGATCTCTCCTTCTGGCTTCTTTATTGATTAATGGTTCTAGGAAGCCCTTGAAGGGAGTGCCTCCCCATTGCCTTCTGTAGGAAAGCTGCTTCTCAAAGTCCATCTCTGGGATCCCCCAACTGGGAACCCTTCACAATGCCAAAAGGCTGTAAGCTGCTTTAGTCTTCATTGCACCAGGGCAAAACCAAGCTGTCCTTCATTCAGAAATAGGGCCAGTCGCCATTCACCATGATATTTTGTAATTAGGAACCAGAGTAACAGTGCTTGAGGTTACCTAAATCAGCTGTGGTTTGTGAATCTTTGAGCTTTCTTATTTTTATTCTTTTTTAAATTTCTTTATTGATTAAGGTATTACATATGTGTCCTTATCCCCCCATTGCCCCCCTACTCCCTCGCTCATGCCCTCACCCCCCTATTGTCTGTGTCCATTGGTTAGGCTTATATGCATGCATACAAGTCCTTTTCTTGGTCTTTCCCCCTTGCCCCCACCCTCCCCTACCTTCCGTCTGAGGTTTGAAGTTCTGATTGATGTTTCTCTGTCTGTGGATCTTATTCTTATTCTTATTCTTATTCTTATTCTTATTCTTATTCTTATTCTTATTCTTATTCTTATTCTTATTCTTATTCTTATTCTTATTCTTATTCTTTTAGCTTATTCTCTCTCTATACTGCAAACCCATGGGGCTGGACTAAGAAACCAATACTGTGTTCGCTCCATCTTCCTTCTGGTTCTGTATCTCTCTAGGTGGTCATACAGAAGTGATCCTCTTTAAAGGTTCTGTACGTATACCTCCTCAGGCAGTAGAGAGGTACTTGGGAAATCAGAGACTGCCAGAGCATCAGACATAATCAGGATCTGAATCTCAGTGTAGGCTCAGCCAGAACACTTGGCTACACTCTGTCTCCAGACAATTCCAACTGCCAAATATCTGGCAAGTTGTAGTAGAGCAAATTTCTCTTCTCATTAACCTACCCTGCTGACAGTCATAGGGAGGAAGACGTGTGCACATAATTACTAGACAAATAAAAAAAAACCTAAGGGCTATGTAAGAGACATTGTGCTGGTATTGCAAAAATCTGAGAGGGGATCTATGTAAATCTGAGACTTAGTGGTTCTCAAAGTTGCTGAATTTGTAATTTCAGTTTCACTGATCTGATCAGGTGCCTTTCAAATCGACTCACTCAAATATTCACATGAGTTTGGGCCATCATTCTCAGTTTTGTTTGAGGGGTTTCAAATTTACTTAGCTGCCAAGTTGCAGTTCTGCTATTTACTCATTCAACAAACAGGGTTAATGTGTACTAAGTTGGGCACTATGCCGTATAAAGTCATTCCAATTTGAAATGCAAATTCATAGTGACTATAACCACCATGAGATAGACAATGCACAGGATTCTTCCAGAAAACAAGCTGCCATGTTTTAAGGAATTTGTAGCAAGAGGAAAATGTAAGACCCTGTCAGAAAAGACTGGATTCAGAGCTAGCAGCTCAGTTTTTAATGGTTGGCAGAGAAAATTCCCTGAAAGCAGATGCGGTTTTGTCTTTTCTCCAAGAGGAAGCCCTTAAGGGTTTACATAAAATAGGTTTCTGCTGAAGATCACTTGACAGAACCATTCACTATATCTTTGGCTGATACAATAGCATTGAAACTCTATTTTATCAAAGTTGGAATTGACACATGACACGGTATTAAGACCATTTTATGTGCATTCTGCATCTATCAAATCTACAAAGGCTTTGGAGGGAAATCTACTCCAGGATTAATCACTCACAGTTAGGAATGTGCCCAGAGCCTTCCAGAAGCTCTGTGACTATCAGCACTGACTCCAGGTGAAACATGGAACACAAGATACAGTTCACGGCATTCAAGAATCAGGAGGGTAGAATGAATCAAAGCTGGAGGATGCGCTTATTGTATCATATGAGCATCTGGCCCAGTGTGAGTAGAACTGAACATATGTTCATGAAAGCTTGATTGACCAGAATGCTTGAGAATGAGGGTATTCAGGGGAGCCAAAGGAAATGCTTTCTGTTTTTCTCACTTGGGCAAGTCCAAAGAGCCTCTGGACTAAGCCCTGTTGGTGCCAGTGGGATACCAAAGATGTGAGAAACAATTAAGTGATGGTCTGTATCCTGGGGAGAGTCCATCTGACGTTTCTGAACTAAATACTACTTCAGTTGTCAGAAAGGCATGGCTTTCCATGCCCCAGCAAAGATTCTGCAGATCAACCCTCCCTACTGATAAAGCAATTAAAATCTGTTTTACTAACTAGGTCAGGAGTGCTGGGATATCTGGTCCAGTCCGAGGGAGAGCACCATTTATACTCTTCTGCACAGTCATTGCCTGGTCCCCGTGGTGTGCTGGAGCCAGCTAGTACTTAAACTCTTGAGAGCTGATTGCTGAGTTTTTAGAAATTTGCAAGCCAGTTGAAAGCACTTTGCTAGCTATATCAGCTATGTTTAGAATATTTACACCATAGGGATTGGCAAATGCCACAAATCAGGACTTTTTCTATTATGAGCATACTGCTGAATAAAGCCACTCTTTTCTGTGTAAGAGTTTGGATTCCTAGAAGTGATCCAAGCATATCTGTCTATGGCTACAACTCCCAGGATGACTGGTTCAGCCTATAGTTAGACTGATCTTCACATATCCTCGCAGAATTGTACAAGCAGAGTCTGGCCACCAACTCTGAGAGGCCCTACAACTTATGTGCCAACCAATTTGCAAGTCTCTCTGAATACGTATATAATGTATGTAGGAGGATCATCTGCCCATCTGAGATGTGAGTTGATTGACCCAAAACACTTGTAAGACTAGCACAAATTCCATATATTAGTTTATACCTATCTACATGAGCAGGACTACTCTATATTTTGCAGATAAATTTAAATCCATCATATTTCGTGGGATCCTAATGAAGTTTAATTTGCTCCCTCACATATTTCTAGATGGTAATAAATCCATGCCTTTTGGATTTTCATCCCTAAAAGCTACATTCAAAAGAAAGAAATAGAAAAGCATAAAATCAAGGTCAGGAAGATTAAGCCCCTTAATTCACATGCCAAACTCCCCATTTCAATTGTGGTTTTGTCTCCCAGCTAAAGTTTGTCTTTTTGTGACATTTGCATTAAGCCCAGAGGACATTTTGAGTGGAAACATGCTGAAAGCATAATTGAAACGCTGAGTGGTGCCATTTGTCTAATTTGCATTTTTCCCCCAGGTGGGGAGTTTTCACTTCCTCCCTCTTTCTCCTGGGGTGTTCAAAGATTATCTCAAAGAATGATGTTGTGCAAGTGATTCCAATAAATCCCCATGTACAATGTATTATATGGATAATTTTTTCTTTCCAGAAGCTATTTTAAATGCCACAGTGATAAACTATGTAAGGAGGTCCTTTGTAGGTTCCCAGTAGTACAGATAGTACATTTCCCCCTCAGATAGAGGTTTTGAATATTTGTTCACAAGTTTAATTGTTTGCTAGAATTTTCCTTGCATTTATTCTCATAGACTCATTTTGAGCTACTTAGGAGGTTGTCTCTATAGAAACAAATATTTTTAAAATAGATAGACGTAAATGATTTAATTTTATCCTTAGTATGTTCCATGCACTGGCCCGAACTCTTTAAAAGTTTGGGACTCATTGACATATTGTGTCAACAAAGTTCGTAATATGAGATCATGATACAGGTTGATGCTATCAGCAGAACCCTTTGATAGGGAAGTTAAGGTGAGATATAACTGGTATGAAGCAGAGTCTTTTTTTTTCGCCTCCAGAGAATAACAGTGTGGTGAATTACTTCTTTTTTTTTAGACATTCTAATATATTTCAGGTTTGACATTTATATATTGCCAAAATTGCATGATCTAGATTTGTGCCTTTTCTAAGGTTTGTGTCTTTCTCAAGTCTGCATTATTTATGTTAGATATATCATTTCAAATATCAGGAATCCTCTTAGATTATACCAGAACCCTCCTAGATTATAAACCTGAGTAGGGTGGAGCCAGGCAAGAATAAGAGATCAACCAAAGGACTTGTATGCATGCATATAAGCATAACCAATGGACACAAGACACTGGGGGGTAGGAGAGGCTGGGGGAAGATCAAGGGGTAAAAAAAAAGGAGACATATGTACTACTCTTTGTAATACCTTAAAGAATAAAACAAAATTTTAAAAAAGGAAAATAAAAGAATATGTTTAAGTGAAGGATGGAACTAGAGGAATGTAGCACAGGCCAGCATTTATGGAGGTGGAATGCACATAAAGGTGAGGGTTTTAGTACATACAAGAACAAATATATATCTTTGTTAGACTCCTTAGATTTAGTTAACAATATTTAAAAAATACATCTGGCAACCCAGCACGTATTTATAAAGGTTATCTTCAAATAATCTTATAAATAAACAATGCAGTTCAATTAAAAGAATAACATTAAGTGAATAATAGATCAGGTATGAAAGTATGGCGAAATGGTGAGTTTGGAAGCTGAATGACTGAAGAAAGGATGCATTTGCCTAGGACGCCTGGCATAGGCTGTGTGGCCTTAACCTCATCACCTCACTAGGTCTGTTTCCAGAGAAGAAAAGAAAAAGTACCTGCCTCACACTGATAATGTGAAACTCATTGCAACCACCAATGTAAAGCTCTCAGTGTAGTCATTCTTTTAGGAAAAATGATACCCTAGATTTGTAGGAGTTTTTTTAAACAATCCATTTGAAGAATATTTAACAAAACTTTGTTGAATCTACTATGGGTAAGGCACCATAATTTCATTCCTTTCATGCTATTTTTCCTTCACAACCTCTGATGTGAGATAAGTAGGATTTTGTCAAGACAAGTCGGGGGAGGGGGAAGTCGGAGGAGGGGGGCAAGGTGGGATCAGAATCATCTGCCTCACTCCTTTACCCTCCGCAGAGATGCCTATAGTAACCATCTCCATGGTAACTGCACACAGCCAGCAGGCTGGAGCACAGGCACCTGACTAGAAAGAGGTGGAAGGACACGGAAGGCAGGTGGAAAAGCAGCTGGAAGAGAGAAGCTATATAGGAAAAGGAAAAAGATAGTCTATTTAATGCCCAGAATTACAGGAATAATGCTAATAATAATTTTTATGCATGAAGCACCAAAGTCTTAAGTGCTCTATGCATGTAGGTACATACTATCATGTTTAATGCTCATCATAAGAATTATAGCACCTCTGAGGGAAGTACTAGTATTTGTCCCACTTTATAGAGAAACATGTTGAGGCATAAAGAGGATGGGTGTTTTGCCCAAGGTCACAGGGCTGCTGCTACATATGAGCCAGGATCGGAAAGGGCTTAGAGACCCTACCATTAAAAATGCATTTCTAAGGGCATGAGGATAGCAGTTGCTGGCATGCTACTTCTCCAACCTCCTCTCTGTGCCAGGGAAGGCGGAAAATGTGGACACCTGGCATCTTGACAAGCCATTCATTGTCCAAGGTCCTGGTTCTTGGTCCTGGTTACATTGGATTCACCTGGAGAGCTTCAAACAGATACCAGTGCCAGGACCCCAGCCCAGCCCAGGTATATCAGAATCTCTGCTGCGGGTTGGGCCAGGTATTGCTATTTTTCAAATGTTCTCTGGGTGATTATCATAGCCTTGAAAAAGAGCCACAGTCTAAAGCACCTGCTCCTGAATTGGTAAAATATGTCTAACATAAAAATACCCAATTATGCAACCCTTAGCTACTTGATACAGCCAGTTGGAAAGAAGCTAGAATGTACCAAGCAGCCCCTATGTGCCAGGTCCTGGATGTAGATTTGGTCTCTCATTATGCCCCCACCTGGTACCTCTGATGACTCCTGAAGGATTAGTGAGCATCCTGGAGGGGTTGGGATGAGCACCTGCCCCTTTCCCTCTCATGTATCCATTCCTAGGATGTGGACGTGCTGAGAACTTGAACTGCAGACAGGTCAGACCGGGGACAGGTTCTTGCCTTCTGCTCCCAGAATGGACCTTGAGCAAGTTAGTCAATCTCCCCAAGGCTTGGTCTATCCTCTGGTAAAATGGGAACGATGCTTGTAGATGCAGCTGCATTGCCCCCAAAGGGGTGACATGGGTTCTTGGAGAGAGGCCCAATGGTACTTTTTGTGTGTGAGCAAAGTACAGGTACACATACAGTAAATAAACTGATATACAGTGACATTAAAGTAAACAGTTATCTGTGACAGTAAAATCTCATGAGAGTAGTGGCATTTAGGCAATAATATCTAAAAAGACTTGGTGGCGGGGTAGATAATTTTTAAAAGTGGGAAATGCTGCTGCAGATCAGAATTGCTATGAGGCTACAGGGAGAGCCCAAATGCACAGTTGTTGGCACAGAGACTGGTACTCAGACGCCACTCAAGAAATGGTAGATGTTACCTTTATTTTTCAAAGCATTCATTCATTCAACATGCACACACTGATCCCAACTGTGCTTCCGGACTGTGTGAAGCTTTATTAGAATCCAGAAGAAAGGAAAGCCACCACCCCTGACTTTACCAATGAGCTAAGCCCACGCTAAGCATGGGAGGCTGTGCTTTCATGAATTGATGTATCCAGGAACTGAGGAACTCCGGGGAGACCATGGCTAAGTCCTTCATTTCCTACTCCTCTCTCCCACTGGGCTCAACCAAGACTAGGGAGACTAGGGGCCTTCATTCTGACACTGGTCTTGCCTCCAGCGTCTTCTGCTCCCAGAATGGAGAGGAGCCCCGGTCCACCACCACTAGAGTTATTGAGTTAAATGGAATCGTTACCAACAGTCTCATGTATGGAAAAGCATTCTGTTCATTGCTGGAGATGTAGAGATGAATAAAAGAGTTTTGGTTCTGGTGGGACAAACAGATATATAAAGTGGACATGTTGGTGTAACATGATGTGCAAGGCCCTATGTGCAGGGAACTCTGGGAACACGAAGAGAGTGTTTGGAGAGGTTGCTGAGCTGAATCTTAAAGAATGACTAACAGTTAATAGGGTGAAGAAGGTGAGGAGTACCTTCTACCAGAGGAGTCAATATGAGGAAAAAGGTAGAGAAGAACAGCGGGTGTAGGGAAGTACAGGTGTGGGCATGTGTGAGGCTCTGAGTGAAGACAGAGGCCAGAGGGGAGGCCAGCAGACAGCCCAGACATGGAGGGGCTTGGTGCTGGTTTTCGGTGGGGATCCACAGTTATATAAGACTCAGATGGAAGCAGTCAGTTCTATAGTCGTAATGGAAGGGTCCAAAGCTACCTTCAGGGAATAAGCCTTTTGTGGCCTTCCAGATCCCACCCTTGCTATCTTCCTTGCTCTTTGTGCCCATCTCACTGGCTTAGTTACAGTTCCTTGGCTACCACAGTACCTTTGCACGTGTTATGTTTTGATCTGCCTGGAATAGGTCTCTTACCACTTACAAGGTTTTGGATTAATGCCTGTAATCCAAACAACTACTATAATGCATGCTCTCAGTAAATACTTGTAGAAGAAATATAAGAGGAAAGGAACAATGAAAGGAAGGGAAGGGAAGAAAAAATGAAGGAAGGAAGTGAGGGATGAAGAAACGAAGGGAAGAGAAAAGGGAAAGTAAGAGACGTAGGTGTGAAACTAGAGCCCCCACAGACTTTTGTATACTTTCGCTTGTTCCCACCTCTCCCCAGCTGAGATTGCCTGCTCTGATCCTGCCCAGGGACCAGGTCCAGAATCAACATCTTGGCAATTCAGGCTACGAGCTGCCAGTAGGCCCTGTCCTTTGAGCAGTGTGCCTCCAGTGGATGAATGCTAACTGATGATGGCCGTGAAAGCAATGGTCATGTCTCTGCTTCGAAGTTCACTTCCACAAACTGAAACTGGGCAAACAAGATGGTCAGAGGAAGTGAGCAAGTGTTGGGAACTGCAGATTCCCAAAAGTCCACTTGTGGGTCCACACAACGATGCCCCTGAAGCTGACGTGGTAGCCAGGAAAGGCTCTGGAGCCCCCAATGCAGAGGGAACTTGAGGCAACGCCATGCAACAGGCATCAGGGCTGGGTGGGAACTTGGGAGCAGGACTGAACAGGGTACTCAGGTCATCATATTCAGGTACTCATGGGATTCCAAGAGGAATCTATTCTACATGGGGTGTGTCAGTTTTGAGGATGTATAGTGGTGAAGGGCAAAGGGACCAGGTTTGGTTTTACAAACTGTGTGAGTTGGGCACCCAACTTTCCTTCTTCAAGCCCCAGTCACCTGATCTATAGTCTGAGGGGTTTCGGGGGGAGAGGAAATCAAAATTGTGCCTCCTTCATTGTTGTTGTAAAGATTAAATAGGATAATCTGCTTAACACTGAGCCTGGCATGCAGGAAGTGCTAAATTTGTGTTAGGCATTATTATTATCAGCTAATATGATTATTACCACCATAAGAATGATTTTCCCAGGAAAGAAAAATCAGCTCTATTCATCAGAAAAGTATATGGTTTTAACAGTGTACTTGGACCCATGTAGATGTCCCATAAGCACACAGGAAAGTTCCTAGTAGCAATATTTAAGAGACTTAAACTGGATATAGGCCAAATGCCTGTCAGCAATAGGACAGATAAATAAACGCAGCATAGCCACATGCTAAAATACTATATAGTGATTAGGATAAACAGCTCTGCCTTGCAGCCACACGGTTGAATTTTACAAACATAATGCTGAGTGAAAGAATCCAGAACAAAAGAGCACAATCTGCATCATTCCATTTGTATGAGTGCAAATACAGGTCAAACTCTGACATCAGAAGTCAGTGCAGTACAGCCTCTGGGGAGGAGTGTAGGGATTTTACTCAGGAAGGGGGAGAGAGAGGACTGATTATATTTTGTGTGTGTAGGTCTAGGTGCTGGATCCACGTGTGTGCCCACTTTCTGAAAATTCATTGAGATGTACGTTCTGATTTATGTACTTTTCTATGTCTATGCTGTGATTCAGTTAAAGGTTTACTAGACAAATCTGTTCAGCAGAGAGCTATGAAAACAGAAGTGGGGGGAGGAGGAATGCAAGTAGTACATGCAATTCTATGCTTCCACCCAAGGGCCTGGCAGCCTACCGAGGAAGGCAGACAGGCAAACTCGTGCAGACAATGGATTGTGATGCCTTTGGAAATAGAATCGTGTACCAGCTACAGGCACACCATAGAGGAGAGCGTGACCAGCTGGCAATGCCCCTGTGCTCATGTGGTTCCCCCAGGAGGGCTGCTCTTCCCTGTTCCCTCTCACACATGACTTAGCATTCAACTACAGGGATCTTGCTCACTCCCATCCAGCCACTGCCTACATCTGGGCCAGGCATCATTGGTACAACACTGAGTTAACTGGTTTTCTTAGCCTCTCCTCCCCTTCTTCAAACCACTCTCTAGAACCCAGAGCCACTAAATTAGCTTCCTTGGGTTGGGTCCTTGGGATTTCTAAGAAGCTCCCGTGGGATTCTGATGCATCCCAACCCATGGGAAGCACTGTCCTACACTGGAACCAGAACATGCACCTGACCTTGACTATGTCAACACTAAAAATAGTCTAAAGCACCATAACTCAGTGGTGTTTCCCAATTTATCTTCAAAGGAACATTTTCAACCTCTTTTTCCAACCTCTCCTTCATTATCCCCAAAATCGTTGTCTAATTTCAAATATACCTCAAAGTGCACCAAGTTAGTTCTCTTTCTCTGAGTCTGTTTTGTTATTTCACCACCACTATTCCCACGTCTTTGAATAACCTACCGTGCCCTCCACTTCCTGGGGGCTTCTACTCTCTCACTCAGCTTCAAGGCCCCGCTCAAATATTGTCTCTATGAAGCTGTGCCTCAAGGCCCCTGAGCAACCTGGTTCTGCCACAGCACCTCAGACATTCCTAAACGTCATTGTGTACTTCACCCACTACATTCAAGGGCAGAGATATGGTCCTGTTTATCTCTGTGTTTTCATTGATTAGCACCTGCCTTGGACATGGGAGGTTAGCAAGGATGGGTCTTGATGGAGTGAAGACCTTCAGCATGATCAAAGTCATGGGGGTACAGAGGGGAAGCTGTGGGACAAGGGGCAGCATTTGTGGATCTGGGATGGGTAATGATAATTCACATCTAATGGTCAGAGATATCTTTAGGAAAAAGCTGCCCAACCTACTCACGCTCCTTCTGTTTTGGTTTGTTTGGTTTTGTTTTCTCCAGTGAACTTCAGTGACTGTAAGGGAAATGACAAGCTACACTACGAGGTCTCAAGCCCATACTTCAAGGTGAACAACGAAGGTGGCTTAGTCGCCCTGAGGAACATAACTGCGGTGGGCAAGACTCTTTTCATCCATGCCCGGACTCCCCATGCGGAAGACATGGCAGAACTCGTGATTGTCGGGGGGAAAGACATCCAGGGCTCCTTGCAGGTAAGACAGATGTTTGGGATAACTTGGGTTCAAGGAGGAAGTTGGGGTCTGTATGTCTTATGTGAGAAATGAGTATTTGGTTTATTATTGGCCAAGATTCTTTTGTTGTTACATATGACAGAAACCCAACTCAAAAATTGGTAGGAAGCTGTGGGGTTGGGGATTGTGGGCTCATGTAATTGTACTATTTCTGAGATAGCTCTGCGTTTAGGCATGGTTATGTACCAGTTCCCAAATGATAGCATCAGCGTTGGTTCTTATTTATCTTGTGGTTCCATTTCCCTTCTGTTGGCTTCACTCTTAGATAGTCACATCCCTCCCTCTTCCCAATGTGGAGGTCTCAGTAGTTCCACGTCTTTCTCCCAGTCTGAAGTCACCCGAGAGACCATCTCTTCCTGATACTGCCAACAAAAGCTTGAAATTGAATCTTATTGGTTCTCACTAGATCATGCATCTATCCCTGTAACAATCACTGTGTCCATTTGATTGTGATTCTCTGGTTGGCTAAGTCTGGGTCACATGCTTTGTACTAAATCCAGAGTAGAATCAGCCTCACCTAAAATATATAGATTGAGAGTGAAAGAGGGTTACTTATTAAAGTAAATTAGGACCCTATTATCCAAGGAAGCAAAATGTTTGCTGGGCAGGCAAGAACCGCAGTGGTCCACTAGAGTTGTATAGCATGGCGGCCACTGCTTAGGCTGTTGCTCCTTTGCCTGCACTGGTGCCCATTCTTGTCCAGATGCACAGGGGTGCTGATCTTGTACCTGCATACATGTGCACATACTTTGGGAGTGCCACGAACTGCCCTGGAGGCTTCCTGATTGTGTCATCCATTGCTACCATGGATTCACTTCTCCTTCACCAGGAGCTCAGAGACTCTGGCTTGATTATAGAAAAGGAAGACACCCAGTAAGACCCTGACAAAATAATCTATATGTATGTAAAACCCTAAGTAACTGGTCGACCATTCGACCAGTCAACTGTTTGGCCGATCGATATGACGTGCACTGACTACTAGGGGGAAGATGCTCAGTGCAGGAGCTGGCCCCTGATGGTCAGTGCGCTCCCACAGTGGGAGTGCCGCTTAGCTGACCAACGGGCGCCAGACGAGCGGTGGCGGAAGGTGCAGCGGGACAGGAATGAGCTGGAGTGGTGCAGTGCCCGGCCCAGGCTTGGGCTCCTCCCGGCTGCCTGCCTCTTCACACACTACTACATCCCTTGGGGGATGTCGTTCTGCTGGTTTTGGCCTAATCCCCAGTGAGTGCACAGGCCAGGCTGAGGGACCCCACTGGTGCATGAATCCGTGCACCGGGCCTCTAGTATCAATGATAATGATGTGCCCTATGTTTGGTGCAGCTAGCCTTTTCTCCTACCTGCTGGCCTGGTTTTACCCAGTTTTTTAAAACCTGTGATTCTCACTGCCTTTTTCCATCTGCCACATTCTCCATACCCTGATTTTTTGCTAATTTTGTTGAGTGGTAGAGTGTGGGTGGAGGAGTAACAGATTCCACAGCTGGGGAGCAGACAGTACAATTGGAAGTATGAGTGTTGCTTACCTGCCAGTGCTGTCTGTGATTTTGAAAGAATCATGTAACTTCTTCATTTGCAGATTAGAGGGTTAAGCAGTCTGGGATGGCAAACCAGTGGCATGAGCATTGTCCTACTCTGTCATCACACCCATGGCAAATATTACTCATCATCCCTGGCGTGGCCTGAGAATCTTTTCCAATACAGTGCTTCTGAAGCTGCCACCTATCCATCATTTAGAGATTTTCCTGGATACGGAATCTATTTGCCATCCCTGGGCTGGACAAACTCCATAATTCTCCTTTATTTCTGTGAATCTATGAGTTAAGGGTAGATAGCCAGCTAAAATGAATCCACAGTGTGCCACTGATGTTTTCAAAGAAAGCAGAGTATTGGTGAACAGATACCATTGCGAAAACCCATTGGTACCACAAAAGCAAGCTTTCCTCTTACTTAGCCATGGTCATTTTCACAGCATCTCACTAACTCATGATATAAATGACAGAAAATACATAAAGCAACAAAATTGCCAGGATGTGCAGCACAAAGTGCTTCTTGGGAAAAAGTAACTGGTACAGAGATTCACAAAAGGGGGTGTTTGTATGTGGGACGGACTGTATTTGGATGTAACATTGTTCATCATGATAGGTGGCTCATCTTTAAATCCGGAAAGGAAAATGTTTATGTATTTATCTTAAAGCAGAACAGAAAGGATTCTGGGCACTTCTGTGGGCAAGCTCCACCTTGAGGGGTTGAGAGGTCAGGGTTCAATACCATGAAACTCAGCTTTGGAGACACTGATCTGGAGGCAAGCCCTCGGAGCCTGGCCGTTCCTCATTTGCTGCTGTCTGAGCACGTTATTGACAAAGCTCACTGTGGCCGTTTGCTTCTATACAGCACAGCGGAGGCTGCTTGCCATTCAGTTTGCTCAACTCCAGCCGAACAGGGTGTTCATCTCCCGCCTCCAGTCATTTTACAAGGCTCGGAATAAGCCTGTGAGGCTGCCCAGATGTGTCCATAATAAAGTCCAAAAAAAAAAAAAAGTAGGAAAACAAAATTGCTATCTAAACAATCCCTATGAGAAGAACACAGCCCTTCAGAGATATTCAGTTGGTATTTTTGAGGCCCTACTGTGTGCAGCCAAGCAGACCAAAAACTAGAGGGGGAAACCAGTGAGTATGCAAGTCAGCTCACTCCTAGAGGGAGAAGGAAAATGTGTATGTTGATTATGTATCACACAGTGAGTATGCTGTGTGCCTTCAGAGAGAGGAGAGAGCAGGGACACTGGGTGGTGATGACAGCGATGCTTTCACGGCATTCACTGTATTCACTGTGTGCCAGTGCTGCTTCATGGGCCATGAATGGGGACTCATTTAATCTCCCCACCAACCTATGAGGCATATGCCACTGCTCCCATTTTATATTGGGGGAAACTGAGGCACCCAGAGGCCAGTGCAAACCTGTATTATTTAGTGGGACTCTCTTTTGTGTCTGCATCTCAATGTACATTTAACATGCACTATTTCTAACCTCATGACCTCCCTGTGGGGCTGCCGTAGGTGTGAAAAATTGGCTAAGGTCCCCTAGCTTGAAATGGACAGAAATGGGACTGAGATTCTGATTTTTCTGTTCAAACACCTATTTCCTTTCTGCCAGTTGGCGTGTCAGGAGGCTGTGCCACCTGGGTGGCTGTGGCTACTGTCCATTGGTCAGGATGAGTTACAGCAACATAGAAGGGACAGAGAAAAACAGCAAGTGAGAGCTATGGTTTGAAAGAAGAAAGAGTCACAATTCCACACCCTGATGATTCTAAACTGTCCAGCTTAGGAGGATGGAGAGGGATTGGACCAATCAGGCTTGGATGTGTGGAGTTGGTAGCTCTTGGCGACATCTTGATAGAGGTGTCCAGGAGACAACAGGGAATTTGGGATTGGATCTCAGGGGTAGGGCTTTGGCTTTGGTTTGGAACTTAACTGGGTTCAGATTTGTGCTCCACGCGCCCCCTCCCATGATCATGTGACCTTGGACAAGGCATTCAACCCTCTAAACCTCAACATCTTTAGGTATAAAACAGGAATAAGACTTGAGCTTACATCACAGAATTTTTGGACTGGGCACAGTACCAGATACCAGAAAACCATCAATAGTATCTTTTTTGAACCTCTAGAGCAGCGGTTCTCAACCTGTGGGTTGCGACCCCTTTGGGGGTCAAACGACCCTTTCACAGGGGTCACCTAAATACATCCTGCATATCAGATATTTACATTATGATTTATAACAGTAGCAAAATTACAGTTATGAAGTAGCAACGAAAATAATTTTATGGTTGGGGGTCACCACAACATGAGGAACTGTATTAAAGGGTCGCGGCATTAGAAAGGTTGAGAACCACTGCTCTAGGGAGATGATAAGCAACTGAAGGCTAAGTGTCCTCTCTGAGGACAGAGATTGGGAGCAGGAGGAAAAAGTAGAGCAAAAAATAAAAAAGGAAAAAGAAAAGAAAATATGTTCTCAGAGAGGGCAGTGGGGAACCCAGCATAAACAAACCGGGAGAGATGGGAGATATGTCAACACCGTGGTTAAATTCTTTAAGATAAATGCAACCCCAGCAAAGCACAGCTCAGCTCAGCTGCAGTAACCGGAGCCCAGCTTGCTAATAAAAAGATGTGTCTCTTATTTTTACCTGCTACCTGTGACCTCCTTTCACCTGGAAAGTCTATAGTCTGAATCTGTGAAGTCTGATTGTTAATGGTTTAATTATAAACTCTCCAGCTCTTTCTACATTTTTAATGGGCTGCCCAGATGCTAGTACCTGCCTGGGCTGTGTAAGATCACCTTAGATCTGAGTAGGTGGGGGAGCAGTTTAATCCTGGTCTTTTGACAGATGAGGAGGAATTGTTATGGAGAGGCAGGGCTAGCCATGCGTGCACAGAGCACTTTTCTAGCTTGAGGAGCGTAATGATGAACCCCACTCACATATGTCTGGACAGCACTGTGGCTTGTCTCCACCAAGTCTGCTGTCCCTCTGCCTGGCAGTGATGAGCAGGAAGACAACAGCGTGTTTAGTGGTGCATTTATTTATTTATAATTTCATTTATTCATTTATATAGAGAGCTTCAGGTTGCATAGAAAAGCTCTGCTTCATTCCTGATAGTCCTTTGGTAGAGATGCCTTTATCTGCTGTGTGACTCACCAACATCATTTTTCAGCCTGCCCCCCCCCCCAAAAAAAAGCATAATTGATTTAATTTTTTTACATATACATGCATGTATATGTGTGTGTATTTCTGAAAGAAACTATAGTTTCCATGACTGTAGATTATGGCAAGGAATTCTGACATCAGTTAAGGAACTCTATGGAGTCAGGCTGGGAAGTAAGAACATCAGGGAGCTCATAGGAATTAAATTTAAATTCCAGTTTGGAAGCCAAAGAGACTGGACCTACTAGCTTCATCTTGAAGTGTGGGAGTCCACATCTGAGCAACTGTAGCATTAGACACCGGTGACCCAGCATCTGAGGCTTCTGAGCAAAGCAGGAGATGCACAATGTAACGGAGGGAGAGCTGTGGGAACCCACAGGCTCTGGGCATGGATCTGGCTTCCTGCTCCAGTGCAAGTCTGTTCATACCCTTCTCGCTCAGTGGGCCCTTGCTTCCTTCCTCTTCACCCACGGGGACCTTGGAATAAATTCTGAAGTCTTTCTATGTGTCTGCAAATATCCCTCACAGTCTAGCCTGACAGGTCTCTGCAGCCTTACCTCAAGTCTGATTCCTTTTCATCTTAAGTGGTTTGACCTGCTAGAATGTCGCCTCGTCCAAGACCCTTTCTGGTCCCCTTTCCAATGGAGGGTCTTCCCCTGCTCGTCTCCCTCCAGCACCAGTTCAGTTCCTTCATGGCCACTTCTCAGTTTGTAATTATGTATCTACTTCCTTGTTTGGTGTTTACAGTTTGGCTCTGATGAGACTGCCAGCTCCGTGAAGACAGAAATATAATCTATTCCAGCAGTTCTCAACCTGTGGGTCGCAAACAATGAAAATACATCCTGCATATCAGATATTTACATTACGATTCATAACAGTAGCAAAATTACAGTTATGAAGTAGCAACGAAAATGATTTTATGGTTGGGGGTCACCACAACATGAGGAACTGTATTAAATGGCCGTGGCATTAGGAAGGTTGAGAACCTTATTCCCTTGTTCTCATCCTATTTCCTTCCTTCCCTCGTTCCCTTCTTCCTTCTTCCCTCTCTCCCTCTCCTCTTCCTTCCTTCCTTCCTTCCTTCCATTCTGCTGTGTCCACTGCACTATCCTCAGCATCCAGCACAGGGCCCGGCATATGGTTGGTGTTCACTAAATGTCTTTTGAATAAATGGGAATGAGTGACTCCTTTTACAGTTCACCCTACACTCAACCCTGGGCTCTCCTCCCCATCCCCCAAACAAACCGCTTGTGGTTTCTTGAATTGGCCAGCTCTCCGTCCTGACCATGCTGGCCGCTCCTAGATTATGCCCCCTCCACTGCGACTCTAGCTGCCCCGTGGCTGGCACCAACCCACACGGCTTTACTTCTGGACCTGCCAAGATTCCTTTCTTCAAGGCCACCTCTCCGATTGTCCCCTTGGTAACTTAGGTGTTTTTTTTCTCCACGTTCCTCATAGAGCCCTGCCTGGCTCCCTCCATCGTAGCACTACACTGTAACTGTCTGATTTATTACCTGTGATTATTCCCATCCCAGTTCTGAGCTTCTGAACTCAGGGACCTGGCTTCCACACAGGGAGGCTAAGAACACTGCCTTGGGGCCAGATGCCTTAGAATAATTCCCACCTCTGCTCTAGTTACCTGAGCTGTAAAACCGGTTCATAACAATATCAATTTCATAGATAATGCCACAGATATTAAGTAAGTAAACATATGCAAAAATATTTAGAACAGTGCTCAGCATAAGGTAAGTGCAAATGCCAGTTGTTTCTCATTGTACCATCAAAGCCAGGCCTGTAAGTAAATGCTAAATGAACCACCCAGGCAAATTGAGACAACCCAATCCTTCATCCCTTCTCTATATGACCAAATTTCCCCACTTCTACAATGTGTAGAGAATTCAGGATTACAAGGAAACTTGAACCATATCCATTCTTTTTATTTTTTTATATATTTTTTTACTTTTTTAAAATATATATTTTATTGATTTTTTACAGAGAGGAAGGGAGAGAGATAGAGAGCTAGAAACATCGATGAGAGAGAAACATCGATCAGCTGCCTCCTGCACATCTCCTACTGGGGATATGCCCGCAACCCAGGTACATGCCCTTGACTGGAATCAAACCTGGGACCCTTCAGTCCGCAGGCCGACGCTCTATCCACTGAGCCAAACCGGTTTCGGCGCATATCCATTCTTATTGCTCAGGTACCCACTTTATGTAAAACACTGACTAAACTTCTAAGAGAGGATTCTTTATTTATATGGATCCACTAAAAAATCACCCAAAGACTTGGCAGTATCTGAAAGTTAATTATTAACAATTTACACTTCTTAACTGGAAGCCAGTACATCGTGTTCCCACTGGTCTCAATAAAGTTAAATGCAAATATATCTATGTATCCTTCCCTTTTTGTCATTTAAAAATCCCTGAAAAAATAAAATGAATAGAGAATGTTATGATAGAACCTTAAAAAGCTAAATTTAAGACTTACTTGTCTTGGAGATCATCATCACTGTAAACATGCAGTTTAAAAGACTCCTAATTAGTTTGGCTCCTAATTCAGTTTCAAAAATCAGGATAGAAATCGTTCCAAAAAAATAAACTAAAATGAGCAATTAGGAAAGGAACAACTTTAGAGAAATCGTTGTTTTTGCTTTTAACGTTTTAATTAAAAATATAAAACATGCCATCCAGTGTTCAGAAGCCAATATTAATATTGCTGCTACTCATTTATCTTGACCCTTAGGGGGTTATACCACTTAAGCCTCTGCTTTTCATAGTCTTAGGGTTGTATTTGGTAAGTACCTCTAGGGAATGGTGGGCCTGAACCTCAAAATCAGCCCCTGGATGCCCCTCTGTTACTGTATGTATGTGTGCGCTCCGGGACATTTAGGTGAGTTCTTGTAGATGTTATGAAGGGGGGTCTGGAATGACCCAAATGGGGATCTAAAAATCATCTTCCTCCTTTGAGTTTCAATTTTCATCTGTACAATGGCGATAATACCCCAACCTTAACTTGATGCCATAATGAGGTACTCAGAATGTAAAACATACATTGTCCCTAACCTAGTGCTAACACAGGTTTAGCACAAAATATCACATCTATAGATGAGTGAATAAAGAAGATATGGACTATTACTCAGCAATGGACTAATACTCAGCAATAAAAAGAAGATTGAAATCTTGCCATTTGCAACCACATGGAGAAACCTAGAGGGTAGTATGCTAAGTGAAATAAGCCAGGCAGAGAAAGAAAAATACTGTATGATTTCACTTGTCTATGGAATCTAAAAACTTAAAACAAGTGAACAAACAAAACAAAAACAGACTCAGAGATATAGAGAACCATCCTTTGTTCTTAACCAAAGTACCCCGTGAGTTGTTATCAATTCTGTATTTTTTTCATCTTTTCTGATCTCACACATTCTATACAAAAATATTGTTGCACATTTGTTACTGAGATAAACTCCAGTTTTTATCAACCCCAAGCCAACCATCTGAATCACTTCTGTTCGTTTGGCCATTTTGTCATCTCACCTCCAATGTGCCTGTCATGCTGCTTGCAGGTGACTTGACTTCATTTATTAAAGCACCATGAGTATGAGAGCAACCAGCTTCTGGCATAATTAATCGCCTGGTCTCAAGACCTTATCACATTGACTGGGAGTGGCGTGGAGTCCTTTGAGCTGGTCAATGATATCGATTTGGCTCACATGAAATATGTTTCACAACAATCGAAGTGGAGAACCAATCTGTGCACTGAATGTGGCTGTAAAGAAATGAGGAATTTAAAGCTGTAGCTACTTAACATGCACCAATTTAACAAGTGGGGTAATTTCAAAAATCTGTGAAGCACCACTTTTCATTGCAAAATCCTCCCAAGTTACTATTAGGGAAAATTGGTATCCATTTAACTGTCATGCAAAATAGGGAAAATATATACGTATCTCAAAAAAATTATGGTACAGCTCCAAAAATTGGGCCTGGAATAGGGTATTAGGCTGTTATATTTTGACATATGCCTAAATTGTTGTGTTTATGATTCTTGGTTCTAGGATACCATTCAAATATAGATAAAAATAAATAATTTGATTCATTAATTTAAGAAGATAACAGATTGATTTGTGGATCAGAATCTAATAAAACTATATTCTGAAGATTAATTTTAATTGAAATGCTTGGAGAAAAATAATTGATCCCATAGAAAGCCTAGATAATTAAAACTAGCTCTTTTTTTTGGCTTGTGGAAACTCAGCATTCCATGTTTGCAGCAGATAATACAAAAGAAAAAATACTGTAAAGCACATATATAATTTTAAGTTTCCATATAGTGACATTAAAAAGACAGATGAAATAAACTATAATAATGTATGTATTATTTAACTATATATTTGTATTTAACATATATATACACACAATGTACTGGTATATATATCTTATACCATACACAGGTACACACAGACAATATATACATATTGGATTAAATTTCATAGATATATATACTATCTGTATATTTATATATTATAAATTTAACCCAATGTACATATAAAAACCTAACATATGTATTAGGATACATAATTTTATAAGATATTATGTTAATAAGTAATCAATGTGAACATTATTAATGAAATGATTTTTACATTCTTCCTTTCATTCTAAATCTTTGAAATTCAATGTATATTTTACACTTATGGCAGATCTCAATGTGGACTAGCCAAATTTTAAGTGCTTAATAGCCACAGATGGCAAGTGGCTACCGAGTGGACAGGGCTGCCCTAGCGTCCTATGGAAGATTTTGAAAGAGAGATGGAGTCATTCACTGAGTGCCCACCACATGTGAGGGTATTCTTACCTGCTGTCACACATATGTCAATTCTCAGATCCTCATGGCCAGTCTCATTACTCTGTTGGTAATCCGGTTCCTACTCTGCAGATGCAGTAGTTCAGGCCCAGAGAAGTTGTGTAAGTCAGCCAGTCACCATCTGCCAGCAAATGGCAGAACTGGGAGTTGGGCCTGAGCCTTCTGACTTTATGCAGCCACTGCTATTTTGGTAACACTACTGACATTTAAAACAGAACCGGTGCTTTCCTATTCTCATAAGAAATACTATAAAATGACAGAGGAAAATCTACTATAAAATACTATAAAATGACAGAGGAAAATAAAAAGTGATTAGAATCTTTTTTTAAAAATGAACACAGAGCTGAGCAGAACTCCTAAAGAAATTTTAGGTATTGGACAAGTCTTATATTTTCATGACACTTTTTAAAAAAACTTTTCTCATGAGTAGAATCTTTGAGAAAGGACTTCATGAAAACAGCACAATGTTTCCAAACGGAAATGTCTCTCAGGCCATCAGTTTCTTTATTTCAGACCTTATCTTACTCATCTTGATAGTTTTGGAGCATAGGGAAAATACCTTACATTTATATTTTTAAAAATACAATTGTATTTTCATAAGCATTGTTTGGATTTAACACTGCCTTGAAGCAGATGGTGTTTTTCCTGTTTTATGAGTCATGAAACTGAGATGAACAGAAGTCGAGGGGTGGCTCTCAGGTCACAGGCTGGTCAGGTGTCCACCTCAGTAGGCAAATCCACAGCAATGCCCTTGGTCCAGGGTTCTGTCCACAGCTAGCTTTCCAGCAGCTTCTGGGGCTTTTCCAGTAAAAGGAATATAGCATCATCAGACATGCATTTTCGCCTTGTACCTTTGATGGCATAAGATAATGTGATAGAATGCACATTGTTCTGGTTTCTCTGATATGCTTCTAACCTCCTTTTATTATTACCATAAATCAAATACAAGTGTATTCTCAGTGTAAATATTGAAGTGTTGACCTCTTTTTAAAAATCCCCTCTTATCTGGCATGTGGAAATACTTGGTCACAATGGGCTTTGCCACTTAGTGTGGCTGTTCTTATTAGAGATGAAATGTCATAAAAAATTTCAAAGTGATTAGGAAAAACAACGTGAGTGGTGATCTTGAATAAATTTTATGTAAGTGGACAAGCCCTGTGTTGTCATGGCACTTTTAAAATACTTTCCTCACGAATAGAGCCTTTGGAAATAGAACCTCATAAAAACATCACAAGATTTCCAAATGTAAATGTCTCCTAGACTACTCTGTAAAAGTCTGGTTCTCATTTCTGATGGAAACATACACAAACAAACAAACAAAAACAAAAACCAAAAAACTCCAGTGATAACAGAACACAATTATTTATTTAAAAATTTTATTGATTGGAGAGAAAGAAAGAGACATCGATTTGTTGTTCCATGTATGCATTGTTGGCTCTTATATGTGCCCTGACCCGGGATCAAACTCGCAATCTTGGCGTACCGGGATGGTGCTCTAACCACCTGAGCTACCCAGCCAGGGCCAGAACACAATCTTTGATATAGACCATGATTTTCTCCATTTGGATCTTTGGTCTTAATACTCAAATATTAGGAAGCAAAGGAACAAGGAGAGAATGTACCATTTTTTCAGTCCTTCTTCGCATGGCACATGCATCAATCAAATTACATGGTCTTCACCCAAACTTTTAAAGCAGAAGTCTGAGAATTTGGAGAAAAAAAATAGCAAAGTAGAACATTATGGCCCCAGCCAACCATCTCCTCTTATCTACCCACATTGGGTAGTTATGCGTGGACTGTTGGTCTCTGTGGCCTGGCCTTGATTTGTGATAAATGCTAGAGTGGTAACGCCTCTTGAGCCATACTGTTGATGCTGTTTGACTCTAGATTTAACTGCTTGTTGAGGCAAAGCCAAGTTGTGCCTCAAAGTATCACACAGATAAACAGGAAGCACTTTCAACTGTGGCCAGGGCCTGATCTCATACTCTATTTTGTCTTTTTTCAAGCCCCTCTTATAACAGAAGTAGAAACCCTCTGGTTTATACCCCTGGGGATGCCACATTAAAGATTACAACAACAACAAAGACTGCCTATGTCAGCCGTGGGCAAACTACGGCCCGCGGGCCGGATCCGGCCTGTTTGAAATGAATAAAACTAAAAAAAAACAAAGACCATACCCTTTTATGTAATGATGTTTACTTTGAATTTATATTAGTTCACACAAACACTCCATCCATGCTTTTGTTCTGGCCCTCCGGTCCAGTTTAAGAACCCATTGTGGCCCTCGAGTCAAAAAGTTTGCCCACCCCTGGCCTATGTCCTACTAGGGTCCACATCAGGACTGATATTTTTATTTACCAAATTGCTTCTATCTTTTTTAATAAGACAAAAAGGTAGCAATACTCAAAAAGCAAATATTGTGTGCAGTCATCAAAGTGTGATGATTTCTTTAACACAAAATAGATTTTGTTAGCACTTGCTTTTCTTTCTCTATCATGTAAAGGAAGATAAGTTCTCTAATAAAAAGTACTATAAGTAATACCCCACATAGCATTTCAGAATTTGACATACAATGGACTTACACATAGGCAGAGAAAATTTTAAATGATAACAAAGATGGCATATTTATGCTCTTAGCAATTCCTACTCTTCAAAGACTGGTGAGCACAATCAATTGGGGAGGCCTTTAAAAAGAGAAAGAGCTTCCCTTGGCATAGAGTAATATGAATATTCCAGGGCTACTCAAGGTAAATCAAACTCAAAAAATTTGAGATTCTCCTCTAAGCAAACGTTCCAAAATACCCTTGATTGAAAGGCAGCTTCAGTTGGAGGGAGCTATTGCTATGACCCCAGTGATCCCAGATTTCCCTCCAGCCTTACAATCCCAAAGGGGAAGTATAGAATCTTCTCTACACTTTTTCTCTTCTACCAATAAGAGAAAAGTGAACCTGAGATGCAACAGGGTGTTTTTCCTTCCTGATATCAACACTGTTCTCCTGCCTCTGGCTATTCATGGAAATCAGATAGTTCCTTCAATTTTCAATTATTTTGAAGCAAAACCTTTTGACAAAAGGTTGGCATTGTCAACCAACCCCTTCATCATATCAGGCAATTTAGGCTTCTATTGACAGCAGCTACAACTCCCTTTCTTTGAAGTTACAAAGCTATAAACAATGGTAATTTGCCAAGCCACCCAGGAAGAGCCTTAATAGCTATAGCCAGGCTTTTCCTGCAGCTCTCCCCTGCCCATCGCTCTCACTCCAGATGACTGTGGATGCCATTCCTTTCTTTTTTATTTTTTTTGCCTCCACAGTGAGAGTTAAAACAGCTAATCAGGATGCACTGTTTTCTTCCTTTCATTGTCCATTCTCACAAACTCCAGTTAACACAGATAGCTGAGACTTGACTGCTTTTTTATTCCAAATCCCTTATTTAATTTAGACCTTGTTAGCAAAGTCTAGCCCCTACTAGCATGACCATCAGTCTTATTTGCCTAGTTTTCCTGGAACTTCCCCTTTCACTCAGGTCTTTAGATATTTTCTCTAAAGTGGAAATGCAGAAAGTAAAAAAAGAAGACTCAGAAATGGAATCAAAGAAAAAAAACAAGTGCTGAAAATAATATTCCCCCCTATATTTTTGTCAAATTCTACGTAAATCTTATAATTTCAGTGTTGTTATTAGGTAAAGTAAAATTATATTCCCTGTAAGGATAAGGCTCTGACTGACTTGTTCATTGCTTTAAATCTAGCACTTAACATAATAACTGTCATTGAATACTTATTGAATGACTAAACAAATGTCAGAGATGGAATGAAAATTGATGTTATAATGCTGATCATAACCAACATTTATTTAGGTCAAACTCAATGCCAGGTACCACTCTAAATGCATTTCTTACATTAAGTCATTTGGTCTTTATGAAAACTCTGTGAAATAGGAACTATTATCTTCATTTTACAGACGAAAAAGTAAGATATGGAAAAGATATGACTTGCCCATGGTTGAACAACTACATAGAATATTTCAGAGGCAGGCTTTGTCCTCAGATACTCCAAAAAGGCATTTAACAAAATACCTTATCCTTTTTTTCAATATAGAGAAATGTGAGCTAAACATTACTAAAGTAGATTCAGATTGGTTGAATAGATGCATCCAAGAGATCTGAAAAATAATCTGCCAGCCTAAAAAATGGCTTCTTCATGCAGTCAATGGCTCTAACTGACTGAGTTTAACCCAATGATGAAAGTGAAGATATGGAAACGGGTTTTTTTAGTTTGTGACTTTCACAGCCCCATGATCCTCATTGCATGAGAGATTCAAGATTCAAAAAGAAGTCAAGTATCTATAAGGATGGGCTGAAATCAATAAGGCTATATCAATAGATATAGATGTGGAGCCTCACCTATTGGAAAACAGTTTCTGGGAAACGGATGAGGGTGAGGTGGCAAGGACTTGGTTGATGAGGCATTCACTCCCATGAAAGTACAGCAAGTCAGTCTGTACAGGATCCTGCCCTTTGCTACCCTGTAATGATTCACCCTTACTTTATTGCTCATTGCCTTGAGTACCACTCCAAGGCTTTCCCTTTTACGTAAGCAATAAACTCTACCCCGCTGCCTATGATTTTCTGCAGCTGCAAATGCATTTCTCTTTGCTGAAAAGTTTATATTGTCCAACTTGAGCTTCCCCAGTTACATCTTCCATCTCTGCCCCCTTCCAATCTTTCCCTTTCCTCTCAAAGGAAGACCAACTCTTCCTCCTCTTTGTGACACATCCTCTCGTTGGAGCTCTTGAGCCCACTGCTTTCTGCTTCTGTTTTCACCACATGCTCCTTCTTTCTCTCTTACTCCTTCAGCTGTTTCCTTCTCTCTGAATCCTCCCCTCTGCCTGCAAACATGCTCCGATCTTCCCAGGTTAAAACACATTTCCAGAGAGCTAGTTTTCCTTCACATCACTGCCCTCCCCTTCACCAATCTTCTGGAAGGCATAGTCTTCACTTAACATCTCTACTTATTCACAAACTCAACCCTTTTACCCCAAAATGGGAATTTAAACCTCGACATTTTGCTAAAATTGCTGTCTTTTGAAGGTCATAGAAACTGAATGGCTGATTTTCTTAAAGATTTTTTAGTCCTGAGCCCACTTAAATTCTCTGAAGCATTTGGCAACTTATTTTTAACTTTTATTTGAGATCAATTTCATGTAACATAAAATTAGTCATTTTAAGTGAACATACCAGTGGCATTTAATGCATTCATGATGTGGAATCACCACCTCTATCTAGTTCCAAAATATTTTTATTAACCCTCCCACCCCCCGCTAACAAAAAACTCATAACCATTAAGCATTTAATATCCCTAGTCCCTGGCAACAAAAGATCTGCATTGTGTTTCTGAGAATTTATCTATTTTGGATATTTCATATAAATGGAATTATACAATAAGTGGTCTTTTGTGACTGGCTTCTTCCACTTAGTGTAATATCTTTAAAATTTATCCACCACATAATAACATGTAGCACTACTTCATTTCTTTTTGCAGCTAAATAATACTACATTGTATAGGTAGTCCATAATTTGTTTACCCATTCATCCATTGGTGGTCATTTGGTCTGTTTTCATCTTTTGATGATTATGAATGGTTCTGCTACATATATGCATGTACATATATTTGGTTAATTACTAGTTTCCAGTCCTTCTGTGTTTATACCCACGAGTTGAACTATTAGGTCATATGGTAATTCTATGTTTAATTGTTTTCCACAACAGCTAAACCGTTTTGTATTCCTTCCAGAGCATTTGACAGTTTTGAAATGCCTCTTAAAATGCTCTTCCCTTGGCCTTCTAAAACACTACATAGTCCTTGTTCTCCCACTGTCTCTATATGGCAACCTGCTATATTTTTCCTCCTTTAGCTCCCCTCTTTACTATTCTTGCCATTGGCGATGCTCTCCAGATTTCTGTCTTGATTATCCTCTGATCTTTTCTATCATTCTGAACATTCTCGTCTAACTGGTGCCTTTATGTAGCCCCTCTATAGGATGTCTTCATTACATAGCTTTGTTCCTGACCTTGGGCTCTTCATACCTACCTGCCTACAGTATCTCTACTGTATCTCTTACTTGCCTCTCAGTGTATATGTGTGTGTGCCACCTCCCTTCCTTTCTTTCTTCCTCTCCCTTCCCCACCTTTCTTCTCATTCTTTCTCTTCCATGTGGTTTTAACCTTGACACTTGTCTCCATTGTAGTAGCCACAACTGGTTTAGGCATTATACCTTCTTATGTGACCTATGACAGGAACTTATGAATGTTATCTCTCTTAAATTTGACTTTGTTCCTTTCCTTTCTGATCAAATTTATATACCTATCGCCACTCAATTATCTTCCCTCCAAAATAGCTGGAATCAAACCATATCCTACTCAAAGGCTACGTGTGGCTTCTCATGCTCACCGAGTACCATTCAAATTGATCCCAAATTTCTTTGTCATTTTCACCCCTCACTTTTCCCCATGACTCAAATGATTTGTCCCAGCAAAGTAAGATGTTTGTGTTCAATGATCACTAAAAATGATATGGTTCCTTCCACATCTATCTCTCAGAGGGGTATAAATGTGTTATAATAGGCTCACAAAAATAAAGGCCAGATTAAGAGTTATGATATTAGCAGAACCATTGACTTATTATTTAATAATGCATATTTTTAACCAAACAAGCACTGATGCCAATAGGTTAATCCTTTACTAGGTGGTGGTTGTTTTTTGAAGTTTGTAATTAATCATGGTGGAAATAATGCTATAATGAAACATGACTTGCAAGTCTTACAGATTACATACTTTCCACTGATTGGATATGGAGGGTCTCTATAATATGGATCTTAGTAAGATGCTCAGGAATTTTACAGACATGTTAGGGTTACCACTTAGAGTGAGATCTCTCAGGAAGTCTCTGCTGATTGACCACAACAGCCAGATGTGAACCTCATTCTACTACCACCCAATGTAGCTGTAGGTAGAATTTGCAGTACCTAGCACATTGTTTATTATCTCGTTAGAAATGAAGTATTCAAATTACTAAGAGAAGCTAAGACCAAAAGTTGGATAGGTTCCTCTGAGCAATACAGTTCTCTTTTCCAGGACTACTTTCTTTACTTGATTTATTTTGAATATAGCTTCTCTGGTCAACTATTTAATTTTTTTTGTTAACTTTGTCCTTGTTGATGCTAATGTGCTTCTGTCAGGTGGAAATGAAAATAATTCAGATATTGTAAGAGAAAGAAAATTGTTATATAAATTAGAAGCATAAATAATTTATTGAGAAATAATTCAAGCAGCTAACTGTATTGTGCATTCTCTCTTTACTTCATGAATGATCCATATGCCAACTCCATACATCTCAGGAATGTTCATCTCAGGAAGCCTTTACCAAAATGAGCAAGAAGTAGTAAATGCCTCATTATCCATTCAGAGTGCCTAATGATACATTATTTTCTGTTATAAAACCTCAAGGTTTCTGAAAGCCTTGTTATAAATCCAAACTGTTGGCATATCTTTGGCTAGGGGAAGCACAGCATCCTATAGAAATAAAATGTAAGATTAACAATTCAAGTTTATATATTTCCATCCCTCCATGAATTCTGCCACACATGGTAGAAAACTGCAATCCATATTTTTTTATATAATATATGCTATGAAGACCCATAAAACATTTAAGGACATTTAGGAAAGCAAAAATGGAACTTTCAGAAATAAAACCTTAAATAAGAACAATAGAAAAGCCAGACCATAAACAATTATTAATAAAGTAGACATTTTGTAAAATAGTATTTGGGGGGGAAAATAGCCAGGTTGTGTACATTGAGCCAATCTGAAGATATCCTGGTTTTTCTCTCCACCTCAGACAGAACCTGGTAGGAAAAGCCAAAAGTTAGGCATTTAATAGCTCAGCCACTGGAGTCAAATTTCCTGGCTTTAAATCCCAGCTCTGGAATTCATCAGTCTTGTGATTTGTGACAATTTTTTAAAAACTTTTAAAGACTTAACTTTTCTATCTGTGAAATGGGGATAAAACTAGTACTTACCTCTTAAAGTTAATATGAAACTTGAATGAGATAATGCACGTGAGGTTCTTGGAACTGTGCTTGGCACATAGCAAGTATGAAGTACGAAGTACAATTAACTATCAAAGGGAACAGCCACAGACTCTGACTTAATATGGTGCTCACAGTTAAAATGCCCAGGGCAGGGAGTTCTGGCTTCACCTGTATCTTACTGTAGGAGCTAAACAGGTGGCATAAACTTCCTATAAGCTCAGTAGTTGTCATGAGGACCCAGTTTCCCCTTCTCTACTTTCTATGTGTCCTCATTTTTAGACTTTTTTCTGTGTATCAGAAGACACATGCGTATTAGGTCAGGTGGAGCACAGACGAATCTCATGAGGATCCAGTAAAATAAGTTGATAAATACGCCCGTCAATACCAAAGGTTATTAGACTTGAATCTTCTTGAGATCTGACGATGTTAATTTTAAACCTCTAGAGATAAAATCGCTGTCTACTCCAGAAGTGGAAGAGGACAGGCATTGAGACTGGAGTGTGAGGCAGCATCTCTGTATTTTAGATACTGCAGAGGAAGTACTGCTACTTATATTTGAACATAGTCCTGTCTTAACATCAATTGTCAGATACATACCTAATGTTTAGAGCAGCCGTGGGCAAACTACAGCCCGCGGGCCGGATCCGGCCCGTTTGAAATGAATAAAACTAAAAAAAAAAAAAAAAAAAAAAAAAGACCGTACCCTTTTATGTAATGATGTTTACTTTGAATTTATATTAGTTCACACAAACACTCCATCCATGCTTTTGTTCCGGCCCTCCGGTCCAGTTTAAGAACCCATTGTGGCCCTCCAGTCAAAAAGTTTGCCCACCCCTGGTTTAGAGTCTTAAAATGGGGTAGAGGAGTTACAAAAATAACTTTAAAAAAATATGTCTTAGATTATTATGACTCACAAGCAACTTTACTTTTTTTTTAAAAAGAATATATATTTTATTGAATTTTTACAGAGAGGAAGGGAGAGAGATAGAGAGTCAGAAACATCGATGAGAGAGAAACATCGATCAGCTGCCTCCTGCACATCTACTGGGGATATGCCCGCAACCCAGGTACATGCCCTTGACCGGAATCGAACCTGGGACCTTTCAGTCCGCAGGCCGACGCTCTATCCACTGAGCCAAACTGGTTTCGGCAACTTTTAAAAGTAAGAATTCTTTTTAAATCCAAGAAATCCTTATTGTCTTAAAATGCAAGATTAACCTATCTGGCATGGCTTGGTAGTTGAGCTTCGACCTATGAACTAGGAAGTCACTGTTTGATTCCTGGTCAGGGCACATACCTGGGTTGCCAGCTGGCTCCCCAGTGGGGGGCGTGCAAGAGGCAGCCAATCAATGATTCTCTCTCATCTTTGATGTTTCTATATCTCTCTCCCTCTCCCTTATTATCTGAAATTAAATGTGTATATTTAAAAATACATATATTGAAATTAAATATATATATTTAAAAGATATATATGTATATACATGCAAAATTATTAAATCATTAATTAATCATTAACTAATATTTTAGCCCTAAATATAAATTTAGTTGTTGCATTTTATCAATTAAGTGACTTGCACCACTCCCCTTTTTCAGAACCCTCTGAAGATTTTTTTCATCTTTACCATGTATTATAGAAAACATAGGTTTCACTTCACCCATCAAGTGAAGAGGCCTGTGTATCAGAGTCTCTGTTTAATTCCAGTGGGGTTTCTCTTGTGATGGTCTGTTATTTTTGCGTTTCAAGTGTGTATGTCAAAAAATTTATTTCTCTTTTTCCCAATGTATGTGTTCTTGTGAATTTACAGATTACAGGGGTCTTTTGTTTTGACAAATGCTCTTGTCAGCATTTTATCCATGCCATCCTGGGCGGAGGGTTCTGGCTGCCAGGAGGACAGGATGGGGCGGGGTCTCAGGAGCCAGCCCCCTCTCCTGAGCTCCCCGCCCAGGTAGAGAGAAGATATGATGAATTTCCATGATAATGATGTTCTTGGTTAAGTGTCTCCAGCAGAAATGGAATTGGACATGCAAGAAAGAACAACGACAAAAAAAGGTCTTATATAGCACATTACAAATTAGGAAGCTTTTGAAGTCAGCATCTGGGATGGTCCTAAAAAATGTACAGTCAGAGGGAAAGAATTACTGCTGACACACATCTCAGAGAAACTGTCTGTGATGAGATTATCTCTCTCCAGGACTCTGACAAAGCTTTGCAAGGCTGCTTACTTCTGCAGTTGGCTTTTCTCCCTCCCTGCTTGCATTCTCATTCAGAGATGGAGGTACTGCTTGGAGTGCACCTACCTTGGCTTGGGTTCCCTGAAAGGCAAAGCCTGAGACAATGACTTGCATGCAGGGTCTTTATCTGGGAGGCAGTCCCAAGAAGCAGAAGTGGGTGAAGGGGAAAGTGAGTCAGGAAAAGAGAAAGCCAATCAAAAGATACATGACTGAGGCTGCTGCCATTGTCCACAGGATTCATCCCCTTAATTCTACCAGGACCTCTGAGAATCCTGGGAATACCAGGGCTCTCCCAGAATCATCCAACTGGGAAATGGAGTGGCTGGAGCCTTATCCATAGGCTCCCTATTCCCCATGGATTGAAAGTTTGCCCCAGAGAGTGTCAACTGTCTCATGGTTAGAACAAATTCCTCCATGTGTCTTAGAAAGTCCTAGGTAGAATGACTCAAAGGTACCTGAGCCTAGGGTGGGGCCCTGGGATACCCTGGTGAATCTGTGCTGCCTAACAACTGTCCAGCACAGGTGTCTCTGAAGTCAGGGGTGGCTGAGAGGGTGTGACTCAGGCACAGGATATCTGCCACAGCTTCAGGAGCTCCTCCTCAGAGATGTCATTCAGAGCGGGCACAGGATTGTTCGGCCAGCAGTTTGGTGTGAGACAGGCTGCTTTATGACAAGTCATCCAGAGGACAGCCAGGCTGAGAGGGCTGACTCTGCATCCATAGCAGAGCTTGGAGACAGGCTGTTTATCCCTCGTGCAGTAATCAGGGATTTAACTCACTCGAACCTCCTTGTTTCACAGTCTTTCTGAATTCAAGATTGCTGCCCTTCCAAATCTAAAGGAGCTGTGGACTCAGACATGCCCGAGTCCTCCTCCAGAGGCTGATTTCCTCTGGCATATCAGTGTTCTTTAACTTGGTAAATAACATTTCTATATGAGCTATATGGAGCTGATGCTTTTTTACCACAACTTCAATGGACTGACCTAGAGAAAACTGGGCATTTGACCCAGACGTTTAATCCATTTGAAAAATTATGATCTATCACCAAATATATAAATCCCAATTCCTAGAATTCCAGCATTCTTACAGAGGAATAGAACCTTACTTGGGCTATGAATTGCAGGACTCCTTTGAAAAAGAGGAAAAGTAAAGAGGAAGAGCAGTGTGAAGGGATTTTTGACTTTTTCTGAGCCCATACTCTGAGCCAGGAACTTTGCTAGTACTTTCCCTATATTAACTCATGTAATATTATCTAATTCACAGGAGAGGCACAGAGAGGCCACTGAGGTGTGGAGAGGTTAAGTAATGTGCCCAATAGCTCATAACTTGTAAGTAATGAAACTACCAAGAAGCACTGGGCTCAGGTCTGAGTCCAGAGCCTGCACTCCTGAACCCATACAAGTGCTGTCCTCACCTCACTGTGCAGGCACCTTGGGCCTTTGGGTCAAGACATACTAGTTTAGGTAAAATAATGGAGTGATGAAAATGGCTTATCTCGAACATGCCTTCTGTTTTCACAGCCTGACTGAGACACTGTTATCCTCTACTGTGTCACACACATGCTGGTGTTGTCTCTATGGAGCTTCTTTTCATTTTCACCTACACAGTCTATTCCAACCATGAATCACTGGCCTAGCAACCATCCATTCCTCTCCCATGAGAGCAGTGTGTCCCTGCCACCATGGTGCTTACCCTAAAGTTAAGGCCTCCCATCCCTACACTATCTGGCAGAGGGGCTGGACCTTTGTGGGTGCTTGAAAAATCTTCTTTGCCAGAATGATTACAAGGACAAAGGATGGACTCTGTTTTACACATGAGAAACCTAGTCTTGGTTTCCCAGACACCAAGAGTCTTGCCCAAAGTCGCACCACTCGGTGGAGGAGACTTGAAGTAGAACTCGAGTTTCCAGCCTCCTGGTCTGGTGTATTTCCATCTCTGAGCGTGTGCTGCCTTTCCATATGGCATGAACACTCTAATAAGCATCTCCTGGAGCCAATCCAAGAGGCGGCTTCAATGGTGGACAACTGAGCCTCCACACCAGACACCAATGAGGCTGTATTGGAATAGGCAGACTTTCCGTGTCCCTTAAGTCATATTGTGAGAATTCCCAGAATCATGGTTTATATGATTCTTCTTTGCAAAATGAACCTTCTCCCTGTGCCAACCCTGGAATACAGTGGCATGAATAACTGGCAGGAACAGATGCAGGCAATGAGTAATGCAATGTCTTTCCCAGCTGAAAATTTATCTTATACACTCATCTGTGCTGGGGAAGATGCTCTCCTGTGTACCAAGGGACCAACATTACAGGATCCAGGGCACCCACTGCAAAATTGGCACCAAGTGACTTGGACTCTGCTTTTTCCACCACAACTAAATGAAACCAGAGATCACTGGTTATACAGTTAGTTAAAAATAATATTACCCTATATAATAAAAGCCTAATATGCTAAGTGTCTAGTCATATGGTCAGCTGTTCAACCAATCAAAGCATAATATCCTAATGATATGCTAAAGCTGCTCAACCGCATGCTATGATATGCACTGACCACCAGGGGGCAGACTCTCTGACCGGTAGGTTAGCTGGCTGCTAGGGTCTGGCCAATTGGGACTAAGCGAGACAGGCCAGACACGCCCTGGAGCCCTCCTGCTGTCTCTTCCCAGCTGGTCAACCTCCTGTGTCCCTCCACAGCTCTGATTGTGCACTGGTGGGGTCTCTCGGCCTGGCCTGTGCCCTCTCACATTCAGCCCGACGGCAGAATGACCAGTCACTATGACGCTCATTGATCACCAGAGGCAGACACTCAATGCAGGAGCTTGCCCCTGGTGGTCAGTGCACTCCCACAGGGGGAGTGCACTCAGCCAGAAGCCAGGCTCACGGCTGGCGAGTGCAGTGGTGGTGGTGGGAGCCTCTCCTGCCTCTGCGGTAGCACTAAGAATGTCCGACTGATGGCTTAGGCCAGGGGTGGGCAAACTTTTTGGCTCGAGGGCCACAATGGGTTCTTAAACTGGACTCAGAAGAAGGAGCTGCGGCCGTGTTTCCCGACGTTGCCATGTTAACACTGCTGCTGGTGAAGGAGCGGAGGGGAGAGCAAGAGAACCCTCCGCTCTTTTGGCTCCGCAGGCCGGATAGAACAGCCGAATGGGCCGGATCCGGCCCGCGGGCCGTAGTTTGCCCATGGCTGGCTTAGGCCCATTCCCCACTCTAAGTGCACGGGGAGCGGGCCTAAGCCATCAGTTAGACATCCACCAAGGGCTCCCAGACTGCAAGAGGGCGCAGGCCAGGCTGAGGGACCCCCCACCCCCCACATGAATTTCGTGCACCGGACCTCTAGTCTGTATTTATAGAATGCTAATATGCAAAGTGTCCCTATGGGAGTTTGACCAAGAGACTGGGAGTTATCTCGCTCACTATGGCATGTGCTGACCACCTGGAGGCGGTGTGGAACAAAGGAAGGCCCCAACCAGCAGCCAGAAGGCCCTGATTGGCCCTGGTCGCTGGCCAGACCTAGGGACCCTACCTGTGCATGAATTTTGTGCACTGGGCCTCTAGTAGTTTTATAAATGTGTAAAAGGAATAGAGCAAAAATAAAGAAGCCCTACCTTACCCCCAAATATGGTAATTGTGAATAATCACTGCCCAATATAATTGAAAGGTCACTGGCCTTTGAGTTTGCTAATGCTTGTGTTAATGTTCATACTGGTGCTGAGGTGACACATTGGTCCAGGAGATAATTTTCTGAGATGAGTGGGTGGACCCTCTATGAAGGTTGTGAAGACTGGTTTGGGAGGTTAGAGATAGTAAGTCTGTGAGGGAGGCAGTTTATGGAGGAGACAAAAAAGAAGAAGGTATATTGGCAAAGTGAATGGAGTCAGGATGGCTGAGAGTTTAGGAGCAGGAGAAGTTGAGTGGCCTGTCTTAGACATTGGTTCTGGGCTTTGTATCTCAAAACATAGAGCCTGGTTCAGGAATAATGATGTGGAGGTTCTTTCCCTTTAAATAGACCTATTGAAGCCTGGTTATCATCTCCTAGGAGAAGCCTTCCCTTATCACCTGAACTTAAATTGGGTGCACTCTATTACAGCGTCGTGTGTGTGTGTGTGTGTGTGTGTGTGTGTGTGTGTGTGTGTGCGGGCGCGCGCGCGCGCGCGCGCGCCCACACACACTTTCTATTTACAGCATCTGCCACAATTTATAGTGTTTAAAAGCATTGTTTCTTTTCTCTTTTTGTGTCCATCTCCAGTGCCAGTTGGTTCCTACTGTGCCCTTAGCACTCAGCTTAGTGTCTGCACATAGTCTGTGCTGCAGAAAGAGGCACTGAATCCATAAATGCATCTCTAATTGAATAGATGTTAGACCATAAGTATCCAATGATGGGTGTAATGCCCGGTGGCTGGGCACAGCAATCGATGGGAAGAGTGACAGCAGGTGGAGGCTGAGCTTTCCTCTAAGTGCAATGGGAAGCAAGGGAATGACCCTCGGAATAACTGTAAGATGACAGGTGGGGAAGAGCAGTCACTTGAGTGGGAAAGAAGTGCTTCAGTTACCTATCTCTGTGTGACAAACTACCACAAACTTAGAGACTGAAAATGTCAGTCATTCTATTTGGCCATGTTTCTGTGGGTCAAGAATTCAGGCAAGGTTTGGCCAGATACAGGCCGGGTCTTTCACTCAGTTGTGTTCAGCGGCTGACTTGGCTAGGCTGGTAGATCCGAGAAAGCTTCACTGATAAACCTGGCACCTTGGAGCTTCTTCAGGTGGCCTCTTCATATGCTTCCTTGGGCTTCCTCAGAGCTAATCAGAGGTCTTACACAGAGGTGGGCCTCTAGGGAGAGCAGGCCAACCATGTGAAAGCAGAAGCTACATCTCCCTTAAGGCCAGCCCTGGAAGTTACACACAATCGCCTCCACTGTGCTCTGTGGGTCAAAACAGCTCAGGGTTATCCCCAATTCAGGGAGAAGAGAAATAGACTCCACCTCTTCGTTGATGTTGTTGTTTTTAATTCTCACCCAATGGTTATGTTTTAATTTATTTTTGAAAGAGAGGGAGGGAGAGGGAAGAGCGAAAAAGAGATAGAGAGGGAGAAACAGTGATGTGAGAAACATCGATCAGTTGCCTTCTGTATGCATGCTGACCGGGGATCCAACCAGAAACCTGGGTATGTGCCCTGACCGGAAACTGAACCCATGACCTTTCAGTGTATGGGATGATGCTCCAACCAACTGAGCCACACCAGCCAGGGCGACTCCACCTCTCGATGTGAAGATTGACATACTTTGCAGCCATTTTGAACCCATACCAAGGAAAGACTGATTAGGTTGTTGTTGTAGTAAACCCAGCCTAATGTTGAGATAGGGAGAAATCGATTGGCTTAAAATATAATCAGAGGTAGATGTGGTAGGATTTGATAATGGTTGTCTTGGGTCAGTTAGACAAACGTGATACCATTTATTTTTATTGGTTTCCTATTACTACTATAAAATTTTTATCACAAACATAGTGGCTTAAAACAACACAAATCCATTCTCTTACAATTTTAGAGGCAGAAGTCCAAAATGACTCTGACAAGGCTATAATGAAGGTGTAGGCAGAGCTGGTTTTATCTGGAGTCTCTAGGGAGAATCCATTTCTTGCCTCTTCCAGCTTCTAACGGCTGTTCAGGGCACCTTGCTCCATCTTCAAAATCAGTCTTGCAGCATATTTTGGGGGAGATCCCTGGGAACAGTGAGATAAATTGAAGAGAGACAAGTTGTCTGGCTGGAGTGGCTCAGTTGGTTGAGTGTCATTTGTTCACTGAAAGGTTGACAATTCAATTCCAGGTCAGGGCACACCTGGGTTGCGGGTTCCATCCCTGGTCAGGGCTCATACAGAGGACAACCAATCGGTATTTCTTTCTTGCATCAATGTCTCTGCTTTCTCTCTCTCTCTCTTTCAGAGGGGGGTTAAGGTGAAATAATCAAGATTCAAATGAGCTAAGTATAAGAAATTTGTGTAATGTCCAAGTGGAAACATTTTTTAAAAGCCAGATGAATGTATTACATTCAGAGCTTGACATACATACTTTGAATTTCTCAATCTCAATATTTGTGAGGGTTGTTTAGGTCATATAGGAGACTTTTTAGCAGCCTTGTCCAATGGAAATGTAATGTGAGCCACATATGGAAATTTAAATTTTCTGTTACTCCAATTTAAAAAGTAAGAAGAAACAGATAAAATTAATTTTAGTATCTTCTTTAACCCAATAAGTTGTATAATTAGCATTTCATCATTTAATCAATATAAAAAACAATGAGATATTTTATATGACTTTTCCCATACTGAGTTTTAGAAATCTAGTGTGGTACAGCACATTTCAATTCAATCTAGCCACAGCTCTATAGCTCAATGGTCACATGTGGCTAATGGCTATATATTGGGCAATGTGGCCTTACAAAGAGAAGAGATCTCAGAAGATAGCCTGGAGAAATCCCAGTATTTAGAGGCTGGGTATAAGAAGAAGCTTGAAAGTAGAAGAACAACCAAGAAAGAGAATATTACAGAGAAGCCTGGAGAAGTGAGTGTGGTAGCTAGGTTGATGCTAGAACAAAAACAAGTGAAATGGGACAAGGGAGTTAATGCTGCTAATTAGAAGAAACAGAGACTAGAGACTAATTGTGGGTGGCCGTTCTTTGGTTCTTTGGATGTTTTTCTGGCTCTCAAACCTACTCTCTTCCTCTTCCCTTTGGGTTCGGGAGGAAGGATACAGCAGAAATATAGCCGGGAGCTCTCCACTTGCAATCTTCTGCTTGACCATATTGCACCACGTGTAGCAACTGGCAAATGGCCTCAGGATTTAAAATTAAGAACCTGGACTGTCTTCAGCCAGGAAGGTACTGCAGTTTGGATGTGGTCCAGGAATAAAGCAATCGCCTTAACTCCTGTATGTTAGTGGAAAGCTTGCCTCCTGTAAGATATCTTAAGTGTAAGAGCTATAAAATAAAATGCTTATGAATTATATTTCGGTGTACTATCCAGAAGTCATAAGACAATAACACCTTAAAGGTCCTTCTAAAACTAGATCTGAAACTTGAATTTGGCAGGTGTGGTAATTTCTGAAGCACTTTGGCTTTTTCTCACCTATGTGGTAATGCTGGGTTTTCCTTACCGAGTGGGGCTATAGAGTGATCAACCACCCCAGTTTGCCTGGTTGAGGGGCTTCCTGAAATCTAAAACTTTCAGTTTTAAAAACTGAGACAGTCTAAAGCAAGCTGTCCTGGTTTTCCTGAGACAGTGGGGGTTCCCCAGCTGTGGGGTTTTTAGTACTAAAACCAGGAAAATCCTGGGCAAATAGGGAGGAATAAGTTACCCAAGCAGGCCGGGAGGCCTGCTAATCAAGGACCTCCTGATATTATCAACCCAGAAAGAAATGAGTATGATAAGAACCGGAACACTCCAGGTCCATGTGATCAGCATTTTTTTCTTCCTATAGGAAGCCAATCTATTAATTTAAAAAGAGGAATGATGATCATAGGCGCTGAATTACACAGAGGCCAAATGATCAGCAAATTCTCTCCTGGCATGGAGTCGATCTGTTAATTTACAAAGCAAAATTACTGTCCAACAGGCCGGATACTCCAAGTCCACATGGTCAGCACATTTTCTGCTTCTGCTCCACCCTTTGTGGAAAGGCAAATCGTAATCAAGAGACTGCTTAGTGGGCGTGAAATGTGGTTAGAGTGAGTGTTTGAAGTCCTAACTCCACCAATGGGCGCAGACTGCCTTTATCATCTGAACGCTGGGGGCCTTTGCCTCAGCAGCTCTACTGCCACAGAATGGGCACTGCCAACATTGCCTCCTTGAGGCTTCTGATTTTCTAATCTTCCATTGGTGACCACCCTCTTTAAGTGTGGCTCCTTCCTTAGATGTGCTAAGAGCTTCAAACAGATAGCTAAGTTTCACTTCCCTAGGAGCCATTCAGCTCTGTTACACCTATCTGTGTCCTCATTCCTTACTTGTTTATATGCAGATTCCTTCCAAAAAGCAGCCTTAATTGTCTTACTGCCACATCTCAGGGCTCAACTCACTATGTCCCTCATTAATTACGATCAGTTTTAGAGAGACTGTGTAAGAACATGGACTTAGAAGGGAGAAAATTCTACTGTCTAGTTTACTGCCATTTAGAGAACTTGGGCAAATCACCAGATCCCTTTGAGCCTCAGTCCACATCTGTAAAATGGGAACCTTCCAAATTCGGTTGTGTCAAGGATAAATTGATGCCAAAGATGTATAAGGACTAATACAGTGTTTTAGTCAAAGTCAATACCAGTGCTTAATAAATTATATCAAATAACCATAAAAAGTACTATCATTTTCTGTTACATTTTGAAGCTTTAGTGTTTTACAACCTAGACAAACTAAGATTAATGATTCAAGGGCCTCATTGAATATTTAGCTTTAGAGATAAAAAATACATCCTATGCTATGTTAGTGCTGTTGATTTATTATAGTCAAGAGAAACATAAATATGTTAGGACAATGTTGAAATAGGACAGGATGAAGAAAGATGTTTTGATGAAAAAGAAAAAGCATAGCAGTAATCTGTCTTGGTTCTTCTCCCTCCTCCCTGGCCAGTCCTCCTCAACCTATTTTACTTGTTCCTCCTCCTCTCCCCAACCTCTAAATGTTGGAATGTCTCAGGCCTCAAGTAGTAGAATGTCTTCCTTCCTCCATTCTACTACTTGCTCAAACCAAAGTCTTGAAGAAGGACCTAACATGAGTGTTCATAGCATCAGTCTAGGAAGCCCTTGTTCTAAACTCCAGCACTAGCACTGATCAACAGAGCGTAATCAGTCTATCATCTCATTAAGTCTTCCCCATTACGCTGTTGAAGGGTATCACTGTCATTCTACAGAGAATGCAAGTAGGGCTTAGCAAAGTGGCAGCCTCAGCAAAAGGGACGGCTAAGAACACTGATGAGAGACAGGTGCCCATGGTCACGTCTTATGAGTTGAATCATAGCAGATGCCAACTTCCAATGAAATAGTAACATGTTTATGCATTTTCTAAATGCCAGACATTGTCCTAATCATTTCATGGGTATTATCTTACTTAGTCTCTAAAGAGCCCTAAGACATTGTCATAATGATTTTCATCCCACTTTACAGATAAAGGAACTGAGGCTTATGGATGAAAACTAACAGACTTGGTGTCACATAGCTATCAAGTGGGATATTCCAGGCTCTGGAACTTCTCACACAATGCTCTCACTTACACAGTGGTATTCAGAGTCTGACAAATGTAGGTCACGTAAACCAAGAATGTGAGGCAGTAGAATTCTCACATTCAATGCTCTTTTGTGTTTCAGTCAGCCTCTTTCAGTCTCCTGAACTAGCTAGCTGACAGCACTCATGACTGGCCAATGAGCCTTTGCTGTCCGTGAGTAGATTCTGTCCTCCACATTCTATGTCTGCAATGCTATATTTTTTAATATGTCCATAGCTCTGCAAGAATTAAGCAGGCAGTTGGGAAGGATGGGTTGGAATGTTTTACATCTCTGCAACTTCTCTATTTTATTCGAGTACTGCAAGCTCATTGAGGGCATGCTCACCACTTTCATTTCAGCCTTATCCTCCCCCATTCCCTTGTTCTTAAATTTCTGTCCTGCATCTAAACTTTCCAAAGGAAAGATGGTCTTTTGCATCATGATCACCACTCTCTGATCAGAATTCTTTCACTGTGAAGGTTACTGAGGATTGGCATTGGGAGCACACGCAAAAGTTATCTATTTCCCATGCTTCTCAATTCAGTGTCCAAGTGCTCAACAATAAGGAGCAATTACTGCATTCATTTAAGGTAGATTCTGAGAATCCCACAGGCATGTCTTTAAATTATCCTGTAAAACATTAAATGAAGTGATTTCATAATCACAGACCTTGAATTATTTGTATTAATGTGCTTCTTCCATTGGAGGGGTAATCAGGAGTCTGGACCTCATTCAGATAAGGCCACTTGTATTTATCAGATTCCAACACTGGCTTCAACTCACCCATGTGGTTCTCTAGTGGAACTGTGAAGCTGAAGGTGTGTTTCGGATTTCTGATTTATAAATACTCTTTGTAAATATGATCATATCTCTTTGGCAATGCCATTATTTTCTTTTAAAGAAACTCTGTAGATGTAGCACCTAGCATACTCTGGGTATTGTTTTATGTGCTTTACAAGTATTAGCACACTAATAATCAATGTGATAGCTGTCTAGGGTAGAGGCCATTATTATCATGCTTATTTTGAAGATAAGGAACTGCGGCATGAAGAGGTTCACTCACTGTCCAAGGCCACCTATCTAGGAAGTGCAGAGCCAGGATTCAGACAAGGAAGAAGCTGTTTTAACCACAAAGCTGTTCTGCCTCTCAGAAACAGCCTCACCACCTCCTCCAGCACCACTAACTTGGGGTCGTCCTCATCCTTATCAGCTCTCCCCAAATCCACATGCTCACTGTGACCCCCAACCCGGTGGTAATCCTGGTCAGCATGGCAGGGCTGGGCCTCCTGTCTCCTGAGGCTTCAGTTTGAACACACTGGGTTCTGTCACTCCCAGGAGCAAGCAGTTGTCTTTTAGAGGAAAACAGAGCTTTTGAAATAAATGTTGATTCTTGGTCTCTCTCTTGAGATACAGGTGAGGTAGACAGGAACTAGATAAGGAAATAAAAGTAAGAAAAGAAGAAAAAATTCCCAAATCTTTAAGGATAACTTCTCTTTTTTTCCAAGGTACGTAGTGCTTCTCTGGATGGAAAAATTGCTATAACCTAAAATATTACACTAACTGCTCTGGAATCCTCTTTCTTCTTGGCATGCTTATTAAGAAATTCTGCTCTTGCAGCAACAAATCTCAGTTTTCTTAGCTTCTGGAAAACTGTAAAATCATTAACTATCCTTTAAAAATGTATCATTAGAAATAAATGTGATCTTTGTCCTTATAAATACTTGGACATGAAGTACTATACATTTTATATAGTTTGAAGGTGTTTGATATAATGACCTTTGGGATCCTTTCTAGTTATAAGGAAATGCATATCCATGAATTTGGGTTAAATAGGAACAAAAGGATATTGAAATTTCCCTCTTTCTTCCTTTGTTCGTAAAGAATAGGTTAACATATATTGATTTTATTTCACAGCTTGCACGGAAATGAGTGTTTCACTGTTGACATTTTTATGATCTGTAGTTTACATTCTTTTTAATAGCCTTGGTGCAGTATTTTAAAAGAGTATCTTGGTTGTAAAAGCTGTTTTAGAAGGAGAATTTGTTTTAGAAGAGCAAACATGACTTATATAATCTACTTTATCAAAAGAAAATCTTGGTAACAAGTTGGCTCAGAAAGGAAAAGGTTGGCGGGATTGGATGAAGATGAGACACCCGAGATAAATTGATCTTCAATTATTTTGGAGGGAATGGCCAAAGTATTTCTATTTATCAGTGAGAGGTTGTACATCAGGAGCTCTGCCTTATAAATCCAAATCGAAAGGCCGAGTTCAGCAGAGAGTTGCCTTAGGCAACAGGATGTGAATCAGGTTGGGTTATACTGCAGTAATAAACAGCCCTATAAATATTAATGGCATAAACAGCAAAAGTTTAATTATTGCTCATGCTATATAACCAATATAGCATTAGAGGGGCACTGGTCCATGAAGTCATGCCCCACGATACCATGGAGCACAAACATGTGAGTTCTCCATGGCAAAGAAAGACATCCTGGATTCTGCATTGACAAGTAAAAGCTCTGTCCTGAAAAATGAATGACGTCACTTCTTACTGTAATCCATTGACTATAATAATGACATGGCCCCATCCGATTGCAAAGGGAACAGGAAGGTGTAATTCTCCACATGCTCAGAACAGAGGAGACCTGACTATGCATGAGCACTGGGAGTCTTTATCACAGCAGCCAGAGTGGACCGAGTGCTGGATCTGTATGAAGCAACGTGTGAAGTCTCTACAACAGCATGTGACTTAGTCCTCACACACACGGTCAGGTGTGTGCTTTCACAGTCCCCTTTCCCCAGTAGTGGAGACTGGGAGTCAAGAAGGTTAAATATCTTGCCCAAAGATTATGTATTAAGTAGTAAAATCAATTTATAAACCTGTGCGTTAACCCAGCTCTTCTCCAAGTGCCCTTGCAGCCTCAGCTGAAATGCCAGGCCCTTTGCGCTCTGAGGGCAGGAGGCACCCGCTGTCCTGGCTAATCCACTAAGGGACATAGTGAGGGAGGGAGGCATGTTCACTTCGGGAGCTGCAGGCCCTCTCCCCACGTCGTTCAAGTAGACTATTAAGTACAAGAGTATTACTCTCAGTAGTCGTGTCTTATGTCGTCATAGACATAGAAAAGCAATTTTAATGTGACAACATGTTAAATATTTTAACAAAACCTGAAGTGTAGATATGAGTCTTTTTTTACTAGCTGAGTGGTCTTGCAGTAGTCACCGCAAGTTCTGGGCCTCGTTTAGAGGATATTAGTCTTCTCAGAGCATGACCTCTGCACCAGCAGCTTCCCCATCATTATAAGAATCGCAGGATCTCAGGCCTCATCCCTGAATCAGAATCTGCAGGGAACAAGATCCCCAGGCTGGAGAAAAGTGAGAGAAAAACTGTGCTGGAGGATTTCTACAATTTCCCTGGGCTCTAGAATTCTGCTTTTATGTACATTAGAATGAAACTTATTTTTAAATGAAACTTTCAGAGAGTAGTTGCATATTTTAGGATCTGAAGGAAACACATTTCAAATGATAATTAATGCTACGATGTACTGCGTGCTTGTGTGTGGGGCAGGGGGCAGGGGGCAGGGAGACTGTGCTAGTCACTTTGCTTGCAGCAGCTCATCCAGTCATCACTTCCCTGTGAGTTCCTGTTGTTATCCCCAGATTACAGATAAGAAAACACAGCTGAGAGGTTAAGTAACTCAGACTTGCACAGCTAGCAAATGGGAAGCAGAGATTTGAATACAAGTTGTCTGTTTCCAGAGTTTGAACTAAATCATGTGCTGGTCAAAAACAGCTCGTGGTAGGACCCAGGGCGCTTATTGCCAGCAGCTGGGTTCTTCCTTGTGTATGTGTGTAATCTTTCTCCATTTCTACACCATATCATTTCCCTTGCTTTAGTAAACCGAGCACTGGAACGCTGACCTGTCCTGCGTATTTAATTAGGAGTCAGCTATCACAAAAGCTATCACAAAAGTTAGGCATGTAGTCACCCACACAGTGATGAAATTCCCCTTATGTCCCCTTTGTTGGCCCTCCTAAGAATTTCTCTGGGAACACACCAACTAGATGTAAGGAAGCTGCTTCCAGAATCCCCTGTTGAAAATTTTATTCATGTAAAGAGAATATATTGCTCTTAGGGAAGCAGAGAAAAATGGGGCCTGCCTGGTTATAAAAGGATCCTTTATCAGTCCACCCCGATATTGTACCTCTCCAAACTAACTTTAAAATATGATACTATAATTACTATAACCTGGTTAATATAACATAATATCATGTTCTATTATATATGCACTATCCTATAACACAGTGTGTGTGTGTGTGTGTGTGTGTGTGTGTGTGTGTGTGTGTGTATACTAGAGGCCCATTGCAGGAAGATTCCTGCAAGAATAGGGCTTCCTGCGGCTGGGGCAGAGCAAGAAGGGAGCCAAACCTGCTGAGGCGGGCTTCGCTCCCGCTCCGCTGCCCGGCTGGTTTCCCTCCCGTCTCCCACCTCCACTGCCTTGGCTCTGTTCCTGTTTCCGCTGCCTCTACTTTGCTCCCTTCTGTAGCGCTTCGCTTCCACGTTGTCTTCAGTCTTCACTCCCAGCAGGTATATGCAAATTAACCGCCTTCTTGATTGGGTTAATTTGCATATAGTCTGAGTCCAGTTTCTGGCTGAGCAGTGCTCCCACTGTGGGAGCGCACTGACCATCAGGGGGCAGCTCCTGCATCGAGCATCTGCCCCCTGGTGATCATAGTGTGCATCATAGTGACCAGTTGTTCTGCCATTTGGTTGATTTGCATATTAGGGTTTTATTATATATTATATAGGATTAAGAAACTAATGTCAAAGCTTAAATGAGTAGCTGATAAGTCAATATTCAATGTTATCAATATTCAATTGTAAGTCAATAATCAAATCGAGGTCTGCTGATTCCAGACATTACATACTGTCTGAAAAACACTAAATTAGACAAAGAACAGAGAAGAGATTGTTGCCCTCCCTGTTGGTATCCCACCCTTATTCTGGACTCACCTCTGAGTCTGTCTGCAGCCTCTCAGAATGGCAGCCTCCTACCTCCAGAGGTGACCTCTGCCCCTCACCTGATAGCTTGCTGAATTGGGAACACCCTGGGGACCCTCAGCCAATGCAGAATTGGATCTGTGGATTAACTCTCCAGCATCTTGTCCCTTAGTAAACAATTCAGGGGCACCTTTGCCACTGTATCTGCAAAGGTCTCAGTGAGATTGAGTTCTACAATGATAACCTGTCCACTCATGAGTCCTATATGTGCTTGTCTCACTGCCCTGCCTCACTTCCCACTCCCTCTTTTGTACTTCCTGGCATCACCTCCCAAATAAAAGACTTTCACCCAAGCCCTTGCCTCAGGATCTGCTTTGATGTCTTATTCCCAAGGAATAAAATTAAGCAACCCTGTGAAAATCGACTTGTAACAATGGCCTGACCAAGTTTACCATCTGAGAGTTCCTTCTTAGTGTTAAAGTTACATTTCAGCAGAGGCACTTGAGCTGGGCCTTTCGTTCCCAGCCATTCTCACCTGTCTTAACCTTGAGATGAATGACAACATGCCTGAGCTAGAATGATCCAGGCAGAGTCCAATACAATAGTTGCGGATGCGAAGGGAAGTGGCTTGTTGTTTCCCAGCATTGAATAAGATGTACACCCTGTTTGGTTGCTGCACTCTCAGAATGCTTGGGTTCAGACTACCTTTGATGTTCTCTGAGGCAGACTTCAGCACTGTGTCTACTGAATTACACAAGGGGTCCCTGAAAAATGATTGCAAGGCAATGCCATATGTGGGATTTTCTGAATTTTCCACTGACACATATTAATCTTATTTAGGATAGCTTTCTCTTCTCACTCCTGATCAGATTTTCCCTCTGCTGCTGGCAAAGGTTGTAGATCTGTGATTTAGCTTTGCAGACGAAAGGTGTATTTTAGACGTTAAACCAGTTAAAGCTCTTTGATACTGAACATATTCATGGGTAGAATTGCTGCAAAAATCCCCTCAATGCAGATGCACAGCTAGATTTTACTTTTAAGTAGCAGAATCAGCTTTGTGACCAAACCATGAAAGAAAGGGAAAAATGGTCCAAAATTTTTAAGGGAGGTATGCAAGATGGCTGAAAGCTGACAAGTGGCAGAGCCAGGACTCAGATCTACTGATTCCAGACATCCTGCCTGATGGACATAAAACTGAAAAGAAAAGAAAAAAAGAGCTATGGGGAAACCTAGTGGCTCATACGTACTCGACATGATGGAATGACCAGGTCTTTTCCTCTGGCACAAAGAGCTTTTGAACATTGTTTGATAATATTCCAAAAAGCAAGTAATAGCGCCAAGTCTCCCAAATGTTCCATATAAACCCAGGATATGGCTAACACATTTATCCTGTCGTCTAAATATGCTGAGTGTCTGCATCAAAATCCATCACCATCCCTTGTTCCTCTGCAGCTTGTATCCTGGGTTAGGGATGCTCATACCCATGCAACTGGTGACTCCTTGGCTGGGTGCAGGTATGTTCACAGCATTATGGAAGCTCATCCTTCCATTTCATCGAATAGTTTCTGAACCATCATTTTTCCAACATTTTTTATGAGCATTTTCAAACATAAAGTTGAAAGACGTTTAGACCGAACAACCATGTACTCATAACCTAGGTTCTACCATGCACATCTTACTAGTTTTATCACACGTCAATCCATCTCTCTATATTTCCATCAATCCATCTTATTTTGTATGCATTTCAAAGTAAGTGACCAATACACTTCTACATGCAATTAGTAATTAGAGTTCAATGTTTATTTATGGTTCTTCTTTTCCTTTTGAGGTAAAATTCATATACTATGATACTATGATATCCACACATTTTACATGTAACATTTGCATTCTGAAAAAAATGCATTCAGATGTGCAACTCAAACCCCCATCAAAGTAGAAATCATCAGCATCACCCCAGAAAGGCCTCTCATGACTGTTCCCAGTTACAGTCTTCCTCACCCCATGGAGGCCACTAATATTCTGATTCCTCCCATTGTACGTTAGTATTGTCTGTTTTAGAATTCTATATAAGTGAAATCATACAGTGTGTATATTTTTTATTTGACTTCTTTCACTCAGCATAAGATTTTCAAGAGTCATCCATGTTGCATGTACCAGTAGTTTATTCCTGTTTGTTACTGAGTAACATTCCATTGGCTAAATGTAGCACATTTTCAAATCCATTCTCCTACTGATGGATGCCTGGTTCGGTTCCAATTCTTGGCAACCAGGAATATAATAAACTGCCAAAAACAATCATTCGTGTACAAGTCTATGTCTGGACATATGTTTTCATATCTCTTGAGTAAATACCTAGGAATAAAATTGCAGTATCCTGGGTAGGTTCATACTGAGTATTGTAAGAACCTGCCAGTCCTCTATCCAAAGTAGTGGTTTCACTGTCCAACAATGAATAAGAGTGCCAGTCACTGCACATTTTCACAAACATTTGGTGTTGCTGATCTTTGTAATCTTAGTTATTCTTGTAGGTGTGTAGAGGCATCTTCTTGTGTGTTTAATTTGCAGTGCCCTAATGACTCATATGTTTATTGGCCATTCATGCATCTTTTTTTTTACTGTCTTTTCAAATATTTTACCCATTTTTAAATTTTTTTTTTTAATTTTTGTCTTTTTGTCATTGATTTATAGTTCTTTACATATCCTGGGTACCATTTCCTTGTCATCTATAGATTTTGCAAATATTTTATTCCCATCTATGTCTTGACTATTCCTTTTCTTAATGATGTTTTTTCATGGGCAGAAATTCTTACTACTAAAAAAGTCTAAATTTGATGTTTTTCTGTATCTAGTCTAGGAAATCTATGTCTATCCCTATAGTAGAGGAGACATTCTGTGGTTTCCTACAAAAGCTGTACAGCTTTAATACTGACATTTAGGTCTTTGGCCCATATAGACTTAATTTTTATTAATAAAAATGTATGTGTGTTACTGGCTACTGTAAAAGTTTTCTCTTTATCTTGGATTTTCATCATTTTGGCTATGATGGGCTGACATGTAGTTCCCTTTACATTTATCTTTCTTTGGATTTGATGAGCTTTGGATTCTGTAATTTTATATGTGTAACCATATCTGAGAAATCTTTAGCTGCTATTTTCTTCGAACATTTTTTTTTTGCCCCAGTCTCTGGAACAAAATTACCCATGTAAGACCTTTTGATATTGTCCCATGGGTCTCTGAAAAGATCTGTTCATGTTTTTACATTCCATTTTGTTCATGTTGAATAATTTCTATTGATTTATATTCAAGTTGGCTGACTTTCTTCTTTCATCTTCATTTTGCTGCGAAGACCAACCAGTGAATATTTTATTTAATATACTCTAGTTTTTAGTTCTAGAATTCCCATTTGGTTCATTTTTATTGTTTCTGTTTCTCTACTTAGACTTCCTGTCATTTCATTATTCTCAGCTTATTTTCTTTTAGGTTCTTGATCATGGGTATAACAGCTGCTTTTAAACCATTGACTGCTAATTCCAAAATCTAGGTGGCCCTGCGGTTGGTCCCATCAAATGCCTTTTCTTGTGAGAATGGGTCATATTTTCCTGCTGTTTTCTATTCAGTGACAACCAAATCTTGGATTGTATTTTGAACATTATAAAAAATATGATGTAGAAACTCTGCATTCTGTTCTGTTTCTACAAAAGAGCATTTTGTTGTCTATTATGTTTTGTTGTTAGCTTGACTAAACTCAAACCTGCATACTCCATCTCCCTGAAATGAGTGGCAGCTCTAATACTGATGCTTGGCCCTACTGGTTTGGCTCAGTGGATAGAGCGTCGGCCTGTGAACTGAAGGGTCCCAGGTTCGATTCCGGCCAAGGGCACATGCTTGGGTTGCGGGCTCAATCCCCAGTAGGGGCCGTGCAGGAGGCAGCCAATCAATGATTCACTCTAATCATTGATGTTTCTATCTCTCTCCTCCTCTCCCTTTCTCTCTAAAATCAATAAAATGTATTTTTTTTAAAAAAAATACTGATGCTTGGAGATTTCCCATTCAAGCTTGGTTCAAGGGTTGGTATCAGAGGTTTGGGGAAGAGGTTTTTTAAAAAATGACTTTATGCACAGAAGTCAGGACACTGTCTGGGTTTTCTCATTTACTATCCAGTGGTTATTGTTGTCCTTAACTCTGTCCTTTGCTCTGTAAGCTACCAACACTATGGGTTTTCCATCATACTTTTAATTCCCCACCGAAAAGTCGGATTGGTTGTTCTACCCTGGACTGAGAGTGTAAATACTGACCCATTGACATCTTCTTCTTCAAAGTTCATTCCCTTCAGTTTTTTCCTGCTTTATTTCACTCTCCAGGTCTCCCAGGTAGTTATCATATGTTGTCAAGAATTTATAGCTATTACTAGAGAAGGGTTGGTCAAATAGGAATGACCCAGCTATACCGGAAGTTGAAGCTTCTGCACATTACCAGCGGCTTCAAAATACTCCATTGGAAGGATAGTCCATCATTTATTAACCTTACCTTATGTTGATAGCTATTCATATTACTTGCATTATTCGTTGTTATGGTACCTTTGACTCTGACATAAAACTAACCTCATTCTGACACATACTTGATTTAGAATGGAAGCAAGAAACACCTCAGAGCTTAAGTTTTCTCATCTGTAAAATGGGGTGATAATAAGAATAGCAACCATAAATGTGCTTTTTTTTCATAAATGTGCTTTAATGAGACTTAAGTGAGGATAGTATTTCCACCAAATGCAAGCAGTAATTTAAAGAAACAATATTTTTCAACACCTTATACTACTCTGGCACATAATAAACTCAAATTAGGTGCTAGTTCCTTTTGTTGTTGTTCTTGTTGTTATCATTATCCTTGCATTACATTTTTGATCTCACATAACAAATGGCATATAACCAACTGTTTCTTCCATTTTTATAAGTACATACATATATATGAGGGTTTTCTTATGTCACATTGTTTTTGAGAACACTATTTTAATGGCTGCATAATACTCTACTGAAAAGATAAGCCATTATTCAAATTCATCTGGGGGAGAATTCTACAAAATGACATTATTTCTAATTGTAGACTAGCACGTACTAGATAATGTCAACCAGATAAAGTTAAGTAGCAAATTTCAGAAGCTAGAATAGTCATTCAAAATACTTCCATATTTCGACTAATAAAAATGACATACTAGCAGCAGCCTTCTCCCTCTTTAAGGAAATTGAAGTGCTTCATCAACTTTATTTCATTAAGATTCCCACAGCAGTGCTGCGGCAGGGGTGAAGGTCAAGGAGGCTCTGCTTTTGCAGGTCGAGTATCAAGTGCTGTGATGACCAAGTGCTCTCTCCAGGATCACCCTCCTTTCTCTCATCTCCGGTTTCTGTCCTCTGAGATGGTTCAGGGCAGTTGGGAGGGTCAGCTTGGGGATGACAACCAGCTGCTTGCTCCTGATGAGCTGAAGCTAGAAATCCAAATCCAGGAAAACTGGAATGCTTGTGAGTGAGAAGCATGGGGGGGATATTTGGTGTCCCTCCCGCTCACTCTCATCCCAGGTACTTACTGAATGGACAAATGAATGGGGAGAGGGGTCCTATGCCATCTCCTCCTGCTGCTGCATCCAGGTGCTCCACCAACCACTGTTCCTGCCCTTATCATGACAGCCTGTGAGCTCTACCCTGTTATTAGCCCCCTTTTTAAAGCGAGACAACTGAAATTCAGGTGGTAACCAGCTCCAGTGTTCACAGCTGGTAGATGTTTGCTGAGTCTTGCACTATTACAATTTTTTTCAAAAAGTCTGCTTATGTCTTGCACTGTACTGGGTAATGGAAAACATGTCTCTCAGAATATAGATAGCAATGAGAGGAGCTATATTCTAACCCAGTGGTTGGCAAACCGCAGCTCGCGAGCCACATGCGGCTCTTTGGCCCCTTGAGTGTGGCTCTTCCACAAAATACCACGTGCGGGTGCGCAAGTACAGTGCAATTGAAACTTTGTGGCCCATGCACAGAAGTCGGTTTTCAGCCTGGGCGAGTCTATTTTGAAGAAGTGGTGTTAGAAGAAGTGGGGCTACGTTCGCTGAGGTTGACCCCTCAGATTGAGGACGTTTTTAGCAAAGCCCAGCTTAGGAGTACCCTAATTAAGTTAATAACAATGTACCTACCTATATAGTTTAAGTTTAAAGAATTTGGCTCTCAAAAGACATTTTAATCGTTGTACTGTTGATATTTGGCTCTGTTGACTAATGAGTTTGCCAACCACTGTTCTAACCTGCAGAAAAGACCATTGAGCGAATGGTACAGGAATCTTGGCAGAAAGTTAGTGGGCTATTTTGCAGTCCCTATTGGTAAAGAAGGATCTTCGGAGCCAGATAGAGTCTTTCAACTTTACTAAAGTAGAATTCAAACCAATCTGATTAATTTAGCTAGTTTTTATTGAACACATACTGTGTGTCAACCAAAATGGCAGAGCCAGAGGATATATTGGTAAATGACACAGATGTGGTCCCTGTTGCATGAGCCTGATAGTACAGAAGTGAAGACAGGCACTGGACAGGGGATTACAGCTGTGCTCAAAAAGCAAGTCCAGATGCTTAGGAAATCCATCAGAGGCATTCACCTAGACCAGAGGTCCTCAAACTACGTCCCGCGGGCCACATGCAAATACAAATATTGTATTTGTTCCCGTTTTGTTTTTTTTTTACTTCAAAATAAGATATGTGCAGTGTGCATAAGAATTTGTTCATAGTGGGGTTTTTTTAACTATAGTCCGGCCCTCCAACGGTCTGAGGGACAGTGAACTGGCCCCCTGTTTAAAAAGTTAGAGGACCCCTGATAGACTAAGGGTCATATTTCTAGAGATTAAAGAAAAGGGTATGAGCTTGTTGTTGAAAAGAAAACGAAGAGCACCAACTAGTACAGGAGATGAAAGTTTTCCAGACTCAAAAAGATCTCACGAATTTGGAGCAATGGATAAAGCCATGAAGAAGCAACTTCAGTTCTAGATTCAGTATGTATCAGTAAGCCCAGAATTAGATCTGGCATGAGAACAGCTTATGAGGAAAACACCAGAAAATGTTCCTCCACCACAGGGTTAATATTAATTAGCAAAGCATATGATATTGTTGCAACAGCAACAATGAATTCACACATTTGTTTTACAGGGCTTGCAAAGGAAAAAACTGTTTTATATCTATTCCCAGATGGCATGTTTTGAATAGTGTCTTCCCTTTCAAAAGACTTTTCTGGTAACATGGTTTGTTTTTTATGGGGATATAAGTAATAAGCTTAGGGGCAATTAACTTAATCCTTAATAAGAATGATTCAAAACCATAATAGAAGCTGATGTGCTTTCATGCTCTCTAAATAGCTTTACTAAATATATAGTAATTGGATATTTATAAGAATCAGACTCTCCCATAACTAAAGAGGAAATGATAATGTGTTGGTATGGGATGCACAGTTTTAAATACAGTAACTGACTTGCTTCTCAAAATACCATTGAGAGAATCTCTCAGTGATGTTTTTCTGTGTGTTCACTGTATGCCCCACCTGTTTCAATAAGCAATAGGACAACGTATGTAACTCCATACTGAACGGGATAAACAAGGATGGAATTAGAAAGAAAGGATGGTACAGATAGGAAAGCTAGAAGGAAGGTAATGTGAGTGCACACAGTTCTCATCTGTGCAATCCTCCTGGCTCGCTGGAGGAGGAGCAGGGGTACTGCCCCCATGTTGTGGATGTGGAAATGGAGATTTGGAGAAATTACTGACATGTTGCCCTGACTGGTCTTGCTCAGTTGTTGGCGTGTCAGCCCTTGGACTGAAGGGTCCAGTTTGATTCCCAGTAACAGGCATATACCTGGGTTGCACTCCAGATCCCTGGCAACCAATCAAAGTGTATCTTTCACAGTGATGTTTCTCTTTATCCCCCACCCCCCACTCTCTCTAAGAATCAATGGAAAAAATATCCTTGGATGAGGATTAACCAAAAAAGAAATTATTGGCATGTCCAGTATCATAGAACTAGTGAGCAACAGATCCCAAAACACATCAGCCCCAATGAAACTCTGTTTTTCTCTCTACTACTCTATGCTAATTTCCAATAATATTAAAAATGCAATTGGTATTACAAGAGATGCCAGCTCAAAGAGAAACTCAATAGAACTACAGATGGAAACTTCTTTTCAGTATTGCCCTCAAGTTGTGAATTGATGAGCCTGGCCCTCCCTCGATGCTTTGAACTTTCTTAATCTTAGCAGCTCAGTAGTTGTTTAACATGCCTTATATTCATCATCTGATCGGGAATCTAAACATAATAAAGGCCACCAGGCTATTACAACACTCTTCTGCCTGTCTCAAGTTATGTTTTATTAAGTTGAGTTGTCAATATTAAATCATCAAGAAAGATGGCTCCAGATAAGTCTCACCATCTCATCAATAATACCTTCCTGGGGTCTTTGGAGACCAGAAATTTACAGTGAGGTTGGCATGCTGCTATGAACCATCATAGTTTTTATTGTGCTTTGTAGCTGCACCAACTTCCAGAAGAGGCTGTTCTAAAATCTTAATGTGACAAAAATCAATTTTCAGATGTAAATTTGGATGCCAGAGGTGGCATTTTTCACATCCAGCACATTGCTTGTCTCTGGTTTTGAACTAATGATCACATAAACAAGACTGGAGACCATTGATTACATTACAGGCGAGGGGAGATTTATGTGCTGGGGCAAATTTTGCAAGGGATAGTCAGGGAAAGGATGTGTGACTTTGAAAAACTTAGTTGTGATGCGGAATGTCAAGAGTTCGTTTGCCTCTTCTTGCCCTTTTTACTTTCATGTTTATGCAGAAGTAGTCACCTTCCCTTCAGGGTTCAGGTGCTCTGCATAGAGGAATGACTGTGTGACTCCTCTTCTCAGAGCGCATTTGTGGAGGAGAACCCATGTCGCACCTTCAGAAAGCAGTTCTTTCAACTTTCAATATTATGGGGAACTGTATTCACTTACTCAACAGCCATGGAGCATGTATTAGTCAAGGATGCGTTTGGCTGCAAGTAACCAACATGCCTGATAAAGAACAGCTAGAATAAGTAGAGACTGTTTTTCTCTCTTACCCGGAAGTCCTACAATAGATGATTGTTGGCACTGATTCAGCTGCTCAGTGATGCAATGAGAAAATCAGGCTACTCCTCTGTTTCATCCCACTGTCCTTAATTTGCTCCATTTAACCCTCGTACTTGTCCTGTCATGGTTTGCAAGAAGACTGCTGTATATCCAGCTGTCGTGTGAGCAAGGCTGGGCGAAGAGAGAGGGTGAGCCACCAACAGTGTCCTCTTTGCAGTGGAGATACTCTCCTCAGAAACCCCCAGAGGTCTACTGTTATTGCTCACAGGCCTAAACCTTGCCCCACAGCTGCCTCCAGCTGCAAGAGAACCCGAAACAGCAGCATGTGTCTGTCCCACTGGTGCCCTGAACCAACTCAACATTTCACAGCAAGAACGAATAGAGGAGTAAATGTTAGGAGACAGCCAACCAAGTCTCTGTGTGTTGTTTGCTCACATACATGTATTTAGGGAATGCTGGCTTTATCTTCTTGCTTACAGAACTTCTCAGGGCTTTCAAGGTGCCAATACACATTGAGGCAGTTGATGAGGAATAGTTATAACAGTTATTACATTAGGCATTTTTGCCAAAGTAAACACAGAACTCCTAATTTTTTTTCCCTTAGAATGCCTGTTAATTCAGAAGTATTCTGAGTGAAATGCTGTATTTTTTTTTCTAGTTCCCATCTTTTGTTGGCAGAATAAAATACATTGGTCTCAAATCAGCACAGCCTCCTACACCAAAGCCATGTGTCCGGCTGCTCTAATTAAGAACAAAGCAAGGCACCAGGGCCTTAAATGGGTCCCATGATGAGCAGATGGTGGCCCAAGTACAAAATGATTAAAGAAATACCAAACTCAGCGGGCTACTAGTGTCCTCAAATTCACATCAGGTTTAAGGCAAATTAAGTGAGAGGTTTTCTTAGATATAGCCTTGACACTGCACAGGAGTCACTATATTTTCCCATGAAAGCTCAGTAACATCTTAAGTCTAGACAATGTATAGTATTAGTCGCTAAGAGCTGCAGGGTTCAAATACCAACTCTGTCATTTATAAGTGATGTGATCTGAGCAAGACACTATGAGCCTTGGTTTCCCAATCTGTAAAATGGGCACAGTTTCTGCCTGCTGGAGCTGTAATAAAGACTGTGAGATAATGGTTGTAAAGTGCTCATTGCAAGAGAGGGGAGTCTATTTTCAGCCCAGATCCTTTGTAAGGACTGAGCTAAACTGAATCCCTCTCTGTTAAGACTAAACTGGACTCTCCGTTCCATAAGGTCTTGTATAGCTTTAACTTCTAATTTTCAAAGCAAGGTATTCTGATACTGCTCTTTTGACCTTGGTGGTGGGACCATGCTTTGAACTCAGGTGCTATCTCTTTGCTTTACTGATAATTTTTTGCTCCAAGAAGTAAATACAGACCACTAGTCTTGAGTTTGTTTCATAATGTATTTCTTTTGTAAATAATCCACACAAAATAAACCAGTGGCTAAAACTATAAACAGTAAAATTTGTTGCAGAAGGAAAATTGGCTAAAAGGTCAGATATTGCTAGCATTGTAGAAAACCACATAAAAAAAATGTCCTATGCCAAATTAGACTTGGTAGAAAGATTGAGAACAAAATAAAAATGATAATGGCCAAAACCACACAGGGGAAATTTTGTTATTGACTAGAAATCAATACAAGTATCAAAACTTTTATAAAAAAAAATATACCACTGCAAAATTGGACTTGGTAGAATAAAGTCATAAAACCCATGAATCAGAAGTTGCCATTGGAAATATTTAATTTGGCAAAAAAGCAATGAATCAAATATTTGGCATAAAATTTATTTATACACAATACAATCCTGATAAAAATAATTTCATCAAAGTAAAATTAAATTGTTTAATTTGAAATTGTTTATGCAGTGTGGAAGCCTGAACAATCACTGAGTTTGGCTCTAATAGAGTTTGCTTGAAAAAGATTACTGGGTGAAAATCATTGATACCATTTAGTTCTACCTCAACTGCTTTGAAATATATATTTAAAACACTAGCAAGGTCAGAATAACAAGGTTAAAACATTCTATAATCATTGTAAGTATAATGCTTAACATGGCACTCACAGCATAAGTCCCTATTATTATTTCTTAGCATTCTTTTTGTTTTCATTGAATTTTTTAAACTAGGTTCAGTTTCTTCACAACCTTTACTCCATTTATTATTGTCTACAAGATGGGTGCTAATTAAAAATGGTCTCATCAATACATTGAGGGATGCTTAGGTGGACGATTTTATGTTATTAATAAGAGATCAGAAGGAAGAAGTATGCTTACCTGTATTGAACTATCAGCTAGAGTCTCATGTCTACATGTATTGAGCACTGACTTTGAAACAGGCCTCATGCCTGGGAGGCCTTTGTTCATGATTAGCTCTCAGCTGCTCCATGCACTTGGGTATCATGGAAGTACTAGTATTTTGAAAGTACCTGCCTCTGGCTTTGCCTTTATTCAGATGTGCACTCCCCTTTTGGCTTGTGACAGCAAGACCCTTCTAAATTCCAAGGTCTTTAGCTTGTGCTGACACATGGCACGTTCAGCTCTGACATGTTATTTCCTTCTGCTGAGGGTGTCTTGTCAAATCTTATGGGTTTTGTGCTTTTTGCTGCTGCCTATTAGGCTTACAACTCACAAAGCTATGACTTTAAATGTCAGGATTGTCACTGTAACAAAGGAGCAAAAGCAGGCTGTTGGCATTTTTTTGGACACAATTTGCAATATCATTTTTCTCCCTTTAACATTTTCGTGTTTCCAGGTGACACTTGCCTGCAAAAGTACGTCACAAAGCTCGGGGTTTTCGTGAAACACGTCTGACCTAGGATCTGTAGCCCCATATCCAAAAGCCACTCCTGGCTCGACCTCATGGAAACTGATTTTCTCCTCTGAGCCAGGGCCCCTGCCTTTAAAAGTAAAGGCATTGCCCTGGCCAGTATGACTCAATTGGTTGGAGCATTGTCCCATACACAGGAGGTGGCAGGTTTGATCCCTGGTTAGACCACGTAACCCAGTCAGGGTGTGTGCAGGAGGCAGTCGATATTTCTCACGTTGATGTCTCTCTCTCTCTCTCTCTCTCTCTCTCTCTCTCTCTCTCCTCTCCATTGCTCCCTCTAAAATCAGTGAAAAAATAAATAAAAGTAAAGGTATTATTACCTACTTCATGGGATTATTGTGAGAATAAAGTTTTAAATGCCTTATATCATCAGACCATCTCCAAAGAAGCATGGTCTTTTACATGGTTCAGCATGTTTAAAGTACTTCTGTATATGCTCATCTGATATTTTAAAACTGTAGATTAGAAAATATTTCAAACACATAAGTGAGCTCTATGGCAAGTTTCTTGCCAACATTTAGAAGCTGATGGGTAATAATTGCTAATATCCAAATCAGTTTAGAACAGAGATTAACCAACTATGCCCACAGGCCAAACAAATACGGCCCACTGCCTGATCTTATCAATGAAGTTTGATTGGAACAAAGCCATGCCTATTCATTGATATATTGTCTATGGCTGCTTTGATGCAAAGGTGAAGTTGAACAGTTCCAACAAAACTTCAGGACCTAAAACATTTACTATTTGGTCCTATATAGACAAAATTTGCTAACCTTTGGCTTAGAGTTTTACAGATTTCTTTCCTTCTCTATAGATTTAGATCTACATATACATTTGGTTAAATGTTACAGCATTCTATAGGTGGGTATCACCCCCATTCTCCAGATATGTAAACTGAGGCACACAATTTATAAATGGCAGAGCCAAGGATAAGTTTCAGCCTACTAACAACACAGTCTATATCTGATTAATGACACATAGCCTTTCAGTCCTTTATAAATTTTACTTTATAAAGATGGTTTCCATTGTATAATTAACCAGAGCCTGGTACACGGATTTGTGCACTGGTGGGGTCTCTCTGCCTGGCCTGCAGGGACCAGGTCAAAACCAGCAGTCTGACATCCCCCAAGGGGTCCCAGATTGTGAGAGGGGGCAGGCTAGGCTGAGGGACCCCACAAGTGCACGAATCCGTGCACTGGGCCTCTAGTATGCATATAAGATCTTTGGTTAATCTCTTCCCACCCTCCCCCCTCCTCCCATCCCTCTGAGATTCATTAGTCTGTTCCATGTTTTCATGCCTGTGCATCTTCCCCCTGGTGGTCAGTGATCATCATAGCTACCGGTCGAATGGTCACTTAGGCTTTTATATACAGTGGGGCCTTGACTTACGAGTGTCCCGACTAACGAGTTTTTCAAGATACGAGCCGTCTCTCAGCCAATTTTTTGCTTAGAGTTGCGAGCTAAAATTCGGGTTATGAGCCAGCTTCAGATACCCTACCACTAGCTGGCACAGCGAACGTCACAGTGAACGCCACAACATCAGCCCAGC